>NC_140567.1:7825000-8425000 GCF_057381845.1 Rhamphochromis longiceps
GATTATTATGGGATTCAGTATAGATGAAAATTATACTCACACTCTTGGCTGAAAGAAACTCAAGGCCTCATTGGGTTTACGGGAGCATTTACCAGATACATCTCCATATTTGAACAGTTACATTTTTTCTAAAATTAGTAAAATCACATACTGTAGTTAGTGATTTATGAGCCCGCTCAAAAAAAGCTCTTATTTTGATTCACTGGGTATCTTTTTCCACACCTATCTCACTCACAGCTTTTGGCTCCACTGGAGTATCTTTCCTTTCCGCCTTCTTTTGTGCGGAGCCTTGGGTTTTTCTTGCAGACACACCGGCCCTTGTTTGGTTGTCCCCACGTTAACCTGCCAAACGCAGGTTAAAGCATCCGTTTGACACCAACAACCCCAGCGACAGAGGTGGCCCTAAGGGCCCTGCAGCACACCTTGCAGACATCCTACTCCAGCATGGCCACACAGGCCACCTGTGTGTGTTTATAGTCCACACCAAGGGAACCTGGCATCACTGCCCTTGACGGGTCCTGTCCTTGTGATGTGAAATGTGAGCGACTGTGTGCCTGTCTGTGTATGAGTGATAAAAGGAGGGGTGGGAGAAAAAAAGGAAAGAAAATGAAAAAATGTGTTAAAGCACAGGTGGCCAGCTTGACAGTTAGACCTTCCTGATATGATTAAAGATTATTCTCTGGTTCTCATGGAAGAGGCCTGAGAGCTCAAACAAAAAGCTTCAGCTGTCTCACTAGGATTTTATTTTATTTATTTTTTGTAGGACATGCTACCGAATTTAAGGATTGTGTGTCAAAAAAAAAACCTAGCCCACACCTTGACACACTCACCAGCTGACCGTGCTTTATTTTCACAGTAGTCCACCTAGCGATTCTCATGCTGACATTGGCTCGACTGCTTCATTCAAATCTCATGTCATGTGTTTTATATTTACAGAAAACAGAGGTTTAACATTTAGAGGGAAATTGCATTTGTAAAATTTAACTGCACTATATCCTGGCAGTGACATATGGCATTAATTCAGCAGCCAGTCAGTCATACACTGATGCTTCTTTACACAAACAGAACATGCTTCGCATTTACT
Organism: Rhamphochromis longiceps; assembly: GCF_057381845.1. Lineage (NCBI taxonomy): Eukaryota > Metazoa > Chordata > Actinopteri > Cichliformes > Cichlidae > Rhamphochromis > Rhamphochromis longiceps. Next base: position 7,826,085 of record NC_140567.1, read on the forward strand.
GTAAGCCTTATTAAACGATGGTCCAGAAAGACCATCACAGGTGCAGTGCTACAGTAATACAGCGGGGACATAGGACAGGAGATTTCTGTTACAGCTACATGATCTCTACGTCTGACTCTGTGTTAGTCAGCAGCCCCAGACTGCTGCCGTCCCCAGATACATTATTCATCCGCGCTCTTATTATACTTTGCTGCAGCCATATGTTGACTCACAGTTCCCACTGTCTCGCTGTTAGCTAGCACATTCTGCACTGCTCTGACATTAGCACTGCAGGATTTTCCAAACAATCCCTGTTTCGAGTGAGACAAGAGTGCAGCAGCAGGACAGGGACTCGTGAGCTCCTATATCTTTCTGTCATTTTCCAACAGAGTCGAATGGAACGGAGTTCCTGTACCTGCGGCCTTCCTCTCCTTGTGTGAGTCAATGCGTGTGTGTGTGTTTGTGTGCATTCAATGATCCAGATCGTGGGAAAGCATCACTTCCTGTTTGATAAGGAGGTACATATTGGCGAGGCTGTTTTCCACCTTTGAGCCGAGGCCAAGGGAGTGGACACACCAGCTCTGTGAGCAGGCACTCGGAAATGTCATTATTAACACAGTGTCATGATTATCAAAACAAGGAACTGGCCCAGGCTGAAATTGTTTGCACAGGTGTAAGCGTGTGCGTTTCCTTTTTTGTGCATCGGTGTGCCCTCCCCTTTTTTGACTTTCTCACAAAAGACGACAGCTATTCTAAAAAATTTCCACTGCTGTTTTATTGTCCTTTTCCAGGGGAATTTGACTACAACTATCTGGAACTAAGGATTAATAAGAAAAACAAAATACTTCCTTTTCCTTAAAAAGGAAGAAAGAAACTGCAAGCTTCTAATTCCACAAATTTGTGCAAGGCTCTGTGAAACACTCATCATCACCCCTGCTTTGAATTAACCTTCTGCATATGTTAAACTGCAATAACAGGTTTAGTTGTGGTGTCTCGCTTCCCTCTCTCCCTGATTTAACTCCACATTATGGCATTCCACGGGGGCCTATATCCCTGCATGTTAATCACTGCTCTTCCCGGCACACTGAGAAATATATGGCGGGTGCTTGCAGAGGAACAGTGGAGGACAAAAACGTGCTCGCACTTGGACACTACTTGATTACAGACTAATTGGTCTGGAGTGATTAAATATCTCATGCTTCTCAGTAATTGCAGCTATTTAAAGCAGCTATTAGCTTAAAATGCCTGCCACCAACAGCCGTTTACGCATAAACAAAATGTGAGATGCAGCAATTCACCTGTAAGACTTGGAGAGTCGCGGGAGGATTTGTGCTGCTGGGAGACTTTGCGGCGCATATTTTAGCTCTTACTCTTAACACAGGAAGTGAGTGCAAATGCAACACCCCACTTTGTTTTATGGATACATTTACAATAATACAGAGCTATCAATCCTTTTTGCCCCCCCCCCCCCCCCCCCCCCCCACACACACACACACACACCTTCTTTGCTTCCAAATACGCAACAGATGTACATTTTTACAGATAACTAATTAATCACAGTTAAATTTTCCACGTTCATATTACTTGTGATAATTGATGTGTAATTATTTCTTCATTTAAGCTATGTGTGTTTATATGTGTTAATGATGTGACACTTAATGTTTATACACACACACACACACACATATATATATATATATATATATATGAAGATATGAAATAACAATAACTCCTGCGCGGGTCATTCATTTTAATTTGGCAGCCTCTGTCAACTCTATACACTCAAAGAAGAAAACAACAACCAACACACACACACACACACTCAACATGTTTATGTGATCTGAGCCTGGAGCGGTCATCAAACACAATCACAGGAGAGTTAATGTGTGTACACCCACCAGTTTAAGCTTCAGTCAGAGCCTCTTTCAGGGCAACAACAAACAACGACAGGAAAGAGAGGAAGAACCAGAGGGAGAGGTGCGGCAAAGAGTGGGAATAGGGTTAGAGAGTGTGTGAGAGGGAAGAGAGGAGGAGGAGGAGGAGGAGGGAGGACTTGGCATCACCGGTGCCAACCGCGGCTCCCGGGAGACAAGCGATGAATTACAGAAATGAGATCTCAGACAAATGCCAAGCTTTTGCAAAGAGCAACGAGAATGGCTGCACCCCCCCTGGAGAACACAGTGATTAGAGAGAAGGGGGAACCGGGGGTCTGCCAAGCCCCTTAAAGGATCTGTGTGTGTGTGTGTGTGTGTGTGTGTGTGTGTGTGTGTGTGTGTGTGTGTGTGTGTGTGTGTGTGTGTGTGTGTGAGTGCAAGGGTGGCACCGGGACAACAGCCATGTCACAGAACACGACCCTGAGGTGCAGCCATCAGACAGCCAATATGGCGAGTTAAATACCGCTGCTGCATCAGAGCGGAAGGCCTCCAACTGCCTCCAATCAAACAGGTTTCTGTTCACCTAATGAGCTTAATTAACGAGGCTTGGTTTACACTTGTTTGATTCAAAAGAGGGAACAACGTGTTAAATCTACCAAATGAAACAGTATCTTTCCAAGTCAGGCATGACACGAGGTCCTCGTCTGTTTAAACACGGATACGTAAAAGAAGATGATAGTCATCATTTTTTAAAATATGTTGTGACACTTGTTTTTTGTTTTGTCTAAATTATTGGTAGATAGTGTAAATTAAAGCATTCTTTTTAGATCAAAAACATTTCTAATAATTACGGTTAATAAATGATAAACTCACTGTGAAAAAAATATTTTTTATAATTATTGTTAACAAACAATAAGAAGATAATAATATTTACAAATTGTCTACTTTGTTAATAGTTAATAGCCATCTATAAACATTACCTAGATATTATAAAGCTACTGCAGGTGTTTATAAGGCTTTTTAAATGGCTGGTCTATAAAGTGTGATGCATCTCTCTTGCAGATGATTTATTTGAATTAGTAACATTTTTTGAGACGGTATTAAAAAGTTGAATGTAATTTTTGTAGTACCTGTTTTAAATAAAGGTAAGCAGGTAGTTAACATTGGAGACCACGGCTCAGTCTAGCTGGTTTGGTCAGAAAGAAAGAAAGAAAGAAAGAAAGAAAGAAAGAAAGAAAGAAAGAAAGAAAGAAAGAAAGAAAGAAAGAAAGAAAGAAAGAAAGAAAGAAAGACGTTAGCTGTAGAAAAAACTGTAGTTTCAGCTAAACTATGACACTGGTCTCATTATGGCTGGTCCACATACGTATCTGCGTCACACCTTTCGTGTCTATCTGTGATGTCAGGATCAATGAAACTTCATTTACAAAATGACAATAACAATTTGGAATCATTAACAAAAACAACGGTCAAAACAATAACATAGTGGTTAAGTAATTATATAAAATGTTATCAAATAGTATCAAAATTTTTATTTTTCCTCATCAGCTGTAGAATATATCATAAATAACTAATGAAATATTATGTTTTATTACAATTACTTTATTACAAAGTAATAACAGAAATGTGGTAAATTGTAACGTTAATAATGATTGGTAAATATTAATGATCATGACTAAAATAACTATTTATTAAAAGGTGTTATAAGTAGATGATCAGTAGATTGCTATTATTTTGAAAGCAGCATGATTGGTTTCATATAAGAGAAACAGTAAATTGATGTATTTTTGTGATATTTTGTCAAAACTACATTAATCAGCTTGGAAAGAGGCCTGGGACACGACCCACACATGAATTAAAAAAAGACTAAAAATTCAAACACCACAAAGAAGCAAGAACACAGATAATTTAAAAGCAATGCAGATAAGATGAATGACAGATAAACAGAGAGCTCACATTTGTAGGCAAGTGTTTCCTATCCAGTACAGGTAAAACTGCTGAGCACTCCAGCGTCAAGATAAAGTAAAAGGAAAAAGAGTAAAGAAAGAAAAAGTTATCCCGCTTTATCTAAGGCTAAACCCCAAAACAATCACACATTCACCTACATCTCCAGGAGGTCCACTTACACACCAATGTCCACGTTATTGTTAAAGTTTTCACATCCTGAAGCACTTCTGTTTACGCGTGACCGTTTTGAAAATTCATTCGATTTTTTTGTCGCTTAAAAGCAATGACAAAAAGCTAAATTTTACATGAAGTTATTTACAATGTCATCTTCAAAAATTATGTAGAAGGAAGTTAACGTTATATTGATAAACAGCTGGAATAAAAAGAATAACAGAGACAAAATTTTTATTTCCTCCTCTCTCAGAAATACTGGCATCTCAGCATTCTTCCTCCATCACAGAGCAGTGGACCTCCATTTATAGGTGGGTGTCACTTTCGCTTCCACCTTACTCTTTTTTCTTTGTACCCAAGGTGTCTCTCCTCATTACAGCGATGGCTGGATGTGTCCTACGATCTCCAGGAACAGATAATGTAATCAAATTTCTTCCTAGGTGCACTGGAAAGATTACACGTTCAGTCTTCAGGCTTATGTCGCATTGCTGTGGTTTCACTTCACGCCTATCATCTTAGACACGCCCTCACATCTTAACAACAGAATTTGATCATTTGCCAGTGACTTACAAAAAAAAATGATGTAATTGTTTGCAGAGAGAATATAGATGAGTGTTTTGACATTGACCAACAAAATCCCAGTTCAGAGGTGGAGAGCATGGGTGTGCTTTAGATTAGGAGACCTGGATTCCTATCCCCAGAGAAATATTTAACTTTTTCTGTATTTCAGTTTTGTTTTTTCTCTTCTGTGTGCTTAGTTTCAACCAATAACAATACTTCTAATAGGTTCAGATAGATATATAGATAGATGAGGGCTTCTGACTTGATTCAGAGTGACAGGATTCTGTGGGCTACATTATTCAGCTATTTGAAATTTTTTCTGGGACTCGATATGAGCGATCAGATTCCCTCAGCCACAATTGTCTCGAAGTGGGAATACCAAGTCAGATTGGGGATTTTATTTCAGCGACTGCCTGAGGGGAAACTACATCAAACCAAACAGAAATCTCATTGGAGTCTGAGATGACAAATGGAGACCTTGAATAACTGCATTACCGCTATTATATTTGGAATTGGGGGAAATTAATTTCACCACAATGCTACGTTTCAGTTTCTTACAGATTGCATATCCAGCTGCAGATATGGGTTTTGATATAGATCGTTTACAATTTCATTAGGACAACATTTGTTCACGTTCACAGAGTTCTATATTTGTCTGTGTTATCAACCGGTGCAGAGGCAGTGAGAGCAGAGATGCTGAGGGGAGATGTGGTACAGAGAAAATCCCCTCCAAAGATTGTTACAAGGATCAAATAATGTTTGTCTGAAATATTTTTTTCCACAAATGTAATTTCTCAATAAAAATTCGTATAATTTTTTAAAATGTGAAAGATACAGTTTAGTTGTTGAATGACATGACTGGCTTCCAAACTAATGTTGATGGCAAATTAGGTGAACAGCAGAAATCTTCACCCTAGTCTGTGACTGAAACAATTCAGCTGCTGCTGTAACAGCTGATCACATCACCAAGAAACTAAGGTAAGGGGAAGACCCTACAATAACACAGAGGAAAAGCCCCCAAATCAGATGATCCCCTATGAGCAAGCACTCGATGAAAGTGGGAAGGAAAACGCCCTTTTATTATGAAGAAACGTCTGATGGAACCAAGCTCAGTTTGGGACGGCCATCGCCTGCATCTCCCTGGGGGTAAGGGGCGGAATGGAAGAGAGCCAGAGATTAATGCAAGCTAATGATTAAATGCAAAGTGGTGTATAAACACATAGGGGGTGAAAAAGGTGCAGAGAAGAAGAAGAAGAAGAAACACTTAATTTCAATCTTTGCAGCGCAACTAAGGGAGGATTCAGGGTCACCTGATACAGCCCTAAGTGAATGCACTGTGTAGCAATCACAGCAGATGAACGCCCAAACGCAGGACACATAGAGGAAGGTAACTGGTCTTTAATCACTTTAATCCAGGCAGCAGTCATACACAGAAAGGAATTTAAGGAAACAATAAAGGCGAGCAAAGGGGAAATGTCCCCAAATCATGCAAAAGGTCTGAATGCAAGAAAGTTCAACCTAAACTAAAAATACACATGGAACATGAGGCTAGAAAGCCTGACAACATCAACAAAGCCAATCTGGCAATGGGGTAGAGCAAAGCAGAAGGTGTGTATACTAAGGAGGCTGATTAACTAACTGAACACAGGTGTGGTACAAAAAAGGTGAGATATACAATGACAAAGAAGGGAGAACTAATGGGAAACCGGAAGTAACACTGGCAACAGTGTAAACAGAATAAGAATTACAAAGTAAAACCAGAAGTTCATTATCAGAAGAGACCTCAACATCATGACACACAACACCCCCGGACTGCAGCAATATTCTTACATTTCTACAGATAATAACAACTGTACATTACAAACTAATTACAAAGTAACACGTGACAGTGACAGTAACAGTAACGGAATATATTTTTCTACCTTTCAGGCCATTATTGTCTGAACTAGATGAGACCATAGAAGCTGTAGATGTGGGCCTCCTCCTTTGGGCCAAACATCTCTATGCTCTCTGCACAGTGCTTGAATAAAACTACTGTGCAGAGACCAAATCCTAAGTGAAGCCTTTTTGTGCAACACTGTAGAGTTAAACTGAAGACACAAATTAATAGAAGTTTTGGTCAGGAAAGGCAAATGAACAACCTTTGCAAAAAATTCCCTTACGCTACAAATGTCGACACCTCTTCGTTTCAAAATAGCCTGAACCCACTATAAAACCTTCCAGTCCACATAGCAATTGATCACTTGTTGCACATCGCTCTATAGCTTACATCACTCACATTTTGTCAGTTGCTAATTGTCACATTTTCTTGACCATCAGAAAATCTTGCCCTGTGGAAACTTTTAACAGTATTTTCACTCTACTCCTACAGGATGCTAAATAAGCTTTAGGCATAATTTATGTATCTCTGCATAAACATTTGTTATTGGACAGGGGGGACAGGGGTTTTCATCCTACTTAGACATGCTCCCTTGTAGTCATCCAAGATTCTGACAGCATATTGATGACATAAACGTCTTGTTCGGTTGACAAGTGAGCCAAAATAGCGAAGGACACAACGGCGGAGTTCACCAGGAACAGGTGAACACAAAAAAACTTCAAAGATAAAAAGTGCAGCAGGGAAAGAACAGACCATGGCTGCAGTGGGCACTTTTCATTCTTTTTAACACTAGCTTGTCACTTCACAGTTCTTGGTATGTTATAACTTTACTCTCCTTCACAGACTGGCTCACCAACAACAGCACAAGCAAGAGTGGCTCACTGACCAGTCGTAGCACATATTTTGTAAATGGTAAATGGCCTGTATTTATATAGCACTTTACTAGTCCCTAAGGACCCCAAAGCGCTTTACACAACCAGTCATCCACCCATTCACACACTGGTGATGGCAAGCTACATTGTAGCCACAGCCACCCTGGGGCGCACTGACAGAGGTGAGGCTGCCGGACACTGGCGCCACCGGGCCCTCTGACCACCACCAGTAGGCAACGGATGAAGTGTCTTGCCCAAGGACACAACAACCAAGACTGTCCAAGCCGGGGCTCGAACCGGCAACCTTCCAATTACTAGGCGAACTCCCAACTCTTGAGCCACGATCGCCCCTGTACACTTCCTCCATGTGACAGCAGAGCTGCACTGATTCTTGTATTTTGTTTTTCTGATTTACCTGAACACTTAAAGAGCTTCATACACCATGCCTCAATCACCCATTCACACCCAGTCATACAAGCTCTTTTTTATATGCTTAAGTGCTTTCCATCTAACGTTCACACTCTAATGACTGCATCGGAGAGCAACTTGGGGTTAGAATCGTGCCTAAAGATATTTGGCATGCAGACTAGAGCAGCCAGGGAAAGAACCTTGAATTAGCAGGTGACCTGCTCTACCTCCTGAGCTACAGACTGCCAGTGGACTGTGAATTCACTACGTCTGCACTGCATGTCACAATGCTTACACATTCAGTGCTTTAAACTGGCATCCAATCAGGTGTATATGCTAGTTCAGTTCAGCTACAACAGGCCTCAGTTGATTGCTTATAAAATCCTCAGATTTCTGAAAGTGCATGCTGTGTTTTGTGGTGTTTTTTGGTGCTCAAAAAAACCCTCTCACATGCTGAGAAATTAATCACAAAACTGGATCGAAATAAAACAGCACAGCCCGTGCTCCTGATACCTCCATATGTTTCCATATAGATATCAAGCCATCGATTAGGGGAATGCTGTCATCTAGTTGGCAGCGATTAGGCTGCTGGCTTTGGCACCCAGTCAACAACTAATTCACATGCTAATGTCTTCCAGATCAGGTCTCGCCCTCAAACTGGTTCTCCTTATTGACTTGATTCCCTGATTGGACAGATGGCCACCTTTCAATATCACAGACGTCTGTTTGTGTTTAGGCTCGGGGTACGGGTGGCGAGGGGTTGTCAAGAAGGGGGCGGGGTTGGCAGGGATGATTCCCAAGCTTATGAATAAACAACAACAATCATCAAGATAAACAACAACATTATCTGGCATCTGAACCTTGACGACGATCCATTATGGCCATTACTGTCATATCGTGTGCTACAGTCGGCTTTTAATTGCTCCTATTCACTATTGAGAATGGGGTGGGGGGGTGTTCACAGACACTGTATCAGTCGACGCTCTTAATTGATTTGTCCTCAAGCTTGCCAAGACCGCAGTCTCTACAGTTGAGTGCGCTGAAACCTATCAAAGCGGAGCGAGGAGTGAAGGCATGAGCACCCAGGACAAAACCTCTGCAGTTGCAGAGAGGAAAAGAAAAGTGGGGTGATGTTAAAAAAAATAAAAATAAAAAAATAGAGCATTTTCATTTCTCCCAGCCTTCCTCCTCCCCCACACACATTTCTCTCCCTCACCTCTTGCTCTGCTCTTTCTCTCTGCGCTCTCGCTCTCCATTTTCGTGCCTGGCAGCAGTCTTTCTCAGGAGACTTTCTCTGCAGTTGTGTGAGGAGAATGTCAGTCTTGTGTAGTTAGGGAGTGTATGTGTGTGTGTGTGCTTAGATCTTTGTGTCTGTGTATGTTTCTGTGTCTGTCTCTACGAGAAATGTCCCCTGGATGTGCTCATTAGCAAAACACCAGTGCGTATGGCTCCCCAGAACAAGGCATTGTGGGTACTGCCACTGTCTGTCTCAGCTCTGTGAGTTCATAAGCAACTAATGAACAGATTCAGGCATGAGCACAGGGCAGCACAGGCACATCTGTATCTTTGTGAGGACACTTATGGAGGGCATTCTTCAATATAGCCTCTTACCCAAACTAGAACCATCACCATAAACGCCCAAAGCTGAATCTAATCTGAACTCTCAAACAGCCCTTTGAAGACGTGTCAGATAGTGAAGACTATGATGTACACACTTTCGAAAAAAAGAAAAACCCCAAATGTTCCAAGGTTTAACAAACCGGTCCTCACAAAGCCAGATTTACCCACACACAAACACACATAGACACACAAAGAGAAGAAAGTAAAGACTTTGAATGACCTTTCATAGACACAAGACTTTAAGAAAAACTAGTTTTTCTAAAAGTCTCTGCAAACTTAATATTCTGTTTTCTGTGTGGATAGAATGAAGCTTTGTGATGTACTAAAAAAAAACTGCATAATATCAGATGGCGTTAGCGCAGCAGCTAGACTTTTACCTTGTGCATTAATTCAGTATTCAATATTGAACCCACAGAGGGGTCTTCTGGCAGGCTAGAGAGAACTTCTGCTTGCATGAAAAGTATTTCTTCTCACAATTTGACTCGGTATGACTTTCAATCAAAAGTAGAAGTAGTTTGTTCATAGTATAAAAAGTGGCAGCCAGATTTTTAATGCAACACAACATTTGTAGCTCACAAAATTGTTTTTGCTTCAGTTCCATTTATTATTCGGTCTATAAGCTGTTCTCTGGCTGTCATACAGTTTTACAGAAATGTGGTATTACACATCCAGTCAACCAGCCATTCATCCATCCATTTACTGACACCGGACGAATTAAGAAGCATTATTTAACCATATAACCCAGAGCCAGCCACAAAGAGACCATGCAAACTCACAATCAGAAATTTATACTCAAGAACTTTCCCACCAAGCTTCAGGCATCCATGGTAGACGCTTTTGGGATGGGATGACATTTATGTTTTTTAATTTGATTGAAAACTGAAAGGTGGGTTGACTTTTCAGGACACTGGAACAAATTCAGTTTGGTTTCAACGTGAAAGGTTTTAGAAGGACGTCGGATTGACTTTATCCAGTCACCTGACAAATTTGTAGAGGTGTTGAAGAGATGTATTTCTACTCTTCAACCATTCAGACATGAAAGGATGCCTTCTTCTAGAGATCTTTCCAATAACATTTGAAAACAACTTTTCAGTTTTTACTTTTTAACCCAGTGAAGATTGCTTTGAAATCTGGCAATGCCTACTTCTCTGTACTTTAAAATTCTTTTCGACATATTTCCAGGGTTTTGAGAACACATGACAACAACAGAATAAGTTAACAAGCAATTAACATTGATCATAAAGACCAATTTATTAATGTACCATAAAGGGAATAGTGCAGGATTCGTGTTATTTAGAAGACAGCCAATATATGTGAGGTACTTAGTAGAAGCAATAGAAGAAATGGAATTCAAACATTTTGCAGTAACCCTATTTGATAATCCAGCCTGCACTCCTAACGCCTTAGTTTGTAATTAACAGGTACTGAAGGGAGAGCAGTCATCATTTTTATGAGTCTGTGCACATTATTCATCTTGTGTAACCACAAAAATCAAAAGTAACACCCCAGAACCACCACTTTCACATAGATTTGTTGGTATTAGCTTACGGCATTTCATGTAGTATATTTGTACTCAGATATCAATAAAAGCCTGACATAGCAGTGCATTTCAAGAAGACAATTCCCTGATATGTTCGTGCAGTTTGCCTACCGAAGGTGTGCCAGCAAGCAACTTTTACACCTATCAAGGTGACACCATTTGTAATAATAAAGGTCTATACAATAATTACAAGAGGTCACATAGAGCATGTCCTCCTTTTGCCAGCGGTCTACATTCTGTGTTATGCCTTTTCCCATCTTCTGTATTATACACTCATTAATAACAAAAAAATTAAAGTTTCATTTCATTATTTTTTATGTCATACTTTAAATCACAGGCTATTCTGTCACTATGTCTGTAAATTTCATTATACTGAAAAAGGTTTCTATTAGATCTATTGCAGTTAGTGTCTTATTTTCGTGATTCTAACCTTAACCCTTGCAATTGTTTTACCTCGTTAATATTTTTCTACCATATGCACCGTTATTGTTGCACTTACAGCTTTCATTTGTACAGCACTGCCTTATGACAAATATTGGTGAATATTTTTACAATTCTAATAATGATTATAGAATTTTTTTTTACTTACTACACACCAATGAAGTAAACAGGAAAACTGTTATTTAACAACCACATAGCTAGTTCAGCTTCCAATTAACGAACTAGAGTGTGTCATTTCAAAACAGCGGTCAAACTGAAATCAATAAAGGCTAACATACAGTATATGCCAGCATTTTGTCTGTAGTATAGACCTTTTCTGGGGTATGTTTTATAAGAGCTGAACCGATGGCAGAAACTAATAGTTCGGGAGAATCATTTCTTTATATATTTTGTGGAAGTGAAAAACTAAAGGCATACTGTTGTTGCATACAACTTTGCAGTCATGCTCAGGACATGAATACTAGAATTTGTTGACAGATACGTGTGTGTCATACCAAAGCAGCTTTAACTAGAAACAAATACACTGCCTGTAAACACTGAGAGAATTAACTGAGGACTTTTTCAATCTGTAGATGCCTCCACTGCAAGACGTATGACATCACATTGTAATAATATCAAATAGATATTATGTACTCCAATAGCTAGCTAAATTTGTGCTAACTAAGTTACAGTTATCACAATTTTTTAGCTGTTAGCTGCTGTTAGCTGGTATTAGGGAAACTTTCTTTGTGGAGAGGATCTATGGATTTCCTCACCGGAAGACCTCAAGCAGTACGGGTCGGCAGTAATACATCCAGCACCATCATTTTAAACACGGGGGCCCCGCAGGGATGTGTGCTGAGCCCCCTCCTCTTCACTCTGCTGACCCATGACTGCACTCCATCACACAGCTCCAACCTCTTCATCAAGTTTGCGGACGACACAACGGTGGTGGGTCTCATTAGCAACAGGGATGAGACCGACTACAGAAGTGAGGTGAGACGCCTGGCCACGTGGTGTGCTGACAACAATCTCTCTCTGAATGTGGAGAAGACGAAGGAGATTGTTGTGGACTTCAGGAGAATGCACACCCAACATGCTCCTCTGACCATTGACGGAGCGTCTGTGGAGAGAGTGAGCAGCACCAAGTTCTTGGGTGTGCACATCACAGAGGATCTCTCCTGGACGTACAACACCACAGCACTGGCCAAGAAATCACAGCAGCGTCTCTTCTTTCTCCGCAAACTAAGAAGAGCAGGAGCTCCAGCCCCCATCATGTACACTTTCTACAGAGGCACCATCGAGAGCATCCTGTCGAGCTGCATCACTGTGTGGTTTGGAGCCTGCAATGCGTCCTGCCATAGAACCCTCCAACGCATAGTGAGAGCTGCAGAGAGGATCATTGGTGTCTCTCTCCCCTCCCTCCAGGACATTTACAGCACCCGTCTCACTAAAAAAGCCCTTTGCATAGCGGCTGATCCCACGCACCCAATGCAAAGCTTCTTCAAGCTGCTGCCGTCAGGGAGGAGACTGCGGAGTCTCCAGGCCAGGACCAGCAGACTGAAGGACAGCTTCATCCATCAGGCTGTCAGGAAGCTAAACTCCCTCCCGATTCTGCCCCCTCACCCCTCTTCTCCTCCATGGTCTCACTGAACTCTGTCACACACACACACACACACACACACACACACACACACACACACACACACACACACACACACACACACACACACACACACACACACACACACTCTGACTCACTCACTGGCCTGCTCCAGTCACTTTGTGGAGCATTGGACTGCCACTATCTCATAAGACTTTGTTGTTACACTATCTCTTACCGTATACTACTAAATCTCCATTTGCACTATTTGCCTATTTTGCACCACTATGCCTTCTTACTTGAATATTGTATATTGTATATTGCATAGCTTTTTTTTTTTTTGTTATACGTAAAATTGTATTGTATTTATTTAAATTTTTACTTTTTAATTATTTTATTTGCATTTTTCTAATCACTAGGGTTTGAGAGTAACGCAATTTCTATTCTGTGTATGTCCTGTACATGTGGCAGAATTGACAAATAAAGTTGACTTGACTTGACTTGACTTGACTATGATTGTTGTTGGATACATAGCGAATAGGCTCTCCTACAATGTTACAATGTAATCAAATTGTTAATCAGAGGCAAAGTGTGATTTTTAGAGTACTAGCCATGCTCTAGCTATGCTAGCTAATGTTAGTTTGCTGTTGTTTAGCCAGGTCATGTCAGTTGTCTGTCACATTTCCTATCTGCTGACAGAAAGTAATCCTGACAATAAATAATAAAGAAGCATGTTTATACACGTTTTCTTCTGTTTGAGCTCTGAGTTCAGTAAGGAGCTGAGGCTTAAGGTGTGTAGGAAGGATGAGGATGAGATTTCATCCAGATGTCAATCATGCTATCTCTTTCCTTCACCTTTTCACTTCTTTGATGAAGGGCACCCCTTGTCAGATGATAAAGCATAGATATGATCCTTCATATCCAGTGCGAAGGTGCAGACAAAAATTTAAATCTTCCTCGAAAATGTTGCCGATTTATAGCCACATACACAAAACAAGATTAGGCAGAATGGCGATGTCTGTGTTGGCCACTGTTTTCAACATGTTGGCTTCCAGAATCCAGCGTCCACTCCTAGGTATTTTTAATGGATTCATTCTAAGTTTATGAGAACGCATCAGTTTGTCGGAGGATGTAATTACACACTAATCAATGTATATTTATGAGTTTGTTTGTTTTTATTAAATAGCCTAAAAATAAGACTGTACCTTTAACATCTCTCTGTGTTCTTCACCAGCTTTGTGCTAGCATGCCAAGTATGCATATTCTTACAAAAAGCCAACTTGCATTAGCAGCATAATGCAGTTGTTTCTGGCCCGGAGTTTATAGTGTGCACTTTACCGTGGTGTTCTTGTCCTTTCATGCAACAGAAATAAAATGAATGTCCAAATCCTCAAAGTTTTATCATTTTTCTCCTCCCTGCACAGAAACTGAAATCAGACAATTGTATCAGCTGCACAGAAAGAATTGCTTTTTACTTTCTATCCACCAATGACGCATGTTTGTAATGTAATTATGATAGAACTGTAATTGTAGTGTGGGAAATACATTTAGTATAATAGTATGATATTTTACTGCATTACATTAAGAATACCATATGTGTAAAGGCCTTTATAGTATAAATTATGTGCCCACCTGAAAACGTTTTATCTGCTGTTTGTTTTCTCCTAAATGTTTATGTTTGCAAATGTTGGTTTGCTATTTCACTGGGAAACAGAACACAGCGAGTGGGCAACCCCACTTTGACTGTGATATCACTGTAACAATAGAGACAAATGCACAGCAGAATTGTTGCAATAATCCTGGATTTTGTTGATTCGGTCAGTTCAAACTATCATAAAACTAATATTTGATGGTAATTATAACCTCTAAAGTATTTCAGTAGATAAAGAAAATGACTAGGTTCTTTAAAATGTATGCAGCTTGATGCAGTGGTGTAATTACTGCTGGCTCTCTGTGCAGGTGCTGGGTCGTTAGTGGAATTGGAAGCACCTGGGTCTGTTTCCCCAAAGGCACACGTGTGATAGAAGATTCTCTTAACCCTGCTGTGCCCCTCACAGAACCATGTGCCACCCTACTCTAGTCTGTGTAATTGCAGTTCAATAAAGTTACATTTACACAATAAATAAGCTTTAGTATTTTGCAACATCTGAACCATTTATGATGACTAGACTGTGACACCTGTCTGTTGATGGAGAATTTTTCTCTAAAGAAACGTACATCGCAAACGAGTTTTATAATGTTTAAAGTACTGAAGTCTTATAATGTAAAATTAAAATTTTGTGTATCGACTCCAAAAGTAAGGAAATTTGTGTTTAATCAATTATTTCTTTGTTGTAACAATGCTTCTGGGTGATACATCTTATACTGTTGGAAAAGCTGTTTATTGAAATGGTGTCACACCTGTGAGAAAAATGCATTTGTGGGTTGAGCAGCAGAGTTGGGTATGTGGGTTCTGCCCATGCAAAACTTGCCAAATGTTTGCGTTCTGGAAAACCAAGTTGCAGCATTATTAGGAGTGAGCACTAGTATCATCTTCAAATTGAAGGTCAAGTTCCATATAACAGGTGTCCTAGTGGAGCATATGAGAGAGTGGGCATCACATGAAGACTCCCAAAGAAGACAGACACCCTGTCAGCACTTAGGAACTGCAGGCAGTCTTCTACAGACAGATATGGCCTTTGGCTTTCTACCCAGACTAATCTGGAACAGACTGCAGACTGCCTATCTCCAGTCTAGGGCTGGGCTTCCAGGAGGCCTGCCATGCCTGCCCTTTGTCACGTCATATTGTAACACTTGTTTTTATTTGGTGTCGGCAGCATGTGTATTGGAACCTGAAGTGGAGGAACCTTATGTTTAGCGATTAATTCTGCGTATGACAGTTGGATGGTAAGCTTAGAGTGTGGAAAAGATGTGGAGAATGCTTTATGGTGACAGCTGCACTGGTTAACACTGACAGTATGATGGTGAGGAGCAGCATCTCACTCTCTGGAAAGACGAGGCTGGTCATCACCGGAGATTCCAAGACATGAGATACTGAAACCATTCTGGAATCAAACTTTATCCTCCAACATGACAGAAAACTTCTGCATCTTCTGCTAATAATCTCATAAAATTCTTGTTTTTGAAAATTTGCAGTAAAAACAAACAAACAAACAAAAGCGCAGATGAACTATCATGACAGATAACAAGGCTGAAATCTTTACAATCAAACTGTACATCTGTCCACTTCAACCGCTTTAGATCTCCAAGCACCAAACATCAATGATCTTAACACATAGTGAGGACTCCTCCTTCCAGTGGAGCCCTGTAGTCTGTTAGCATGGAAAAACTTCTTCACTGGTGCAGGATCGAGGTGTTGTAATGGTGATGGAGGCAATTCCCATTAAGTGGGGCAACACTCTCTGACTTCTTTCACACTCAAAAATCAGTGCAGAGGAACAGCCCTATAGAGCTACGCTTGAATTATTATGCTTTTCCTAAAAATTTCCATACAAACTAAACAATGATGTCGGAGTTCAGGCTGTTCTAAAAACTCTCGGCTTTTATGACACGTAAAGAGGCAACAGACTTATAGTCATGTTAGACACACTTACTGTTCAAAACTGTTCTGTTTGCTGATTTAAAATTAGAGACAATCAGCGTAAAAGGAAGGATGGCTTTAAAGGGAGAATAGCTAAAATGGGTTGCTCCAGACAATTGAGCGTTGCATCAAGTATAGTATAAGTATTTTAGGCTACAATTGTAAACCATGTAATACCGCTTGGTCTCACTCTTTCAAATAGATGCAAGTAAAACACAGCATCTACAATCACTTGTAGATGTATTTTTTTGTGAACAGTCCTTTCAATCATCCACTTATCCAATTCAAGTTGTCAAAGGGCGGTTTGCTAGTGTGTGGCACAGAGAGACAGACAACCACTCACATTCACCTTTGACCAATTTAGAAGCACCAATTAACCTACAGTATTCCCATGCATGGACTGTGGGAGAAGTACTTGGAGAGATCCTGTGCAGACATGCAAACTCCACACAGAAAGACTCCAGTCTCCAGTGGACCTTCTTGCTGTGAGCCGACAGTGATAGCCAGCACACTGCCTTAATTTAAGCTTAATAATTTAGTTATTAAAGTGGGCTTCAAACTATCTCAGTATGTTTAGCTTGTATTGGTGCAAGCTACCATCAAAGTCTTGTCATTCACGTCACAGTTTTCATAGTTTTCACTATTTTTCATAGCTAGTTTCTAAGTTTAGTTATTGTATCTTTTCTGCCTCAGTTTTTATGTTTGTTTTCGTCATCAGCCCTAATAAAGGTTTGCTCTTGGTTAAAGTCGTGTTGCGTCTTCTGCAGTGTCTGCTCTTGGGTCAGTTTAAAAAACCACACTGGCTACCCTGCAGTGACAACCTTTGACTTAAACTGAACTTGCACATCTTCTAGTTTTAACCTTTACTACAACCGATATTATAAAAGAACCCTATTTAACTAAGAAAAACAATCTACATTAAGCCTAAAAACATATTTAGGACTATATAAAATTACTATTTTACTACATGCGACTATTCTGCAGTGGAGTTTAAGTTTGCCTTTTAATTAGAATATTGCCATGTTTGTTGAAAATTAACTTATTTAGCTAATATTATTAAAATAGTTTGCTTTCAATGTTCTTTTTGTTCTTGTTACCAGCGAGCATTTTTATAGTAAAGCTCATATCTACTATCATCTACTTTGCACCTGCTTTGAAACACAACACAGCAAACAAACAAAGAGTTTGCATGTTCCCCCCTGTTTGTGTGGGTTCTCTCCAGGTACTCCAGCTTCCTCCCACAGTCCAAAGACATGCAGTTAGTGGGGTTAGGTTAATTGGAGACTCTAAATTACCCATATGTGTGAATATGAGTGCAAATGGTTGTCTGTCTGCGACGGACTGGCCACCTGTCCAGGGTGTACCCCGCCTCTCGCCCTAGGACAGCTGGGATAGGCTCCAGCGCCTCCGCCCCCCTCCGCGACCCTGAAAAGGATAAGTGGAGGAGAATGGATGGATGGAATAAAACATATGGGAACCTAATATCTTTAAAATTGTAAATGCAAAATGAAAAGCAATGACCAATAGTCAGTTATAGCATAGAAAAAGACAAATTAAGATAACCATTCTTTATTTCAATATTCATAATCATCTAGTGTTTTGCCAAAGCCACAGGGACCCACAGGGAGATGGACAAAAGATCCACGGTTTTGCAGCTCTGTGTATGCATTTATTTTCTGCACTTACTGATGTGTTCACATACACGGCACGAGGTTTATTGTATTGCCCTTCTGCTGTCATTAAAAATGTTTTTTGCTCAAGCCTGTTTTTGTTCATATCTACCACTTTAACAGTAACAGTGCATCCTTTGATTTTAAGCAACAAAATACACGCCATAAAACCGACTACCAACAAACTAAAAGGTCAAACTGCAGAACTGCATCGTCCTGCATCATCAGGATGCGGGCTTAGATTATTCAAGTTGCCATCACTGTTTTCTTTTTTGTTGTTCTGCTGCATCAAACCCCAGAGGAATATACCATGCTGTGTGATGATTCAGTTGTGAGGCAGTTGTATGAATTTTATTATTCACTGTATTTGTAGCTCTGATAATATAATAAAAACATCCACATGATGCCTCTCTAATGGTTTTGCATGAAAACAATATCAATCTCCACCAGTGAATATTCCACAGCTGAAATCAAATTTGTTTGCCTCTGTTGTGATGAATAGCACTTCATAAAGTGAACAAACCTTCCCATTATTCCTACTGCAGAGTGTGTATCAATGGCATTACACTGTATATTACTTATCTGGGGGAAATAAGCTAGCTGGGAGACATTATGCATGTGATAAATAATGTATTCAGTCAGAGGTACCATATTATGGTTAGCCATATGTGGCGCATACTGTATATGTGTTTATTAGAAAAAGAACGAGGGTGACTGAAAATGTATGCGTGTGTGTTTTGATACGGTTTACAAGTCTGATGTGCGTGTTTCAGCAGGTTATTGAAGCAGTGACTGAAACGCTGGGAGGAAAATGAATAAATGCAATATGTAAATAGCTGGAAACAGCTGATCTGCACGTGGTGTTAGAGGGCTGGGGCTGTGCAATAAGACAATATAAATCAAATTCTCCTCTTCACAATAAAAGCAACCACACAGGTTCCATGGCGCAGTCTCTGACCCTTCTTTGACGCGTCCTTAGAGAAACAATAGTGACTGACGAAATGGTTCGAAGAGATGAAAAAATTGGAAGAGGTGAAGATCTAAAGGGATCATCCATGCAAACATATTCATCCTTGTAATGAGAATTTACTCTAGGATCCAATCAAAAAGCTGGAGGGAATCTGGCTTTCTGCCTATGGGAAATATAAAGCCAGTAAGTACATGATCCATTGAACCACTTAATTGTTAGGGTCCCACTACTACTACTAGTAAGGACAAATGGTATTAATACTTAAGAAAAACCATAAGACTCTAAGAGTTCATAAAGTAATAGTTTAACCTGTGAAGAAATATTTAATTTCCTTACAGCCAAAGTTGAAGATCACTAATATACCTCTAACTGTACAGACATGACATTGGTACAGTGCACTATTTGTGAGCTGTGTTGATAGATGCTGTTTATTGCCTTTGGGTACAGACTTTCCCCGTGTTCAAGTACAAGCTGCTGATTCCAGCTCCACGTGTATTCCACTTATGATTTTGGAATTAATCTTCTCATCTAATGTTTGACAGGAAAGCGAAAGCTAATTCATAAAAACTCTGAATTTAACTTTTTAAATCATTGTGATTAATGAGGTAATGTCTCAAAAATATGTATATGTTACATGATTATTACTTGGTGTCTTGTATTGTTGAGATACATGTAAATAACATGTAGGTGATTGATTAAGGCTGGCAGAAATTATTATTACCCATGTATGTTACATTTGATTTCCTATGACGGCAGGTGAAGCATAAGTCAGGTTAATGTTTAGGTTCATGCCACCTTTTAGTAAAGGATAACAATCTATGTCAACCTTTCTGTGTTGGTTTTAGTTTTCAGTTTTAAAATCCATCCATCTATTCATTCATTCATTCTCTTTTTCAAAGGAAAACACTGTAGATGCAGCAGTGACAGCTAATTAAATAAATGTGTGTTACATGGGAGACTGGGTTGAAATACAAGAGCATAAATGAATCAGTATGACTGAAAAAACACAAAAGTGATCTGAAAATATCATTCAAAACTGCACTATAAATACCATGCAATTACATGATTTAAAGCTTACAGAGCTTCTAAAAGGATCTGGCAATTTAATCAAAACATCAAGATTTCATAATGGATGGATGGATTATAATGATGTATAATTATGTATTTAAATGCCCACCTTGGCCTCTGTACAGAGCATACCTTTGGTGCATCCTCTGCAGCAGACTCAAGGAGATGTCTTCAGTTTACCCGCATGTGTTTGTGTGTGCGTGTATGTTTTATCTCTTTCCCCCCCCCCTCATCTCAATAAAAGTTTTGGTTGTATCAGCACAAATTAGCATTGATGGTACCTAGCTAATCTCACACAGCTGCAGAATGGAGCATTAGGGAGAGGGTGCAGGGCCCCGGCCCATCTGTGGAGGGACCGACTCACGGTCCCCTGAAAGCAACATCACTTTGGCCTTGTCAGATGGTCCCTCCAGTGTGGCTTTGTTTACGTGTGTGTGTGTGTGTGTGTGTGTGTGTGTGTGTGTGTGTGTGTGTGTGTGTGTGTGTGTGTGTGTGTGTGAGAGAGAGAGAGAGAGAGAGAGAGAGAGAGAGAGAGAGAGAGAGAGAGAGAGAGCTAGAGAGAGAGAGAAGGAGTGTGTCGTTTGTTTGCTTGTGTCGCATTACCTTACAGAAAACCTTGGGTATGAAAATGCTAACTTGAATGCAGCGAGTTGCTGTATTGGTGGAAAACCAATTCTCTGAAGAGGCTTCCCCCTTTAGACCTACACAGCTGTGATCAAGGTGCTTTAAACAGCGATGACTAATTATTTCACTCTACATTTCACATGAATTATAGCTTTTCTGCTCATATGGGCTCTCTAGCATTGTCACCTTCCTCCTTCACCGGTCCCTCTACACTGAATATTGTTCTCCTCAGCACCCTCCCACTCCCATTCATCTGCACTAGCCTGCACACTTTCTTGCCAAGTGGCAGCCTGATGTCTGTGGAACAGTTTGAGGCCTGTCATCCGTCTCATTCTTCGGCGTGCCTGTCTCGGTCTCTTTCAGAGGCCTGTGCCCTGTCATGCTTCACATCAGCAGCTGTTATCGTTTTTTAGACCAGAGCAAAGAGTTAGAAAATGAAGAACGATCTTTCCATCCCAGTTCACATTACCGAATGGTTGTTTTACACGCTACACTTATTTGACACCTCTGATTAATAGTGTCGCGGAAAGCGCAGTGAAAACAGGGGAGGACGCGAAAAAAGCTGACGCGTTGCCATGGTGAGTGCAGCATTTCAGTCAATAACCCCAGTGACTGGCTTTTGGTCTTTGCAAATCTAATTCTTCTCCTTCCTACAACCACAATAATGACATTATGTTACGGCGCAGTAGCACTGTGCCAGGAAGCAGCCTTTCTACCTGTTCTGCTTCTATATTCCCAACAGAAGCCCTCTTAAAGCCGCCTGTCGGAGTGTCTGCCTGTCTGACCTCAGGTCGTGCAAAAGCCCCTGTAAGTGTGGCGCCAGTGGCTGGACAGTCCAGACGATACCAGCTGATACCCTGTCAGCAGTGACGGCTGTGTTACCAGCACAAAAGAACTGAGAGTGTTGTGACACTCAAGTGAGTGAGCCATCTGTAAAGACGACACAGACATGAAAAACCATCTAATCTTTTATATTTACGTGTTTTTTTCCCTTTGGAAACCAGGTGGTGCTTGCCTTGTGGTGCTATAGATGTTAAAAGAAGTCTACAAGCAGTTATATTAGTAAGTAACAGTTAATAACATTTACATCTAAGAAGTATTTCCACATCAGCTAACCAGAAATGCATGCATCTAGCTAACACCTAACAGCTGAGACAACATTAATGTTTACATACAGTCATGCTGTTCCTAGTGTGGAATATTTGTCTTGATTCTGCAAAATGATGTGTTTAAATGTGTGTTTCTGGGTTTTTCATGGGCTTTTTTTGCTTTTGTTTTCTTCAAGTACCTTACGGTGGCCCCGAGAGGCCAAATGGACTGCAACTTAAGAAAACAGCAGCAATAAGAAAAACGCTGCAAAAGCACACAAAACACAACAGAAATAGGAAAAAACTGATTTCCAAAAGCAAGGGAAGTGTTTTTGGGGAAACAATAACATGACAGACCAGTGGCAGGAACCAAAACATGCTAGGTAAGTGTGTTTTAATCTCATGATTCATATAATACTGATGACAGATTTTTAGGCTAATAGTTAGGCTAACACACTTACCTCTCATCTTTTCTTTCCTCACAAAACCGATAGATCCTCCACTTCTTTTAAGTGTCTCCCAGCGCATATTTTGGTTTCTGCAACTGGTCTGTTGGGTTATTGTCTCCTCAGAAACACTTCCCTTGTGCTTTTGGAAATCTGTTTTTTCCTATTTCTGTTTTCTTTTTTCCTGTTTCGTTTCTGTTTTTCCTATTTCTGTTGTGTTTTGTGTGCTTTTGCAGCATTTTTATTATTGCTGGTGTTTTCTTAAGTTGCAGTCCATTTGGCCTCTTGGGGCCACCGTAAGTACCACAAGGCAAAACTCAATTTGTTGCTGTTTATTATGGATTTATGAGAAAGTAGACCTTTGTTGCTTTTTAATAACATTTTTATATTGTTAAGCACTTTGTACAGCATCGGCTGTTTGAAATGTGCTGTATAAACTAAACAAATTTGACCTTGACCTTGACCTTGTATGGCTGATAGCTACAAAAAACAGGCACCTTACGCTCACATCCTTCCTGCAAAAATTTCTCGACGCTCATAAAAATGAAATTTTATTCACCTTTGCTCTCCGACTAACTTTCAACTGGAGTTTCCAATAAGTTTTGAAACTTTTTTTTATTGTTGCTCGATTAAGAAAATTGTGACTTTACAAAAAGACTTTTTAAAAACACATTTCAAACAAACAAAGCACACAAACAGTAAATGTTTATGTACTGACCAGTGTGAAAGCAAGAATGATGATTACATATGCTACGTGTGTGTTCTACAGCAGCGGTCTCCAACCTTTTTTGCGCCACGGACCGGTTTATGCCCGACAATATTTTCACGGGCCGGCCTTGAAGGTGTCGCGGATAAATACAACAAAATAAAACTAGCACCGGTACCGGAAAAAAGAAGATTTATTCATAACACACGTGAAAAACACCCAGGGACACTGAGTTAACGATAAAAATGATAACAAAATAACGCTAAAAACCGATAAAAACCCTGAAAACCATGCATTTCACACCTGAGCCTCAACTCTCGCGGCCCGGTACCAAACGACTCACGGACCGGTACCGGTCCATGGCCCGGGGGTTGGGGACCGCTGTTCTACAGGGACACATTTACCCAAATATCCTCATGTTCTTGCTTCATTGTAGCAATATGTTTTTTTAATGCAAAGATGCAGTATTTAGCTACCATTCAGCCCATAGTGAAGTGCAAACTTTGAGACGCTGTTGTTTTGACCCTCAGTCTCTGTAAAAATTGATAATCAATGCAACAGAGGAAACTAAAGATTCAAACAAAAATAAATATCCAAATAGATGAATAACATCACACTGGACCTAAAAGCATTGTCAGCAGACCTGTGCTCAGTATCCATGGTAGCTGGAAACAAAACTAACCAGAGACCATCCAGCTATGGGCCCAGACTAAGGTCTTAGTAGAGCTTCAAACATGGCACACAGATTGCACATCCATTCCTCTCCTCCATTCTTTCTCAGCCCTCCTCTCTCCACAGAGACCATTAAGTTAATGAGACCTGGGGTAGGGTTGGATGCAGCAGGATGAACCCCTTTCTCCTCCCCGCTACCATCCCCCCTCTACCTTTCTCTCTTTCTTTCATCATCTGTGTTTCTCTACTCCTATTCATGCCATCTCTCCTCCTTCCTTATCTTCCTCTCTTCCTGTCTGTAGTTTTATTAGTGGATGCCTGTTGTAGACACCAAACTTGTGCCACAGCAGCTCAGCTCTGCTTCTTCGGGCGACTCAGGGGACAGACATTTCATTTCCGCCCTCTTAACGAGCTGGTGGTGAGTGTGCGCTAGCATGTGTGTGTGTGTCTGCACAGGAGCCATGAGGAGAGCTGGCTGGTGGAGAGACGGGGGCCAGTCTTCATTGCTGTCCTCCTCTTCCTCCTCCTCCACCACACTCTCAGACAGAGATAATGGGGGAGCTGATAGCAGCCTTGGAGACTGCTGTGGCTCCAAGCACAGATATGGACCGATAACGCCTCCACCACCTCGCCTGCTGCTGCCGCTATGTATGTGTGTGTGTGTGTGTGTGTGTGTGTGTGTGTGCATTTAGATGCAAGTGTGTAAAGCTGAATCACATGTGCTAATACAAGTATATTTAAATGTGGGTGTGTCTTTGCATGAGTTTTTCCATCAAACTGCCTCTGTGTGTGCATTTGAGGTTGCGTGTGCGACTTTGCGTTCTGTGTGCTTGTGTTTGTGTTTGTGGGAGTTCTTTTTTGTGTGAACATGTGCAAGACTACACTGTGTGCTGCACCGGTTATGTATGTGTACAGTTTGTGTGTGTGCGTCCTACATCTGCTCCTCTAAAGCAAGTGTGTGCGACTCCCTCGATGTCTCTGCAGCCTCCTTCATCCCATCAGACATTCCTGCCTCTATTTTATGGGCACAAGAACAGCTGGCCACCCCAGTAGGGCATTTTCACAATAAGCCAATTGCAATATATGAGCCTGATGCCACACACTCGCTCATTCAGACACGTCTATGCAAAGGAAAGCACATACAGTATGCAGAGACACAGATATTCTCCTGGCTACTGCTGATGCAACTCCTGTTGTGTTGTTGTTGTGTTGCAGCACCATCAGGATCTAATAGCCAGAGTTGGATACTGTTGCAAATGTGTTACCATTGCTCTTTTGTCTTTTAGCGCTGCAGATATGAGGCTCTATTACGGCTCTGGCCTAACGCTTGGCAGAAGCTCCGGCGCTGATTTCCGCTCTGACGTTCAAATCATTTTGCCCACACGACTTTGATGAATGGCAAAAGGCGAATCTTTTCGTTGTACTTCACACTGTCTCCGTGTGCGACAATCACATCCTGACAGTTCGAATGAGAAAATGATTAATAAGGCTTATGATTAACATAATGAGTTATTATCCAGGACAGATAGAGAAATTATTTCATCAAGCCAGGCTATATTTATCTGGGTTCACCTATGCACCTGTTCTGCTCATTTCACAGCGTTTTTTTATTGCATCTGAGATTACAGTGTTTTTCCATTTGCAGCTCTGTGCTGATTAGTTTTGAAGAGTGGGTATAATTTGTTTCCTTTTCCACATGAAAATGTATATTTATGAGTGCCCATATTCAGCTGGAAATACATTTCACAGAACAATAATTTGCAACAATAGCTTCAGATAGTCTTTAGAGAGATGCAACACTGAAACTGATTTCCAAGGCTTGTATTTCCTTTTATTGTTTGGCAGTGTTCAATCACCGCACCTTGCACGACACGACAGACCACATTTATACAGAAAATATGTACTGCTTTCCAGAGGTTTCCTGCCTCCATGGAATAAAATATTGATTTTGTTGAAAAAAAAAAAAGAAGAGTAGGAGAAATTGTGGACTTTGCTGACACATCCAAGATAGTGTCATCTCTCTCGCTTCTTTTTGTCTTTGTTTTTTCTGTATATGGAGGAACGACAACTAGAGAAGCTTTGTTTTTTACTAAGGCAGTAATGCTTATGACAATAAGGAAAGGGATCATCAAGAACTGGCGAGATATGGGTGTTTACCAAGAATATGGAATCTGATAAAATTGTTTGGCACATTTGGGGTAATGCTCAATCCATAGACCACTTTAGAGGAGATGGCCATGTCAATGCAGTTGCATGAAACAAGACTAGGATAACTTTTTGTTTTGTCTTCTTGTCCTACTGAACAGATGAACAGGAATTACGCACTACAAAACTGTAATGTGACTTTAATGCAGCTGTTCACACCAATCATGCAATTTCACTGGATGAGTTTGTAGCATTTATTTTTTGGAACCAAGCTCGAGTTTTCAGACCCAAATAAGCAGATCTGACCAATCAGACAGGCAACAAATGCGTTTGTAACTCAAGTTGTGCGCCGCTAGTCTAAATTTATTTGCCTGCCTCCTCAGGTGTGGTTCCAACTCTGTCAACGTGAGCGCCAACTGCCCCGCTGACATCTTGAAATGTGTATGAAACATTTTCTTTTCTTTTTTAGAAACGTCAGGGCCAGCTCGTCATCTCATGATGTCGACTTTACGATTTTCACAGCGCATTTTTTTGAGGATGAATTTTCTACAAAAACTCAAATCGTTTGATGTGTGTATATACATGAAGCTTATGCGTAAGTTCAATAAGGAAAATCTATCTCATCTCTATCTTGCTTCCAGGTGCTAAATCTAAGCTTTATCACTCCCATTTTCCCACGCTGTCAAGCTGTTTGTGGCATCACCAGTCTAGTCCAATCACCTTCTCCCGGCCTTCTCCAGGCCAATCAGCATTCATGCTGCATACTTTAAATCTCTCTCTGCATCTGTCACTCTCTTTTGCAGGCACCTTTGTGCAACCCACCTCCTCCCCATCTCCACCTCTCATCGCTCAAGCTCCATTCAAGTCACCTTCTTCTCCACCACCAGTGTCTAGACTCCAGGGTGTCCTGCTCTAATTCCTTTCACAGCTGGGGGTCTGTTCTGCTGTGACTGGCCATCACAGTTTAACCACCAAACACTTATCTGTATTCTGTTCATCAATAAATCATCTTCATTCTTTCTAACGATCTCTCCTTAATGAAATGTAATACTACAATTTCGTATCAAGAAAATTTGGAATTTCATGTCAGTTTTTGGTGTTGAACGACCTGAAGAAGAAAAAGAGTAACAAAAGATACTTTGTTTGAAACAGTGGACGCCACAAGCTTTCCATTTTGAAATTTCTCATTTTGTTTTGTTTTTGTCTCTGTCTATATTATAATATATTTAGATTGTTGAAAACAACTGACTGACAGGCATGTTTTTTTCCAGTGTTTCTATTTATTTGTTGCCTCTGCCGAGGACAGAGATGGGGAGTAACGCGTAGTCCGATTACTTTTTTCAAGTAATGAGCAAGGGATTCCTATTTCAAAAAAAGTAATTCGATTACTGTTGCTTTCCTGTAAGCCCGGTGCATTACTGCGTTACTAAACTGTGATTTTGTTTGTGAGAGCGACTCATGACAATGACGTACGAGCGTGTGACGTCCGTGGCAGCAACAGACGTGTGTTGATCAACAATGGATAATATGGAGTTTGGGAGAGAGTACGACCATGCAGTGTTTAAAGCTTGGAAGTATTGACATTACCTTGAGTTTGATAATGTAAAAACTGACAAAAACATTAGCGTCCCCTGTACACTCTGCGTGGGAAGAAAAATTAAACTTCAAATCTGAGCAAGTAGCTAGCACGCTACCACGGGAATGTGAAACCTCCACCAACCCCACTCCAGGTGAAAATAGATTTAAGGGGGTGGGCGTCCGGGTACACACCGGCTCACTCCTTGGCGGCCGCTTATTGGGGCTCGCTCGGGCCACTTCGGAGGTGGGGTGCCCCCGGCCTCTCGGCCTGGGGCTCGGTCACTCAGGCACAGCTGGCTGCCGGCGGAGCTCACGGGCGCGTCACTGCAACTCCCCCTGGCTTCTGCTCCGCGGCTGCTGAATGAGCTCTCATCTGGGACTCTCCTTAGCTCTTACTGGGACAGTGGCGCGGCTGCCCCTCTGTGGGTCTTCCTTGGTCTCTTGTGTTCTGGGGGCCTCTGGATGTCTGGAGTTTTGATCTCCTCCATACCTGCTTGATACCATAGAGGACAGGGCTGTGGCTCCCCCACACTCTCTAGCAGATCATTACATGGAGAAACCTTTGGAATGCAAGCATGCTGATCCACACAGGTATGCACACAGGTGTACACATGGGTATTCACAGATGCGGACTACAGCTTTCTTGGTTGCTGCCTCAAAGCACACTGTGCGCTGTCTATCTTGCGTGCTGCACAATATCGTTTATTATTTAGTAACTATTGATATCTATGACTAGCTAGTTTATTGTGATGGTGCTTTTTTTTTTTTATTATTATTATTATGTTGCTCTTTGTTGTTTGCTGTCTCCCCTGTTTTTTTTGTTTTTCTTTCTCTCCATACAGGTGACCCAGGAGTTTTTTTTTTTTTTGTTTTTTTTTCTCTCTTCCCCCCCTTCTCACCGTCTCTTCTCCCCTTTGGTTTTCTTTCTTCCTCTCCCCCTCTTTCTTTCATTCTTTCCCCCTGTCCTATTAAAAAAAAAAAAAAAAAAAAAAGGATGACAAAGGATGAACTGAAGCTCCGCCATCACGTGATGTCACATGCTGCTGTTTCTGATGTCACTTCCAAAAAAGAGAAAAAAAAAATAGATTTAAGAGTGACAGGACTCTTAAATCTCTTGAATCTTTGATTTTATTTATTTATTGCTGTGTTTTACTTGCATCTATTTGAAAGAGTGAGTATAAACACAAATCATTCTTTTATTTCATATGCTGGAATATGCACAAAATAGGTTTAAATGTTAAACACATTTCTTTCTGTGAGAGACTGTTGCATATAATTTAATTTTTGCTTGATGCAATGTGCATAAAGTTAAAAGATTAAAAGTAATAAAACAATTTTTAAAAAGATATTTTTTCATTTGATTCAATTTTATATGCTGAAAGGTCTATTGCTTTATTACGTATTCAGATTGTGTATCATGTTTTTTAAAAGTAACTAAGTAATAAAGTAACAAATTATTTTTGAAAATAAGTAATCAGTAAAGTAACAGGATTACTTTCTTGGAGAAGTAATCATTAATTACTAACTAATTGCTATTTTCAAGTAACTTGACCAACACTGGCTGAGGAGACTTTGTTTTTGGTAGCATTTGCATGGATGTATGTGTGTGTATCTCTTTCTATCCACAACACACAAAATCTCAAAAACTTTTGAATAATTTCTGATAGAATTGTCGAAGTTTACAGTGAGGTCATGTTAACCGTCCTTAAAAATTTGGCTAACATCCACCAAGGTCTTCAAGGTCAACGTAATGATTTATTGATTGAAAACTCAAAAAAGGCCTTATACAGTAGAAACTATGATTTTAAGTGTAGGACCATCACAATAGTAGGCAGGTGGTCATAAGGTTATAATGTTATACAGAGAATTATTCAAAATATGATGTTATGCTTGACCTCAGACCTCACGTCTACATTTCAAATCTGCATTTCTTTAAAGTTGACCCCCAAATATGTTTTATATTTAAAGAAGATATTGTCAAGTTAGTAAGAAATATACTGTAGTATAATATTATATAGAAAGCTCATGTTATTCATGTCCAGTTATGTACAAATCAGCACCTAGTAATCGTTTGTGTAATCAAAGTAAACCTCTGTCATTACTTCTCTTATCTGAATTTTACTGCAGTGCAAACTTCTTAAAGTACATTTAAAAAAGAACAAAGACAGGAAACTGAATGTATATGGAATATAATACTGTTCCCTTAAAAACTGAGAGTGAGCTGCTGTGGTGGAGGTTTGGACTCTTAACATGCTTCTTTTTTGTTTGTTTGTTTTTGGCAGTTTGTGATCCTTTAGACAGCCTCATCCAGTCAGTTCAGGGCCGACACTTCAGCAGCAGCACAACACTATTCAGGCTCAGCAACTGTCATGTAATTGCTTGTTGTTTCTATTTGAGGTACTCTTACAGGAATAAAATGCTAAATATTAGCATTTTCCTATTAGCTAATAAGCAAAGTGGTTGCATAGTTCTTTACTTTTAGGCAGGTTCAGGAATAATGAATGGAAGAGATATTTCTAGAGGAGACTGATGTTTTCCACCCAGAAACATACAAAACATCTTTTGAAGGCTAAACAGTGACTGTGATTCAAACACACACACATACACTCTCACTTTGCCTCTCCACTGTGCCTTCCCATCTCTCTCATATCTGATGCCAAGCGGTCACCAAAGAGCCGCCGTGTGTTTGTCTAATGGTAACCTGGTGCCCGACACACTGGACACTATGGAGAAATCTGATTAGCGACGCTGCCACACTCTGCAGCGCTTCCTTTCATGCAGTGTGTCTGCATGCGTTTATGTTTAAGCATTCAAGTACAAAGGTGAGACGCGCTGCTATAGAGTCCTGCCTTTTCTATTTCAATTTCTCTCTATGTTGATTTTTTACTGCAATTTCATTTCATTGGATGCTGTGTAAATTGATTCATTTATTGCTGTCTGCTATGACCAACAGGGTCACACGTTTTCGTTCTTGTAATCTATCAAATAAGTCAGCTCATTATGTGAATTACTGTATCGTCTTTCTTATTCCTGTAATTTCCTGTTTATTCCTTACAAATTAGTGTTGCTGCTGCCCTAAACATAAATGGCATCCCATCTTGCTTGCTGCCTTTAGACATTAATAAATCTCACTTTTTACCTGAAAATGACACATTATTAGTTAGAAAGATTTCAATACAAAAAGCGTCACTGATGAGACTGGCTGTCATCAAAACGGATAGACTATTTTCAACTTATTGAAAGAATGAGCTCATGTCAAGGCTGCCACGAGAGAAATAACAAGGCGTATTAAGAATGTAACATCTTGTGAGATTGTTGCTTTATTTTCTTTTCCCAGCGCTATAAAGCTTTAAATGAATCTGTTTCCAGGAGCAAAGCTGTAAACAAGCAACGAGGGCTGAAACATTTAAATGCCTCTCTTTTCTTTCTGCCTTCATCTCCCATAAACAAGCCTTTCTCTCTCTCTCTCTCTCCCTCCCTCGCGCTCACATTTTACTGTCTTGTCAATTACCATCCCAGTGGTTTTCCTCCTCAGTCTGACACATCCGTAGAGTGTGTGAGTGCTCATCAGAGCTGTTTAACCCTCGCAACGCCCCGAACTGGAAAACAGCCAGGGAACGTCACGGAGGCAACCAGTTGTCAGCAACTATCATCCCCCCCTCCACCCTCGAGCCCCCTCCCGTCAACCATGAGCACATCAGACAGGGAGCAGGCCTTGTTGATGAGAAGAAATTCACTAATTGTTTGATTATACAGATCTCCATGATAATGAATCGCTACTCCACGGTTCGGGAACATGGTGTGCAACCCGAATTACCACCCCAACACTCAAGCTGTGAAAGTTGATTACTCATTAGCGGGTGACTGAGTGGCACAAACAGCCCTTGCACCCCCTTTAAATTCCCCTCCTGTGTTTTTACTGTATGTACTTGTAATTGCTGTATAGTTCAGTGCAGCACAGGAGACTGGCCTAACCACAGCGTGGATTAAAATCCAGCTCAGACAGGTTGCAATTTTTATACCAGCTTTCTTACCACCTTCATGTAGGAAGAATTCTTTGTGATAATCTAATATTTTGCAAGTCAATCAAGTTACTGCAGAAAAAAAAAATATTATAAATATCGTATTTAGCAGGATTTCTCTTTACCTTTAAACCAGCACCATTTCTCCCAGGTAAAATACTTGGCATGTAAGTTTTTCCAAAAACCTTGCACAACCTGTCACAGTGCTTTAGTGGATTTATGCATGCGAATTCAAAAAGCTACAGTTGATATTCATTGTCAATGAGGCCTGGCTTACAGCTCCGAGCACCCCACTGAGCTCGACAGACTCTAAAATCACTCCTATAGCGTTTCTCGCTACAGGGGAAAGGTGAGAAAGGCTCAAATTCATAGAAATACCGTATGAAGAAGTGTGAGCAACAGTGAGGAGCAATCGTGACAAAAACAGGGATAGCATAATAATAATAACAATAATAATACATTTTATTTGAAAGCGCCTTTCAGAACACTCAAGGACACTGTACACAGTAGAATAATAAAAGCAACATAAAAGCAAGCAGTTTGCACAATCATAAAAGCATAAGACATAAAACAAATTAAAAATAGGGGAGTGGAGAGTTTATGTGGGATGAGCTATTTTGAACAAGTGAGTTTTGAGTTGGGACTTAAAGAGAGAGAAGGAAGAGATATTTCTTAAATCAGGAGATAGTTTATTCCAGAGTCGAGGAGCAGAGCAGCTGAAAGCCCTGCTCCCCGTGGTGGCAAGATGGGGGGAGGGGACAGAGAGAGAAAGGGAAGAAGAAGATCTAAGACACCGAGATGGGGCGATGATCTGAACCAGATCAGAGAGATATGGAGGAGAGAGATGATGAATAGCCTTAAATGTGTACAAGAGTATTTTGAAATTGATGCGATATTTGACCGGGAGCCAATGAAGCTGCTGCAGGACAGTAGTGATGTGGTGGACAGAAGGGGTCCTGGTGATGATACGGGCAGCAGAGTTCTGGACGCGTTGGAGCTTGTGGGTGGATTTTTGAGTAAGACCAAAAAGAAGTGAATTACAATAATCAATCCGGGAAGTAACAAGGCTATGGACAAGAATGGCAGTGGCATGTGGGGTGAGAAAAGGACGGAGACGATTAATGTTGCGCAATTGAAAATATGCAGACCGAGTGACATTATTAATGTTTGAATTGAAAGATAGAGTACTGTCGAGGATGACACCCAAGCTTTTCACAGAGGAAGAAACGAAGACCGGCGAGTTATTGATAGTAACAGAGAAACCTCCAAGAGGAGCTCGGATTTATTACTATTGAGTTTAAGAAAATTAGAAGAGAACCATGAATTTAGTTCAGCTAAGCAGAGGGTAAGGGAGGATGGGGGAAGAGCAGAATCAGGTTTAGTGGACAGATAAAGCTGGGTGTCATCGGCATAACAGTGAAACTGGATATTGTATTTACAGAAAATGTGTCCAAGCGGAAGAAGGTAGATAATGAAAAGAAGGGGCCCCAGGACAGATCTCTGGGGCACGCCAGTGGTCAGAGGAAAGGGCTGAGAAGTAAAGGATTTGAGTTGAATAAACTGAGTGCAACCAGACAGGTATGATTTAAACCAGGCTAGTGGAGTATGGGAGAGACCGATGGAGGCTAGCCTACTGAAAAGAATAGAGCAGCGCTCAGATCGAGGAGCATCCAGTACAAATGCTTATTAAGAACCTAGGCGTCATCACTGTGGTGTTAGAACAAGTACCTGAGTTTATCAAAAAGCATTTGGGTTGTAAACAAGAAACAAAGTATTAACCTCCTAGGACCTGGTGTCCACATATGTGGACATCCCATTTTGGGTTATTTAGACCAAAATACTCAATTTTGCTCTACATGGGCCTGATATCCACTCACGAGGACATTATACTGCTACTGTTCTATCGAAATTTTAAAGGAATATTCTCACATGTGGCTCTTATTTTTCTTAAAAACAAAAATAAGGTAAAAAAAAATCTGGTAATTCTTTGTTTTTACATTCATCGGGCCCCAATCAGCCCAAATATCAAAGAGAAATTAAAAATGCATGTCGTGGAAGAGTTCGGGTAGGAGGTTAAACAGAAAATGAGTAAGTCAAGTAAATCCGCGTTGGAGTCAAGATACGTTTACCACTCAAACTTTGCAAATATGTGAGACCAGATCCTGTCAGCTACTTTGTCTCACTATAGCTGAACAGTCTGTCTTATGTTTCTTCATACAGTCACAGAAGGACTCCATGGTGTTGTGAAGATTATTCTTGTAGCAGAAGTTAGTTTCTTTGTACTTACATGCGGATTGGGGTGCCCAAAAACAGGCATTTGAAAGCCAAAATGAACTGCTTCCCTTTTCACTATTTTGAAGGTGTGAGCCGCCGTATGCAGTGTTCCTGCTGAGGATTCAGAATATCACCTCTTCAGCAGGGAAGGAACCCAACTGTGTGCAGTATTGTATTTTTCCATTATCATTATTTTTTATATTTATTAAGCTATGTAGTTATATAAAATCTATTTTCAAAGATTTTTAGCTTTTATTAGTTTTAGTGTTAGAGGTTGTGGTTAGTTGTTAGGTTAGATGATCACAGGATGATCACAAGTTCAGAATATTGCATCATAAACATTATAAACGCAACTCTTTGACAACATATGTCCAACACTATCTTAAAAGAGTTAAGATAGTGTTGGACATATGGGGCAGCATGCTCAACTTCTACAGCTGGGAACAGAGGTCATTGGTACCCGAGGGATGACTCAAAGGGTTCTCATCCGCCACTGGTCTCTCGACATCCTTCTACCCAAGCCACCTGCGTGCTCCAACTGAACTGATTTGATTAGGCAGTACAGCGCAGGGCTGTTTCCACCCTGGTTAGTGGCCATTTGTCTCTGGCTGGAAACTAGAAAACATGGTAACCTCAGTGCCAAGAGCTCAGCAGAATTCATACCAGCCTTGAGATTGAACTGGGCTCCAATCTAAAGCACAGAAGGAAGCTTGGGCAGAGCGACAAAGTGAGCAGTTTTAGAGAAGCGGTCAATAATAGTTAGAATGACTGTTTTACCTCCTGAGAGAGACAGGCCAGTGATGAAGTCAAGGGCGATGTGTGACCAGGGACGCCCAGGTGTAGTCTGGGTCCTTGGTAAACCTGCAAGACAAGAACTGGAGGACTTGTTCTCAGTGCAGGCAGGAACATACGTACATTTTTGTCCCCAGTTTGTACCTTAGCCCAAACTGAGGTGGGCACATTGAGACAGCCTAGGAATCAGTTCCAGGACCGGAACCTTGAATTGCTGACTCTATTTCCCACGAGAGGGATCCGACCACACAAGACAGTGGTAGGATGGTGGAGTCGTGGGTGTAAGGTCAAGATGGATGTTGAAGGCCTTCTTCCTCTTGCCCCCTCCCTAATCCTTAACAAGTGATAGGCTTTGCAAAGATACAGTTCACTGAAGATAGTTGTTCTCTGTAACAACTCAAACACAAAAGACAACAGAGGCAGAGGATATTTATTTTCCACAGTAACTTTGTTTAAACCACAAAGGTCAGTGCATGGTCTTAGTGTTGTATCCTTTTTCTCCACAAAAAAACACCTAGGCTTAAACAGGCTTAAACAAACTGTATAATCTAATAGTGGGGAGAGGTGTGGCAGGCTGACACTCATGGCACACTCATTACGTCTGTGAGGTGGTAGCGACGTTGTAAGATCTTTACAGGAAACCTGTCATGATACACAGCGGGAATGGAGGAAAGGTCAGGCGGATCTGGAGGTGCAGTCTGGAGCGATCTGGAGGTCTGGAGGTGGAGTGGAGACTCCAGGGAGAGAATGAGTGAGACAGCCTCTTGTGTGTGATGTTAGAGAGTGTATTTTATCAAGGACAGTGAGTTGCAAAACGTTCTAGAGGTTCAAGCGGAATTTCTAAAGATTGAGCCAAAGAATGATCAATAAAACTCTGTTCAGCCCCTGAATCAATTAATGCTGAGAGTGAACGAGAGGAGGTGTTTACAGCTAGCTTAGCAGGGATCATGAGGAGCAGTAGGGGGGGATTACTTTTTCCTCACCTGTCAGTACCCCTACCATTACTGACAAGTGACATCTCTTGTCGAAACAGGGCACGAATCAATAAAATGGCCCCCACGGCTGCAGTGTAGGCATTCACTTGCTGCCAGCCTCCTTCTGTGGCGAGGCGTGTGAGACCAATTTGCATGGGTTGAATTCTGTTTCATCAGTTCCGCTCTCTTTGCTTCCAGGTCACGGCTGGAGGAGAAGGTAACAGAGCCAGAAGCATGCTGGGAAACTGAGTTGAATAGTGTTCACGGACATGATCGTCTATTCTAATAAACATGGCAATGAGTGAATCCAGCGAAGCAGGTAACTCTTAAGCACCTAATCCCTGTTTTAATTTGTCATTTCAACTGTGCAGAAAGTCTCCCACACTGCTTCTTCCCCCAGTATTGAAAAATATATTGAAAAGTCAGGCGCACTCCACTTACCTTGCTTTAACATGAACAAGCAATGAGATGCATTGATTCTGTCTCAGATACATTACAAAACCTAAAGATGAACTCTTCAAGAGAGAGATTAGGGTCAGCCTTGAGCACAGACTGAGCCCATTAAAGAGCCCTATCACAGAGAAATTCCACACAAAAGGCTATTTTGAGCAGTCTGAGTCATATGTCTTTGCTGCTGTCTGAGAACTGTGTGAGCCACACTTGCCTAATTCACCATTCACCTCAGTGGTAGGGAGAGGTCATTCCTGAAGTGAATGGTGGTGGCCCACGGAAGTGACAAAGATGGCAGGGTAGGACAGGGTAGCACTGTCCTGTGATTATTTTCATGTTGGTTACTGCAACTTCTGTGCACATGTCCCTTTCACACTTTGGAGAGGCAAAGCATGAAATGGGCATCGGGTTGGCTGCTGAAGAAATATCATACGAAACTTTAGAGTCATCTACTCCCCCCCAAACATAACTAAGGTCATCAATGAAGCACCACAGGCTTCTACATCCTCCATGACTGCATCTGCAGACGTCTGTACTGAGGCACCAGAGCCCTCCAAATCATGCACGGAAAGATTTAGTTTTGGGGATGCATAGAAAATCGTGTTTAGGGCTACCAAAGTCCTAGGGCAGGCCCTGCATGTTTAATTTCTTCATTGCAATAATCTGATATTTCTTGCTTTATAGGAGGCAGTCTAACTGGATCTGATCTAGCTAGACCTACTAAAGAATGAATCAGACATGTTCCTGGTGTTACTGCTAAGAATCCAAAAGTCTTAAGTGCCTAAATCTTTTGCAGTTCTTTGTTGTTAAGATATGAATTTTATGAACCCAGCCAACGAAAGGCCAATCAGAGACCCAATTTCCTCTTGATTATCTGAATATATTAGCTGGATAAAATGCATCTTAACACCAGTAACAACAGTACAGTATATATCTGAAAATGAGCAGCAACTTTTCATGTCGTAATTTCATTTTACCTTTGATCAAATATTGGTGACAAGTCCAGGTCCGCAGTTAGATCAGCTCTGGAATCAGGAGGCCACGGTTATCTTATTCACAGCAGTCACAGTCTGAAAAGTCCTTTTTATAAAATGTGTAAATGAGTTGGGTTTGTGTTGGGATTTACATGTTTCTATTCAAACAGTTGCTGAATATCTAAACCAACGTTCAATAAATAACCTTATAATTGTCATACGTCACCTGTCAGTAGCTGTTGATTTCATCGACTAATTTTACATTTTTCAGTTATGCAGTTCACATTTAGGTTTGTCAGGGCTCCTGGGTCGTTGACCCAGTGATTTCAGTTTGTTCATGTTCAGTTTAGTTCGCCACATTAATGTTCTCACTTCCTGTTTTTTCCCGTGTCAGCTTGTCTCTTGTGTCATTAGTCAGATTATGTTCAGCCCTGTACTCACCTGTTTCCAATCATTGTCATCATTCAGCCTGTGTATTTAAGTTCCTCGGTTTCACCAGTTCATTGATGTTGATGTTGTGTACGCTGTCCGTGTTTCCAATCCAGCCAGCCAGTTCAGTCATTTCAGTTCAGTCAGCCCTCCGTTGCATGTCCTGTTTCATCCGCTCATCATAATAAACCGCCAGGCTTCACCTACCTGCGAGTCCTGCGTTTGGGTTCCTTCTTCCTCACCTCCACACAAAACCTGACAAGGTTACTTAAATACTTAGAAAAGTTACCAGCACGAGAAATCTTTCTGTAGTCCACCATATGACAGTGTACAAATTTTTCTGTTATTCCCGGCAGTGGCTGTTCTACCTTATAAAAATACTCTATTTAAAGATATTCCAGCATTAGTAGTTTGTTTCGACCGAGGAGCAAGTAATCATTAATATTGTTCCATCCATCCGCTTATCCTTTTCAGGGTCGCGGGGGGCGCTGGAGCCTATCCCAGCTGTCATAGGGCGAGAGGCGGGGTACACCCTGGACAGGTCGCCAGTCTGTCGTAGGGCTAACACACAGGGACAGACAACCATTCGCACTCACATTCATTCACACATTCACACCTAGTGACAATTTGGATTTTCCAATTAACCTATCCCCACAAGCTGCATGTCTTTGGACGGTGGGAGGAAGCCGGAGTACTCGGAGAGAACCCACGCAAACTCCACACAGAAACCCTGATGGTGGAATTGAACTCAGGACCTTCTTGCTGTGCGGCAACAGTGCTAACCACCGTGCTGCCATTAATATTGTTACTATTGTTAATATTGGTTAAGATTTATATCAATATTGATTAACGTTAAGACCTTGTTTTTTGAGGCTAGCAGATGTTAATGTTAATATTAAACTATAAGGACACGTACTACTATCTTATTGTTCAATTTTTTTGTCTCTTGTTTTTGTTTGGGGTTTTTTGTTTTTTGGGGGTTTTTTGTTGTTTTTTTGGTTTTTGTTTTTTTGTTTTGTTTTGTTTTTTTGTTTTTTTGTAGGGGTTTTGTATTTTTTGTATAGGTCAATTCAATTTCTCTGTAACATATTCATTTTTACATTATTTGGAAAGAGTGGGGGGTATTCAGGTACTCATTCCATTTATGGTTTTTGTTGTATGTTATAAAAAAAAAAAGAAAAAGGAAAAGATTATTACTTCTATATGTACCTATGTGTTTTATGACAGTTTGGTATTGAAAAATAAAAGAAAGAATAAGAAATGCACCTGCCTCACAAAAGGGATGTAATACAGCATTCCCAGTTCTCTCTTCCCTGTACAGTATCTGCTCCAATAGGTTCCTTCTTTGCCATACTCATGCCATACTTCAAACTTAAATAATAATTCCCACATTTATGGCAATGCTTTTGCAAGATCTTTTATTATTTTGCTCTATATTGTCTACATTGCATCTTATTTTTTGTTGCTGTAAGTACATTTTCTTGCCATCATCTGAGCTCAGTGAGCCCTTTAGGAGAAACACCTGTGCAGTCTCATGCAATCGATGCAACATTTTTGCCATAAATACTGGCACAGGTTCAGCTTTTGATAATACTGCTAGTAAGATGATCATCTCATGTTTGCTACTAAAGTTGTAGTTGCAGGCAGTGGTGTACATTTAATGGTGTACAGGAATCTATGTGGTGGACAAATTTTTCATTATTAATGATTTTTTAAATATGTGTCATAGCCAGTGTTGGGGAGTAACGGAATACATGTACCGCCGTTACGTATTTAAAATACAAAATATGAGTAACGGTATTCCGTTACAGTTACTGTTTAAAAAGGTGGTATTTAGAATACAGTTACTTTGTTGAAATAAATGGATTACACGGCGGTACTTTCCTGTTTCATATTGTCGCGGGTCAGGACTGTTTGGGTTTTGTTTGACAGCTACGTTCTGTTGTTCCAGGCGGCAGCGTTATGGTTGCCATGGTTACAGGGTGACGCTCTCTCGCTGCGTGTTTCCTGGGTGAGAGAGCACCTTTTTGTTGTTGTTGTTGTTGTTGTGCAAAGCTAATAGGCAGAATGCTACAGGTATAGCTCTCAAGAATGTAGCATCATAGGCAGTGTAGTCCGTGCTGCAGGGAGAATGGACTGCCATACCCGTTATGTGTCTGTGAGCGAGGGAGGGAGAAAAAGGAAAAGTACGAGCTGTCATCGAGCAGAAACGGGAGCTGGAAGCATGTAAATATAATAATAACCACTGCAGCCACAAAGAGTGCCTGACGAGCCCAGTTGTAAGTAAGCTATTAAGACTCGACTGTACGCTGTGTTCGTGTTTTCCTCCGAAACAATACGTTCCGTTGGAGCAGCCTTTCAACGCCTCTCTCTGTCTCTGGCTAACAAAGTTGACCCAGACAACAAAGTAAAGCTATTTTTCGGCTACGAGCCCAACAGGAACCCACCATATTAGCCAGAGGTCCCTTTCGGAGCCGCGGACCGTCAGTAACAGTAATAAATCACATTCACGTAGTTGTAAACAGCATATATTAAGTAATCCAAAGTATTCAGAATACGTTACTCTCATTGAGTAACGTAACGGAATACGTTACAGAATACATTTTGGGGCATGTATTCTGTAATCTGTATTGGAATACATTTTAAAAGTAACCTTCCCAACACTGGTCATAGCACGCATATTTCTCACTTTTTTATGCTCAAGCTGGCACTTCTCACCATATATGTCTCTGCTTATGAAAGATTCATCCAGTATATTTCAGATCCTGAGTTACTGATTCACAGATTATCAGCCATAGTACTCAATGACATGCATCAGTGCAACAATACGGCTCTGTGATTGATGATGCCCATTTTTGGGTAACAGCCAGCCAGCAGCGAGGTTGTTGCCAAGGTAAGCAGATAACGACTGTCTTTGCCCCGAGAGTCTGTGTGCACAGGAAGGCTGACCAGCTGCTAACTGTACGCAGCGGCACGTTCAGATTTGTTCTCAGACTCAAGCACGTCTTGGAGAAGTGATTGCTGCACGAATGCATCAGTTCCAGCCTCACATTAGACTGCTCTGTGGATCTAGTTCAATTTGCTTTGTTGTGTTTGTGTTTAATTTTTTACATTTTAGTTTTATGTACCTGTATGTTTTGTATGCCTTTATCATCATTACATTTTACATTTCAGATCTCAGATGTAAACAGTCCACTTACTTATAATGCTGAGTGGAGGGTGGACTGGACAGCTGGACAACAGGAGCAGTGTGTGTGTGTGTGTGTGTGTGTGTGTGTGTGTGTGTGTGTGTGTGTGTGTGTGTGTGTGTGTGTGTGTGTGTGAGCAAAAAGGAGAATAACTATGTAAGCAACTGCATGTACATTAAAACCAGGAGTGGCGGCTGAGCATTTTGTGTGCATATATGTTTGTGAGTACATGTGTGCATGTGTAGGAGAGTGTGTTCTTTTGTGTGGGTGGGTGGGTGTGTATGTGTATGTGTGTGTGTGTGTGACTCCCGCAACAAGACAAAAGTTAATGAGGTTTGAAGGCTGCTGTGGCAGCGACGGCCTCGTCTTTGTCTCCGTCCTCTGCCTCTCTGCTTCCTGCCCAGGCCTTTATTAAAAGGATAATGCAGCAAGGGTCTTTAAGTGTGCAGCTGCAGAGAGAAAGACAAGGGCAAAAGAGGGGTAAAGCAAGGTACAGAAGAGAGTGCAGGGGAGAGAGAGAGAAATAGAGAGAGAGTTTGGTGAGCGAAAAGGAGAGTCAAATCATGAAAGGGGGAGAAGATAAAGATACAAAAGCTTAAAGAGAAAGAAACACACTCCGCAGATGAAGGATAAAGCCAAAAGAGAAAGTGA
The DNA here is from genome assembly GCF_057381845.1 of Rhamphochromis longiceps. Classification (NCBI taxonomy): domain Eukaryota; kingdom Metazoa; phylum Chordata; class Actinopteri; order Cichliformes; family Cichlidae; genus Rhamphochromis; species Rhamphochromis longiceps. Next base: position 7,867,257 of record NC_140567.1, read on the forward strand.
AACAGGAGGAATCCGGGAGACATTAGAGAGGAGTGGATAGAAAATAAGAGACCCAAAATGAGAGATGCAGAGATAAGGACAAGGAGTGAGAGCGATAGGAGAGATTTAGTGCAGCAACTACCGTAGCGGGTTATCTGCAAGCGCAAGGAAAACGCATCGACGGAGAAACAATAGATTCAAACATTTCAAACAAAGCACGTGTCAGGACAGTGTTTGTTCTGATATTAACCAGTGAACCACTTATGGCTCTAGGTGCACAAAAGCTCTGCCAGTGAAGACAACCAAAATCATGATGTTTAAATGAAAACGTTATGCTCTTCTGATAAGATGAGGCTGCAGAGATCCCACATGTGCACCCAGCAGTCAAATCCCTGTTGAGTCAGTTACCCTAACCTTGGCTGGCTTATGGTGGTGGCCAAGGACAGCACAAATGTATTGTCCTTCTGCTAGCTGTTTCCTCAGCTTCAGTCTTTCTGTTAAGATAAACAAGTCACCTCCCAGCTCTACAACTACACTCTCCAAACACAGCAATAAGCCCATTCCCTAAAATCTCTCACCCTTCTGTATTTCTGAAACACACCTTAATGACAAACCTGTTACTTTCGGGCCGAGGGGCCTGACACAGCTCAGCAGACAGTAACCCACTTCCTCCCCTGTGGATCAATCAGTCCGCCCCAACCGCCAAACATTTTTGTTATACCCTGCTTTGTGCCATCCAATTAGTAACCTGTTAATTGGAGCAGGTGCAGATGTCTGAATCCAGGGGCGTTGTTATTTATTAAAGGATCTCCGCAGACCTCCTGCTGGATGAAATTAGCCCTCCTTTCGGCCAGTGGCAGGTCTCAGGTGTGGGTGTTGTGGCCGACATGTGTGCCTGTTAGTGTTGTGAGTACACTGTAATTAGTCTGTGGCTGAAATAAGTCTGTCTCTGTGTCTGCTTGGCCTCTCCCACCAGCTGCCTCTATCCTTTCCCCCCAGCTTTGTTTTCACCTTTCCTCTCGTTCTGTCTGCTCACTGGATTTTTCTCTTATCTTCATCATATATTGATTGATCTGTATTTATTCTTTTTTTATGCTCAGGTTGGAGCAGGTGGAGATGATTTTATGTTAAATTACACCCAGTTTATAAGTGTGGGACAAAAAAAAGGCTTGCAAACTAGATGAAACATGTGATGTCTGCATTGCGAGTGATTTCAGAGAGACGTTATTCTTTGTAAAGATATATGCAGTGAAAGTAGAAGGTGTAGTCTATGTGATTATGTGCATACTCTCTCTCTTTATCTTATCAAAATTATACGCTTGCCTAGCTGTAAGGGCATGTTGATTGTTTTGTGCCATATGGTATTCATTTTGTTTTACTACTAATGCATTATGGATAATGGATTCTAAAACAATAATCATGTGATTATTCTGCTCTTGTGAGCTGAACACTAGTACATATTATTTTAAATTATGTAATAGTGCCATAAAACAGCTTTGAAGCATATGTGAAAACACTATGGTGGTAATTAAAGCGCTAATTTGAAACTGGGGGTGCATCTTTTTCTTTTTTTTGAATTTTGGAACTGAAAAGTTAGATGTCTGCACAGTTAATGTGAAATTGCAGCTGTCTTGAAGATTTTCATTTAAATAGATGCCTGTCATCTGTCCCTGAATGAGATAAGACAGCGGAGACGGAGCCTATGATTGAGCCGCTCATTTATAGCTAATGCAAATAAAACATTTCCTGCTGCAGCTTTACAATACAATTATTTCACTGGTAAAAGACATTAAATCATTAGTTATTATTCATCTCTGGTTCTCTTCCACAGTCCTGTCTCCCTCCACTCACCCCCAACCAGTTGCATCAGATGGCTGCTCCTCCCTCAGCTCGGTCCTGCTGGTGGTTTCTTCCTCTTAAAATTGAGTTTTTCCTTCCCACTGTTACCAATGCTTGCTCAAAGGAGGTCATTTGATTGTTGGAGTTTTCTTTCTATTATTTTAGGGTCTTTATTTTACAATATAAATTGTCTTGATTTCTCCATAAAGCTTTTATGATTTGGCGCTATAAAAATAACATAGAATTGAATTGAATGTTGACTTTTATTATGTAGTAAACACAGTAAAAAGCTGCGTTTTCTCATTCCGGTTAGTACTAACCTCTATTGTGAAGACCTTTATTAGGATGTTTCCAGCAGTTTAAACTATTGTAGTGAATAATTTAAGATGAAGGTGGAGCCATGAAGAACTGCAGGTTGCAGGCAGCTCACCTTCTACGGATGCAGCTAACTGCGCTGCACTGTTTACACACTCATGCCAGTTGCAGCTTACAATCCAACTGTAGCTGCTCTCAGAATAAAAGACGAAGTCCGATTATTGCCTGACGCTTTTATCAAAAAAATATTAGTTTGCTTTGCTGTTCCCAGAATTCTCTGACCTGGAATAATAAACTGTATTTGCTGGCACCGCATGCAACGACAGCTATGACCAAATGAAGCAGGATGGTCTTCCAATATGCAACTGTAACTGCTCTTCTTTACTTTTCTGACTAATTTTGTATTTTAATAATAGTTTTCATACACAGCTCGTGCTCTGCTTACTGGTGAACTACTGTCTCATGTGAGCAGCTGAATTATTTACCACTTCCATCCACTGTTAATATGTAAATATGTGTCTAGACAAACAACCTGTCCCATTAAATCTCCATTCAGTGCCAGAAAGTTTTAGTGGATGTTTGACTTTTAAATTACTTCATTCTTATTCAAGAAGTTCATTGTACAAATCAATATGTCAGCTTTTCTAACCTCACACAAGAGTAAAAACTAGTGCTGTCAATAGATTAAAAAAAATTAACTAACTAATCTCACAATTTTCTGTTATTAATTGCGATTAATCTCAATTACTTTATTAATAGCCTGGCTCCAATTACATTTTTTTATTCTTTATATTTTAAGTAATTATCGTTGTTCACCGAAGTCCAGTGGTCTCCGGTGAGAGCGACATTCCTTACTTGCACAAGCTTGCTGGACTGCTGAGCCCTCTGGTCCCCATACAAAGTGTGCAGTCTCGACACAATGGTTCCTCTCGAGGGCAGATTGTAACACTCATCTCCTGATGCAGCACGAATGACTTCTCTCAGTCCATCATCTTCTACTATGCTAACTGGTCGGCAGTTTTTAGCTATCCAAACAACCAAGGAATTGGTTACCTTTTCTCTCACATTTTTTGTTATTCGTCCACAAGCACCATACTCCTGAAGCGTAGACTGGCGAGGTCCCGTAGAGGTGGATTCAGTTGGGTGTTTTGCTCTCAGGTGATACGCCAGTGATGAACTGCTTCTGTGGTACTTGAATTCAGCGTTGCAAATTGTGCATCTTACTCTCGTTTTGTCCAACAAGCCATCAGGCAACTTCTTAAAGAGAAACTTTCCACCCAAAAGTCCGCCCTCGTCCATGCTTGCGTGTGTTAGCTAGTGTTAGCTAGATAGTAGCATGGTGTCACTTCTTCTTCTTCTTCTAATCATTTCTGTCAGGCCAAACGCCAGCATAGCATACTGTTGCCCCCTCCTCCAGAGGTGCTCATGAATTTAAAGGTCTTAGATTACAGGAAATTAATAAAAAAAAAACAAAATCAGCGTTAAATTTTTTTAATGCATTAAACATTTCGCGTTGATCTTAACAATTAACGCGATAATTTTGACAGCACTAGTAAAAACATATCTTTATGATTTCAAATTAAAAACTCACATACTAAAAAGCTCTGAAACACAACTCGAGCACACCACGGATTTTTTTTCTCAAGTAAAAAGTGTAAAACTTTTGTCTTAAGGAAATGAAATTGCTTTATTAAAACAGTACTTATGCCTTTAATTTTAAATGAGACGTCAAGATGTGTGTGAGCATGTATGTGTTAAGCAGCAGAAGTCACCGCACTGCTGGGAAAGGAGGAGCAAGTGGAGGAGGAGGAGACCAGGGCAGATGTAAAAGAGTAGGAGGTGACAGGCTCCCACCAGAGGTAACACTTCTCTTTCAGTGAGCAAGAAGACCGTCTTTTTTTCTCACTGATAGCAGCGCTCACAGTCATTGTAGTGCAAAACTAAAATGAACAAAATATTCAGTGTTATTGTGGACTGGTTAGTGTTCACTTTGAGGCTCATGTTCAGAGTTTGGTCTGTTTCTGTGGATGATATAATCACTGGGCTGAAGAATGGAAGTAAATGCCTTAAATTAATAGACATCTAACAAGAACAGTGTTGGTCAAGTTACTTGAAAAAGTAATTAGTTACTAATTATTGATTACTTCTCCAAGAAAGTAATCCCGTTACTTTCCTGATTACTTATTTTCAAAAGTAATTTGTTACTTTATTACTTAGTTAGTTTTAAAACATGATACACAACCTGTATACATAATAAAGCAATAGACCATTCAGCCCAATTCAATTTTTTCTGCATAATCCATCATATAAAATTGATTCCAATTAAAAAGTCTCTTTTTAAAACTTATTACATGTAATCTTTTAACTTTATGCACATTGCATCAAGCAAAACCTAAATTATATGCAACATTCTCCGACTGGAAGAGTTTAACATTTAAACCTATTTTCTGCATATTCCAGCATATAAAATAAAACATTTTTTTGTGTTTACACTTTCTTTCAAATAGATGCAAAAAATCAATAAAATCGAAAATTCAGCAGCACTAAGTCCTGTTGCTCTTAAATCTATTTTCGCCTGTTTAGCAGGAGTGGGGCAGGTGGAGGTTTGCCCGGTGCCGCAGCGGTCATGTCCGTGGGGAGTTTCTCTGTGAATTTCACATTCCTGTTGCAGCATGCTAGGTACTTGCTCAGATTTGAAGTTTAATTTTTTGGTGTAGAAAGAAGTTTTCTTCCCACGCAGAGTGTACAGCGGACGCTAATGTTTTATGTTTATTTATGTTTCTTACGCTCGTACATCATTGTCACGAGACATTCTCACAAACAAAATCACGGTTTAGTAACACAGTAATGCAGCGTGCTTACGGGAAAGTAACAGTAATCTAATTACTTTTTTGCAATCGTAGTCCCTTACTTTATCTGTTACCTGGAAAAAGTAATCAGATTACAGTAACGCGTTACTGAGCCCATCTCTGAACATAAAGGTTTAATTAAAGACCACAAATGGCAATAAATCTGATAACTTCTTTATAAAACGTTTATAAAAGATAACTTAGCCTTCAGATTTGAAAGCCGAAGTGCAAGCGCCTCAAACCTGCATTCTGTTTAATGGCCAGCAGGGGGCAGCTGCACCGGTTACAAACCTTCACCTTCCTTACTCAACGACCTGAGTCGCTAGTTTGAAGTTATAATAAATACAACATTGTGCTCATTGTCGTTCCTATCTGTGTCAAGAAGGACAATAATGCAGCAAATGTTTTACGGATATGCAAAACGTTGACCAATGAACACAAAATATCAGTTGATGTCACATTTGCCCCTTACTTGTGTTTAAGAAAACTGTCTTGACATCAGGGCTTTACTAAGCAATGGCATCTTTTATATACAGTTTATATACAGTCAGTGATATCCAACTTCTTGTTTAAACATCTTCCCTACTATCAACAAAATTCTACTACTGACCTAACCAGTGAGAGATGCCATGGTGGGAACATACATCTTTTATATACAGTCAGTGGGTTATTGTTCTGGGTTATGGAATCCGTCAGTGGTCTGCAATGTTAAAGTCCAGTGTTTTGATAATCCATCCATCCACCCCTGTTTCCTCCACGTAAGTCAGCTCAGTCATCATAATTACAATGACCACAGGAGGGCGCTCTCACAATAAACTCTCAATAACAAGCTGCTTGTACAAACAAACAGACTTTTTAAAGTTTTGTTTTGTTGTTGTTTTTTAGAGAGGCCAGTCTGAAGACATACATATTTATTACAAAAATATCAGAGTGAGAATAGAAAAAATTAAACATCTGTACCGGTGATGAGTGGTATACACATTTAGAGAAGGAAATAAGCAAAACAGCGACATCACTGCTGTTTGAATGCAACTCTATGAATGTTGAGTTTTTCTATATTGATGCAGTGTGAAGAATAATACCTGGTGGTCATATAAATGAAAACATGTAACTGCACATGTGTAGATGGTCAAACTTTTAATATATACTTTATTCAGTGGTACACAAGACACACCTAATCTAAAGTTGAACACAAAGCCAGACAGCAGAGATGCAAAACCCATGATCCGTTTGTGTGATTCATTAACCGCGTTTCATTTTATGCATGGAGTGGCAGGAGCTGACAGTGATCCCAGCAGTGGTCTTAAACACTTGCAATGATTATGATATTGTTTCAAATTTAATTTAGCAAGAAATAATTGAAGTTTGAAAAAAATAACCATGTACAGGCTTTATGATCTGACTAAGAGACTTTTTGTTTTCCACTTTTGAGGTTTGAGCCACTCTTAAGTTTGACAGAAAATATTTTTTTTGTCCTTCCTTTTAAAAGGCAAAACAAAACATCTCTTCCCGCTTTTGAGCACATCCTCCCTTCAGTCACTTAATTTTCTATCAAGTTTGTCCAAGCTGTAGAAAACAATGGAAACAATGTAGCTGTTTGTGGGTATTGTTGTAACGAACTGCAGTAGCAAAAAGGGCTAATAAAAGACTAAAGACTAACAAGAGTCAGAATTCCTCTGCATCTTTCCAGTCAGGTAAAAAAAATAATAATAATAAATCTGCTAATGTACTTGTCTGGGTATGAAGTATTATTCCCTCAGTCCTCTATGTGAACATGGCCTACATTTTCACAAGACACATCACAGTGACACAGTGAGATCTAATATGGCACAGAGGACAGACCGAGCCGAGTGGATGAATCCCACTGCGTTTCTATGGCCCATTTATTCACATCCATCACTTCCAGTTTGGAGCATCGGGAGTGGGGGAGACTGGTTAATTTATTAGTCGTCTTCCTCTTCGGTGGGTTTCGGGAGCGCGAGGGAAAGCCGAGCGCGCGATGCAGACGGAGAGTCAACACCAGGGAGAGTCCGCATTCAAAAGACCATTTAACATCAATCAGAGTGACAGCGTGGTGTGGCACGCTGCAGTTTCCTTCGCTGTAGCTGTGAATCAAAGACCTGAAACACGCACGGCTTTGAAAAGAGAAATTCAAACAGGATTCCCCTGATGACCGACCAATCCCAGAATAATATTAAATGTCACACTGTGAGATCCTTTTATGTTTTGATTATACAATTATTATTAAATTGATGTTAAAAAAATATAGTGATATGCATGCTGATTTGCATAGTCCAGCTCTAGCTGGTATAAACAGTGTTTAAACCTGAGCGTATGTAGGCCCTGTGATTTATTTTATTTATTTTTCTGAGTTATTCACCTCTTTTCTGCTGTAAAAAAATCCAAGGATATCAGTTAATTTGAGTCTGAATTGATTTTTGACAGATTATCCTTGAAAAAGAACAAAAGAGGGAAAGAAAGAGATGGGAAACAGAAGAAGGAGAAGGGCAGAAACCAGGAGAAAAAAGGTAAAGAAGAAAAGAAAGCGGGTGGTGGTGGTGGTGGTGGTGGTGTGAGGACCACTCTCCTCAGTCTTCTGAAGAAAAAGGGGAGCGAGGTAGACTGACGACAACAGCAGGGTCTGAAAGCAGCAGCCTTCTGAGAGGATCATACCTCCTGTCACACCATCATCCTGGATGTCATAAATTCTCTCTCAGACTCACACACACACTCACACACACACGAGTCATAAAAACAGACAGCACAGTGGGACATGTCTGAGGAAAACATGAATGAATGGAGGAGAAAACACCAGGGTCAACAGAGGTTGATGGACACACTGTAACATACATAACACACATGAGGCTCAGAGGTTTGAGAGCAACACTGTATCTTAAAATATTTCATACTTCTATGCCTGATTTTCACAGGCAGCCTTTTGTTTCCAGGTGTCAGTCCGCTCAGGCGTAGTTGGTCAGGTAGGTCTCGAGTACAGCAGGTACGTGGTTTCTTTCTGTGTTCCACCTCATTCCAAGAATGGTGCGTAAAATGAAGATAAAAACATTTACAAATCTCATATTTACAAAATTCCTTTTTTATTTATAATAGAACACAGAAAACATATCAAATGTGTGAACGGAGAAAAAGTACACTGTACATGAGTGGGTATGAGAAGAGCATTTTAGAGATGGACAGAGGTTCACTAAATATAATGCTATTATAATGCAGTTGCAAACACAGAGATTTGTGACCTAAATAGATAAACTCATAATCTAATGAACCATATTTCATTAACATTAACATAACATAGAACAATTTCTAACTAAGAAAATGTGCCATTTTAAAAAAATATCTCAATTGTTGTATAAAAGGTGCAGTGCATCCGCCACACTGTGATTACACTTCCACTGTAGTTTATTCGAAGTCAGTTCCACATTCCTGCTTTTGACAAACAAAATCCCATTTACAGTGTTACAAAATACATACCACTATTAAGTAAGAAAAACAGAATAGAAAATACAATTACAATCAAAAGAACAAAACAAAAGATAAAACTTTGCGTGAATTCATAGGGTTTCCTATGATTTCAGCTCATCGTTTGCAGCTCTTCTTGGAAGGCTTTTCAAAAGGTTTAGGAGTGTTTATGGGAATATTTAACATTCTTCCAGAAGTCCAGTGTGAGGTCAGACACTGATGTTGGACAAGAGGCCTGGCGCCACTCTAATTCATCCCAAAAGTGTTTTATCAGGTTGGTGAGTTCCTTTCACTGGAAGTAAGGAGCCAAGCCAACTCGTAAAAAACAACCTCACACTATAATTCACCATCAACCAAACTCCACCAAACACTGCATTTGACACAGTGGAGTCAGACATTTCTCCACTTGAGTCCAGTAGCAGTGCGCTATACACCATGGCATTAAATGCTTTGCATTGCATTGTGCTTGGATGCAGCTGCTCAGCCATGGAAACCCATTCCATGAAGCTTTCTGCAGAGAGTTTGCAACCTCTGTGCACTATGGATGTCAGCATCCCCTGACGCTGCTCTGTGACTTTTACGCGCCCTGCCACTTTGTGGCTGAGTTGCCGTCATTCCCAATCACTTCGACTTTGTTATAATACCACTAACTGTGGAATATTTAATAACAAGGAAATTTTACAACTCGACTTGTTGCACAGGTGCATCCTATCACAGTACCACACTAGAATTCACTGGTCCTGAGAGAGAACCATTCTTTCACACACACCTGTGGCCATGGAAGTGATTGGAACACCTGAATGAGTGAGTCTACACTTTTGGCACTATGGTGTATTTTGTTCCCACAGCTTTTATTTTTATTTTTAAAGAGACAAATTTAGCATGGGACCAAATAACTGTGTTACCTTGATCTGCATGCTGACTGTTTCAGTTGTTATTTTTTTTATAAACAAAAGCACATGGTTCATGTTGGACACTGCTGTGGTTTTGATTAAATGTTAATAAATCCACAGTGTCTAAAGCTGCTTTTTGTGCATCGACACAGCTGTTTTATGGTTTTCACCTTTTACACCTGATGCTAATGATCCATATTTGTTTTCTTTCTTAAATTAGGTAAAAATGTTCACTCGGATTTAAAGATGATCAAAGCTCATGGTCACTGTGAAGTTATTTTCTTGATTATAGTTTAAAAAAAAATGCTAATAACAGTTCACACAATGTCTAATAGTATAACCTGATGCAGTGATGACATTTTAAATGCTACAGTTCAGCTTTACCATGATGTCACAGTGTCCTGCAAAAAGGGCTTCTCAAACTCGGGAAGACTCAGAGAATGTGTGGACGTGTTTTAGATTTTGTTGGATAATTATTGGGGAATCTAATATTTGGTGTCCACCTATTGTATTCATTTAAACTCCTTTGACTGCTCAATGGAGTAATTCCAGTTCTGTTATCATCATCTTTCCCTAACATTCATTGAGTGTTAGGTACAGTACTATTAGGAAAATAGGGTAGAAGGGATATTGATGTTGTTATAGACAGTGTGTCCAGCTTGTACCCCACCTCATGCACTATGAAATCTGGGACAAGCTCCAGCCTCTGCGTGACCCTGAATTGGATAACGAGTTAGGAAAACAGAGAGAAGATTGCACTTGTCAGAAAGATTCATTAACATTTATTTGTTGCCTTAATTGGGTACCTATACAATTTCTACAAGATCTTGTTTGAATTACCTTGAATTTATTCCAAAAGAATGGTGGAGTGATTGGTGTAATTAAAATTTCTGGTAGGTGAAAGAATGGAGGAGCTGCTACGGCAACAGACTGATGGGAATCTGCTCTTTCAAACATAAAATTAAGCAAGCAAACTCCTTTGTAAGGTGGCTGTGAGGCGTCCGTTTCAGTCTGTTTCTGCTCTTGTATCCAGGCAGGGCCAAACCTCTCCAGCACACCCGGAGCATGAAGAAAGAACCTCTTCACGCCACTCCTCTCTATTCATTATCTTGTTCTGTGGTACACTACTCTAGGTGTGTTGTGCTGTGATGTGCTGCTCTGCTGTGTGTCGCACTGAGCCGTGTTGCTCGTGTATGCTTCCCTCCTCGCCGCTGCGCTCCCTATCACTAATGCAACAGACATTAGCATAGTGTTTGATGTCAAGTTAGGAGACGTTTAGACGCTCTCTGTTTAACAACTGTGTCAAGTGTTTGCGGTGTCTATTTACTTCTAAAACAACATCAAACAATGCGCACACGGGGCCACAGTGACGCCCTGGCTGAGGTGGATGATGGGAGGAGGAGAAGGAGAGAGGAGATAAGGAGTGAGGGGGAGAAAGAGAGGGAGAGAGAGAAATGTGAGACGAGTGTGTCTCCCAGCACTGTAGCAAACAGGAGTGCTGTGAATCAGCAGCGCTGTGAGGCGACTGCGGTGTCCACTGCAGGTCTCTATTAGAGCACAGCAAAGACTCGGCTCTTCTTTTTTTTTAGATGAATGAGCACCATTCAACTTCCAGATATACAAATGTGCACATGTCATTCGTTTTATGTGTCTAACGTGGGGGGGAGAAAATATCTGTGCAAGTTTAAAATGCATGTCAGAGGAGATAAATGAATCTCTAGATTTACAGAGGGAAAGAAGAGATGGTTCAAAGACAAGAAAGAAATTCAAAACGTGGATTTCACACTGAATCATCTGTGGATGAGGCAGTCTCACATTTTCCTAATTTCCCAAATTTGTATAAAACACAATAGAAATGTGACAGTGTTATGCTAGGCATGTAGTTTTCATGTGTGACTGGACTGCTTCCTTTTCCATTAAAATCACATGAATATCAATAAATAAAAAAAGTTTAATTATATCGAAATCCTGTCACTGTGACTCAGGATCCCTGCATACAAACACCAACAGGCCACAAAGCCTCTAGACGCTTACAAGGCATTCAGCTGGTTTTAGGTATGTTTTTATTAGCCATTGGCCTCAGTATGTCACCCAGGACTAATGATGCCATTGTAAAAGAAAGACATGGCACACGGAAATATTGGAGTGAGATAATTCTGCAATAGAAAAAATGTTTTTACCCTGGAACTCTAATATTCGATATTCTTATTTTTGACCATTTAGATGCATCCTTTAAAAAACTGCCCAAATGAGTGTCTGGAAAGATGAGACTTGCTTCCTGGAAGGGCTTTGAGGAACAACCCAGCTGGATGTTTACTGTTTATTCACTCTCACCATCCCAGAAGTGAAACTCACATAAATGTACAGTTCTGTGAATTGCATGTCAGTTTGCATGTCTTTCATCCTGTCATACTTCTCTCTCCCCAACCGGTCGCAGCAGATGGCCCCGCCCCTCCCTGAGCCTGGTTCTGCTGGAGGTTTCTTCCTGTTAAAAGGGAGTTTTTTCCTTCCCACTGTCGCCAAAGTGCTTGTTCATAGGGGGTCATATGATTGTTGGGGTTTTTTTTCTCTGTATGTATTATTGTAGGGCCTACCTTACCATATAAAGCGCCTTGAGGCAACTGTTGCTGTGATTTGGCGCTGTATAAATAAAATTGAATTGAACTGAATTGAATTGAAATTGAACTGTGAAACAATATTTACCCCCTTCCTGATTTCTTAGTTTGTTTGTTTTTCAATACTTAAATGTTTCAGGTCATCAAACTTTAACATTATACACAGAAAACCTGAGTAAATATAACATGCAGTTTTAAATAAATAAATAAATCATTTTATTTATCAAGGGAGGAATGCTTCCAAAAGTGCCTGGCGCTGTTATCTGTCTTGTTCAATCATGGATTAACTGTGATAAACCACATTTTTGGGTAAGCCGAGTTCAGACCAATTAAACCAAGAAATCACGTAAATAGAACCTGTCTGACAAAGTGGAGTGGCTACAAAATCTCATAAATAACACATCATGCCATGATGTAAAGATTCTGAGAAGCAACATCACCGACATCTATCAGTCTGGAGGGAGTTACAAAGACTCTTAGAGTCTTAGGTTTGGACTCAAGTGAACCGCAGTGAGAGCCATTATCCACAAATGGAGAAAACTTGGTACAGTGGTGAACCAGCTTACCAAAATTGATGACTCACCAAAGGAGGTCACAAAAAAAACTACATCATCTAAAGAACTGCAGGCCTCATTTGCCAACCAACAGCAGGGGAACTGAGGGAGGTGAGAATAGAGCCAATGAGTTGAATCTGTTTTTCAATAGATTCGACACCACAGTGTCTGCTCCCACCCCCACAACCTCACCTGTAGTCAGCCTGGAATCCAGAACCACACCACTGTGCCAGCCTCTCTCTTCACATGGCGCTGTTGCCTCCTGTGAGATTCCTGACACCCCTCCCCCACCCATCACCTTCACTCAATACCAGGTTGAGATGCAAATGAGGAGACTTCACTCAGGCAAGTCTGCTGGACCAGACGGAGTGAGTCCCCTTGTCCTCAAGACCTGTGCCCCCCAGCTGTGTGGAGTCTTTCATAAACTGTTTATGCTGAGTCTGAGTCTGCAGAGGGTCCCGGTGATGTGGAAGACATCATGCCTCGTCCCTGTACCAAAGACGCCACGTCCCAGTGGCCCCCAGGATTACAGGCCCGTGGCATTGACCCCCACATCATGAAGACCCTGGAAAGGCTCATCCTGGACCAGCTGCGACCCATAGTAAGACCACACCTGGATCCCCTTCAGTTCGCTTATCAGCCTCGTCTCGGAACTGAGGACGCCATCATCTACCTGCTCAATCGTGTCTACACCCATCTGGACCAGCCGGCGAGCACTGTGAGGGTCATGTTTTTTGACTTTTCCAGTGCTTTCAACACCATCAGGCCGACCCTCCTGGGTGATAAGTTAGCAGCGATGCAGGTGGATGCTTCTCTGGTGTCCTGGATTGTTGATTACCTGACAGGAAGACCACAATATGTACGTCTCCCACAGTGTGTGTCTGACAAGGTGATTAGCAACACAGGGGCACCACAGGGGACTGTCCTCTCCCCCTTCCTCTTCACCCTCTACACCACAGACTTCAGCCACTGCACAGAGACCTGCCATCTTCAGAAGTTTTCTGATGACTCTGCGGTGGTTGGATGCATCAGCAGGGATGATGAGACAGAGTACCGGGCTGTGGTCGACTCCTTTGTCACGTGGTGTGAGCAGAATCATCTGCAGCTCAACGTGGCAAAGACCAAGGAACTGATCGTGGACTTCAGGAAGACCAGGAAACACTTGACCCTTGTTTCAATCCAGGGGGTCAGTGTTGACATTGTGGAGGACTATAAATACCTTGGAGTACACATTGACAATAAACTGGACTGGGCTAAAAACACCACAGCACTTTACAGGAAGGGCCAGAGTCGTCTCTATTTTTTGAGGCGACTGAGGTCCTTCAACATCTGCCAGAAAATGCTGAGGATTTTCTATGAGTCTGTGGTGGCCAGTGCGATCCTCTATGCTGTTGCATGCTGGGGGAGCAGGCTGAGGGTTGCAGATGCCAACAGACTTAATAAACTAATCCGTAAGGCCAGCAATGTTGTGGGGATGGAGCTGGACTCCCTCAAGGTGGTGTCGGAGAGGCGGATGCTGTCCAAGATAAAGACAATGTTGGATAACACCTCCCACCCACTCCATGACATGTTGGTCAGTCACAGGAGCTCGTTCAGTGAGAGACTGAGATTACCGAAAAGCACCACTGAACGACACAGGAAATCATTCCTGCCTGTGGCCATCTCCCTGTACAACGCATCCACTTAACACACTGGTTACTGCTACAACTACACATGTTTCTTTTCCAACTATTTATTTATGAGTGACTTATGTATGTATGTATGTATATATATGTATATATTGTACTATTCTTAGTTAGTGTATTGTCTGTCTTGTCTTAATGTTGGTTTAAAATGGAGCACTGTAACAAAAAATAATTTCCCCCAGGGATCAATAAAGTATTCTGATTCTGATTCTGATTCTTAGTTAAAGTCAGAGTTCATGATTCAACAATAAGGCAGAGACTGGACAAAAATGGTATCCATGGGAGAGTCTCAAGGAGCAAACTACTGCTGACCAAAAAGAACACAAAGGCTCGTCTCATATTTGCTATAAAAAAAACCATCCTGATGAGCTTTAAAAATATTCTGTCGACTGACAAGACAAAAGTTTAATTTCTTTGAAAGTTTGTTCTGTTACATTTGGCATCATAGTCAAACATGGTGGTGGTAGTGTGACGGTCCAGGTGTCATGGTCCGGGTGAGCTCCAGCGTTTTCCCTGTGCCCTCCCCGTGTTCCCTGGTATCTGCCCTGGGGCGGAGCCCTCATCATGCCACCTGATCAGTTCACTTGTTCCTGATCTACAAGCAATCAGCAGACGTTATTTAGGATCTGCGTCCTCATTTCTGAGGTCAGCCAGTCGATCGGCTAACCTCACATTGGTAACAGATCTTGTTTTATGCTCTTTGTTAAAATCTCGTACTTACTTCATATTCTCTGTGCTACTAGTTGCCTCGTCTCACCATCATTCCACTCACCTGCAGCTCAGGATCTTCTGGACGCTGGTCTCCACGGCAAGGCTCCTGTTTTGTCACCGCACACTTCACCACTCAGGTTTGTATCATTCACCATCTCCACCTGGCTGTCTTCCTGGCACCGTCTCTTGTGGCTCTCTGGAATAACTAGTCATCCTACTCACTCAACTGGCCATTCACCAGAGCTGTTTACACTCCACCCGCCAAGTAAGGCTTCTCTTCTCTCTAGCCGTACTCTCCCTCTGCCCACAGTTTTGACTTGCTCGCCTCCTTGCCAAAAATCTCTCCTTCGTGTTGCCTTTAATTCCTATGTTTAAGCAAATGAAGCTAGTTAAATATTTATTATTGCTGTCTCCCCTGCTTGAATCTGCTTTTAGGTCCTAGCTCTTGCTTTAGCCTCCTGGCTTCCATGACACTGGGGCTACTTTGCTGCTTCAGGACTTGGATAATTTGCTGAATTAAAACAATTCTGCAAAGAAGAGTGGACCAAAATTCCTTCACGGTGATGTGAAAGACTCGTTGCCAGTTATCACAAATGGTTGATTGCAGTTCTTGCTGCCAAAAGTGGCGGGGGGGGGGGCAATCATTTTTTTCTCAGTGTTTTTTATTTACTCAGGTTATCTTTCTCAAATTTGACTATTTCTTTGATGATCTGAAACATGTAAGTGTGACTAGAATGCAAAACAGTAAGAAAACAGGAAGCAGCACTGTAAGTAAGGCAACACTTGGATAAAGTAAACTGTTGTGTGTTCAAAGTGTAAATGTTCCAAACTCACTGCAGGTTTTGGCCACATCAGTCCAGCTGTCTACACAGGAGGTATAGTTGTTCATTTTTCATTATACAATAAGTTGAAGATTTGAGAACTAGATCTAAGACATATCTTCACTCTCTGAGTCTTCCATTCAGTGTCAAAATACAACACACACACACTACATGTCCACATATTTGTGATTAAATCCACACATATTTGTTAAATGTCTCAGTAAAGTGTTCTATGACTATGTTGTGTACCTGTATATATATATGCAGTATTACTTAACTGTTACAACAAACAGCGCATATAAAGTCCACACACTGATTGAGTGCAGTCTAAAATTGTGTTTCATCTGCATAAATGAATGCATATGCTGGAGTATGTAAGTTTTTGTGTGTTTGCATGTTTCCCTCTCTCCACCATCGAAGAGTCCAGGAGGAGAAGGAAGAACGATAAGAAGAAGAAGATAAGAGGGGGACCAAAAGAGGAGAGAAAGCTCTGTGCACGAAGGGAGATAAGGTGGATGAGGTGAACAGCAACACTTGTCACAGCCGATGCTGCTGCAGATTGGGACGGGAAGAATTTAATGGAATCAGGGCAGGAATGGGATGGGCTGAAGGCGAAGAATCTGTTTGGATCTTTGCTGTGGGGTGCAGCACTTTGTTGCACAAGGCTGCAACCACGAAGAAATAATATGCTGTCATTTGTCTGTTTTTCATTTTTCCAGGAAATTGGATTTACATTGCATTGAAACATATGAAGCCTCACAGCTAATCTCTGTTCTCCGTTGTTGCTTGTGGGGTTTAATAAGAAAACATTTAATTATTCTCGATGGTGCCATTATGGAGCCAGGAGAAATGAAATGTACTTTCTGCCGCCATTAGATACGCTGTCATTAAACAAAGGAAAGTAAAGATCAGTAAAGTTGTAAAAACGAGTAAGAGCTGTCAAGTCATTGTGGACTGTTTTATAACATTTTTATGTTTTGCCTGGGGTTTTGGGGGGTGGTTTGTACATATCTACTTTATGTATGTGTACATTTGATCCCTAAAAATCAATAGCTGTCCATCATCCTGATGAGGAACACTGTTGTCAAATGTGCAACTGTGTCCAGTTGTGACAGGTGTTTCTCTGCTTGGGCAGTCAAGGACAAATGGCGGGAGATGTGAGGGTCAGCAGTAAGTAACAACAAGCAATCTGTGAGACATCTCGCCTCCATTTGCTACCATCAGCTTCAGGCTGACTCGGGCGGTCAGGGCTGCCCGAATTATATATATATATATATATATATATACACACACACACACACACACACACACACACACACACACACACACACACATATATATATATATATATATATATATATATATATATATATATATATATATATATATATATATATATATATATATAGATTTTGTCCTCTGAATATCTGCTACCTGTATTGAACAATTGAGCAGAGGTGTACAGCAGCCAAAGGCCTCCTTCCTTTGATATGAAGAGCAACCAAGAGGTCTTTGGCTGGAGGCTGATATGTGTCAATCATCTTTTTTTTCTCCTTCTACCCCTCACATAGCTGCAGCACAAGCAGTGTACGGCATCCCGTCCGTCTCTCACCCACAGCGAATTCCTCCCCAGCACTGATAACACTCCAAATAACAGGTGAGCGACTGCTGGCAGAAAGGAGATTGCCTGACCTTATTGTTTGCCTTCGCCTCCTCTTTGTTCTTCACAAATAAAGGGTTTTTTAATAAACTGAAAGGTCCTCTGTCGTGGCCCATAGAGAAAATGAAAGGGGGCAGTGAGGTATGGTACAATGTGGCGGGGAAAAAAAGAAAAAAAAAAAAGAGCAGCTCATCAGAAAATAACAAAGGTGCAAGTTAAAGATAAGGCGCCTGTCAGAGATTAATCCAGGCCTGCTTGATTGTTTTCTTTAATACCAGACCTGCTACAGCAAGCGATAAGTTTGCTGAGTAATTTGGTTTTCTAGGGGACGGGCAGCGAGTGGGTGGCTGGGTGCTCGAAATAATATTCAGGTGTGCTCCATAATTGATTTCTTTTTTTCTTTTTTTTTCACACCCCACGGTTCTCAAAGAAAAATGAGATGAAACTCAAAACTGCTTTGACTTGCCTTTCTGTTCTCTCTCCTTTTCTCCCCCACTTTTTTTTGCGCTCCTTACCCCTTCTCTTCCTTTGGATTAATAAACTGGCTTTGTTGAAGACAATAAAGGAAAGAAGAGAGTGTGCTTGAGGAAGCAGTTTTCTGTTCTTGCTTGCAGCTCCATTGTGATGGTTCCTGAAAGAGGCAGAGGAGAGAGGAGAAGGATGGGTAACATACGCAGCAGACAGACGTGTGTGTGTGTGTGTGTGTGTGTGTGTGTGTGTGTGTGTGTGTGTGTGTGTGTGTGTGTGTGTGTGTGTGTGTGTGTGTGTGTGTGTGTGTGTGTGTGTGTGTTTGCACGCGCATCACGTTTCTGATGAGTCTGAGGAAAATGAATGCAAAGAACAATAGATTGAAATCTATTAGTCTGGTAATGGAAAGAGTGGATACAGTCGCCCTGTGTTAATTTGGCTGCAGAAATAAAATATGTAAATACGATATGGGAGGGAAAACGAGTTACAGGAAAAATGCTGCCTAACTTATCTGAAAGGATTTTTTAATTTTCTGCAGCAATTACCATCCATTCGCCCTTTTCTGTCTCGTCCCTCAGAGATCACCCTAGTTAAGTTTCTCTCACTTGCTGCAGAGGAAATGTTTTGCAAGACACACTTTAAATTAGATTCATCAAAAATAAAAAAGACAGCGTACTTATGGGCTGTAGGCTAGGTTTGTGCATATAGTATCTCTCTCTTTTTTTACATACATATATCTCAAAGGTGAGAGAAGGCTTTTGCAGTTTGAAGATCAGTGCAAGACAAGCCTTGGCAACATATTTATTGCTAAATCAATCATTTCCCAGAATCCGCTGAGCCTCTCAACAGATTTGAATAAGCAACTTGTTTTTACGGTGAAAGAAGGCGTGGAGAGACAGAAACACAGGAAAGAAAACCTTTTCCTTCATTTCTCATTTTTGCCATTTTGATTCCAGAATTGATCTGCCTCTTAAAGTGCCTCTCTCCCTCACCCAGCTTTGTCTTGCTCTCTCTCTTTCTCCTCCATCTCAGCCACTTCTGCAAAAGATGGCCTGTACTCTAGGGCTGTTTTCCAATTATGGCTCAACCTTTTCAGAGAAGGTCATTATAATTAGAGACCCATTTAGCTTCTCCGTGAAAAGCGCAAAATAATTTTTTGTGATTGTGGTCCCTGGAAGAAGAGGAAGCATTGGGAGTAAAAAAAATTGCTGCTGTGGTGCTGATCTCAAGTGGCTCTATTATTATGGCTGGCTGGACAGGTTGCATGCATTAATGGCTTCACTTGGAGGAAAGACTGGCCTTTTACACATTACTAGTACATGAATGGAAAAAGACATCTTGGAAATAGCTCTCCAAATCAATACCAGCCTTGTATGTGTCTGTGTTCACTTCAGCAAAGAGAGGATAATGAGTAGAGCGCCACTTTATTGGGAGTGGATGTAGCTACCAACTATAACCTGTCTGAAAGATGAATTCTTCATATGTAATCTGAAGTAAAATGATTACAGAGTTGATCAGTCCTATTTGAACAAGTCCAGCAAAGACTCCCTTTATTACAGTGTAGTAACAGGATTGAGTCTGTGGACTGAAACACTGTACAGGTGGTTAGTCCATACCATCTGATACTAAAGGGTTATTGATTTACACACAACTGGATAAGGAAGACCTTTAACTAGACACAGTGCATTGTGAAATTCTCCAGCCACCACTCAGTTTGTATTATTTCTCTTCTAACGAGTAACAGTTCTCCAGGGGTTTTTAAGGTCTTTAAAAAAAATTATTTTAATTGAAAAGAAAATAAATTGTGTAAAAAATGAGGAAACTGCTGAAGTGTAGAAAAATTAGATAATATTTAAAATTTGAAATTGTAACACTTGGAAAGGATTTGATTTGCAACTTCTTTTTTTTCAGCATGACAGTGATCCCCAAAATTAAATTCAGTTCCCTTTCATTTATATAGTGCCAGTTCACAACACTCACCTTGTGGGGCTTTATATTGTATGGTAAAGACCAGACAATAATAGAGAGAAAACCTCAATAATCAGTGTATGCACTATAAGCAAACACTTGGTGACAATGACAAGGGAAAACTCCCTTTCAACAAGCAACCTCTGGGAGAACCAGGTTCAGGGAGAGGCATTTGGTTGGGGGTGAGGGGAGGAAGAAGGGGCTTCTTCCTCCCCTCATAAGACAACACAGAGTGAAAAGATGTTGGTAAAGAAGAAACACCCAGTGCATCATGGGAAGCCCCCTCAGCAGCACAGGCCTATTACCTAGGGGACAATTCAGGGTCATCTGATCCAGCCTAACTATAAGCTTCATCAAACAGTAAAGGTTTAACTCTAATCTTAGAAGTATTGCATTTATGCATTTATGCTTGCGCATGTTTCAATAAATCTGTACCTATTTCTTTACCATTATATAAAGGAATGATGGTTAGCTCAAGACTTTTGCACAGCACCGTACTATAGTTCTGTTTTAAACTAGAAACAGAACATCTGATTTGATTTTGATTTTGATTTTTATTGATTAGCATTCAAATTCAAATCTCAGTGAAAACAGTGAAAAAAAAACAAACAAACAATGAAAACAGAACAAAAATCTACCACAAAGCAAGAAAGCACGAGACAAGGCTAATCAAAAGGTATTGGCTGAAGCATTTGCTTATTACGCCAACCCTTTTCACAAAATATCTTTTTGTATGCAGCTTCTGTACACAGGGCTTGAAGAAAATAATAAAACAAAGCAAAAACCAAACAAACAAACAAACAAACAAACAAAAAAACAAAGAAAAGAAAAAAAAAACTTTCCACCTTAGATAAGTAACCACATCAAAGCAAAAGAATCAAGAGGTTGTTTTTTTTTCTCCTTTTTGCTCTTTTCATTCTTGATTTATATATTTTTCTAATACTCTATTTTTAAACATGTTTTTAAACAAGGAAAATGAACCACACCTTTTTAAATCACTGTCATAACTATTCCACAGGTTAACTCCTCTAACAGAAACACATCTCTGCTTTATATTTGTCCTTATCTTGTTTTGTTTTTTTAAAGAAATCTGTTCCCCTTAAGTCATATTGACTCTCTCTGACTTTGAACAGCTTCTGAGTACTGGGGCAAAGCAAGTTATTTTGTGCTTTATACATTATCTGTGCCATTTTATATTCAACTAAATCATAAAATTTCAGGGTATTCAGATTAATAAACAAAATGTTAGTTGGTTCTATATAGTTTGATTGGTTTATAATTCTTATAGCTCTTTTTTGTAATTTGAAAATAGGAAGAGTATTTGTTTTATATGCATTACCCCATATCTCCAGACAGTAAGTCATATATGGAAGCAACAGAGTACAATAAAGTGTGTATAATGTTTTTTTGTTCAGGACATGCTTTGTTTTATAGAGAATAGCAATGGTTTTTGACATTTTTGTTTTCACATGGTTTATATGAGACTTCCAACTCAGCTTATCATCAATCATCACTCCAAGAAATTTATTTTCGTACACTCTTTCAATTTCAATTCCATTAACCCTGATTTTAGATACATTTTTCATTTGTCTAGTGCCAAAAATAATCAATTTTGTTTTCTTTATATTTAATGATAACTTATTTACATCAAACCAGTTTTTTAATATATTTAACTCCTTTTCCGCTGTAGTCAGAAGCTGTTCTAAGTTTTTACCTGAGCAGTACTGAGACTGTACTGTGTTAATAAATCACAGATATCTTGTTTTCTGATGTAATTGTACAGAGTCTAAACACAACTATCGCTTAGCAGCTGCAAAGACGCATGACAGGCCTGGGAAACTTTGATTTCTATGTGCTGCTGTCTGCTTGGCACCCATGTATAGTGTCTTTCTAAAACATAAAACACTAACCACAGTAGCAGCTGGGCATGACTTCAAAGCCAAGGAGCACATGACTAACTACATTAGCTTGTCAAGTTCTCACATTCCCTTAACATACACTGTGTAGCATTTCTCAGCTTTGGCATGTCCTGACTGTTAACAGGGTAACATTAGCAGATTTGTCCTGCTTTTTTTTTTTTATTGGATTTGGTTTGCACTCATGTAGCCCCTGCAAAACTCCATATCTGAGTTTTGTCAAACACACGAGGTAGTCCCCTAGAAGACCTGTTAGAAAAATGTATATCTGTGAGTCAAAATGTTTTTTTGCATGAATTAGAATAAAGAAAGACAGAAATTTTGCTGGTATAACTAAAGAACTTTACAAGAAAAAGTCCATGTCTTCTCATATAATCATTAACTGGTAAAGATGATACTTTTTTCCATGAGACTTGCTGCTTTAGTAGTGAGGGTGTGCTGCTCATGTAATACTACCATCTATGAGATTCTGGTTTACAATGACTGAACTGGTGTTACATCCAGCCCACAGCAAGGAATGTAATGCGCACATTTATCAACAACATAGTTTCTGTGCTCCAGTTTCTGCTTTTCATGAAACAGATTAGACAGTGTTACTGAAATAGATTCCCTCAGCAGCCACGCACAATAAGAAATGGAATCTGCGTAGTATACAATCTATACAACAGTATTTTTGCTCCTCTCTGTACTATGGAAGCAGATGGCTGGGGACCAACTCTCAGAAGTGCTGGAAACCAACTAATTGGTTTGAGGGAAATCGATATAGTGCTGGCAGCAAACTCCTCCTCTCCCCTTGCAGTCCATCAGTCTCGCTCTGCAATTACCCCATTGATTGGCCGGTGCTAATTGCAGGTCTCATTATTGCGGGTTTCAGCCAGTCGCTATTGCTAGCAGCTGAATTCTGAGGTAAACGGTAAGGAATGACTCATAGAACAAAATATGGCATGAATGAGAGTGTGTAAAGGTACTCCTGGGATGGGTGGGCAGTACAGTGTACCCAGATGTTTTATTAGACATTAAAGGATGGTTCCCTTAATGCTCTAAAACAGAGGGAAAACAGATCAGCTGTATAACAGCGTGTGGAAAAACAAGTCTACTTTGAGCCTAATCTCTGAGATGGTGAGTTTAAAGCTGCAGCACTAGTTTTTATATAATTACTGTCTGCGGGCGTAATATCCAAACCTAAGGAGAAAAGAAATGACACAGCAACATTAATGTTATAATACTTTCTTCCCAAGACATCTCTTCTGCTCATTTCTAATGCAGATGTGTAATGTGACGATTCAGAAATGAATGCAGAAAACCTCAAAGAATTTATATGATGTAAATGTCCAGCTTTTTTAAAATATGAAACATGTAAACGTGACTAGTGTCCTTGTGATCTGATTCAATTTCACTGATGAAAGAACTCAAGTGAAATGAAATGATGATGAACTGGTGTAATCAGTGGAAAATGAGATTATTCACTGAAAAAAACATTTCATATCTTATCCAGTCGTTAGAGCACTGTAAAAACCTGATATGTATAAATTCATTACTTTACTCAACACTAAACCTTCACCTCACCTTCAACCAACAAGCAAAGAGTGCAGGAAAAGCTTGAAGTTTTAAAATGAAACTTAGATGATGATGAATGATGACAGCCACAGCACAACCACAGTCACACACACGCACACACACACATATATGCATCCATTCACATACTGATATATACATATGCACACAGGTAAACAAAATGCATACACAGAGGGACA
This sequence comes from Rhamphochromis longiceps, assembly GCF_057381845.1. Lineage (NCBI taxonomy): Eukaryota > Metazoa > Chordata > Actinopteri > Cichliformes > Cichlidae > Rhamphochromis > Rhamphochromis longiceps. The sequence goes on from NC_140567.1 coordinate 7,890,758, forward strand.
CACAAACCCAGTCTGTGTTGGTCCTCTTCACTCCCGTGGGTCTGTGTTAAAATTGACCTTCTCTGCCTTTCATCACAGGAAAATATCATCCTCAAAGAATAATAAGGCCGCCAGACACATTAATTAGGGAGCATCTATTTAGATAAACGTCTAAGGGGGGGTAGAGGAATTAATATGCAATTTGTTAATAATTGCATTATAAAATAATTGAAACAATTTCTCTGTAGTTGGCAGTTTCTGTCTTTTTATGGCTATTTGTGCGGTAATATTTATATTTTTTTTATGTGTATCAACAATATGCAACATTTGGTTCGGATTTTTTTTGTCAGTCATATTAATCACAATATCCGTTGTATGCAGTATCCCCGTGTCTTGGCATGTATCTTTGTGTCGCGTTGTGCCTCCCTAGATGTATAAAGACTGAAACAGCTGTCTCAGCTAGCAATAAGTGATTTTTACTTGATAACTTACCCACTGGCCTTTTCTTGGGAAGAGGCCAGCTGTGAACTTTGCAAAGAGATGAGGGGTTATACCTGGACACAGTTATAATGTGATGTTAAGGTCAGATAACATCACAGTGTTTGCCCACCAGAGCTTGCAAGAGTGTAAGATCTGTCTGTCTGCACACGGACTGTTTGCATTGATTTCGATGCGAGGTACCCACCTCCTCTGCTCCTTAAGGGCTTGTCACCTGATCGGGACCTTAAGTGTGTGTGTTGGGGGGGGGGCAGTAGAGAAGTCATCTGAAAATAACCACATCTGCCACCATTTAGGATGATCTGTAGGTGACTTGTTTCCACAGCTATAACCTGCCCAAGACTTTGGCTCAGCTGGGATAAGTGCTTCATGCTCCACGTGTCTCATAATAGAGATGCTAAGGGAGCTGGACCTCGCAACGTGTTTGAGGACGTGCATCTTTTAAAGCATATGGGGTGAGCCGCCTTATTTTCACTGACTAGTGAGAGAACAGAAGAACTACTTTCACTGCATTTGCTCTTAGCCTGTTTGTGGTGGCGATCAGAGAGAGCCATCACTTCCTCACATGGACTAAAATCATTTTCTTCACCTCAGAGCAGCACTGAAGCTCAATGCCTTCACACTGAGCGACCCCATGTTTGCTCGAGTTCCAAAGGGTAGCACGCACACAAAGGTTGCATTTGATCAATAACCCCTGACTGGATGAGTAAAAAGATCTGTCTCGGGGCGGTGATGCAGGGCTCCAAATGCATTAACCGATAGCAGTATTCATTAGAAAGCTGTGCATGCACGCACAGACTGGAGTTAACATTGGTAAATGTTATTTGTCAGTGTATGTATTGTATCTATTACTGTAGGATCTACTGTACAATATAAAGCGCCGTGAGGCGACTGTTGTTTTGATTTGGCGCTATATAAATAAAATTGAATTGAATTGAACAGTGTGTGTGAGCCTCCTCTCTGAGACATGCTCATATGACACACATCACTCTCTTATGTCTCAGGTGTGTTAATCATGCACCGTAGAGCTGAGTGCAACCTAAGATTTCAGTAGGTGTTACTGGCATTTCAGCGGGTGTTATTTGCGTGTGTGTTTGTGGAACCTGAGAGAGACCCTTTATAAATAAGGATCTGTGCTCCATCTGGTCCCAGTCAGAACAGTTTGAGGTAACATCTCAATCAGAGCTGCTGATTGGTGTTGCTTTCATGTCTGCGCTGCACCTGCCCAGCCCTCCGCCCAAACACACAGGCCGAGATCAGCTATGCCTGCACCTTGTTCATCGCTTACATTCGCGTTTTGTGACTTTTCAGGCACTGCAGGGCCAAATGAACGGGAATAAACAGAACAAAACAAGTTTATAATTAAACTTCTGTCCTAATAATTGAATTTTCTACAACACATCCATTTCCTCTGATCTTGGTTAATCCTTTGCTGCCTTCAGCTTCTGCTGGAAAAGTTGTATTTCATGTATGCACATGTATTCTTACAGTTACATGTAATATACCTGTTTTTTGATGTTTTACATGAAAATTTAGGGTCGTAGTGGGGGGCTGGAGGGATGTGGGCTGGGAGGGGGCTCTTTTTCTATTCTTAAGTGTTGTTAGTGCTGCCATCAAGTACAGAAGTTCAGAGGTATGACTTAGAAGTTCAAGGTTGCTGCTGTCTTGATTGTGTGTGTGTGTGTGTGTGTGCGTGCGTGCGTGCGCGCGCGTGCGTGCGTGCGTGCGTGCGTGCACTTTTGTTTTCTTTTTGTGTCATTATTTATTCATTTATTTGGTTCTTGTGTGCATTTGTGTGCGCCTGGCAGGGGGGAAGCGTGATGGTTGCCAAGGCAACAGTGAAATCTTTTTCTTGTTCTTTTGCAGCAGGAGGCAGGGAGACTTAATCAGCACTGGATGACCCCCACCCTCCAGAAACACAGGTGCAACATCTCCTCTGTCTCTCTGTTTCATTTTCACACAACCTGCACTAACACTGTCAGCAGGGCACTGATTCATGTGAGGCTAAACAGCTGGTCAGTATATCGACAGGTCAGTTAATGGGAAAAATAATTACACTGATTATTAGAGATTCATTTGTAATAATTTATAGCACTGTAAGTGTAGCTAAACAGGGTTTTTCTTTGTCTTTTATTACACCGAGCTGCATCCTCCTTACGCTTGAACTCCGCGATGCCATCCATCCATTCTGTTTTGCCTATTTCTTATAGGGGCCGCGTCAAATCATGTCATATCTGGCCTCTGACCTCACACAGTTACTCAAAAGTATTTTGCCGTTGTTTGTATTGACAGCATATATAGAGAGAGAGAATGATATATGGGGATTTTAAATATCACGTTACTTTGGACCTCTGACTCCTTCTTCAAGGTCGAATACGTCAAGCTTTTATAAAACGTCTTTTCACTTTAAAACCATGTTTAAAATTCTACTTCCTTTGGTCCTAATGATGATACTGGTATATGGCAATTCTAACTATCACATTATAATTCACATAGTCCATTTATCATATCTATTCCCTTAAAAGTAAATCCTGCTAACACTGAGAGCTGCTTTGCTGGAGGTTTGTGCTCTCTGAGTTCTTCTTGTTTCTAATATATTGGGAGGAGTGGTGCCGTATATTAACATGTTTATATTTACAGTGTTTCCTTGTTTTATTATTCTTTAATTTCCTTTATTATTGAGTATGACCCCAAAAAAGGGATTGAGAAGACTTGCTAAATTAGCTTTGTTGTTGCCCACGTCACCATGTCCATGCTCTCAAATTACCCAGCAGCTAAAATAGCAGCACACAACATGTGTGCCAACACAGAAGACATCCGGATCCAGATAGAGATAGACAAATATATAAATGATTAACTCATACTGCTGCTTTCACAAACATCTGCTTTCACTTCTGTGTCACGAGTGAAAACGTGCAGCACAAAATTAGCCTGCGAGTTGAAGATGTGCCCCTCTACTGCAGTATAAACTCAGCTGCTCTGACATTTTCTTTAAATAAACAAAGTCAAAGGGACAAATTTATTTATTTATTAACCTTTATTTAACCAGGAAGATCCCATTGAGATTAAAAACCTCTTTTTCAAGGGAGACCTGGCCAAGATAGGCAGCAGCAGATGTCTCACAGTTACAGAAATTACTCAAACACAGGCAGCAACAACACACATGCAACAATAAGTGAAAGAATACAAATAAAATAAAAATAAAATTCAATAAAATTCAAATAAAATAAAAAGTCAGTTAAAATGACAATCAATCTAATTGAAACAGTTGCATGTTATGGACTTGGCCTCAAGGATTCGTAGTTTAGATTTAAAATCACTTAATGAAATGAATTCAGTCATTTTCCATTCCTTCTGCAGTTTGTTCCAGGCCGAGGGTGCTAAATGGACAAAAGCTCTTTTACCAAGTTCAGTTCGGGCAAATGGAACAGAAAGCAACAAGTAACCATGCGGACGAAGAGAATACCGACCAGCATGTTTCATTACAAGCAGGGAACATATATAAGAAGGCAGCAACCCAAGTATCGCCTTATATATAAAACTGTATAAATGAGAGTTCCTCCGACTTACCAAAGCAGGCCATCCTACCTGAGAGTATAACTCACAGTGGTGAGTCTGAAATTTACAGTTAGTGATGAACCTCAGAGAAGCATGATACACAGAATCAACCATTCGAAGACATTGAGCAGAAGCATTCATATATAGAATATCACCATAATCCAGCACAGGCAAGAATGTTGCAGCAACAAGCCGCTTCTTTGTATTAAAAGAGAAACACAACTTATTTTGAAAATAAAATCTCAGTTTTAACTTCAGGTAATTCAAAATTCAAAATTCCTTCAAAATTCTTCAGACAGCTGTCAGTGTGTGTCACTCACAAACCTGATTACAGCACCTGATGGAATTATCATATTTACAATAAGACCTTTCTGTTAGAACGCTCAGCTATTGTGCTTCAGGTAGCTGCAGAAATACAGCACGGGTAAAATGCAGCCAGTAAATGTCAGAGCAAATTTGACAGACAGGAAGGAGAAATTAAAAAAAAAGAATGAGTGAACATAATAAAGTGAAATGACAGAGTGATTGTGATCTGACGGGGCTGCTTTGTATGCATATTAAACAGCAGGTGATATCAGATCACTAGTGCTTTTTTTTGGAGGGGGAGACAGAGGGTAGAGTTAAAATCTGTAATTTTTATTAGAGCCTCAAAACTAATTACACATGTTAATGAGGAAGATGTTTGGTCACAAGGAAATGTGAGGTTAGAGTGTAATTTCGGCGCGCTCCCGGTTATCGCTTTGCCAGGAAGACTCGGGGAATGTTTAACATGCGGCACTCTAGTTTGGACCTTTTCTTGGCTCCGTGCCTCATGAGTGTAATTTGGATGAGTGCAGCTCGCTTGCCTTTGGGCTCATTAACAACAATATAAACAGTAATTACTGTGATCGCCTAATTAATTCATTTAAAAATGCTGCACGGCGTAAAAGGCATGAGCAAATCTTTTCGGGAGATAACAATTTTACGGAATCACTGTTGACACAATTAGCAATTTCATGTCCCAAAATACAGCCCAAATAATTAAAAACTTCTTTTTTTTTTGCACGTGTGTGTTTGTGTGTGTGTGTGTGTCGTGTCACGCATTTACTCCTTTATTATTCAGGCCGCTCCCCGGTTTTCTCTCCCTTTTCTCTAAGCCTGCTTTCTGCGAGTTATCCCTCTCTGATCCCGTCTCTGTCTGCGTGGCGGCTCTGCGGTCCTGATAAATGTAATCCTCCCCTCTGGACACGTTCTTTTGTTTTTAGGCCATTTTCACGCTCCTCCTCTGATCACTAGGCTTTCTTTCTCACAGAATTCTCCGCCTTCGTTCGGTGGGTTTTGTTCTAGTGAAGAATTGTTATTTGGCCCTCGATCTACTTTTTTGGGGGGTGGGGGTTGGACAGTTAATTGTGATTAACAGTAATTAAGACTGAGCAGAACAAAAAGTGGATTTGGACAATAGACAAAGTGACTGATTCAATATTTTATTTTTATTTTTTTGCATTTTCTCCTCCACACCACACCAGACAGAGACAGACCCCAAAACAATGTTTCAATTAAGTCTAACAATGAGTGGCACAGACAGTATGTTCCCTGATAACTGGCTGCTGCGGTTTCCACATGACAGATAAGATCAGTTCATATATAGGAAATACAATGCATATTTTCCAAAATCTATCATTCAGACATCCAGAGCTTTTAATAAAGCAACCACTGGTGCATAAGATGAGAAGCAGAATGTGAGAAGCATGTGACAGAGTGCTTTATGTTGGAGGCACAGTCCTCTGACCCTTCAAAACCCCAATTAGTATTCCTGCAGAATTTATTACCACGCCTGGCATCACTTGGTGTTGATTACCTCTCCGCTCATTAAAGTGAGAGTAGATTTATGGACAGATCCAACTGATGCAAGTGCATGAGTTGGAAAAATACTAGTCGCGGCAGTGATAAATCTCGTTTGGGATCCAGTGGAGTTTGGCTGAGATTAATGATAGCCGTGATTTATTTACAGCTAAACAGAAGCAGAGGTTATGCGGGGTAACTTCCTGGAGACTCGTGAAATGTTAACAGTATCCGAGAGTCCACTGAAAAACTTTTCTTGCCTTTGTTTTAGATGATTAAATTCGAAAAATATAATTTTCTTTATTTTTTTGCGGTTATTATTTTGGTTAGTTGTAGCAAATATTGTAAAATGTAGAATTTCTGAGCTTTAGGTGTCTGACCAGCACTACACAGATGTATTTAGTTTACAGACGCCTGTAAGAAAAGCATTAAATGTTTGGATTTGAGAATCTCGAAATAGCAAATAGCTGACTTTGGTTTGTAGTTCAAAAATTCAGAAAACTATTGTAGATGTTTTGTCTTTCTCAAATTAAACAACACTTGTTTGTAGTATAATCAGTAATTCTGAAAAAAAAAAGTAACCTCTTGCAAAGAGCAGTATCTTTTGGGGCTAAAATTATCTGAATCGCAGGGTTTTATTTTGGCGCCTTTTCTAAGGTAAAGAGAGACACAGGACCACATGAATATGGAGTGCAGCACTTGATCGCCACCTGGTGGTGCATCTTTGTATAAACCTCAGCTCACTGTTGGTTAACAAACGGAAGAACTGAACTGACTGTGGCTCCAGATAACACGGCCCCTGTCCTTTGTAGGCGTTCTGTTCAAGCAAACAGGCAAACCAGCACTGTTGGACCCCGCTTTTGGTTCCACACTGATGCTCCTCTGCTTGGGTCACTGAATACTGCAGAAACCTACACTAAACATACTAAAAACCCTTTAAGTAACAGCAAAGAGTCAGCTTCTGTTTTCTTAGAAGAAGAGCTAGTTTCCAGCTGTTCTGACTTCATTAGCTTTACTAATTTCATATCATTTTACTGAAACATCACAGTAGTCCGAGTATGCTGTGCAGCTCTATTTTGAAATAGTAAATGGTCTGGTTCTTATATAGCATGTTTCTATTCTACTGGAGCACTCAGAGTGCTTTATACAACATGCCTCATTCACAAAAGCACCTTTTTCCCCCCCTAAAACTAAGTGTTTTCTCTCTAACATTCACACTATGATGAATGCACCAGGAAGCAACTTAGGGTTCAATATCTTGTCCAGTGATACTCTCTGACATGCAGACTGGAGCAACCAGGGATCCAGCCAGCAACCTTCCAATTAGCAGCTCACCTGCTCTACCTCCTGAGTTCAAAAGCATAAGTATAACTCACTCTTTGAGGCTGCTTAGGTAAAGGTTATCCATCCATGATCTTCACTGACACTCCTGCACCAACCAAATGTTCAAGTATTGATGGGATAGTCTTCCTATTAACTGTGAATAGACAACAAATTTTTCTTTTGTTGGTGTGGATGTGCTGGGGTTTTTAGGATGTGTACATATGTGTTAAACTAAATAAATACATTTTGTAAAACCTCCAGTAAAAGTCAAAGTATTTACTCAATGTCTTTAGTCAGGTATAAGTGAAAAAGCACAGGCTCTGAAATGTGCTTAAAGAAGGTCAAAAGTAGTAGTGTTCTCTGGATTTTTGTGAAAAGCTAACTGAAAGCCATGCTAGATTAATATACTAATAACATAATATCATGACCAGGTTTGAGTTTGCCTCTACACCTAAGCAGAAGAATAAGTGCAGGCAGGTGTTAAAGTGGGATTGAGCAGGTGGAAGAAGCTGAAGATCAGTTAGTGGCTGATCAGTGCTGAGGTTTACTGCTCCTGGAATGGTTTTACACAACTGTATTCAACTAGATTTAACCCATGAGTTCACACGCTATTTAGCTGATTTCCATTCCCCACTAGGCCACGCTGTTGGTATGAATGTAGAATTCAGTGGTTGAATCTCTGTATCATCAGCTTAAATTCAAATTCATCTCTGCTACACTTGATGTAATCTAACTAACCAGGAACACCACAGCCGCTCTACTCCAGTCCAACACATTGCTTTGATTTCTTCACAGTACGACAAGTTAAACTGTTTACCCTGCTCTAAAATACTGAGTGTTTGCATGCAACCTTTGAATGACACAAGGTTGCATGCATCAGTTTTGTTTTGAAGGACGTTACACAATATGAAAAATCACATCAGATACAGATCTGGTATGAGGACACTTTACATTTTAACAAAGCCCATTGAGCCTTTAAATGAAACCTCGCTTCTTCTTCTTCTTCTTCTTCTTCTTCTTCTTCTTCTTCTTCTTCTTCTTCTTCTATCCAGTTCTGTCTTACATCTTATTTCATCTCTGTCTGAAGTTATCTCTCGTGTTTTTTTCCAGTACAGATACCTGAAAACTGTAATAAACTAGAGTGACAAAGTACTTAGAAGTAAATTAGATAAATCTGTTACAATGCATTATTTTTTCTCAAGAGATCAATATTTTTAGTGCATGATCTGAAGATATTTTTATTTGTGTTTATTTATTTATTTATTTTTTCAATTTATTTGAGTTAGGAACACAGTCATGCCAAAAATGATCGTCTGCAAAAATTTGATTTCTGGTATTTGCCAAAAAAAATGATTGCAGGAATTTAAACTAATATAAATGACTTATTGGACTATAATCTGTCAAAAATATGTCAAACATATCGCTCATGAATGATATCATTTTGAGGCAGAAAGAACATTCCTCCCACAAGGTAGAAGCTGCAATCTGTTTTAGCAAAGTGACTTTTGTACATCCATCTGAGTAAAAAGTCTTATTGACATTAAAAATGTATTTTTAAGCGAGATCTGGCAAAGAAGGCATCAAAAACAGAGACAAATCCAACATGGCAGTCATATAAACACAACAAGGGACCAAAAAGTGCTATAATGATTATAAGGTCAGTACAATAACGCAGTCACAAAAAAAACTTGCAGAACTGGTCATGTCTTTATTTTATATATTACCCTTCATATATCCTATTTACTACAGTCTACTTACCAATATAAGTAAATGTATTAAACATTAAAACACACACAGAGGGAGAGAGAGAGAGAGAAAGAGAGAAACATCGAAAATCACTTCTTGGGGACACCACCAAAAAAAGCCCTATTGTCTAGTTGTCCACTAGATGGCGCCAGAGTCAAGTACAAAGTCATTACAATGTAATTTGATTCGCGGTGGCTAAAGCGGAAGAAAAAAAACAGAGGTCCCACTCCGCTCTTTTTCTTGGTACCGCAAAATTTGCACAGACACGCCTTTCGTGTGTTGCAAAGAAAATATGTTTTGTTTGAGCAAAACAAAAATTTTTTTATTTAGTTTCTAATGATTACATTCACACTTTAATGCAGGGAAATGCCTCGCAATAGACCATTTGTATAACCGTCTCTCTCTCCTGGGCAGCACATCTTTTCTATGCTATCTTTGCTCTGACTCCGCGCTCGCTGACACTTGTTGGGGGCTACATGTGTTCCTGTGTCTGAGCGGTTTGGGCTCTCAGGTTAGCCGGCAGACGAAGAGGCCAGCCCCGGGTGTACTGTAACATAGTGGTGAGTGACCGCTGTGAAGTTGTTTGTCCCTATTTGATAGCATGTGTAGCTCTTTTGTTTCCTCGCAAATGGCTGTGGTAAATGACTGCCGAGCACAAACATAAAGCGACTCACTCGTGTGGTCTACAGCGGTCTACTTTTTGCTGTTGTGCTGCAGGTTTGCTCAGCACGTACCCGCGTCCTGTATCCGAGCACAGCTGGGTAATATGAGGTTTTAATAGCAGAAACTAACGTAACTCATCTGTTATTACATTTGTCCTTTCTGGCCTGTTAACATTAGTTAGCATACTGTTCCGATTTGCTCGTGTTTACGGGCTGTAGGCGGATTCAAACTCGGACTGTTTGCTTGGAGAAAGAAAGCTCAGGAGGATTTAAGCTGAATTGAATTTGTGTTTGTTGGCGATCAGGCTTTGAAAACCTTCACTCAGCATCACAGCTCTGTCCTAAAGGAGTCTTAAGCTGTGATTTGAAGGGGGGGGGCAGGCATCGCCTCCTGTTTTACTCGGGCCCATGATCATTTCATTACATATGAACTGAAGTTGAGTGTGGATGTACACGCCCACATTTATCTGCCTTGGAGAGATTTTTCCTGGTGGCTGAGATACAGCCGGCTCCTTATCACACAGGTGAAGAGTAAACAAACCTTAACTCTGTTTAGTCTGTATGCATCACATATCTCTGATGACAGGCACCGCCGATAAATCAGCCGTGCTCATTCAGACATATTATATCAGATCTGAACGCCAGGCTTTAAAAAGCGACCGCAGGAGTGACAGACATAGCAAACTGCCCCTAAGAACAGGCACCATAATCTGAGTTTGACCACCAGAGAGCACTGACAAGCTGGGGTTTTGTGTTAAGAGTGAAAAACGCTTTATTTATTTTTTATTTTATTTTTTCCCCTATCTAGAAACGTAAAGAAGTCTTTCTGATGTATTGGATCATTTTGAATTCCCTTCTGGTGTTGTATGAAAATATGACAGCAGTAAAAAGTAGAAAAAACTTTTTCTTTTTTAGATACATGTAACAGTCAACAGTCCACAGCCCTGGTAGGTGCAGATCTATCACAAGGACACCATCTGTCTTTAGTTTTTTACATGTGTTGAGAGACATCTGAGAAAGGAGGCGGATCGTTAGACCGCGGGAGAAGTTTTTATGAAGAAAGACGTGCCCTCTGGTCAGGCCTGGAATATTTGAAGATAAATATGAGGATGCTTTAACAGTGTAAGATATTACTCAAGTGTAAGTGATCTTTCTGTTTTTTATATGACAGCATGTGATAAAGCGCATGACTTGCTCAAAGTGAAATATATATACTGGAGATATGGGGCAGTGATGATGCTCATATTAACTATCGACAAGGTTTCAAATAACGAGTCTGTAAGCCTAAAAGTGAGACATTGTGTGTGATGACAGTTGAGAGTGGACCTGTTGATACAGTCCTCTCATGCACACAGCGCAGGCACCCATCCACCTTTTGCTCAAATTCGTTGTTTGAGCGGTGCGGCCAATCACAAGAATGCTGGGTGGCTTTGAAGGGAGAGAAGGTAAAGCTACTTGTTTTAGACAGCGGTGATTTTGAACTGTGAATATTGTAAAGCTGCTCTGGTTGAGTCCAATAGTACACAAATAGTGTTGAAGATGAGCATAATAGGTCTCCTTTGTATTTTTCTTAGGATTGTGCAGTGTTTAGTCCGCAGCGTCTTCTGTTTTAGTGGGCAACGCACCGCATGGTTCTTTGTAGCATGTGTATGAATGGGTACAGTGTAAAGTTCTCTGGTTCAAAGTGTTACAATGTACAATAGTGAAAATGGCAACTTGCAACTGAGCAGCTTTAATCAAGTGAAGTCTATGACAAGAGTCAGTACAGGCAGCGCTGCAGTCAAACCAGTTCTCACACTTGTGTGGGTCACTGACCCTAAATCATTAACTCACATGCACTCTAACAAACAAAGAATAGTACACTTATGGTTACAGACTTCGTGCTTGCATGTTGAATACGCTACATTCACTTCTGAACTGAACATGATTTATTGTGATAGAAAAATTCATGTATTCTGCGATTAGACTTCGATGACCCATCGTGGCAACACGAAATCCCAGCAGTGATAGGATTTAGGACAGGACCCACCCCCCCCCAGAGTCTAGGTGCTGCTGGTGGTGAAGATGAACTGAGGCTTTGATGGAGCTCTGGCTGAGGTGTCGGTGAGGTGGAGATGGAGAGGAGGTGGGTTGCATGCAAAGTGGAGGCTGATTGGCTCAAAGGAGGCAGACAAGGAAATGATTGGACTAGAGTAATGAAGTCTGTACTGAGATTGAAAGCGTGGGAAAGTGGTAGTGATGTAAAGAGCAGAAAAGCAGCCTAACACCCAGGAAAGCAGGCAGATGACTGATTACAGATCTTCCTAATAGAACTCACACATAAGCTTCATATAAACAGCTGCTGTTCTACTGGTAAAGTCGTCCTGCTATTAAATTGAAGTTTAAAAATTATATTTTCTGTCTTTCCTCAGGTGCTGGTAACTTTCAGATAAAGTTATTGGTGGATAAGGACTACCAGCATAAATTCATCTACCAGAAGTAGAAAGCTCACCTTGGTGAGTGGCATCCTTTTCATTACTTACCTGATTTGGGTTCAAAGTGATTGATAGTGTTGTCTCAGAGCTTTGGCTGGAATGTGTTTCCTGCCACAGTCCAAAGAAATGCATACGAGGCTGACTACGTATGAATTTCTAGGGAGCACAAGCACATTATAAGCCCAAAAAGAACAAACACTTGATGTTTCATAGGATCCAGCCCCCCTATAAGAAGATCCCCCGCCCCTCTGAATTGGATAAGCGGAAGAAAACGAATGACGTGTTTAACCGTCATACCAAAACAAGCAACACGGGGTCTCCACAGCTGGTAGCACCAGTGTGGTAGCTTCATGGTGGACACCATTCCTCCCCTAAGAGGAGGGTAGTGCTGGGATTCGAACTCAAATCGCCCCTTTACTAGAAAACCAACTAAGACTCAATGCCACACTTATCTTACCAAGTTAATGGTTGTAGTGTTGCTTTTATATATGTGTTGTAAAAAAGATTTGCTAGAAACAATTCAAACAGTCTGCTGCAGCACTGTTCTTCTCACGCTGCTATTTTGATCGTTCATTATTTTTTCACACCTGTTTCCCTTTGTGGTGAAGGAGGTGTCTCTTTCCTGTTCTAGACAACTTTTCAGCCAATCAGCGTTTGACCTTCGCACAACATCGTCTACGCTTGGCTGCATATTGTTGGGGTTTTTTGGAGGACTGCATACAAACTCATCTCAGTGGGTTGCATACCAAAGTCCTTCGCTCTGTGTAGTGAAAGGGACACAAGCACTGTACCACACGCTCTGCTTATAGCTGTGGTATTGCATTTGTTTTTTAAATGGATAGGTGGGCTTACATTATAAGCATATCAAACACTCACTTCCCTAAATTGGGTTTGTAGAAAGTCATGCCCACACCTCTTGGTTGCCTGGAGTGTCCTTAAAGGCCAATCATCCATGTTTGAGTGATTTACAAATGAAAACATGTCGAAGCAGAAAGTTCACTGGTAAATTTTGAATAGAGCTTCAGTTAGGGATATATTATTTCATATTATTTTTCAGAACCGCATTAAGTTTGCTGTGCTTGTGTGTAACTGAGCAGTAATTCAGGCAGCTCCTTTTTCCAACAATGTCTTTTTTTAAAGCTGGCAAAACCTCATTATTTATAGTATCAGTTAAAGAGGCTCCAGCTTCATAAGGAGAAAGAATAGCGTCTGTTAGTAGAAAACCATTGAGCAGCACCGTGGTTGACAGTGTGGTCTCAGAGCATGCAGTGTAACCTATTTCCCATGCTAGGTTTACTGGGTGTTGGTATGAATTTCTGTTAAGTGTTTGCACTCTAACAGAAAGTTCATGAGACGAAAGCACCCTGTAAACCCAAAGGCTGTTAAAAGATGATGAATATCAAAACAAAAGGCAATGGAGCCCTAGACTAACTTTTCCACCAGCAATAGTCTTAACAGCGCTTTTAGTTGGTTGTAGCAGCTCATGGTTGGGCCACAGACACTTTTTTGTACAATATTAATTCATGACCCAACATGCTGGTGCCTTGTAATAACTTTAGTGCAACTTACAGTGTATAGGCAACATTGTCTGTACACACAGCAACTTAGCATTCCCATTGTGCTAATTCGGTTGCATGTACTGCACTTCATTGTTAGCTGCCTAGTCACTCCCTGCTTGCACTTTCATTATCAGTGTTGTCTGAGTTGGAACTTCTCGTTAGCTGTTCCTCCCCCCTCTTACTTGTCATTTTTATTTTTAAGATACAGTAAAAAATATATGTGATGTATTTTTTGTATTTGGCAGTTGATCATACACAAATTAAAATCATATACACATTACTAGAAATAAAAAAAAATATGTATGTAGCATGCAGGATGAGAAGAGTAGACATGCTCTCTGTGATGGGCAACTGACATGTAGAAATCCAGCCAGCTATGACAGCATGGTAACACTTGTGAGCTGGTCGTTTGATTTTCTTTGGCTCGTTTTCTCTAACATGATGAGCACAGTGTGGGAAACAATGTCTGCGCTTGTCCTTCGGTTTTCCCAGGAGGGATAGCTAGGATTGTTGGCATTCCTCATTTAAACCAAGGATGCAGCTACACTGCAGCTCACTGAGCTCAATACTGCTGTCAGGAGGTAAGCAGGTCAAATTACAGGCGGGAAGCTCATTTATAAATATTGAGATCACAAGGGCTGGAACACTTTTGAGTGCAGTATTATGCAATTCGCTGATTTACAACCCAGATCACTGCAGTCACATGCCAAGAAACCTAAAGACTGAAGCTAAAACAGTGTATCCACGATGTCCCGTGAAGAAGAAATGTCAAGACACATGCTTCATCAAATATGCTTGAAGCAGCACAGCACCTGCACACAATATCCCAGCATCCAAGTTCACCCCTCTTCACACAGAGCTCTGCAGTTGTTCTCCTGTGGCTGCGCTCTGCTCCACATGAGTGCGGCTGAGATCAAACTTGATCATTCCGACTCTGCTTTATGGTTCGCACAGACGCGGTGGTGACAAGTGAGAACATGATGTGCCGTCCGCTGGTGTCAGGTGAAGCTCTGCGCCCGGCACCCTACCCATGCGTTCACAGGTGGAGTCTAGTGTTTGTTTAATACTTTTAAAAAAACTCTGTTGTTCCTGTTCTTCGTATTTAGGATGTCACATTTAGATTTCTAGCTGCAGTAACTCACAGAGATGGCAGTGTGATGCAAACCGAAACCTAATTTTACAAGAACCCTCTGAGAGATCTTTGACTGATGTTACTGCCTCAACATGCAAGCCAGACTTTTTTTATTACAGCCCCTGTGTCATCACAGGCTGAATGGATCTGCTTCTGTTTTTCACTGTGGCATGAAGATTGTTGTAACAGTAAAAACAATAATAAATCCATCTTTATCTTTGCCATTTCCTGCAAATAAAGATGTGCATGAGGCAGATGAATTAAATCTGTTAACAGCTGAAATGAAGCACAGAAAACAGCTCGGTGATTTATTCTAATTATTTAATACCACGCAGTCTTATGCTTTGCATACATAGCACAACATGGAAACTAGGTGTTGCTCACAGTGAACCGAGTGCTGATGTTTGTGAATGAATACCAAAACGTACCCATGTATGGTAACACTGTGACATTCATGTAGAAGTACACCAATATAGAAACAGGAACTGGATGACAAACGTAATGAAATGAGTTTCATTAAAGGATCCTGGAGTCCTTCATCCACTGAGGTCTTGATTTGTGTCAGATAATCAAACCACCACTCTAATGGACACAATTAAGCGTTTGGGTACAGGAGTTCACATCATCTTAAGATTTTGATGTGAAAACGCATCTGTTGCCATGTTACAGAAAGCAGTTAAAGCAGCCTTTTATGTTTCGAGAGGTTACGAGAATGAAAGGCGCCCGACGTCTCTCTCTCGTGCGTGTCACAGAGTAATTTTGTGTGTCAGAGATGACAGTGCTGACACCTGGCCTCCCAATTGGTTCGATGCGGATCTCTGACCTGTGAGTCATCGCGGCGCTGCGCTGAGTGCCTGTCTGTTGTGTTAGATCATAAGCACTGTTGGCATTAAACGTAATAATAGATTTTAGTGAAATTGAGAGTGTGAAATGGTTTACTATAATAGAGCTGCAGTCTCTCAAACATACTTACTGTAAGTGTATATGCTGATTTCAGACTGTTGTATTAAAGCGGGGCAGAGGGAGATTGTTTGCCTTTACGACATGACATAGCACTTTACAGCTTAATCCTCTTGGCAGACACAAATAACTGTTAATTTAATTGTTTGGCGAGTGGAGGTATGAGGATATGCACGGTGTCCTTCAGAAAGCTACATCCCTCTGTGTCTCGTGTTGAAATGTCAGCTGTACACACCAGCTGTCTGTTATATTTAACCTCTCTGCTCTGTGTATGTGTTTCTCTGTATATCTGTCAGTCTGCCATAACTTTTCTCTCTGTTAGCTAGAGATGACCAATTGCCAGCGTCTTAGCAGTGTTGTGATGGGCTTCACAAGATCCTACATAAAAACATTTTCATGTCAAAATGACAAAAAAAGAGGATTTCATTTGTCCCTTTATAGCTCATGTAAAGCAGCTTTTTGTTTTAAATATTGGTAGTCATGATCTTTACAGTATTGTGTGCAAAAGTCTATAAAAGTCTACATTTTGCTTCCAAGGAGCCAGACTTTTGCCAGTTTTTTGAAGTGGCTTTCTTTTTTTCTTTTTTTTGGGTTTTGGGTTTTTTGGTCACCCGTGTGTACACCTGTGAGCATGGACGCGCTTGTTTTTTTAAAAGGTTCCTTCATGTAATGATCTGCTAGAGGGTGTGGGGGGGCCACAGCCCCGTCCTCCAGGGCATGAAGCAGGTATGGAGGAGATCAAAACTCCAGACATCCAGAGGCCCCCAGAACACAAGAGACCAAGGAAGACTAACAGAGGGGCAGCTGCACCACTGTCCCAGAAAGAGCTGAGGAGAGTCCCAGATGAGGGCTCACCCAGCAGCCGCGGAGCAGAAGCCAGGGGGGGTTGCAGTGACGCGCCTGTGAGCTCCGCCGGCAGCCAGCTGTGCCTGAGTGACCGAGCCCCAGGCCGAGAGGCTGGGGGCACCCCACCTCCGAAGTGGCCCGAGCGAGCCCCAGGCTCCAGGCCCCGATAAGCGGCCGCCAAGGAGTGAGCCGGTGTGTACCTGGACGCCCATCCCCAGACACAAAGAACCACCAACGCACCGACACCTGAGGGAGTCCGCCACCGGCAGGGGAAGTGGTGGTGGGGGAGATAGGCTTCCAACCCTTGGAGAGCCTGAGGTGTCCCCAGAGAGGTGGCATCTGATACCCAACCTGACATATAGACACAGACATACAGGCACACACAGATACAAACATCCATTCCCACCCTCATGCTCTCATATGCACTTACTCCACACTCAACCAACATGGAGACAGACATAAAGAGACGCTGTACACACGATCACACTCCCCAAGCGTACTCTACGAACCGGGTCTAGGTACCCTTGCCCCTGGAGGGGGGAACTGCACCCAGACCCAGGTGGTGTTACCCTTTTCCCTGCGGTGGGGAGAGGCAGACCGCCCCGACTCCGCAGCAGCAGGGAGGCCCCACACTCCAGACTGCAGTCGGACGGCCAACTCCTCCTCCTAGCCCCCCTGCTCCAGCAGGCCGCAGAGAACGGGGGTGAGAGAAGACTCCAAACCTCCCTCCACCCGCTCATTGTAGTGTTGATGCATGTGTGTTCTAAGGTGCATTTAAAACCCAGGAGGGCATGGAGCTACCTGCCAGAGAGCAGCAGGTAAGCGCATAGTCCCTCCTGCTAGCCTTCAATGTCTACGTGTATTTAAAATTGAGAGGTGGGCAACGACGCCAGGGGTGAGGTGTACACCCTGATGGTCTTTTGGAAGTGGCTTTCAACAATTGTTCCCCGGGCTTTGTGAAGTTTTCTTTGGACATCAGCTGCTTTTTCACTCATTTTCAGCCCTTATTGGGGAGCTTTTTGTCAAAAACATTCCTTACTGTTAAAGTCAAAACAATTACTTCCAAATTGTTGGTGTTAAAAGTGGTTTTAGATACTGTTAAATCACAGGGTGCACTTATTTTTTGCATACTAGGTCTGCGTCTTAGCTAGGGATGGGTATTGATAAGATTTTCACGATTCCGATTCCATTTTCGATTCTGTTTAACTGTCACAAACTGAAAGCAGGGACTCAAGCGCAGAGCAGGTTGACGTATCAGTACACGATTTATTTACACACCAGTGCAATACTATATACAGTGACGGGGAAAGTCCAGGGTTCCAGGGGATTAGGGGAAGGCTCTGTCTCTCTCTCTCACGCTCGCTCACGTCCTCACATCCGACTCACACACGTCCGTACCGCGGGGAGGTCACAGGTCCGGGAAGATAAACTGGAATAGGGAAGGGAGAAATCACTCACAAATCACGAAGGTAGGGCGTAAAGGTATAAGACCAAAAGAAAGACTAACGTCAGTAGCTCAATCATCCAGCGATGAGAGGATCTGTGACCCAGCCTCAAATAGTAGACCGGTAATCAGCTGATCGCCATCAGCTGATCGCCAACAGCTGTGTGAGCCAAGGGTGGGAGCCAGCTGTGAGCTCCGCCCAGGCAGAGAGGTAGGGGAGAGAAAAAGCAAAACACAAGTGTAGCCTTGTGAGGCCGGCTGGGCAGGCACAGGGACCATGACATTAACGATTCGATTCTTTATCGATTCTCTTATTGATTCTTTTTAAAAAAGGAGAACACTAAGGTCGATTAGCTTAGAACTTTGTTTTATATATTCTCTTTGAACGAGATAGAAATTTAGGAGTAACATAACCTTACAAACCCAACAGTGAGATCTTAAGAGATCCAGCCTACGGCTCTTCAATGGGGTGTCACAAGAATATCCAGTAATGTCCCTGCCTACAATTAAACACATTCACTTACCATCTGCTGTGGCAAATGGGTTCAAGCCTTTGACCACAAACTTAGTCACTGCGCGGCGACATTTGTCTATCCTGGCCTGACAGGAGACGCTACCGGTAGACTGCAGTGAGAACTGCCAGCGAGCGCCAGCCAGACTCTGTCTGTCTCTCTCATCATGGTCACCTAAATGCACAGTAATGGCAGGTTTTGTATTAAGGCAGATTGCGCAAACATAATATGCACTGTTAGTTGATTATTTACCTGCCGCATTAACGGGAGAGGACGTGCAAACATTACCACTGCTGCTGGGTTGAGATTCACGAGTCCGGAGCGGAATTAAAAACACGACATTCATTTAAGTTTATCGCGTGTTTTGTGAGCAAATGCTTTTGCATATTCGTAGTGTTTCCTCCCTTAAATGAAATATCTACTTTGCAAGTATTGCAAGTTGCCCTGTTGTCATCCGTTCTCGTAAAGTATAACCAAACTTTCGATAAGGGAATCGTTTGCAAAAATGGCAAACAATTCCAAGGAATTGAAACAGTGGGAACCGGTTCTCAACAAGAACCGGTTTTCGATACCCATCCCTAGTCTTAGCTTTGTTTTCTTATTTCCTAATATGTAGCACCTTTGAACTGCAAAAGGGTGTACTTTGTTTTTCACAACTCTACGTCTATGACCTGCCTAAGTAAGGTGTATGTAGGAAGCACTGAATATTACATAGGTGAAACTACACAAAGCTAAACCAAAACCATTGACAGGCATCCACACTGGTGATGCTAAAAAGCAAGATAAGAGTCAGGCAGTTACTGACAGCTGAACTGCTAAAAACTGTACGTGCTACTGTAACACTTTAGCAGCCACAAAGTTACACCGCAGTGCTGAGGCCAGGCAGATTGTCAGAAGTGATGGCATCACTGAGAGGACTTGCTAAGCCTCACTGACAGGCTTTGGCTTCACACTCTGACTGGCCAGGAGTCAATGGGCATGCCTTGAATTAGTGCAGGGCTTTCCCACCATCGAGAGTGCTGTGGTGGCTGGAAGGCCTGTCACTGGCAGGCAAGTGTAAAGATCAGGGTATGTGCCTTATAGTTAGAGGGATTTGTAGCGACTATAGTGGACTATAGAGAATGAGATTATGCTCCATTTTCTAATGCACACATGTGCTACAATCAAAAACTGTCTTCTGAAATAAAGACATTTAAAGGGAACTGGTGTGTCATTGTCCTGGCTTCCTCCCCTCAGCTGGTCACAGCTGATGGCTATGCCGCCCTGAGCCTGGTTCTGCTGGAGGTTTCTTCCTGTTAAAAGGGAGTTTTTCCTTTCTACTGTCACCAAGTGCTTGTTCGTGTGCGGTTGTGTCATTATTGAGGCTTTCTCTGTATTATTGTAGGGTCCGTAAATTACAATATAAAGCACCTTGCGGTGACTGTTGTGATTTGGTGGTGTATGAATAAAATAAAATAGCACTGAAGTGAAATATTTTTTTCATTTTGCTTAGTTTGCCTGTGTTTGTGAGGTTGTCTAATGGTTGAATGATGCTTAAGGAGGCATAGTAACACTTAAGGAAATCTTGTGAAAAACTACTGGAGGAAAACTGAACCACACAAAAAACAAAAGGTCAGAACTCAGCAGTATTATTTTTATTATTTATAATTACCCTAAAATGAATTTTTAGAAAGTTTTGTAACTAGTACATGTGAATAAACCACACATCCACACACATGTGTAGCCCACATTCTCTTTATATAATGCTCCAGTTTGCCACCCAGCATTCAGCAGAGGAGAAGTAGGATGAAAGATTGCCGGAGCGACAGTTATATGAGGTAAACGTTCACGAGTGGGCTGCAAATCATGACAGCCGGTCTGCTGCGAGTATGGGAGGGTGAGAGGAAGAGTGAATAAGAGGAGGGGGTTACATGTGGGAGTGTACCACATCAAATATGGTAGGGAGACAACACGTTGCAGCCGCAGCCCAGTTTTATTGAGCAGATGAGCGAATGAGCAAGCAAGCGCGTCTCGTCCAGACACCCACACTGCCTGGGCTGGTGTCCTAGGAGATTAGCAATACATTGTTACGTCTTTCTCTGCATTATGTAGTTTTAAATGCCATTTTATTTTTTATTTTACATTCAGTCCTTAAAATCTTGTTTGCTACGCAGGGTTATTCCTGTTTAGCACACTTGCATCATGTTGTGTACCCACCACTGTTGGGGTGCAGGGCCAGCCTGTGCATGACGCCTGCTTGTGTAGGTAAGATAATTTAAAGATTTGAAGACAAAGCACAAAAGGTAAACGTTTAATTTGAACTTTGTCATTCAGAATGAGTACAACGGATCATTACAGAAGGTTTTAGAGACAGAAAATGCAAGTCATGTGCCTTAATACAACACTATGAGAAATCTATCCAGAACAGTGTCCCATATGCCATCTCATCTGCACTATGGATTTGCTTTGGGGCCAGCAATTTGTAATTGATTTTCATAAAGTGCACCACTCACTGCCTGATTTCAATATGGCTGGGATCCCTGTGCCCATCAAACCACAACCACAGCCTGCCGCAGCGCAAAAGCACAAACAGCATGAGCTCAGCTTCACCACATTAAAATGAAGCAAAGCAGGTCAGATAAACATGCATAAGT
This sequence comes from Rhamphochromis longiceps, assembly GCF_057381845.1. Classification (NCBI taxonomy): domain Eukaryota; kingdom Metazoa; phylum Chordata; class Actinopteri; order Cichliformes; family Cichlidae; genus Rhamphochromis; species Rhamphochromis longiceps. The sequence goes on from NC_140567.1 coordinate 7,911,905, forward strand.
TCAATTACATGCCTTTCTTGTTCAGCTGTCAGTGATGTTTGGTCATTTATAGGAATGCTTTATCCTCACAGATATATTAGAAAAATAGAGCTCGGGAGGATGCTTGCTGCTAATAAAATGTAAATCTCTTGCAACGTAGTCTTTCTGTTCATTAAACACAATTGCTCGAATTTGATTTGAATACACACACAGAGGAGATTTCAGTGGCTGATCCCTATGACTGTTGTACTGATTACACCTGAATCTGCTCCTTTCCCTCACCTACCAAATGCATAGAACATGTTGCCATGGTACCAGAGAAAGGCTGAGGTCTTGCGGTTGTCACATTTTGTTCAAAGACAACCTTAGCTCCCCACACTTATGTGTGTGTGTGTGTCTGTATCTAAATTATTTTACTTCCTTTGTGCCTCCTTTCCATGACTTTCCAGATGGAAAGCATGCACCTGCAGGTGTGTGTGTGTGTGTGTTCGTGTTTACATATCTTTGTGGGGACCAAAAATTGGACGTTTATTGTATTTGTGGGGACCAACAGACCTTATGGGGACAAATCCCAGTCCCCACGAGTTTGAAAGCATTTTTCAAACTCAAAATGTGATTTTAGTGTCAGGGTGACGGTTAGGTTCAGGCTAAGGGTTAGGATTATTCATTCATTTTCCATAGGGTAAGCGACTAGTTAAAGCATTATGTCAATTAGATGTCCCCACAAAGATATGAAAACACAGTGTGTGTGTGTGTGTGTGTGTGTGTTGGGTGGGGGGTTCTAAAAGCCACTCCATCACAGGCTTTTAGAAACTGGAAAAAAGAAAAAACAACTTCACAAAACCCAAAATGGATGAAATTAGAAAGCCACACTGCTATCTATAACGGTTAATGGCCCATTACGGTGAGCTCGTATTAGCCTGCTTAAATGGCTGCGTGATGATGTAATGGCATTGAATACCATCTCCTGAAAACCAAAACTGGCCTTCGTCATGGATTTTTCATGCTATTATTAGTTTTGTTTCAGCGCTTTCCTCTTTTTCCCTGACTAACTTTGTTATTGAGCCAGAAGTTACATTCCATATACGGACATCAGACAGGCCAACTACCAGGTCATTAATGTTTGTTTTAGTCACAAATGGTGTGTGAAATATGCTCAAGCCCTGGACAGCTACGTGCTACATATGTTTGTGTGTGCAAGAGAGCGGTCAAGCAAGAGTGAGAACGTGAGTGTGCGTAAACACTGGTGGTTCTGCTTTCACTCATAGGCCTATTAACATTGCTCTGAGCCAAACCAGAGCTCACAAAGCCAGGGCAAATAATGCCACATGATTCAAAGACGTCGGTGGATTGAAGGAACTGTTATGGGAATGTGTTTTGATGGATTGACTGTTATCTGTATACAAATGTGTTCTCAGATCTTTATTTCTCTTTTCTCTCCCTGCTTACTGTTTGGTTGGAAGGTGATGTGATAAAGTTATATTATTACATTATGCGTCTCTTTTTTCACAGAAAAGATCAGAGAAATGTTTTCTCTGACATCAGCAAGTCTATTTTGAGATGTTTATCGAGAAGCTCCCTAATATTATTACCCAACACTAAAAAGTGTTATCACATGATGTGCTATGTCTTTATTTGTCTTCCAAACTGCAAATCCTTCCCACTGAATAACTATTCTGGGAAAGACACTGCAGCAACACTTCATGTTTGGAGTTACAGTTGGAGCTGTTACGGAGGCCCTTTCACTCGACTCTTCCCACAGCGTAGAGCAATGATACTGCGCCATCATCATCACTGAACGATAATTATTATTTTATTTTCTCATTAATCTCACTTTTATTTCCTGTCACAATCCCTATTATTGCCAAGTGAGGGATCAGATTTATCTTAATTCGGTGCAGATATTCCCCCCATTATAATTTGGATAAAGTATTAATATTGCAGTATATTGTGTTGGCTGCTTCTTACTCATATATACTGGTGGCAACGTATTTTGTTTTGGTCCCTATGCATTAGGAACACGTGAATAGAAGTTAAGTAAGTTGTTTGCAGGGGCAGCAGGGGAAAATAATATACATTTACTGAAAGCATTTCTAAAATAGATAACGGCACACACAACCCAATTCCAAAAAATGTTTAAACATGTAAAAACACCATGTAAGGATTTGCAAAAACAAATTCTCAGTTTTATATAATATGATAACTTTTTTAGAATTAGGATTACAATCTTTTATATTACCATTATGAGCCAGAATCTGCAAACTTCAAGTATTATCAGCTATATCCAATTATGACCAACAGGTCAGCCTCCAATATGTCCAGTTATGATGCAGTACATTTCATGCATACACAACATAAACACAGTGGTGCAGGCACATAGTTCCGCTCACACTGATAGCAACAGGCGAAGACATTAATAACAACAAACCGAATCAGACACTTAAATCACTTTTACCTAGCTGAACGCAGACATGTTTACAAAGCTAAATAAGACAAATCAGCTAAAGCTATCCAACACTCTCAAATGAACACAAGCCAACAGCGGGCCTCATTTCAGTTGTTTAAGTGAGAAGATGATGTAACTTCATGTAGTTTTGGGGGAAATTATAAAATGTAACAAAAATTTTGCATTGAATAAAGATTCATTTTTTTTAATATGATGTCAGTTTTAGGTCTTACAAAGAAAGAATTTGAATTGAAAAAATCAACATTAGTATGTCACACTCAAAGCTAAAAAACATTCAGACCTCTTCTCCTAAACCAAGGTCAAGGCTCTAAAACACAAAAACCTGCATTAACAGGCTCATTACTTATTCTCAGCAGATTAGACATGGAACTCTATCATCTCCAGACAACTGACAACGAGCCAACAATAGCAACAGCTAGTTGGCAGCTACAACAGCTAATTAGCTAACGTTACACCAGCTAATGTTAGGTTTGAGTATCCTAAAAATAACTTTTCCTTTGATAAATAGTTTGTTTATATTTTCACATTGTATCAGAGTTTATTTGTTAAGTGTCAGATTCCAACAACATTAGATCCCCTTGAAGAAAGCTTCACTAACTCCGGCTAACAGCAGCTAACTCCGGCTAACAGCAGCTAACAGTGGTACAAACAGTAGCGCGTAGCAACAGAAATATTCAGGATATGCTCAACAACTCACTCATATTACTGTCATCAGACGGAAGTGATATTCACTGAATCATCAACTTGTATCAGTAATAATTCAGTTGAGTGCAATCTGCAGTTTACTGGCGTTAAGCAGTGAGACTTTACACACTGATAGATTAGGTTTTAAAACATTTATTTTTGAGAAATATTTATTCTAGATTTATAGAAAACACACACTCATCATCACCACCGCCAATAATGCACTGTATCAGGTATCACAGAATAGATGTTTTGCAGTACTGTTGTCATTATGAGCACCTTATCATCATAGTTTCATATTGTGAGATTTTACTTCTCATTATTTTGTAAAATAAAGCCCCAAAAGCAGCCGATATAGCTTTATATTTTATACATGTCATTTGGTGAACCAGACTTTCTGCTATTCGGTTGCCATGTAGCTACAGTGACTGTGTACTGGGCTCTGAGCTCTGCCAAAACACAGGTGACCTGCAGCTCAATAATGTTTCCTGTGTAGATACAGATAGTTGGCTCATGTTGCTGCTGCTCTGCAAACACACAGCTAATGCTCAGCAAGTCATGGAGATTCAGTTATACTGTTTCAACATTTCTACATGACTGACAATAAAAACAATTTATTTTTCCATAATTCATAAGGTAATGTGAAAAAAGAAAGGGAGCAAATCTGTGCGTCTGCGTAAAAAAAAAAGAAAAAAGAAAAATTCTTCCTTTGTTGTGTAATGATGAATATGCTCTTTTGCTTCCACTGACACACAAACACCCTCTCACACACATGCAGAGTTGTCAGTTTGCCTGCAGAGTTTGTGGCTACCACACTGTGCTGTGCCAAAATTGTGTTGTTTGAGAAAGCCTGGGGAGAGAGGACAGGAACCTCAGGAGCTGTTCTGTTCCCTCAGCCGCTGCAACACGGAAGGTAGCTTTCCTCACACTTTCCCCTGCAGCCGCCCAACAGGAAAAAGCTTTAATGGCATCAGCTCTCATTGTTGAAGCTGAGACAAACACTTTGCGCTTGCAAAGAGAAGGTCATGCAGCTCGGTGTCCAAAAACGATGCCTGGAATTGAAGGGTAGTTATTATAAGATGGCTCATCTCTGTGGTAAAAAGGATAATAATGAACCGAAGTCCTGGATTGTCATTTTTTTCAGTCTCCATTCACTCCTCATTGCACGTTGTACTCAGACAGTCTTTGACGTCTTAAAAAAAGGATAATTTCTATTCTTTTCTCATTTTTCTTTTAATAATCTGGAGGCTTAATGACAGTTTAGACAGATAGATTGTTGATCAGCTTTCAAGTAATCAGCACACAGCTGGGCCTGTCCTTACTTTTAGATTTAGAAGGATTTGCTGTTCAAAAATAAGATTTCAGCTTTGGTATTCTTCCAGTTTTTTTCTTCTAAATATATCAGACCTAGTGACCAAGCTTAATTCCAATAATTCCAAGTTAATTTGACTATTTCCTTCTGAAATGTACAGTAGTTATATTAGATTTCCCCCCCCAGAAAACGGGAGCTCTGTGCATAAACAAGCGCCTGCAAACCTCAACTAAAGCAAGAAAAGTGGGCCTGAATTTCTTCACAACAGTGTGAGACTGACAGAGTCCTACTAAAGATTACTTTGAGTTATTGAAGCTACAAGCTGCTGAATCATGGGATGCACTTGGTTTTCACCTAGCTATGTGCACTCACATGAAAACCTTATTTTCACAAGAATATTGTACGATAGTGTTGGTGTACAGATAATAAATCATATTAATGAATGGGTGTCGTGGTGGGCTAATAGGCTTCTGATGACTCTTAGTTTTGTTTAACTATTTTCAGAATCAGAATCAGAAAGGGGTTTATTGCCAAATGTTGAGCAGGTTTACAACATTAGGAAATTGCTGCGGTGCTTCAGTGCAAACATAGTGTCATAAATAGCACTTAAATAGACATGAAAAAATAAAAGTAGGGATAAGAATTAAAAGTGCTACGTAGAAAGATATGTGCATGAGCTATACATGAGATATATACATGAGAATAAGAATTAAGAGTGCTACGTAGAAAGATATATACATGGGTGCAGGTGGTGATCAGTGCCAAAACATGGAATGATGCAGTGACACAGCGTAGGGTCATGTGTTAGTGGTGGGAACAGTCATATGGTTATTGTTCATGTGTCCAACAGCAGAGGGGAAGAAACTGTTCTTATGGCGAGAGGTTCTGGTGCGAATGGACCGGAGCCTCCTGCCTGAGGGGAGCAGGTCAAACAGACTGTGTCCAGGGTGAGAAGGGTCAGCTGAGATCCGAGCTGCACGCCGCAATGTCCTGGAGGTGTACAGATCCTGCAGAGATGGGAGTCTGCAGCCAATCACCTTCTCAGCAGAGCGCACAACACGCTGCAGTCTCTGTTTGTCCCTGATAGTGGCTCCAGCGTACCACACGGTGATGGAGGAGGTGAGGATGGACTCGATGATTGCAGTGTAGAACTGCATCATCGTCCGTGTTGGCAGGTTGAATTTCTTCAGCTGCCTCAGGAAGTACATCCTCTGCTGGGCTTTCTTGATGACGGAGGTGATGGTGGGCTCCCACTTCAGGTCCTGGGTGATGGTGGTACCCAGGAAGCGGAATGAGTCCACAGAGGTGATGGGGGTGTCAGTCAGGATGATGGGGGGGAGTGGGGCTGTGTGCTTCCTGAAGTCCACAATAATCTCCACTGTCTTCTGGGCATTCAGCACCAGGTTGTTGTGGCTGCACCCTGTTTTTTTGCAGATCTGACCAAGCCTGTGCTCTAAAATCAAGACGTTACCCTGTACGCTCAGAAGAAGCGTACAGGGTAAAGGTTAGCACAAAAAAACAAAACAGTAGCCACTGGTTTCTTTCCACATTAATATTATCACACCTCCAACATGAAAGAGTGATAAAGCAAACCAGGGTACACTGTGAACCTGTGGGGTAATCAGGAGGAACACATTGCTCACTCGTGTTTGTACCAACCTTTTCTCTGCATTTCAACCCTACAAATATAGATTTTTATAACAGGCAAAGAACACCGTGGCACACTAAGCCGATTAAGCTTTATTAAACTAAATGCTTCAGTGAGGTTTCTGTTTTTAAAAAAAAACAAAAGTTTTCATAATTACTGAGCAATCTATTGTTCAGTTTTCAAAGTAGTGCTGATAGTAGTGGCAGTTTGCGGCGCTTTCAGTCTTTTAAAATAAGATCTGATCGTTTTGATTCTACGGGTCACAGGCCAGGAACATAATTCTAGGTGTAACCCTGATCATTTTTTATCAAGCCCTGTTGACTTGGGTCAAAAGGCCATAGTGAAAGCAGTGTAACTGAAAAAGCTAAGTGAAAATACCATAGACTGTACATAATTTAGAGACATAGCCACCGGCATTTTCATCATCACGATTTAGGTGTTTTTAAACCTGTTGTGACAAGCGAGGGGTGGACCTGATTTTGAAAATGAGGAATACAGCAAGTTTTTCTACACTCAAGGGAGTCGCCCATCTGCTCACCACTTCAAAGAATTCAGGTTTAAGACATGTCTGTCTTTTATACAGGCTATGATTACCACATAGTATTTTCTGTGAGTACTTTGGTACACAAGTCATCTTGTGTTTGACCATATTGAAAGCTTTTAATGTGAAACTGCAGCAGGTATTCTCAGTTGGGAGTAGAAGTAACCTAGTGTGTGTGGGGTTTTTTCTTTCTGGGAACATTGACACAGATACCCACAAAATATATAAATGTTCCAGTACTAACACTTGTTGAAATGAGCTACATCATTATAAAGAAGAGATTTCTCTTTCCGTTTCCTTGTGAAGATGGTTTGCTGTGTCCAGTCTGAATTGGTGAAATGTGGAGTTGTCACTCTGCGGCATGCATGAGCCCTGTTGTTTTTAGTCAGTGTTGATTCCCATGACTCCAAGATGAGCCAGAGGAAGCCCAGTGTGATTTCGACACAGTTCCCAGGCCCCCAGATCTCCCTCTGAACAAGGGCCGTTACAGTTACTCATAAGACACGGACAAATATGTGCATGTGTGTGTGTTAAAAGAGATAAATGGACCGAGCATCCTTTGGTCTTTGATCCACACATGTTCAGTCTTAGTTGTTAGCCACACACACCCCCCCCCCCCCCACACACACACACACACACACACAGACATGTCTCTCACAGTTACAGACAGCTGCAGCTTGTCCATATAAGAGGTCTACTGCAAAAAACAAGGACAGCCAGCAACTGCGCCTCCCCCACTCATGCTTGAGGTCACTTGGAGTCAGTGGAACCTCTTCCGCTTCTGCTAATCTAAAATCTAAAAGGGGAGGTGGGGTGTCACTGAATTTTGATTTCAGTTTACAGATAATATTTTATCAATGGAAGCAATCACAGTTAGCTGTTTTGGGCAGGAACTCTTTTTGTGTATCTAAATTGAAAGTTTAGATACGCACATGTGAGAATTAAATGGGAAAGTGGATAACACTCTGTGCACGCTGCAGTGCAATCAGTCTGTTTACAGTGTTAGCGCTTTTTCATCAACCTTTTTGTGTTTGTCCAAAGTTGGGGAAAAAAATTCTGCGTGACTCACTGGAAGTTCTGGGTGAATAGAAATCAAAATGCCAAAATATCTTCTGCTGCTTTGAGCTTCCTTCTTGAATTTGATCAAGTCTGACATTTGATTGGAGAGCTGCATCTATCTGTTCCCTTCTCCCCAGCAGGCAGTCATCAGTATGTGAACCCAGCGGCTCTATTTCTGTAAGACTGTTGCAGTTGTGGGAGTGTTTGTATGCTGGGTCTTTACATATGTATTCATTGTGTTCGTGCTGGCTCTAAGTAATAGTGAGCAGGGGACCAGTGAGTGACTCATAGGGGAGGTGGTGATGTTGCTTTTTCTTGCTTCTGGCTCCCAACCTGCTGTGTTCTGATAAGAGAGAGACTGAGACAGTGGGCTCTGCTTAATCCTTTCTCTGCATCCAGCCTGCCATCTGCCATAAAAAACAATGGGATGGGACAGACTGGTCATCAGTCTTGTCTTCAGCCTTCTGAATCATTTAGGAAAGAGTGGGTTGTAATGCTATTGAGTAACTCTTGAGACACTTTGCCGATTGTATAACAAACCTTTCTTTCACTGAAAATTTCCCATTTCTTCACAGCCCACCTCTTTAGCTATAAATAGAATTAAATAAATCCATTCTGTAAGTAACAATCTTCTCATCTCTCTGGACTGTGAGGAAATATAGACACATTTGACTCATACACAATTAATATGATTAATGAATATGAGGAGAGAAGTACAGTCATTTTTCTGCTTCAGGTCAAATTAGAGTCTGTCGTGTGAACACAAGAGCTAGTTCCACTGCAGGGGAGCCCCATAGCTGAAGGGTCTGCCTCCCATTCAACTTCTGGAAACTCTAGGAGCCACAAGTGCTCTAGTTAGGCTTTAGTCACTTGGGGCAGGAAGCTGATTGGCAACCTCCAGTCACTAGGGAAAGATACTGTGGCGGGGCATGACTTCCTGCACGGCATCCACAATCATGCCCCACTGATTTAAATATTGTACTGGGTCCTGTGTTTGTTGTTATTGGTTGTTTGTTATGTTGAGCAGCCTCCCACCGCACCCATCCCCACTCCTCGGGTGGGAGCGGCTTGTACCCGGCTTGTGCCTGCGCCTGTTCCTGCTACCCGTAGGAGGGCCACGGAGCAACCACTGGGTTCACCAACAGCTCACCCACCTGCTCAGCCAGAGCCGGAGGTCAGCGCGCAGAGAGCACGGTGGGAACCTGCCAAGCCATCGCTGGAGGAGGAGGCGGAGCGTGAGGGTCCGTGCCTGCTGGGTGAAGAGGAGGAGAAAGAGGAGGAGCTGCGCGGGGGTTCATGCCTCCTTGTGAAGGAGATGCGCGAGGATCCGCACCTGCCGGTGGTCAGGGAGGCACGTGAGGGTCCACGCCTGACGGGGTGGAGGAGCTGCTCCAGCCGGGAGTGGCAGCAGAGGAGGTACCGGGTGAGGGGTTGCTCCAACCAGGAGCAGTAGAGGAGGAGGAGCCCGAGGTCCCCGTGCCAGGGGAGCCCGCTCGGCCGGAGGGCGAGGCGTGCGACAGTCGGCTGAGTCTGAGGGCGGCATGCTGAAGGCGGACACACCTGCACGGCAATCATGCCGCGCCAACTTAAATATTGTACTGGGTCCTGTGTTTGTTGTTGTTGGTTGTTTGTTATGTTGAGCTGGCATCGGCAGAGCTGCAGCTCTATGTGTGTCGTGAATGGCAACCTTGAGTTCTAATAAAGAGATGCTTGAAAGCATGAACGTGCACCCGGGTCTGCTGTGGGTTTGTTACAGATACGTATTCTCGGACCAGTTTGCGAATAGTTGCTGGCTATAACTGGGTGAATTGCTATGGTTGCTTGCAGATTGCTAACCAAGTGGAAACTTGAGAAATTGCAGTGTAAACCAGAAACGGAGACAGTTCACCTTCAAAGTAAAAGTTGCAGATGTTAAAAGATGTTGGTTTCAGTGGTATTGCACAACTTTTAGTTTGAAGCCCAGCTGTCTCAGTTTCTAGTTTCCATCAAACAGTTTCGCAACTGCTTAGCAAATGGTTGGCTAGTAGGGGTGCAACGATACTTGTATCGATATTGAACCGTTCGATACAGTGCTTTCGGTTCAGTATGCATATGTATCGAACAATACAAAATAAATTTTTAATTTATTTTATCAACTTTCCTTCTGATGATGCTGTCTGTGTTGAGCGCTCAGTGGATCTGCGCTCGACAGTGCAGCCTAGGCGGAGTAGTCGAACGCAGATTCACTGAGCGCAGGGCAAGCTAGTGAGACAGAAGCTAAGCTCGTGGCAAATTGAACCTCCCGCACCCTCATTCAGATCTGGCGTTTGGAACTATTTTGGTTTTCATGTGACGTATGACCCTGAAGGTAAGCGAGTCATGGACTAAAGTAAAACAGTATGTTGGATGTGCCACGCAATGCTCAATTACATGGGTGGGAGCTAGTGTGTTAGCGCAGTTAGCTCATTAACGTGTTGGCCATCCAGCCCCACGCACGGGGCGATCCGCGGTAGCTCATTAACGGAGATTTGCCATGTTGTGGCGTTAACGTCATTTCAACGAGATTTACGCTGACAGCACTAGTGGGAACACAACGAATACGACTGCACATTTACGCGGACATCATCCTAGTGCAAAGACAAGTGGAAGCCGACAAAAACAACAAGCACGCATGCTACAAACTTTACCCGAGTCATTTAGACAGCCGTTAGCACATGATTCTCCTTATGGGGACCTGATACGTTTAATATGCTGCTGAGAATATAGCCCAGAAGAAGCGTATAGTATAGCTTTTATTTTGGAAAGAGACATTTCTCTGTAATAAACTCTCTTTTCCAAAGATGAGTGATTCCTCAATCAGATACAGGGCTCACAAAATCGCTAGCCCGACGTCCCGGTGCTAGCGATTTTTCCAGTCGGGCTACCAAAATCTATCTCTGCCCTGCCTGTCGGCCTATCATAGGAAGGAAAAATATATGTCAATGCTTTTGCATTCTTTCGGAAATGTAGCTGGGTAATTATGTCATTGGCATCGGTGAGCCACTGTCAATATGTGACATATTGAAATCCCGTTTGAATTTGCGCTTGTTTTTTGCTTTCACTACTGATTGGTGAGTGATGATAATTTGCACACCAATTCCTCTGACATCGTCTTATCAATCGTTAGCTTACTATGCAAACATGACAAGTGAAATCTCCCGCAGCAAGCTTAAACATGTGAGAGGTTGATCGTGCAGAGAATCACTGAGCTTATGTGAGTGCGTGTGTAAAAGCAGCAGGATATATATTTTAGTTCTGCTGAGCCAAATAAGACAGGTCAGGGTGAAGAAGTGACAGCCAAAGAAAAGCTTACCACAAAACGGAAAAGTTATGACAAATCAGACTATAAGGCAAAAAGAAAGTGCAGCTTTATGGTTTCATGGACAAAAGAATTTCTGTGGCTGCAATATGATGAGCTATATAACCAGGGCTGCACATAAGTGGTCCGCAGGTGCGCATTCGCTGTCAAAATAAAAGACGCGCACAAGATATGAAGTTGCAACGCGTGTTTGCGTACATAAGATTTTCAGGAGGAGGACAGACATTTGTTTAGAACTCCAAAGAAATGTCAGAAGGAGTCCGAACCACAAAAGAAGCACGTATTCTCGGAAAAGTAGTTGCAGGAGGTGAGCTGGCTTCAAACAAATGATGAACGCACAGAGATGTGTTGCGGAATGTGCCGTGAAAATTTAATAAATGACAAATTAAAAAGACATGAATATTTTTTTTTGTATCGAAAAAATATCGAACCGTGACACCAAAGTATCGAACCGAACCGAACCGTGAATTTTGTGTATCGTTGCACCCCTATTGGCTAGTGTTTGCAGACAAGTCGATGTCTTCCATGCAGACCACAGGGAACTGTGCCAAATCTGCTACTGACCAAAGATGATAAAATCATATTGATTGACATGCAGTTTAAGCTGATGAACGTTTCAGTTCTCATTTGGTTGGTTGCCATATTTTCATAGTTTCTACAGAATGGAAAGAAAAGAGAATTATAACCTTATTCTGGCTGTGATTACTGATACAGTATTTCCATGTGATACCACCCATTTATTTACTTGATTAGCCTAAATTAGTTAATATGTTTGTGTATTTGTAGTAGTTTATTACTTAGTGACATCTGAAATGAGCAAAATTAGACCTATTAATTGTAACATTTTTCTGTCTACATTTCCTGATACATTTATAGCCACTCTGACAACAATTTGTTGAAACGTCTATTGCTCCCAATGTCTCATTCATGGAAATTACAAATGAAAGGGTGACATGTTGTTCTTAACACCCAGCTCCTCATAGTAATGTTAATGTTACAGTTTAGCTGAATTGTGCCCAAATGCAGGCTCACACAGCAGCTAGCATGGCTATGACTACTTTCATTTGTTGCCTAGTGACACTGCTCTATTCCCAGTTTGCCTTTTTCCTGTGTGTTATCATCTGTATGTACTCACTTGTTCACTGTGTTCTACTGTCTGACTGTCAGTGTCCACATGTAGGGTCTGCTCCCAGTCCGATACCTGTCATCATATAAACAACGTCTGCAAAAGAAATAACAGCCTTAATGCGATGAATCATTTCAATGTTGCAGCTAATCAATCTCAAAGACATGTATTTATGTTTTTATCTCTTTCAAGTTCTTTTTAACTTTGTGCACAAATCATTTTCTCCTTCAACTGATGTTTTATATTAAATTAATATGCATTACCATATGTGTTTTGTTGCACTACACAGACCTCTGAGATGCTGTCGTCATGTGCTTTGGCAAACAGTGTGATATGTTGGATTAGCCTGTTCAGCGAGGCGCATCAGTCTGCCCTCCCCTTGTGTTGCAGTTGCATAACACACAAGGAAGAGATTTGCTTTTGATTAGTGGTTCTACTGAGTGTAGTGAGATTTGTGAATTGAACGTATGGCAATAATGGAAAGCTATAAGAACAGCTTTGTGTATATACTTTATATGCCAGACTCCCTGACTCCAACTGCTATAGGGTGAAGGAGGATTTGCAGTCAAATGACCTCCTTGCGGGTTTCTTTTCATTTTTTTACAGGTTATTTTTCCCAATGGGATTTTCTGCATGACTGCACATTTATATGGTTGGTGGTGGGCATGTGGATGTCTTCTGTCTCCTCTTAGGACAGTGCATTGTTACATTCATAACCATATGGTGTGTGGGAGATGATTTCACTTCCCTCTCTGCCAGCCAGGTTTCTGCTGATTCCCATACGTGTGTGTTGCAGTTGGAACTTGCACAGAAATGCAAGACTTGCAATTGTGCAATGCCACATTATCTGTAATACCAATTAACAGTATCTGACATGCAGTGACAGAAATGCTTCATGCTGTTCCAAGCAGTTCTTGATAAGGATGGAGCAACAGTTCATGCGAAATCAGCATTTATTTACCCCTATGCTAGAATTTCACAAGAAATCCTAAAAGAAAACAATAATATTTTCCTTATTTCATGTCGTACAAATGTGAGATCATAATATTGAATGTTAATTTTAAACAAGGGCAAAGTTCATATCAGGATATGTGAAAGTAATTCTTATCAAGCAAAATCTTTTCATTTTTTTTCTGCTCCAAGTTCTGTTTGACAGGGTTTACACCCTGTCCTCAATGCCAGCCCATTGTTATATATGGTTAGTAGATAATGTTCTTAACTGCCAGCTAGATTGCAGAGTGTCCCGGAACCTTCTTGCTAAACGCTCTCTAATGCTTTTATTAATATTACTGGTATATTTTAATTATAAAATGGGCCATTTTGCAGCCATAGGTCTCTGTCTTTATGCTATTGGATCGCTACTACTCACATTGCGTGCATCCCAAGCTTTAATCGCAATATCTCACTGTAAAGGTTAGTGCAGAAATAGTACCACAGTCAGAATAAAATTTACTGTTTTGTTGTCCTTTGTTATAAACTTTGTTTTAAAATGATTTCACACCACATCAAATGTTCAGGACACCAAGTGCACTGACAGATTTTTCTGCAATAATCAATGTTCTCTCTGTTATTGGTAGCACAGAAATAGACCTGTAATATAGTGCGTAATCAAACACTAATGCCCCAGTACAACTCAAAACCTTGTTGACAATCATGGGCCTTCCTCAGCTGACCTGCTGATTATCCATTTTATAAGCTGTTGTTATGTAATACCTCCAGCCCAGCTGCTGATATTAATATCACCAAAACTTCAACCCACTCATAAGAATGCATTCATGCACTGCTTGTTTTGATTGATTTGCCAATTCAGGAACTTTCATTGTTTCTAACCTTAGTTTATTTTAATGCCTTCAGCTGATTTTAGAAACTCAAGTTAAACAGTAATGGAGTTATTTAGAAATGTGTTTGAAACACTGACACAGTGTTCAGGGACTGTTTCCGTTTCCAGAGGAAGAACTTCTGAAGGGTTTGCCTTGGAAAGAGTTGTTGTTTTCTCTTCCGCCCAGGCTGTTGCTTCCTGAGTCTTCAGGAGGAAGGAATTCTCTCTAGTGCCTGTTATCCACACACAACATACACACCACACGCACAAACACAAATACCCAGAAACTGGTTGCATGCATGTAGAAGTTCTGCTTCGAAAGCAGCCACACCAGGTGGTCTACAGTAATGCATCTGTTTTCTGGAAATATGTACATAAAGTGTTTCCACAGCGCTATATACAGCACAATAGATGCACTATATAGCCAAAAGTGTTGGCTCATGTGCCTCACACACATATGAACTCAAGTGCAATGGCATTCTTAATCCATAGGGTTTAACGTGATTTCGGCCCACCCTTTGCAGCTGTAACAGCTTCAACAACACGTGAAAGACTTTCCACAAGTGTGCTTATGGGAATATATGACCATTCTTCCAGAAGCACATTTATGAGGTCAGACACCAATGTTGGACAAGAGGCCTGGCTCGGAGTCTCTACCCTTATTCATCCCAAAGGTGTTCTACCAGGATGAGGTCAGGACTCTGTGTGGGCCTGTCAAGTTCTTCCACACCAGACTTGCTCATCCATGTCTTTATGGGGCTTGCTTTGTGCAATAGTGCGTAGTCATGTTAGAACAGGAAGGGGCCATCTCCACACTATTCGCACAAAGTTAAGCGCATGAATGTGTTCAAAATGTCTTGGTATGCATTAAGAAGCATTAAGAGTTTCTTTCACTGTAACTAAGGGGCCCGACTACAACTATACAACACCACACCATAATCCCCCGCCACCAAACTTGTCACAGTGCGGTCAAACTAAGTACCATTCTCCTGGCAACCGCCAAACCCAGACTCATCCATGTGGTTTTATGTCACCACATCTCTGCAAATTGTCCCGAGCTTGGACGCAGGTTCTTGTTAATTGCACAATATTATTTTTAGGTAATTATTTTAAACATGCTTTAAAAGTTTTCACAACATTGTGAATACGGACAAAAGGACAGACTCATATGATGCCTATAACACACGCCCATAATCCAGTTATTTCGATGGGCTATTTTCGCTATAGAGACCCAAGCCATGTGTTATGCTGATTGGATTTGAAATCCAGATTTTTGAGGATTGATTAGTTTTAGTGCGAGCTTCAAGTGGCCACTCCGTTATATGGTTCTGTATGCATTTTTCATCCTGGATGATACAATTTTACTGCAGCATGTTTATTTATCTCCTGCGTTAAAAAATACTTCACAGCAGTCATCATCATCCGTCAGCGGTTATAATAAATACCATTTTCTCCCACCTCCTTTGCCAAATCATATTCTGAAAGACTTTGCATTCACCTTAAGGCATCACCAGCCAGCCCACTAATCCCAGGACTCAGACTTTAGTCTAATATGTCTTTCAGTCACTTTACCAGCCTGACAGACTCTCTAAATTCTCTCTCCGAATGACTTTTCCTTGCACTCTGTAGCTTCTCTTCACCCTGTTTTTCTTTCTTTAGTCTCTTTCTCTGTGCCTCTGACTCATTCATACATAACCTTATTCACAGTAGTTCAACCCGAGGGTGCTTTTCTCTTGGCTGACCTCACCCCCACCCTCCACACATCCCCACCCTGTTCTGGGCCCCAATGCACTCCTTTCAACTGGCCAGCAGATGCTATTCAAATGATGTTATCATGCCAAAGCTGTTCATACTCACAGACTGGATGAGTGTAGGGAGGGAGGGGGGACAAGGAGGTTCTTTGGCCATTTTTTTGTCTCGCTGTCTCGTACTGGGCTCTGGCCCAGTTACACTTAATACAATGCAAACAACATTTTGGAAATGGTAGTGTAATGACCCTTCAACAAATGAGTATGTAATGCTAATGCTACAATTGCTAGTACAAAAAGAAAAACATATTTGCACCTACAGTGCTGCAAAAAGTATTTGCCCCGTTCATGATAACTTTGTTTTGTACATTTGACACCTCAAACAATTTTAATATTAGTCAAAGATAACTTAAGTAAATACAAAATGCAGTTTTTAGAAAGAAAGCCTTTAAGTTCATGCCAAAGTATATCAATGGGATGTTCTTGTCTTTCTTTATATCGTGTAATGATTTGTTATCTGTGAAATCTGTTAGCCTGCTTCACTATGTCAGAAATGTCCTATTTAGGTCTATTCTAGCTGTAAATTTCTATTTGTCAACTACAGTAAATTCAAAACAATCCAAATTTATCGTGTACACGGCTTTGTTTCACCCCCTCAGACCATTCATTTTCTGAAACAAGCTGTTTTAGCTCCCTTTGCGATCCCTTTAATTTAACACTTCTGATTGGCTGCCTCCTATAAGCAGATGTTTTGAACAGCCGTGTGCCTTGGATGGGGGGGACTAGTTTCAGGAGTCAGAAGATACACCTCCTGTTGGCCATTAGAAAGAAAGCAGGTTTAAGGCACTTCCACCTTGTCTAAGTTTGGCAGACCCAAAGTAACATCCATCTCCTGTATGAAGTCTGTGGGTTTTTTTGCTGAGACCAGAACCGTCCTAGAGCCTTTGTCTTCCATATTCACACTCATAAATTACTGAACTGTACACATGTTTACACATGGATTTTGTTATGTCTGCACAGAGCCATTTCCCTGCTCTTATGTCTGGTTAACAAGCTGCTGACTAAAACATTCAAAATTAACCCCTCGTGTGTGAGTGGCATCAGTTTTCTCCTGCAAGTCTCCACCTCAAAACCACTTGAGTATCAGTGTGTTATTTCCTGTAAAAGGACATTTGTGGCACATTTCAACCAAACGCTGCTACCTGAAAGAATCAGGCTGATGTGCCTCATTAACTCTAGTGCATGTAGTGTTTCCAATAAAACACGGAGGTATAATCATACTGCTCCTTTTTTTGTATCTACAGCTTAATTTTACAGTATAATGACATTAAAACAGAGACACAACTGAAACTCAGCTGTTGTTGTCTCTTCTTCCCTAAATCAATGAAACTTGGTAAGTTTATGTGGGTATATTAATAATTTATTCACTTCCACACACTTATTTTAGTAGTCACGTCTTGAATAGATCACTGGGGTCCTGCAGAAATTGAGTATTGTTAGACGTTTCAGCATAAACAACAGAAGTGAACAGTTACCTCTGGAAGCCAACGCAACATATATGGAAGGTTTCGAACTTGAGCTTTACAGACAGGCACTGTACGGGCGGGTGAAGTGGTGATTTTTTTTTGTAACACATTTTTGAATAAGATTTGGAGAAACAGAAACTTTTTTATTCCACTTCTCCTTTTCTCTCTTACCTCTTCCTTCACTCCAACTGCTCATCGTGAGTCTGTGTTTTAACACTAAGAATCTGTGTGTGTGTGCGTGCGTGCATTTGTGTGTCAGATGACCTATTGAAATCATTGTGGTGCAGAATTCCTGTTACCAAGGCAACACCGGCTTCTCCGTCTCGCACTCTCTCTCCCTGTGTCTTTTTCTCTGTCTCTTTATTTCTCCCTCTGTGACTCGCTGTCTGCCCTCCCCTTTTCATTTCCCCTCCACACCACAGCAAGGTCATGTGACTGCTGACGTCAGGCCTGGGAGGCAGGCAAGCAGTCTGAGAAGCAATTAGTTTGTGGGCTTTGAATAAACCTTCTCAGACTAGGAGAGTCTGGGAGTCAGTCACCGTCAGCTCTGCTTCACTCTCTCAGGCACTCTTCTCCTCCTACCCCCTCTCGACTGTTCTCCCCCCCTCCCCTCTCTCTCGTTCTTGCTTCATATTTGTTTTCTCTGGTGCTTTCTTTTATTCTCGCCTGTTGCTTCTCCTCCTCCTCCTCCTCCTCCTCCTGCTGCTGCTGCTGCTGCTAGTGCCACAAAGTTAGTCTAGAGAGAAAGTGCTGGGTGATGGACTGCTGAACAGCTTGTACATTGCTACAAAGTGAGGTAAGCTTCCTGTGTTTTCTCTTTTGTGTGTGTGTATTGTGTGCTTTATCAGCCAGCGGTTGCTTCTGGAACAGTGTGCAGTGAAGTTAAAGCTGGATCAAGGATGGCTTTCGTTTCGTGTACTTAAAACACGTACCTGTGCAAAAGGGAAGTGGCAAATGACACTGTGTGTGTGTGTCAAGAGTGCTTTTTTTGTCACCTTTCAATCTAAACTTCGGAATGTATTAAGTGCAGAAATGCCGGGTGATGTCGGAGGGTTTCGAGGGAGATCCCCGCTCAGGGTCGGCTCTTGAAGACTAGTTGCTTTCTTTTGCAGCAAACACAGGCGGATCTGTTTTCGAAGCCCTTGCAGGAAGTGAGTGCACAGATAGAAGAGAGAAGGAAGGAGAGTGTGAACATTACATGGGGCCGTGTGTGGAGCTCCACATGGCTTTTTCTTCAAAGCTTTACTAATGTTACAGGCAGTAGTGTGGGCTGGAGCTTCGTACTCTGTCTGCCAGAGAGTCAGAGGCAGGGAAGTGGTGGGGGGCAGAGCAGCTGCCACCTGCCCCCCTCAGAGGGGATGGGAAAGCCTCAGAGAAATGCACTACAAAAATGGTTGTTGTTGTTTTTTTTAAAACAAATCAATAATGGAAAGATAGAAGAGCTTTTTTTGTCTAGAGGAGTTTATTTCTTTCTTCTTTTTTTGCTGACTTTTCTTGGCAAGCTTGACAAGCTCCCCTTTTCACCACCAGACACCCCCCCACCTCCCTGCATGCCTCTCACAAAAGCATGCCAGCTAGTATTTAGCCCAAATAGGGTGGAAAGAAGGGGAAATGCGGATAACAAGTGGTTTGGATCCACTCGTCAGTCCTCCTCCCTCCCTCTGTCTCTCTCGCTGCTTCTCTTAAACTGCGAGACTTTATCTCTTCCTCTCATCCTTTCCTCAGCAGTGCCTCCCTCCTCCCAAATGAATGAAGTGGAGATCGGCCAAAAGCATGTAACCGGTTTCTGTCACTGTATCTAAAGTGTCATCTAATGAAATGTCCGCCTCTGTACAGAATATTAGGGCACAAATTAGCACTCGCCTAATTGTGTGTGTGTGTGTGTACTGCATTCAAAGTGTGGTCTTTGTAGAATACCATAAATGGTCCATTTAAAAAGATTTTGTTATCTGTGAATGTTATTAGATAAGATGGTTTAGGCAAATAAACAGTACAGACATAAGTCACTCCTTTTTATGCCCCCTTTCAGATGGATTATCAGCTGATTATTCCTAGACTGACCTCAAAAACATTGAAATTGAATGAATTTTGCCACGTAATAATTTGTGCAAGCTACAGTTGAAGGCATACGTTGCTCTACTTTAAGTGCAGCTTCCATGTTAAGCAGTCCCAAATGTCCTGAAAGCCTGAGGGTCTCACCTTGTTGCAAAATGGGCCGCATGAGTCAAGGGACAGAAAGAAATTATATCTGTCTTCATATCTGTTCAACAGGCTGGGAATGTTGGCAGTATGAAAGCATGTTTGCAGAGAGGAGACACATATTAAAATACAGAGAAAGGTAGCAGTATACAGCTGAAAAATCAAATTCACGCCCAGATCGCAGTTTTATTCATTGTTCCGTGTGAGTGGCTGCGTGAAAACAGTGATTAACTGCATCTGATAGCTAAACTGTAAAACAGCTTTCTGTCTGTTTCTAAATCAAAAAGGGCCAAATGCCCCCAAAACTGAGGCAGGAATGCTCTTTTTCTACCATCATACATAAAATATGTCATCCAATGATAAATACTGATCTACTTTAAGGAACCCAGGCATACTAAATGCACTTTTTTGGCTTTAAACCTAACAATGCCTTAGCAAACAGTGCAATATTAGAGAATTGCATAATCATAATCATTAGTTGAAGCTGTTTATTTCTTAGGCTGCTGATGTGCTTCATCTGCTCTGCAGCTTCAGAGCTCTGTGCAAACATCAGCTGCATCACCTGTGTAAAAGTGCGAGTTTGCAAGCGTACACAGTGTGTATGCAAGCGTGTGTGTGGTTTCAGGTGTGTGACAGGAGCAGAGTTTGGCAGTTGGTTGTGTGCACATCACTGGCTCTGTTTCTGTTCAGTGCACATGAATGAGAACGTTATTGCTGGACCCAGGTGAGCGCAAATGTAGCCTCTCCAAGCTCGCGTGTATTTATATGTTCGGTCTCAGCTGATTTAATACGGTTATATCATGGAAAAAGTCGACCCTTCTCCCGTCTCGTGTTCTAGCAACCGAGCCCACACTCACACAGAGACGTTTGAGCGATGTGTTTATGCCCACATCCGCCGAAAAACCTGGAGAAGTTTAATTCTGCTACGCACATGCTCAGCTGAACTGTACGAGCCGGGCTTCTATAACATCCTGTTTTGTACTTAAGGGAGTCTCATCTAGCACTGGTGGAAACTAACTTGAAGGCAGTTTATGTAACTGTTGATTTATGGCCAAAGGCAGGGAGAAAGAGAAAAAAGTAATTTAAGTGAGAAATATACAGAGATAAGAGAACAGACAGACACTTAGGAAGGCAGTTGGATGTTTTTCCGGTCTGGATTGCTCTTACTTTGTTCAACCTAGAAGTCTTCAAGACTTCAAATACTAATTCAGTGCTCACTTTAGGTTTGAATATAAAAAATATTCTTAGATGGTATAAAAAGGTATTAAAAGTCTTGGATTTGAATCCACCGTCTGGCTGGGCCCTTCCTATCTGGAGCTTGAATGTTGTTTCTGTGCCTCTCAAGGTCCCAACACAACAGATGTTCATCAAACATATCAATTACTTACATTTTCAGAAACATTTTCAGCCTGATCATTTCAATATAAAAGAATGTAAAAAAAAAAATGTATATAAAAGTTTAATATAAAATTTCTCAACGCTTGATTTTGCTTGAAAGTTAGATAGCACAATCTGCACTAGCATATTTGAGTCTATTATAATGTTCCAGTAGAATGACATCATCATCTAACAATTTCTATTTGACTTTTATAGGAAGATTTGGTGTCTGATAGCAACATATCCAAAATTTATGATATTATATCATAAATGATATCATATCTTCTGCAGCCTCAGAATGTGTAGTCTAATAATTGTGACAGAAAGTCTATTCTATAATGTGTGTCTCATGCACTAGGCTAACTTATGTATGAACCATTAATCCAGTATAGCCTTAACTATGGAAGCACAAAAATTGATGCTTTCAACATGACCCCATCTTCATCACAAAAAGATTTTTATGAGGAAAATAACAGTGGAAACTTCAAAATTGTATCGTCACCCTGTAATTTCTTCCGGGAAATCAGAGACAGGCAGGCTGGAAGCATTTGGTGAGCTGACATGGGATGACCCATGGTAAAAATGTCAAATAATGAGGTCAGTGTGTGTACACGTAATCCCTGTGAGGCAAAAGCTCAGGCTTTAGACTGCTCTAAACTCTTAGTTATGTAAGAAAGTTATCAGCACTTTTCCTTGCTTTACTAGAGAAAAAACTCAAAACAACAGTGGCTACATTTTCTTTTTTCTTTTTTTTTTGAGCCCATCAGTAGCTAAACAGCATCATGTTTATTTGTTCACGCCAATTCTCAGAGGACTTTTTAGTCAGCAGAGCACTGATGAAACCGAATTTTCAGCTAGGCTAAAGCTAAAAGCAAAGGTTGTTTAATTTATAAAAGAGTGTGCTGAGGAGTCAGAATATAACAATATAAGCTGTATGTGAGATTAAATGTCTTGTCACATGTTGCTTATAGCAAAGCTGCAAGTGCTGCAAGCTGAATTTGTACATATAAAAGCAGCTGTGAGTGATGACACAGGGAGATATGTAACCTTTGGTATTTCCTGACAGCACAGGTTCTTCACATCATCCGGCCTTTCAGTGCCTTTGTGTCATGCAACGATAGCAAAGCATATACATACAGTTGTTATTTGAAAGACTTTATCCACCATATTCAGGCAAAAAGTGTAACATTTACCAAAACATGTCCTGCTGTATCTTTGTTCCTGCAGATGTTCTGGACCTGATTTTCTTTTTAAAACTGTCAATCAGTATGAGACAGGATGGTTTTTGGTTGGAGTTTTGAACCTCTGCACCTGCAGGTGGAGGAGATGGTGCCTATGAGTAGCATATTCAGATTGCCGAGGTGAAGCCAGAGGACAGCCCGTGAGAAGAACGTTAGCTTAACCTTCTGGTTTGAATAATGGTAGGCTTAAAGGGACAAGAGTTAAAATGCTGAGGATTGCTCAGAGTAAGATAATTAGGGATAAAAAAGGATTTATTTTGATCACTTTATCATGAAAAATTGTTATAGCCCAAGAATAAAAGTAGAACGTAGTGCTGTAAAGACACGCTATGCCGGGTTCATTGGAAAGTTAGCAAAACTGCCTGGTTGTCGCGTGCAAACAGGAGAACATGCCACAAAATCAATAAAGGGCTGCTCATGCAAACACGCAGCGCCGCTGATGGTTTGTTTAATGGCGTAAAAACAAAGTGTTATGCTATAATTTCTGCTTTTGTGTAGCACGTGGCTTTAATTTGAGGTGGAAACACTTTGAAAGTATGGGCCCACTCATATAAACATGCAAGAGTGCTACTCGCATCAGTGCTAACATCTAAAAGATATGCATAACAATATAGATATTCACTGTTGCACTTTTAGTCAGACAGAATTTATTTGTTTCTGTGTGTGTGTGTGTGTGTGTGTGTGTGTGTGTGTGTGTGTGTGTGTGTGTGTGTGTGTGTGTGTGTGTGTGTGTGTGTGTGTGTGTGTAGTGTCCCAGTGTTACTGATGGAGCTGGTGCCGAGAAACACGTTTGACTTGAGTGTGGAAATGTCAGTGGCTTTGATTACTGCACTTAGGCAGCTGTGACATTTTTCACTACTTTACGTGCACTCAACGCAAAGGTCAAAACAAAAAGTACCGGGCCACTTAAGAGGCAATTACACTCCTCTGCCGAGGCGTTGTGGTTTGAGTTTGAAGTTCGCTCTGGGTGAAGCGTTCCTGCTCATTGACTGTTAATGCGCCATCAAGCTAGATGGATGCGTCGCACATTCATTACGTACAGCCGTGTTTTGTTGTCATCACAATCGATGCACATTGCTTTCTTTAACCTGCACTGTTACACCGTCACTGCCAACAAACACTGTCTATGCTGCCGCTGGTACATGCACTTAGAAGGTGCACGTCTGTCTGGAAACTCTGGTTAGTGTCGTTGCAAAGACAGGTCGAATTTAGTCTTTACTTGTCAAGAGCACGTTTCCTTTCATGTCATTATTAATTCAATTCAATTCAGTTTTATTTATGTAGCACTGAATCACAAACCGAGTCTCCTCAAAGCGCTTTATATTATAAGGTGAAGACCCTGCAATAATGTGCTGTTACACTGGATTATGTATGACTTTTGTGATCAGATGGAAAATCGCAGCAAAAATTTTCTGGCACAACTTCACCTGCTTCCAAGGTGCATGGAGAGGATGAAAGAATTCACAAGGCAGGAACTCCAGCCACACTTGAGGGAAGATGAACAACTTTAATAATTGACCAGATGGGATACATTATTACATGCCTGGCTGTCTGAGAATAGAGGCTTCTAGCACTGGGACCTGGGTATTTTCAAAGACTGTCAGAATTATGACATTTACGACAGATTTCCTAAACGGACTAAAATAGCGCGTTAGTGGAATCCCATAATGGCGCTCGTAGGTGTGGTTAGTTTTATGGGTGATTTGCAAAGGCTGCCCTGTTTTCTGAACACTCACTGGTGCACTCACAGTTCATTCTAAATCAATTTGTGCGCGTGATCTAAATATTCTTCTGTTTATATTTTGTCCTGTGAAAAAGGAACTCCCAGAAAAACATATGAAACAGGTTAAGTCGCAAAAATCTCAGATTTCCCACCACTTACAGTCTGTGATTGCGCTCTCTGTAAATAGCGACAGTACTTTTTAGTGCAACACGTTAGTATATTTGACCACAGGTCTATTAATGGACGGAATTACTTCACCGTGGCTTCGAGAGTTGCTCTGGAGTGACAGTCTTCAATTTGGATTTTCAATTTTTTAATTGAAAAAGCAAAAACACTTTGCTTATAATGTGTTAACATTTATTTTTAGGCTTTATTTGAGCGACAGTTTATATGTGTTGGACAAAAGAGAATGGCAACGGTGATAAATTGATCCCAAAAACAAATTGTGCTCCAGAGCAGCTTGTGCAGATACTTTAAGCTCCCATTCCCTTTTGAATGCATTCATGTCTGTGATATACATGTTGAGTGAGCGCTTGCTGACAGACAAGTGATTATGGAGGTTTAGAGGGACAGCTGGTCGGTCAGGCTCTTTGTCATTCTCCAAAGGGCTTCTTTATGAAGAGGTCATAGGTCACTGAGCTGAAATCCAGCCCCAGAGGAGAGCAGAGGGCTCTGAAGGATCTCCTGCAGCTAAAAGGTCCCACAGAAGGTTACGCTCACAGATCATTTTTGAAGGATGGCCGTGGTCTATAGGCTCCCGTGTGTTGGTGGGGAGGAACTATGGGAAACAGATGTTCTATTTTTAGCCGCGGAATGGAATTCACACGCGCACACTGTCATGCTAGACGCGGGACACAAAAGATGGGAGTTCCTCGCTGGAGAATACTTGTCTTAGGTTTACTGAGAAGTTTTCTGTGTGTGCTTGAGAATGTTTATCTGAGTTCATTTCACTACACTGCACACTCCTACTTTCTGCTTACACTTTGTAAATTATCTTCAGGGTGTAAAACAATGTGAAAGCACAAGAAACTTTACTTTTCTATCTTTAGTCGTCTTATTTGCTGCGTTCCCCATGGGGGCTTTGCAAGTTAAATATTTCCATATTTCTTGAATGTGTGGTTAGCAGTCTTGGCATTCCTTCCACGAATGTATTTGTTGTCCTTAGGGCTGCTCAATTAATCGAATTTTAATCACGATTACGATCTGGGCTTTCAACGATCATTAAAAATGACTGAGCCGATTATTAGCCCCTCCCTCATTTATCCGCGACACCTTAAAGGCCGGTCCGTGAAAATATTGTCGGGCATAAACCGGTCCGTGGCGCAAAAAAGGGTGGAGACCGCTGATTAAGAGGACCCGAGGGAAGCTCGGAAAGCTAAGCAGAAGTTATTTGGAGAGTGACTGCCGTTGGTTGAAAAGAGTTAAAAAAAAAAAAAAACTTCAGTGGTGTTGCACACTATTTTATATTATTTTTTAAAGTCATTGTTAACCCTTTAAAGCCGGTCAGAGCAGCACGCTCCGTTTTGTGTAACTATTGTTAAATCCCTGTAGAACCTGAACCGTGTAAGCTAGCGCAATAATTTGTTTTGCATATGAAACCGGAGGAGTTGTACTTACATCTGATGCCATCAGCTTGTCCTCGGTCACGGTTTCGTTCCACATATAGCTTTGCAAAAACTGCATAAAAAGCGCTTGCAGCAACAAAAACATAATATTCCAGAAACATGCCGTTCCTATCAGCTGTTCGTAACACTTCCCACAGTGAAATGATGCACATGCTGTTTTCTTTGCAAATTTGCATCATAGGATTGTTTTTTGTTTTTCCTGCAGTATATAAAAATTGCTGTATCTCCAAAATAAAACTATGAAGACACTCAAAATAAATTTCCTGTGGTGGGAAACTATTTTTTGCAACTTTATTGTATTTAAAGTTTTGAGGGATAAACCTCTTAAACTTCTCCAAGTAGAAATATATGTAAACAAAACAAAAGCGATTTTCAATTTTTTTTGTAGTTCATTGCACTTTTTTGCAATTTATGTAATTACTATGCACTTAATGCATACATATTATTAAAATATGGGCTATAACAGTTGTATTGATGTATAGCAACTTGAAATGCTCCCACAAATGGCACTACAGCATATAAAAAAAAAAATATATATAAGCTCTGGTGGACTTGGTTCTATAGTAGGTCTTAAAGGGTTAAATAAATATCGTCAAATAATCGTGATCTCAATTTCAGTGAAAATAATCGTGATTATCATTTTTGCCATAATCGAGCAGCCCTAGTTGTCCTTGAGTTTCAGCTCTCATACAGTGAAGTATTAAGAAAGTAAACTTTTGCCAGCAGAACAACACTGGCCAGACGCTACATAATTGTGGTTGCTTACTCACTTAGGATAATAATGATGGCCGTCTGAAATAAAAATCTATAATTTTGTTGGGTTGTTGTTTTATTTATTTATTTTGCTCTACTACAAAGAAACCTTTAATGTTGACTGTCTTTAAACAAAAGAGAAAATCATCCATGTGATGCAACATAGCGTTTCATGTTAGCAAGATGCAGACGATGATGCCGTTAGAAAACGAGCTCAGAATATTTGAGTAGAGACCGATGGCCTGACTCAGATGAGGAGCTTAGAAGCACACACGGTGAGGATTGAAAATAACACAAAGTGCTACAAAAGCAAGTCAAACGTCCATCCATCCATCCATCCATTCGCTTCCGCTTGTCCTTTTCAGGGTCGCGGGGGGCGCTGGAGCCTATCCCAGCTGTCATTGGGCGAGAGGCAGGGTACACCCTGGACAGGTCGCCAGTCTGTCGCAGGGCCAACACATAGGGACAGACAACCATTCACACTCACATTCACTCGCATATTCACACCTAGTGGCAATTTGGATTATCCAATTAACCTATCCCCACAAGTTGCATGTCTTTGGACGGTGGGAGGAAGCCGGAGTACCCGGAGAGAACCCACGCAAACACGGGGAGAACATGCAAACTCCACACAGAAAGACCCCGGCCTGATGGTGGAATTTAACTCAGGACCTTCTTGCTGTGCGGCAACAGTGCTAACCACCGTGCCACCGTGCTGCCCCAAGTCAAATGTGTTGCTTAAAAATTGAGAGCTTGAAAGAAATGAATGTGGTATAAATAAGTGGCTCTTATTTTTTACTGTTGTCGGTCTGATCAGACCATCAGCATTATCTTTTTTCAAACTTTGCTTTTGTGTAATGTTATTGTCCTGGTCACAAAAGTAACGTTCAAAAAGAGTAATATATGTTTTCCTCTCATTTGTAGTCAGAAATAATCATGAAACAAATATTTTATACAAGAACAACAGCAAACAAAATGTTACATATTGCGATGAGATGTCCTTAATAAGATTTTTTTAGTTTTAAAGTTTTTTTTCTGTTTTTCTAAATTTCACACCAGATGCACTTAATAATTCACAGTATAGACAGTAAATTATATCCCATCAGGAATGATCCAAATAACTGGGTGGCAACTACGTGATGAATCTCACATCCATAGCTACTTGGAATTCCTCAGTGCTCGCAGAGACCTTTGGCAGGCAGGATGCATGCCTTACTAGGGTATGTGAGGCATAAGCAGATGAGTGCTATCATCAAATTGTCACTAAAAAAATGCTGAATTTAAATATCGGGTTGGAAAATCTGATCTCAAGCCGTTTATTGAAGGTGAGCTGTTACAGAACTGCTGTAAATCCACACAGATTAGTCTACCATAGATTATGAGTGTCTTTTTCCACATGACAAATCCTGTTCATGACTTTCCTTCATAATGTGTGATCAGTTATCTACACAGTAATTTCCTCTTGCATCTTTGGTCCTTCTTCAGTCGATATTAACTTGTTCTTAAAAATCTTTGGGTAGTTTTTTTTTCTGTAAATCTAAAACATAACATGTATTAATGTGCATTTGAAATGTTATTTGTATTTACTTGTCAAAGCTTCAAATTGGACTTTGGGATATTATAAACATTAAAAAACAGAGATTACTACACTTTCACTTTCTTAAAAGTCCAGGCAGTCTGACACTGCGATTGTGATCACATTTGTAATCTGTAAGTGGTTTTTTTGTGTTGTTTTTTTTAAACACATTCATTAAAAACTCTCGAGTATTGCAGCTTTTTTTAACCACTCCAGAGGAAACACTTTAGAAAGCTCTGCCTTTTCTGGCTGATTCAGTTTCACATATTTGCGACTGAGGCCCAGTGTCTCCCAGCTCTGTCTTTGTGACGACATTTTACATTTTTTATTTTTTGGAGAAAAAAACATAAACATAGATTTTGAAACGATTCAACATCACTTAGCTGCGTCTGCGTTTACGTTGTAGCGCCTTTTTACTGCCAGTAACAGACGACACTGAGCACAGTTGTGGTTAACGTTTTACGATACACTGACCTCTTAATGCAGTTTGCAGTGGCTGTTTTCCACTCACGCACAATAATGCGTGTCTCCTTTGTTCTGCCTCATCATCACAGGTGGTAACCTTGTGCGTTTGATGGTTACTCAGCTTTTATCTCCCGCTGAAGGGCAAAGAGAGATTTCCGTGTGCATGTGTGTGTCTGTCTGTGGTTATGTCTGTGTCTGTGAGATCAGTATATATCAGTGTTATTATGTCATTTTTCCAAACAGCAAATAAAGATAGTGGACGTCTAGGCTGGCAGACATCATTCTGCAAAGAAGGCTGTCCGCAGAATGTTCACATCAGTGCGGGAGGGAGAGTATTTACAAAGCCACATACCAGTCATAGCAAAAGGGGAAAAAATGTTGCAGTAAACTTGACATTTACAAAACCCAGTCTGGCCTACTGCACAGGTGAACTCATCTAAGCGACATGTGGAAAAGAAAGAAACACAGAAAGATAAGAAAGAAATACTTTAAACCAGGAGGCTGATGTAAAGATGATTAACAATATCTAAATCCTTCAATCTGCAAATGTTTAAATTAAACAACCTGTTGCATAAATAAGTATAAATTTCAGGCTTTATTTCCAGTCTTGGAATCAAATGTTCACTGTTTCAAAATAAGAGCCTCAGATACTGTGCAAGATATTCTTTTTGTTCTTGCAGACCACGTCAGGTGCTTTACTTTTAATAATAAATATATTGGCTTTTGTTGGTTAGCTAGCTCCTGCGGTTGTTTCTCTTCTGTCAAACAAAGGGCCGTCGTTATTACTGCTGCCACAAACCTAAAATATCTTTCTTAACTTGGCAACAGATTGAAATGTACAGGATTAAGCTCCATTAAAACTAAAGCAAATTATGTTAATATCAAACAGTTAGAAAATGTCAGTTTACTTGGAACAACACAGACTTATTCAAGCTGACTGACAGTCTGAATATCCAGAAATCTTAATGCCCCAAAATCTCTCTTCAACACAGCCCGGTTCCCCGGGTTAATCCTGACCCCTGACCTTCACACTGTGATGTAACTTCCCTGCTGTTTGTTATTTTCCGTGATGTTATATCCTGTTTCTATATTTTCTTACACCACAGGAAGCAGAGCCAGCTTTGTTGCATCCCCAGGGGCATTCTTCAGTCAGAACCATCTCCAGACTCAGGCTTTGCCCACGTCACATTCTCTCTCTTCCCACTCTTTCTCTCATTAATGCATACAGTGTTACAGGCCGCACCCTCAGTCCTGTAACAGACGTGCATTCCCCAGCTGCTCCTATAATTACTCTGCAAACAGCTTTTATCAGTTTCAGTTCAGCACAGTTTACAGCCATGTCACTCTATCGCTGCTGAGCAGGTGCTTTTCTTTCTTGTTATCAGCCGTCATTCGTACGGAAAATTCACTTGGAAAGAAAAGAATAACACAGGCAAAAGTTGACATTATAGTGATGGAAAAATGTCAAGCTGCTTAATCTGTTCTCTTCCTTTTGCGTGGAATAAGAGGTTGACATCTAGTTCAGATTTTTCCCAGATCCATGTGGATCTGGGAACTGATGTCTGCACCAGTTATGACAATGTAAACCGACCACATGCAACTTCTGGGAATCAGTCCATGAAAGTCAAAAGCCGTGATACCATAAATCTTGGAAATTTGGGTGATTTCTACGTCAAGTTTGTGTTCTAGTCCAACTCTGGAATGATTTCAGTGCGACTGCTATTCTTAGAGTGCTATTTTGTCATCCTCTGCTGCTTTCTCTGGGATGTCACTATGAACTTGTGCCATTAGCTGTCCTGACTCGTCTGAAGGAGAACATTTAAAGGTTTATTCCACAGTGCTGTCATGTGGTAGTACACAGCACCGTGAAGTTTTCTTGGTAACGCTTTATAATCACCATCACTAACATTATACTTTATTATTAATCACAAATTATAGTTACCTATACATATAAATGTATGCGCTAATAACTGAAATAGGCATACGGTAGAATGAAATAGCTAGGATCTCAGGACCTTTCATTGGGTTCTTGTATTAACCCTTGTGTGGTGTTCGTATTTTTGTTACTCAGCCAGTGTTCATGGGTCTGGTGGACCCGCTAGAGTTTTGGCTTTCCAAATTAACACTATCAAACAATTTTATGTTAAATTACTCAACAGATGTTTACTTCATCCCAATTACAAGACATATGAACAGCAAACATGGTTAATTTTTTCCCTTTACCTTTGTTAGATCACATTTATGAATTAATGTGCTTCTCGTTTTTCTTTTATATAAAATGTTATAAATAAATCAGTTATAATCAAGTGGAGTGAGTGGAAAGACACAACACATTTACACGTGAAAAAATAATTAATTGTTTAATTTTTCTTTTGAAAAAAACTGAACACGGGTCTCACAGACCCGAACACCATACAAGGGTTAAAATATATGTGCAATAGAAAAGTGACTGTAGAGTTTTAAGCAAGTTCATAGATTTAGGTTTAGCTCAATTAGCTTCCAAGCTGAAGTTGGGCTTTTATCTCTGACAAAGACAACCTCTACCCACAGAGCTGTGTAACAGTGCAAAGCTCAGTAGCTGAGCTAAATGGGGTCTGTTTGGGATTTGAGAAAACTCACTTGTATGAAATTTAGCAGCAGACCTCAGACGTAATCACCACAATAACAGCAGGGCAGACATCTATTCTGTTTCCCCCTGTTGGGCCCCAGGAGTTAGTCATCCAACCAATTTAGCAGGTCCAATGATCTAGTGCCAGGCAGACAGAGCGCTCCCACCAGGGCTACACAGATGGAGAGCCAAGCAAATTAGACACGACCTCGGAGTACAAGGCAGGGGTCGTTTTCTCTCGGACACAGAAGAGAAGAACAGTTTTCCACACAGGCATGCAACCAGACCTGATTCTCATAACAGTCAAAATAGTTGAGCTGAGATGTTGTTGTTATTCTACAGATTCATTGGGCCATCATACATTTGTACATCTAATGCAAATAAACAAGCCTGTATAAATAATTATTAAAATTAATTAATGTTTAATACCTTTAGCATGGCCACAGATCTCTGCACTGCAGCTTCACAGATTGAATTACATAACCTTTAAGCTGATTATAAAATTGACTTGAGGAAGTGTGTCATCTTGTGCATCTCACTGGATCGCTCCTTTTGCTCCTAAATCAATAGACACTACAGTGTGTGCGGTTGCCTACTCATCCACCCGCTATCAGGTCTGTTACCATAGCAACCTAATGAAGACTAAGAAGGCCTTTTAAAAGTATAACAGCTGAAAATAACGATCGTGGGCAGCTAACCAGCTAGCAACAATCAATGTGACAAGACTTCAAATGCTGTCTCTGGTTTGGTAGCGACTTAACGGGAAAGAGCCAAACAAACTGAGACGAAACAAGGAGTTCGATCCTAGAAAGACAGACTTCACTCCAACTGCTGCAAACTCACACGTCCTACTTTAAAGGTTTTAGAGTCACCTTCTATCCACCTGCTGACTAGCCAGTTGGAGGCCTCTTTGGTACCAGTGGAAGTTACAGACTGGTTAGAGATTTGCCTTACTACTGTAGTTAATGAAGATTCATTTGAAACATGTACCAAAGGCCTTAACCCCCCCAAGTTAAGTGATGAATAATTTGAATTGTTGTACAGTTTTCCTGCTGGGGCAGGAGGTGGGTTTCCTCAGGCTCAGCAGGATATAAGCAGAAAGAGTAGTCATCCATTCCTCAGCATTTTCTTTCTTATTTTAATGTCTATTTTTGTGTGTCCTTCTCTGTTGTACTCCCCCTCCCCTTTCATTCCTGCTGTCCATTGTTCTGGAGACTTAAACTGCTGCAGATGTTTCTAAAAAAAACATGGGAAACTTTCTCTCTCTCTTTTTTTAACAATACTGCCATTTCTTTTTCAGTCACTCTCCTAAAAACAACAAAATGACTGCTTTATATTTGCACCTCACAGTCTCTTGGAGATCCGATGAATATATATGTTTTATTCAGGGGTTGCATCCCAAACTGCTCTCCCAAGTGCAGATTTTGCATCTGCACTTTCCATTCAGATATATGCGGCATATAAATATAATATAATAAAAGCCCTATGAATTAAAAATTAGCAGTGTCATGCAAAGTGCTTTAGCAAATAGAAGAAAGCTTTCCAAATGAAGTATCCCTGCACTTAATGAAAACCTTTTAGAACAGGTTTCTGTATCTTATACTCAAAATCTCATATTTGTTTGCCACATTTATCAATAACATCACCATTGCATAACACGGATTCCATGTATTATAGTGTAAATGGTAAATGGACTGGTTCCTATATAGCCCCATTCACACTAGCACATTTTTCTAAGTGCTTTCTAGGTAACATTTACACGTGTTCATATTCCGATGGATGCATCAGAGAGCAATTTGGGGTTAGTATCTTGCCCAAGGATATTTGGCATGCAGACTAGGGGAAGCCAGGAATTGAACCACCAACCTTTCAATCAGTAGATGACCTGTTCTACCACCTGAGCTACAGCCACCCTTGTACGAGTCAGACAGTGTATGTACGAGTTGAGGTGATAGGGAGTAAAACTGACAGAACTCTCTGATATAGCTTCAACAGATCCAAAGAGAACAGCAGTCTTTGGATCCTGACATAAAAACAGGATCTGTATCTGTATAAGCAAATGAGTTACATGGAGTTAAGCATCCCAGGTATTCCATGTGTGACTGCATCCCTGTGTGTAGGCATCACAGCCCAGTTCTACAAACTTGTTACATTGCAGCGCTTCAGTTTTACCCTAGAAATACTACTACGGCTTCTGATTGAAATTACAATCTATATACTAGATAGTAATCTGGTGAATTAGCATGCTAACCAGCTACCAGTTACCAAATGCCACTTTGTACCAACATTTTTTCCAACATGGGAGGAAAACTAGCAATTTTGAGATTCTGTTTTTCTTTTTTACAGTCTAGTCCCTGTTAAAAGATAGCCAGGGAATAAAACGGTAAACACAGTGAGTTCACTACTGTGCTAGTCTGATGTGATTAGCTAATTCAGCACGCTTCAGTTTTGGAAACCAAGATACCAGTGAAAGTTAATTACAATACAAATGATTCCAACTACATTGCATTGATAGGTGTTATAGTCATTTATACCACCCAGGCATTCGTGAAAAACTGGATTTACAAGGTTGAATTAGAAGATACAGTTAAGCTAATTAGCTAATTTTATTGGATTGGTTGAAGAAATAGAACTGCTATTTCATCATTTTATCACAAATTGCAAAATAACAGCAACATCTTTTAGAGTTTTTTTTTTTTTGACTTTTAAGAAACAATGACTAAATGAATTGGTAGATTTTGTTCATTAACTGTATGTTTTTCTCAAAATGGTCAGTGTGTAAGAAAGGAACGGAAATTATAGAGAACACAGCTAAAACAATATTTCAAGCAACAATTTTCGACTTCATTTAAAAAGAAAAATTCAACATCTCGTGGCATATTTGGTGAGAAAACCTGGAAAAATTTACCTCCTTACTTGTGAGACAACTATTGTTTCTCCAGAGTTATCAGGTTTTCACAGCAAGCCCACATCTTAAAATCCACACATTTATTTTTGTTAGTCTTCTCCATTCAAGATTCTGTCTACACAGGCAACTGGTGCAGTGCTGCTGCTTGTGATTTCAATAAGGGGCAGCTATTGGGGCAGTTTAGGTATAGTTTGGGTTTTACTGTAAAAATATTTTATCTGTAATCGTTCATAATGTACACTTTAGGAAGAATGGGCTGTTGATATGTTGTTTGCTTCAGGACTCAGAACATCCAGCTGATTTTATGTGAATAAAAACATTGTGCCTCAATTTGGGGGGGTTGCTAGTACACTTTCATCTTGTTTTCCATGTATACTATTTACTTACTGCACAGAGTGTAAGTGTTGACCGATTTATCTGCAGGCCGACAGTATCGGCCGATATTAACTATATAACAAGCAAACAATCAAATTAAAAAAGTAAAGAAGAGGCAGGAGAAACACCCTTCAACCATGTTGATTTTGCATAGTTTATCCACCAGATGATATTCTGCAAATTCCCTGTTGGCAATGCAGATGTTTGGAACACCGCAAACACAAAAAAACCCAAAACAGCATCGACAGATTTATGAGAATATCTGATTTTTACATTGCCAAATATCGATACTGGTATCAATCCTTAAAATTCTACATTCATCATGCTTATTAGACCATGTATTATTCTGTGCAACAGCTATGGTGACATCTAAACAGCAAACCAATCCACAGACATCAGTGTCTTAAAAAAAAAAGATAAACGTAGCTAGCTAACATTTATATTACCATCTGCAGTATATTCCTCCTTCTGGACAAAAATTGCTTGCTGCTTCCTCCTCTTCTGCTACGCAGCAAAGATTGCAAATACTGAGAATGAGAAGTGCGCATCATTCTCCACTCGACTTTTTGACAGCTCCAGGTCCACCACGCAGGTATTTCTTGTGCATGTAGTCGTACGTGTCAGTGTGAATGCAAGCATGAGAAGAATGGCACGTATGAGACAGCAATAGACAAAAAGAAATCTGGCCTCAAGATGTTGCAGCATTAGATTTCCTGTTTACATCCCTCAAGGAATTAAGAACTGTAGTTACCAAGCTGCACGTCTCTATCTGGAATTGATCGGTGTATAAAAAACTGAATGGATGCTTCAAATGGAGGATTCATGCAGACCACTGTAGCGTTGGCCAATTTTACCCAGTTGTGATTACGGTTATTTGACTTTCTCTTTCCATTTTAACATTTTATTACCTTTTTTGAATTTGTTTAGCAGTTAACCACAGTTGGTACTGCACCTCACATTTCTGCACCCCCCACCATTATCATACACCTACACACAGAGCACAGTGTATTTGATTGAGAGTACTGTGTGTGTGTGTGTGTGTGTGTGTGTGTGTGTGTGTGTGTGTGTGTGTGTGTGTGTGTGTGTGTGTGTGTGTGTGTGCTTTTTTACCCATGTGCATGTGTCTGCTGTGCATGCAGCCAGAAATCTCATCAATGGCTCTATGATTTTGCTGAATGTTACTATGGTAACTGCAGTGGAATTGCCTCATAAGAGAGAGCTGGTCCTGTGTAGGTTGAAATAATGCTGAGGATGAAGAGCATTTAAATAATGGAAAAACAAGGTGCAAGAGAAAGGTGAGGAGTTTATGAATCAAAGAGGAAAAAGATGAAAGACTCTATAAGATTCATATCGATACTACAAATATTTACTGAATATGTATTCTCTTCTTTCACTTGTCTCATAAACATGTTCATACAGTTTGATTGCAACCTTTGTTTTACAAAGAAATGATTTTGTCCACCGGGGAAGTGATCAGAAAGTCTCTTCAGCAAAGCTGAAAGGACTGTAAATTGTGAATGTGAATCCAAGCCGTAGTCAACCAGATGTGCATAGACTTTACTTCAATCTGAATGACTGTGCTCATTTTGAATGATAGTTCATTTGGTGTTTAAAGAATGCTGCAGCTGCTGTCTCCCTCTCCCTACAACAACTAAAATAAATCAACTGATGAAGTAGAAGTCAATTTCTGAAGTCATATTCAACAGTAAAAGTGTCTTTGATGCTCTCACTTGAACTTTTTGTGCCTGCGTGGCTTCTCTCCAAGCGCACCAGTTTCCTCAAACAATCCAAAGACATGCATGTTAGATTAATTGGTGATCCTAGCAGCGGAGGTGAGGATGTGATCGTGAAGGTCTGAGTGTTAGTATCTGGACCGACGCCATGTCCAACACACAGCCTACCTCTTACCCAGTGTCAGTGATTAAGCCAAGCCCCCATTGTGCCTTGGAACCACTTAATCCCTGTGTTTACATTGAGGCTGAAATTGGATGTCACTACATTACCTTCAAGGTTTTCCATGTGTAGTAATTAGAAACCAAGATAAGATCCTTACCCTGTTTGCTTAACCTGCAACTGATTATCATAAAAAGACATCTAGGATGAAAACCTGAAAAATTTCGACTACTACAGGTCACTGCTAGAGTTTAAACGTCTTAAAATCCAGCAAAAATCACTAACGTTGGCCTGGATCCACTATCCAGGACCACTATCCATCTTCCACACAGTAGATAATCTGCTCATGACAGTGGGTTCCTAGGCATGCTTGGAACTACAGCTTACAGTAAAGCTTAGAAGAAGCCCAAAACTCAAATGGGACCATCTATTAGCCTATCTAACACAAGAGTGTAGGCTTTTTTGGAGGACATATTATGAGGACTTAGCACCCCCAGCCTGAAATGCAAGAAACCAGCTTTTCCACTGTCTGACGTTCTGAAGAGCACACTGAAGGATGCAGCAGCCTTGAGACGCTCTGACACGTGTCCTGTCACTCAGCAGTGCCTACTCGTTTTAATGTCAGCTGCTGTCAATCCTTTGTGCACATTGCAGTACATATACATAGACATCTATCTGATTTGTTGTCCTAAGGATTGCCAGGCCTTTAGATCAGAGTTTTACAGTCCCCTTTGTGTATTTTTACCAAGGATAGCAAAAATCACTTTTCAATAACACGAATTTATTAATGATAATGTTACTCGCAAGAATCGCTATCCATTATAGAAGTAGCCAGTTTTGTTTTTTCTCTCCTTGAGGAACTTTTTGGTCATTAAAAAAAAGACCACATGAAGATGAAACCACCACAAAACGTAGAACTTCCAGTGGTCCAGAAAAAAACACATACAGGCTTCAGCTGAAAATCCATGTCATCATCAAGTGGGTTGCCAGGAGCATCCTCGGTTGGCTAAGCATGTCATCGGGACTGGCAGAGTGGTTTCATGGCTGCAGCGGTGTGTGGGGTGAGTGGGCTGTGTGAGCATATATGTACGCGCTGGAAATAGCAGGTGACAGGGCACAGTGGGTCACTAATTACAGATTTGTAAGTGTGCATGTGTCTGTGTGTGTACGCAGGCTGGTGTTAGAGCAGCAGACAGGGTCACGGCTGTGGATTTCATTAGGTGAAGTGCTTGGCGACAGACTCTGGTGTAACCGCTCCGAGGGTCCGTTGCTGACATTCGGTCAGTGTGGTAATTGGCACTAAGTCAGAGCTTTTGAAAGTTATTCAACCAAAACCTTTGTTCAGCTTCACCTGCTTCAAAGAAGAAAAATGAAAAATCACATGTGTCCGTCATTTCCTTTCATTTAATTTTAAAGGCCTTGAATGTATTTCTTTCTATGAATCATCTAATAAAAGAGAGTGCACCATTGCACACTGAAGAAACCACCTGAAAGTAAGCACTGCTTCATTTTTATTTCCGAATAGTGTCAAAATTGTAACTAAAGACTTGGTGTAGAAACAAATAGCTTAATGTTTCATATTCTGTACAAGCTTTGCAGCCACATTTGGTTACATTAGCAGCATCTCTCTATGGTAGATGTTACACCTTCACAGTGTAATATCTACCATATGTGATAGGTTGCAGTGAAATTCTCTAAAGACACGCACAATTCCCAGTATATATACTGTATAAATGCCAATGTTATTTCCATTACCTGCTGCTGGATTCATGTTCCCTTAAATATTAATTGTAAAACTTCTGATCTTGTTTGCAACATTGAACATGATATAAGTCTGAATGCATCCAGTCTCACTGAGGCCTGAAATTATAATGGACATCTTGCTGTTGCATCTTTATTCCGTAGACATCTTAAGATGTCGGCCTTGCATCTTAAGAATGTAGCTCAAAGTGCAGCTGGGCTTAGGACCACCTTTAGTGCTGCTTGCATAGCTGCTGTTTTTTAGAGCAATTGGAAAGAAAAAGAAAATGAATTTGTGGTGTCTGACCATGTTGGAAATACAGTGTTTATATTGGCCACTCGGAGAGAAAAAGCCAGCTGTAATATCATGAGGCAAGACGTGATAATTGTTTAGATATGGGGACATTCTCTTGCCGTAGGCCTTCGTACCGCTGCGTTTGGTTGCTCACAGAAAAGCTAGAGAAACAGCTGTGTGACAAACAAAAAGGAGAGAAGTTCAAGCCCTGCATACTCTTTGACACCGCTGTAAAGTTTTTGACCATTTAGTCCTGTTTAACTTTTGTCAGAATTCATACTTTGGGATTATAGCGCGCATGCTGTATGTGCTAACATCTCCCCAGCCCACATTTTCAGTCCACTGCAGTTCTTTGTTGTGCCCTACGTGTTAGCAGAAGTCGTTTAATAAAAAGTAAACAAAGGCGATTGTATAAGTGTCATCAGTCACATGGTACTCAAGCAGTTGATTATGACCATAGCACCCCAAGCATCAGGGCACTTTTCATCGCCATGTTTACTGAAGAGAAGTGGTAGCTGTTCTATAGCGCCTGCCTGGCTATTGTACCATGATTTAGAGCACGGCTGCAGCTCAGATAATTCAGCACTCACTTAACTTATCACTTCTCAAATAGCCTTGCTTACACTGGGGATATTTTTCCTTGGTGACGGCCTTAGTCATACCTTGATATGACCTGAACTTGCTGGTGGGTGGGACTGCAAAGAAGTCACCTTCTTTTTTTGCTTCTCATTTCTCTCTGAGATTGCAGTATTCAGTACTGTGAACGAGCTGTTCGTCGTGACGTAAAAAAAGAGGCTTTCATTTCCTATGGTTTCCTAAAACATGCTTTTATTCATGGTGGTTTTGAGGACATAAGTGACTCATTTCCTTTTCAGAGTGCAGGCCAAGGCAGGCCTAACAGCACATCGCACAGAGCTGAATATATACTGTACACAAATGTACACAGCCTCAACACATGAATTCCAAAGCATATGCAGTCACCATAGCTTGGTACTTCTAAATATACTTTGATTGCATTCATACTGAAAAATATGCCTGTGCATATATTGTACACTCACATACACACTGACACTATAGTTAGTGTAATGAGAGCGCAATCTCTCTGAGATTAGGAGCAAGCACTTCCTGTTTGTGTCACCAAAAGGGCAGATAAGACCACTTAAAAGCTGTATTTGTTAGTATTTCCATGCCTTACTGAGTCTCCAGTGCAGTAAGAAAGAAAATAAATAACGCGTCATCAAGAAGTAATATCATAATTGACTGCAGACAAAACAAAAGTGGCATTATATAACACGATTGTGCTTGGGAGTGGACATTTTAAGAAGAAACAGTGTGCTTGGGTATTTGAATGACCCAGCTGTTAAGCATTTTCATTTTATATAGCCTAACTAGGAAACAGTGAAATACTGGGTGATTTAAAGACACATAAAAGAATAAAGTAAATACACAAATAAACATCAGCTCCCTGAGAAGTTTCATGATCTTCTTAGCCAGCAGTCACCAATTGCTCAACACGAAATCTAATGAGCAGCTTTTATGAGCGCCGTCGCTTTTACTGTCTTAAAAGTAATACAATGGTCCATTTGCTCTAGCTCAAATAAAGGCCCAGTTAATGAATCATCATTGTCGCTACTTTAAGTAAACATTCTCATTTTACATGAACATTTCAGCTCAGAGCCTGCAGATGGGGATCGTAAAGCTTTAACCTCTTTATAAAGATCTGGGCCCGTATCCCTAAAGAATCTTTGTGCAAAAAGTGGCTCCTAGCGGCCAAATTCTAAGAAAATTCTCAGAGTCATGACGTTTTCTTAGAATTTCCCCTAAAAGTGACACGACAATCCCAGTTAATATAAAAGCTATTCCTCAAGATTCCTAGCGCTTAAAAGGGCTCCTAAGGCGAGATCTGCTAAGAGCAGGGAAGAGGACTTTTAGTGGCTTAGGAGTTCCCCTAAGCAGCTGCACAAAATGGCCAACAGAAGAGGCAGGAGAGATGTCCTGCAAACACTGGATGACAGGGAATTATTGAGATGCTACAGATTGGATCGTGCAGGAATCATGTTTGTGGTGGATCTCCTTAGAGATGCAATTACTTCACCAACTCGACGCCACAACGCTATTACACCGGAGACGAAAGTAATCACAACCCCGAGGTATTTGGCAACCGGGAAAATGCAACAATGCAGCAGTGATGCCCTGGACCGCAAACACTGATATCACAAGTTCCAGGAAGACAATAGAGAAATTGTCTTTCTCGAGAGGTTATGAATCTGAACGATGTTTGTTAAGCAGATCAGTCTCCAAATCATTTGACTGTACTGCCTTTTCCTTCCAGCGCATCTAAGCCAGTTAAGTGTGTTTGCGGAGATTTTATAGAGTAATTAAATCCATGTACTTTTGGTGCTGTGTGCACTCAGGGTCCACAGAGCTATTTTTATTTTCCATGGAAAGTTCCATTAGTTTTAAAAAAGGAGTGATCAACGTAACGTCTGAGGGGCTTGCTTACATTTTTGCTTCATATCAGGCGAAGCTACTAAAGGAGACAGCAGCTAGCTCATCTGTGTAGCTGATAGTCCAAATATGAACTTGTGCTTTATAAAGAAAAACAGACACATTTGATTTTACTAGTTGATAACACAGCACAGGTCTAAACTGAGCAACTCTTCAGTGGAAAAATGTATGCAACAGTCGCCCTTGCAAAACTTTTTTTCATTGAATGTCTCACACTAATAGACATTTGTTCTTCGTGGATGTGTAACATGACTCATGGAGTTATGGGAAAATACAAAGATGGTTGCAGCGGTTAACGCTAAAAGCACTAGAAAATACATTATTACTTTTGTCACATCTCAAAATCAAGCTCGTTGTCTTCTCTGTGTTCCCAGCTGTGAGCTGAGTGATTGACAGGACCGACGACATGGGGAAGCAGAACAGCAAGCTCCGCCCTGAGGTGATGCAGGACCTGCTGGAGAGCACCGACTTCACCGAGCACGAGATCCAGGAGTGGTACAAGGGCTTCCTCAGGGACTGCCCCAGCGGGAACCTCTCCATGGAGGAGTTCAAGAAGATCTACGGTAACTTCTTCCCCTACGGAGACGCTTCAAAGTTCGCCGAACACGTCTTCCGCACGTTCGACGCTAACGGGGATGGGACAATAGACTTTCGGGAGTTTATCATCGCGCTGAGTGTGACGTCGCGCGGCAAGCTGGAGCAGAAGCTGAAATGGGCCTTCAGTATGTACGACCTGGACGGGAACGGGTACATCAGTAAAGCTGAGATGCTGGAGATTGTGCAGGTGAGTCTTCTGTGTAGATTGTGGAAAAGTGTCTAAAATACAGAAAATTTCCTACCAAGGAGAACATCTAACATCACTGTGGCCTCCAGCACTCTTCATGGTGCTGGATGTGACTCCACATTGACATGATTTTTGAGAGCTACGTCATTCAGGCCCTTATTTATTGCCAGCATTAAAATGTCAGTGTACTTAAAAGGTACACTTGGATTGATTGGAAACATTCATTGTGCTGCCAAGTAAAAGCAGTTTTGGAAACAGTCAGAGATTAATTAGCTCAGCTCCATCTTATATATGGCTTGTAGCCCTGTCATGATAGGAGAAGAGCAGATTTTCCCTCTGCTCCACACCTTTTACAGGAACAAATGGAACTCGGGCTCAGCCTAATCCACACTGGCTACATCGCTTTCAGTATCCTTTTGGCTTGCAGGTTCTATTATTTCTTGCCCTGTCATGTTTGAGTGCATGTTTCACCAGAATAAGCTACAGCGCTGGGCAGATGAGGAGGCACGTCTGTATTAAATCACACTGCTTGCTCACCTGTTGTTATTTATTAAGATAATGAAGGCAGACTAAAAAGCGCAGCACACTATGCAGACTTTCAAACGTCCAAGAAAGAAAAGGAAATAAAAGAAACAGATGAAATGCAATACAAACTCTGATCATTTTGAAATAAGCCACATTTTGTTTTTCTGTGAAAAATTCAACAGCTGCTTTCTGATCCGTGTAGCCAGGTACAGCTCACCTTTAAGACAGAAAAGCAGGATAAAAGCCGAGCGTGGGTGGCATTTCCTGCAAAAGCCTTTCGTGTAAACAGACTATTTCATGTACACACGCACAAACACAGTTTATATTTGACTTCCTTCACAATTACATGCCGGCCAGTCTCTCCCACTGCAGTTTCACTCAAATTTCTCTCATCAGATCTTCAGTGTGTGAGCCATTTTCAAAACAGGCCATTTATGTTGTGTATCCTGATAATGAGGGGAAGGCGGGATGGAGGAAGAACAGGAAGCAATGAGAAGAAGCAATTATTTTTTACAGATTAACCCAAAAGGAATGCAGTGTGTGCGCATTTGTGACTATACATCTGTGTGTGTTACTATGGCTCTATATGGCTGAGGAGGAGGTGACTAAAAGGAATTAAGCAGTGATATATTGGTGGATAATTGTAATGAAATAAAAACTGATACGTGCTAACATGGTCTGAATAGTTTAAGGCACAAGGCAGCTTGATGATATTTGTGTTTGGGGTGGTCTCTATGAGTCATCCCATCCAGCGTGCTGTGGATTAACTCTTTGTTGCCCTAAAAATGTTCATTCTGGCATCTATAATAATAAGTGCTGTGAATATAATTGATTTTCTTTTCACCAATGCATGGTGGCTTTACTTTCTCTCAGCACAATCTGAACCACCGTTTACATGACAATGCCTTAAACCTGAGCTAGCCAGGCTGTGTTGCTTCACCTATCATTGATTCAAGGCTAAATTAGTCCCATTACTTTAAGACCACTATTAGTCAGACTTCACACTGGCACTTCTTTCTACACACTGACGCCATAAACCCTCTGCCCATTTTCCAGTAAAAGGTGTCACTGTTCACAAGGACAAAAGAACAGAAAGCAGTGACTCAGATGCTCGCGTCTATTCAGCTGATGTGAATATGAATGAATTTTGAAGGAGCACGTGTGAGTGCAAGTATGTTGCAAATGGTAACGCTTTAAGAAGTGCATGATTATGAAGAACTCTGTGCCATCTTAACTTTTTAGTGTCACGTGCAGACGTGCACGCTATGTTCATCTATTTTCGTCTTTGGCTTGTGGTCTGGTTTAGGGCCCCTTGCCTCTGCAGAGAAAAGGCTTAGTTTAATTCAGCTTTATTTAAATCACGCCAATTCATAACAACAGTCGCCCAAAAGTGTTTTATATTGTAAGATAAAACCGCACATTATTAGAACAAAACCCCAACAATAAGACAGTGAACAAGCACTTGGTGAGAGTGGGAAGGAAGAACTCCCATTTAACAGGAAGAAACCTCAGTCAGGCTCAGGGAGGGGCAGCCATGGCCCGTGACCAGCTGAGGAAAAAGAGGAGAGATATTAGATAAAAGGCAAATCATAAGAGAGTAAGCCAGAGTTTAATAACTGCTGAAAATTACATGTATGAACACATAGGTGAGGTGAGGGACAAAGAAACACTCGGCATAAGCGTAAGCCCCCAGCAGGCTAGGCCTATTTCATCTTAACTATGGGAGGATTCAGGGAAACCTTAAGCCTTAACTATAACTTTCATCAAAGAGGAAAGTTTTAAGCCTAAGCTTAAAGGTAGACTGGGAGCTGGTTCCACAGAAGAGGGGTCTGGAAGCTCCAGGCTCTGCCTCTGATTTTGAAAACGTTATTTTAGAGAAAAGGTTTCAGACAGACCTTTAAAAGGAATTGCTAAAGTTAAAAAAGAATCCTTGAATCTGACTAAAGCCTTCAGATTAGTGTGATCACAGTCACACGCTGCTTCCAGTAGAATCAGACGGCAGATCCGACAGGTGACTCATAAAGGTAAATGCATTCATTTTCTCCTGTGTATCTGTGTCCTGGTGATAATGGTGAACGATTA
Organism: Rhamphochromis longiceps; assembly: GCF_057381845.1. Classification (NCBI taxonomy): domain Eukaryota; kingdom Metazoa; phylum Chordata; class Actinopteri; order Cichliformes; family Cichlidae; genus Rhamphochromis; species Rhamphochromis longiceps. The sequence continues at coordinate 7,955,828 of NC_140567.1, forward strand.
ACAGTAGTAGCCCTGCATCCAAGTGCCTGTAGACCTTTCTGGTTCCCTGATATTTCCAAGTAGCACCACCAGCACCAGCTCCCATGTATTGCTTGGTTTATTATATACATTATTGTCTAGCTCAGAATGAATTGCAATCACCTTGTTGGTCCAATGGCTGAATCTAGCACCATTATCACGTTTTAAATGTGCTTTACCAAATACCTCTAAAGATAAGACAGTGTCTTCAACCTCACATGTACAAATGGTGGTGTAGTAATGGTCAAAACTAGCTGGACGTATGTTAAACATGCTGAACGTCATCCAAACAGAGCCTTGTTCACTCAAGTACAATAATCACACGAGCTCTTCTGTCTTCTTTTGTGATCATTCATATTCTCCTCTATATTCATGTGAGAATATCTTATCTTAATATCACTTGCCAGTGCTTCACTCTAAGGACCCTGTCTGTTCCCCCACTGTGGTCTTCATATTTCCCATGCACTCTCGCCTCCGTTCGCCATTGTGCCTGGGAGCTCCAGCTTTTCCCAGCTAGCTAATGCTCTCTCCTGCAGAGAGTGTGTAAATGCTGGTGATGATCATAATTATCTTTGCTGTGAGAGTAATTGAATTGGATGGATCACCGCCAGCCCGGATCATCCTTTTCAGATAATGACAAAATCTGAACTCTGTCTCATCAGTAGTTGATATCTACCCTCTGTCTACCTTTCATCTGAAACCAGGTGCCTTCAGCAGAGCAGAGGAGCACAGAGGGACGTCCATTGTCTCCACTGGCAAAAAAGAAGATGGCAGAGAGCATTCATACTAGTAATTTAGGGACTGAACAGAATAGCAGAGTAGATGAATAGACGGCTGCTCGGGCGGATAAAGTCGCCGTGGGAAACATATTCAGCTATGGTGTGAGGGTGATACGAGAGACTCTGTGTTGTGTTTGTGTAGCTACTGCTGACCAACTCAAACGGTGCTCAGCCGGCTCCACAAATAAGTCTGACCAAGCTGAAGCCCTCCCTCACTCTTTGCATTTCTTCCTCTGTCAATGGTGCCTTTTTCACATCATTTCCTGTATTATACGGAGGGAAGGTAAAAACCAAGAGCCCTATGCAATCCTGCTTTTCTTCTCCTTCACTCTTACAAGTGGCTAGGTCTTTTTCTCTGTATTTGCCCTCACACACCTGTGCCTTTGTTTCTGGCTTCACTGGAGACATTATTGTGTGCTTGCTCAAGGTACATGAAAGAGCCTTCTCTCTCCCTGTGACATTCAGGCTGCACAATGGGTACTACTTAGATGGCTGAAGCTTGACTCTACAATTTAAAAAAAAAGAAACCTACACAGGTGCTACAGATAAATTATAAGAAATTTACTGGCGGAGGAGAAAAAAATGCCCAGGCTAAGTCCAGGAGATATAACAAGAATCCAAAGTAAGAGTGGGAAGTGAGAGTTGATATGGAGACAGGCAATTACTGTAGGGAGGATACAGCATTTGGCAGGGTGTCATATGTGAAGAGAAAGACCACAGAAAGACCTGACTTATTAAGACAAAGATTGTTGTCTTTGGATGCAGGGGAAGAAAGACAAAGGCTGAGGAACTGGCTTTACTTTTGGTTTAGGAGGCTAACTCGGGTAAAGCCGGTGTTATTCAGTAACATGACAGGTAGCGATATAGCCTCTAAATTTATCACAGTATTTCTAGAAAATTTGCAGTAACAAAAAGTGTGACTATGTAGGAAAAAATACTCACTTTTCCAATGAACAACTGTCACTGATGACACACTTCCTAATTTGAAATGTCAGTCTAATGAAATAACGTATGAGCACATTTAAAAGGAAGCTTAAGAATAATGAACAATCTCTCATTTCTGTGGTAATTTCATTGTAATTGGAGATAAATTATCTGAATTTCAGGAGACAACACCTCCAAACACGCCCCTTCTGGTTTTTTCTATATTCGACTATTAGTCGAGGCCATGGTTCTCAGCCGGGGAAAAAAATGAATTTATAACTGCTGAAATCCAAGGCCCAGTGAAGCTAAAGCTCTCGTTGGTAGTCCTTGTTCTGCGGTATTTTCCTCCTACTTGCAACAGAGCTCCAAAGAAAAAGATGCCTCGGCTGTTGAATGATGTCATCTTCAGTGAAGTCGTAAGTGAGACAGGAAGGGCCGAGGTTAGTTGGTTAGCAGTGATTAAACCTTTAAAATAAGAAGTAGAAGATTGTCCTCTGGTGTTGGCTTCTTATATAGAGCCTGTTCAAAACATGAAACACACCAAACGAATCCAATTATTACAAAGGTTGTTGGGGCAACCAAATTGAGTGCACAGACCAGTATAGTTTGTTCCCTGATGAAGCTGAAGCAAACAATAGTTTACTGGAAAAACCAAAAGGTGGAATTTCCAAGTATCGTATTCACAGAATCATCCTTTTAGAAAGTTCTGAAGAAAAATCCTCCGACTCTCTTGGGCTCAGCGTCCTTAGCTTCACACGTCGCTTCACTTCTTACTGGCTGCTTGTAATTTGGGGATTTAGAAATGTGAGCTTATTGTACAGCGTGTTGCTTCGCTGGATTAGATGAGCAGCTAAATCCCTAACATGCAACACCAGCTCACTTTACTCACAGCACCTCGAAGGATGCCAATTAATAACAGACCCATCTCCAAAGTGAAGTCACTCTGGCTGCTTCTTGTCCCTGAACTCCCGAGCTGCCCTGCCGCTTTGGTAATAGGCAGCATAACCAGCACCTATATAAAGCTCTGGCTGCACTGTAATCACAATCATCCCTCATCTGTTCACATGTCAGCTCCCATTCCCCTCAAAACCGCCTCCTTATTAGAGACAGAGTGGGCTGTGATTTCACTGTTTACTGCCAAACAGCCTGCAATGCAACAGAAAGCAAAGGAGACACAACACTGATAAATAGACTGCGTGTTGGTCTCCAAGCCTCGCTACCTAAAGCGCAAATACGCAGTCACAGCGCGGCGACGCAGTGCAACAAGCTGGCATATTGGAATCACTTCTGAACAGGTGGACATACTGTGGAAATATGCTCAATAACCGGCGTGTTTGTCACCATAAATGTCCCTAATATCAATAAAGCAAATATCACAGGGGACTCTCTGGGGTTTTACGCTCTCTGCTCGAGAGTGATTTCCAAACGGTGATTTCTGTTAACTCTGTCAAGGCACGCTACAGCAGGACAAAGTGGAAGGCCTTGTTGCTTTTGGTCTGAGTGGATGTTGAGTATAACAAGCCGAGTAAAAGCAGCAGGGATTTTGAAGGCTGAAAAGAAAAGTACTGCTAGCATTAACTAAGACTTCAGCTTTGGAAAGGAAAGCAATAAAAACTCCAATTTGATTACCTGCAGTATGATAAAGTTAACGTGTGTTTGTATATTCTGTTATATAATCACTGCGTGATTGCCCCCCCCCCCGCAACCCTCAACTGGATAAGTAGTTAAGTGAAAGGACGAATGGATGGACAAACCAGGGGGTATATGTGCGAGGGACAGCCAATCACAATGTTTAGTTTAAATAAGCATTATTATGAACTGCGAATTATGCAAAGCTACTCTAGTGGTGTCCAAAAGTAAGATTATGTAGTTGCAAATGTGGTAACCTTTAAAAAAGCAGGGAGTGAGCTATTCAAACTGTAGTTTTGTAGTAGAGTTTTTATAATGACCCAGAAAGTCTCCTAGTTACAAAAATAGAATAGACGATCTCTTACAAAACTGAACAGGTCAAAATCTTCAGCACATAGACTGCGTCAGGAATCCCTCCTTTTGCCATACATTATCTACAGCCTGCAAAACAGACCTCACACTCAGCTGTTCATTGTTTAATCAGCAGTGAAAATAAGCAATAAAGCATTCAGTAAATGTTTTTAAAAAGACACTAAACATCTCCAATCACATAACGCAAGATACACGCAGGCAGAAGCAGACAAGAGGTTTCAGCAGATCTGCTGCGACAATGAAAAGTCGTGTCAACCAATAGAAAAATGCCGGCCAGAATCACGCCTGTCAGCTGCAATCATTTTCAAATGTGTGTGAGATTCTACAGCTGAAGGCATAAATTAGTACCCGGCTCATCTGACCTTACTGTGTGTGTCTCTCTGTAGGCGATATATAAGATGGTGTCGTCCGTGATGAAGATGCCCGAGGATGAGTCGACACCTGAGAAGAGGACAGAGAAGATCTTCAGGCAGATGGACACCAACAGAGACGGTAAGAAGTACTCTGATGTAGCATTTACTTCCAGTAGTTTTAACTTTCAGCATAAAAGCATGAAATTATCCACACTTCACACAGCCTAGTTTATAAAGTGCACAAAGACTATTATTCCCTGTGTATTGATCTTTGATCTCTCTCACTGATAATTGCTTTAGGATGTTTATCACTCTGGATGAAAAGTTTGTTGTTTGAGTGATTCCATCCAACTACCACCTGATTAGCTGTCACCAAAGTCTTCTTTAATACGAGATAAAGAAGCTCTGCTCTGCCAGCACCGTTCACATACGTCACACTTGAGATTCACACACAGTTAGACTTGGATGCTTGTGCAGCTCTCTGATGCATCAGTAATGCTCTGTGTCGTGATCCTTCAGCACAGGAGAGGCACAAATAAGGCAGGAGGAAGAGAAAGATGGATGATGGTGCTGGGTGGGGCAGTGATGGAGAGGAAAAGGGAGAAAAATGGGAGCAAGATGATGCGAGAGCAAGAGAGCGCAATGACTAAAGCATGGAAGAGTCTTTTACTTCTTGTAATGAGAATCACAAGTGGAGAGCAACTCGTGGGGAGATAGCTGTAGTCTGTCTGTTAGTGATCAGAGAAGAGAGGACCTGTCTCAACACTGCCACCTTTTGGTGAGAAGTGGAACATATTAGGATGTACCGTTCATGTTGTAAAGCCTCTGAACTAAAGATGCTACCAAATAAGCATAAGAGATTAACCCTGAAATTGTTATAATCTCACTTAAAATGTTAATGGACTCAACACAGTCACACTTGCCAGACAAATGCAGGAACATTTCCTGTTTGAGGATTTTCTTCACCAGTGTGTTGCACTTTATCTCACACTGTTTTGGTATATATGCTTCTTTCTTCTTCAGCTTTATGCTGTGGACGTAAATATGAATGATAAAAAGATCATTTCTGTTCTGATTTTTTTCAGGCAAACTGTCTCTGGAAGAGTTCATCAAAGGAGCAAAGAGCGACCCCTCCATCGTGCGCCTGTTGCAGTGTGACCCCAGCAGTGCTGGACAGTTCTAAATCTGAGGCATCGACACAACCTGTAAGGCTCCTTTAAGCAGTAAAATTCACTTCTGTCTCTGTCTTTGAAGTTAAAGTTAAGTTAAATGTAAATTTAAACTTGAGAGTGTAAAAAAGAAACACCGATCCAACAAAGAGTGCTCAGTTTAGAGTCGTGCTGTTCGCGCTGACGGTGCTGCTGTGTGGTCGGATCGGTGGAGGGCTGAGGTTCAACCTCAGGAACAAACGCGCTTCTCCTACGAGCGGTTTTGCCTTGCAGGCAGAGAAGACGTCTGCTGGAGGGAATCTATTCCGAGGCTGCGTGCGCAGTGTAGGATGTGGGATGGGTCATCCACAGTGTCAGTGACTTTGTGGCTGCATGTAATTCATGGACTGACATGAGAGACTTTGTAGGAGGTGGCCTGGTATTTTGGAGCAGGTGCTGATGCTCAGAAGAAGCTTCTTCTTTTTAAAGCCCCCGTGTGTAGGATAGCTACAATGTTTCTGTGAGCACCTCTCTCTTCTTTTCTGTCTTGATGGTTCTGAGCTTTCAGCAGGACCTGCGGCACTACAAGACAAACCTTCCCGGTGTCAGCTGTAACTTCGAGAGCCAAGAATCAGATAATGTGAAGAGGAGATCTGTGAGTCAACAGATGAGTTACAACAGCAATCTGACAGCAGAGTGTCACAAGATGAGGTTGTGGTGTGTTGAAATCAGTGGAGAAAGAGAAGCCTGGCAGTTCTCAGTGTTTGTGTATAGCACTGTGAGAATCATTGTCGTGTCATCATCACCTCTGCACTCTTCCCTGCAGCTGACAGCTGATGATGATTTCTGTAGGTTTCCCCAGCCGTCCTTTCTCACAGAGCTGCTGTAGAGCATAACCAGACAGAATTTTTCATGCTAAAAGCTTTAAGATGTTGGAAGATTCTTCCAAATGTATTTTGCACAGAAAAAACACTGCAGACTTTATTCTCAATCACCTGGATAATATGAATTAAAATATATCAAAACTCTTTTTGCTGTTTCACAGCCTACAGTCATTTGTTGAAGTTTCCAGCAAGCCTCACACACGTCTCCTGAGCAATCCCAGCACATTCTTCTTTGGAGAATCTCTCAAGCTCCTCCATATTTCATGGTCTTCAGTTCACCCCACAGATTTTCAGTATGGGCTTTGTGCAAGAAAGCCATTAATGTTCACATTGGTCTTCCGGAGGTAGTTCTTCATCAGGCGTTGTGTGCTTTGGGTCGTTGTGTTGAACGTCAAAGCGATGACCCAGAGCCGGTTTTGCTGATGACTGCTTGAAGTTTTCTCTGAAAATCTTCACATAGGCTTCTTTCTTCATGATTCCTTCCACATTGAAAGGATTCCCAGTTCCAGATGCACTGAAGCATCCCAAAGAGTGTTACCAAAGAGCTCTAGTTTCATCTCATCTTTCCAAAGCGGATGTTTCCAGTAAGCATAATCTTCTTCCGTGTTGTCCTTAACATACTTGACTCAGGCTTGAAGTTGTTCTCTTCTGCAGAAGTGGAGTTTTTCTTGGTCTGCAACCTCACAGTCCATTCCTGTGCAGAGTTCCAGTGATTGACTTATTCTGGGGACTAATAATGTTGGTTGTGATCATTTTTGTTTTTTCGGAAATAATTCTGTTAATGTGTGCAAATATAAATGCTATGCTATTTTAAAAATCCATTGCTTTAAAAAACTTTAAATTTTAATAGTTGTGGCTGTGACTGACAGATGAATGTGATACATTAGCTCAAATAAATGTCAAACAACTGGCATTTTTGTGCCAGCTGAGCGTTGGATTGACCAAAGAGATCCTGCAGACTGATAAACAAAGCTCTGGACTCAGAACTGAAACTGGTTGTGCCAACAAAGGGCAAAAAAACAATGCATCCTGTCTACATCCTGTGAGATTGTGGTGATACCCATACGCAGACTCCTTTTCCCCTCCCATCTTTAGCTGTGAATAGATGTGGACATGCCGTTATTCTCATCACTGGATCACAGTTTGCACCTCAGGTTATTAGACTGAATTAATTAGACTGATTAAAACAAGTTCCTGCCCCAAGTGGAGGAGTTCAAGTATCTCGGGGTCTTGTTCGCGAGTGATGGGAGAAGGGAGCCGGAGATCGACAGACGGATTGGGGCTGCAGCTGCAGTAATGCGGACGCTGCACCGGTCCGTCGTGGTGAAGAGGGAGCTGAGTGTAAAAGCGAAGCTCTCAATTTACCGGTCGATCTACGTCCCTACCCTCACCTATGGCCACGAGCTGTGGGTAGTGACCGAAAGAACGAGATCGCGGATACAAGCGGCAGAAATGAGCTTCCTCCGAAGGGTGGCTGGCCTCTCCCTTGGAGATAGGGTGAGAAGTTCGGCCATCCGGGAGGGGCTCAGAGTAGAGCAGCTGCTGCTCCACATCGAAAGGAGCCAGCTGAGGTGGTTCGGGCATCTGACAAGGATGCCCCCTGGGCGCCTCCTGGGTGAGGTGTTCCAGGCATGTCCCACCGGGAGGAGGCCCCGGGGCAGACCCAGGACACGCTGGAGAGATTATATCTCTCGGCTGGCCTGGGAACGCCTTGGTGTTCCCCCGGATAAGCTGGAGGAGGTGGCTGGGGAGAGGGAGGTCTGGGCCTCTTTGCTTAGGCTGCTGCCCCCGCGACCCGGCCCCGGATAAAGCGGATGAAGATGAATGGATGGATGGATGGATGGATGATTAAAACAACATCAAAGGATAAAAGGAATTTGACTCTCGTGAAGCAGAGAGAAGGAAACACGTTAGTCTCAATCTGGAACCATGAACGGAAATCTAACTACCGAAGGAAAAAGCAACGGGGGGGTTCTACCTGGGATAAATATTCAAACTGCAAACGAGAAGCAAAAACAACACTTCACACTAAGAAAACAAGCTATTGCACACGACTGCAGCTATTTATGGCACCCACAGCCACCAAGGATAACAAGACGCCCAAGAAATGCAGAGCACGCAAATATTCTTCACCCGTTGCCTACTGGTGGTGGTCAGAGGGCCCGGTGGCGCCAGTGTCCGGCAGCCTCGCCTCTGTCAGTGCGCCCCAGGGTGGCTGTGGCTACAATGTAGCTTACCATCACCAGTGTGTGAATGTGTGTGTGAATGGGTGGATGACTGGATATGTAAAGCGCTTTGGGGTCCTTAGGGACTAGTAAAGCGCTATATAAATACAGGCCATTTACCATATTTTTGTAGTCAGGCTTTTGAATTTGCAAGTAAATGCTAGAATAGGTAGGTGTGTTTGCAAGAAAAAAGTATAATACGAAATTCAAGCCCCTTAAGAAGAATCCTCTGTTAAGTTCTTTCTCATCAAATGTCTCTCCTCCACTTCGCCTTATCAGCAAAACATTAGAAACGTGTTGTGAAGCATGTGTGAGGGCGCACATTACTCCTTCATAATAAGAGTTCACGTGTGGAAGAACACACTTACTGTTGTTATTGTTGTTGTTTTGAACTTCTGGCCTCTTGTGTTGTTGCCAGTTAATAGCAGTCCAAGTTCAGCACAGTACAAAACAAAACTGAACCGACAAACGACCAGTGAGAGAAAGTTAACGCGAGGAAGCACGAAATGTACCGTGAGCGAGTACGGCCTGTTCTGAAAATGAATTAGCAGATGTATCTGGTAGTAATTATATTTAATTCAATTAAAACAGAATTAAATGCTCTGTTTTAATTCACTGTCATAAACAGATCGAGAGGCTCTCAGTCGATGTAACCCTCTGGAATCAAACGGCACGTCCAAGTCACATGACCAATTTAAGATGAGCTAGCAGCAAGACGCAGCCTCGCTGAGTCTCTGTTTCAGCTTGTGTTGAAAGTGCAAACATCAAACTGTAACAGCGCAGTTATAAGGAGTTTCATGCAAACAATAATAGACATGCTGATGTTGTCTCTGCTGTGGACACGTTTGTAACAGGGGCTTTTTAGACATTTTCTCATGTGATAATGATACGCTTCAACTATGTAAAGTAATACATACAAAAGCAAAAATGTTCTGAAACACATTCAGCGTTTTATTGTAGATAATCTCAAAATTGTTTGGGGTTTCAGGTATTTATTTTAGTTTAATATTGCAAAGCACTGTTTGCCACCAGTGGCTGGTGCTGCTCTCCGCAGCTGCAGGGTGGGATTAGGGCTAGCACATCTGATCACTTACACCTCGCAGGGTTAACAGAATATTGACTGCAATCTTACCAACCTAGCCTGGCGTAATCTGCTCTAAAATGTGATAGCATATTCAAGTATGTAGGATTTTGTTTCCAGTCAGCAAACCGGGAAAAATGGGAAAAAGATTAGAGATTTAATTTAGATATGAGATAACGTGGGATTGCATCTCAACTGCTTTTATATTACCTGTAACAACACCAGCCTGCAACACATGATTGAAGAAGTGGGAAGAAGCCCGGAAGTGTTGATCAAAAACGCTTCCATATTTTGAACATGTCAGCACCTGTGTGTGACTGTTGATCTTCATTTGTGTCTCCACAGTGCTTCTTTGGGGTGCTAAATGCCCACAACTCTCCACTGTGGAGAGTCTGATGATGAAGATTGACAGGATGATGAGGATGAAGAAGACAGGCCTTTCAATGTGCACTGAGGACTTTCACACAGGAGATGGCCACAGGAGCTACACTCTCCAATTTCCCAGCCCTCCCACACCCCTCTGTCAAGCCGTTTATCCGAAACCCTCCGAACTCCAACTAAGACTGATGTCCCATCAGGTTATTAAACCCCACTGATTGTAATTGCATTCCTCAGTTCTCCTATAGGCATTTCCAAGTTTAAAGAAGGTTTACAGTAGGTTGTACATACGCAGTATAAACTGGAGTCTCTGTATCAGTGTCTTTGCTTGACTCTCTGTAACCCCCCCAGGCTCCGGCCAGGGCCGCACAGAGCCTCCATCACTCTAACATGTATAATAGACAGAGTGTGCACAAGACCACGAGAGAGATGATGGTGTTTAGTACTGTAGGCAAGATCATTTTTATCTGCAGAGAAGACCTGTGAAGTTTGTCCTTCACTCGGAACGAGTACCGCTTTCCTCTTTTCTACTGTGAGAGTGTGTACGTGTGTTTGTGTATTTTTTTTTTCTTTTTTTGCAGACTTGATAGACTTTGTTTCATATTTTGTGCTGGGCCAACAAGAACATGTGATATTACGCTACTATGCATAAGCACCCTGATCAGTAGTTTTCATTTTGTGAGGTCTCGCTGAAGGATAGAAAGCGTCCCTCTGCTCCGTTGTCTGTGTTTCGCAGCGGCAACGCCGAGGCCGTCACCGCGCGCTAGCTTAAGGCAGAAATAGAAAAGTAGTCTTAACAAGTATTTGAGTACCGTGTAGATATTTTAAAGTGCATCTCTACATTTGTATAGCAAACCCATGTAGTCCAGAGCGCTCAGTGCTCAATGAACAAACGTCGTGAAATATTAATAATAATTTTTTTTTTTAAATCTTTGTTTATTTAAGCTGTGGCGAGATATCGAGCATGCAAACCTTTTTTTCTTTTAATTGCGTGAAGAACAAAACCGCTTTTTCTTCACTTTTGATGTTTTTAAAGGCAGCATGTTGAACCAGTTGTCGGGTACGGGGGGGTAGACTAACATAGCACATATGCATGTGACTTACACGCATGTGTGTGTTCTTAGTGTGTGTTTATGGATATCAAACAAGACGGTAGCGCTATTCAGCCCTGTGCTCGCTTCTGTGTCGTCAGTGTTATTGACCGAGTGTGGATCGACAAAGCTGACGCGTCTGTAGGTTTACAGAAGAAGCTCTTTAGGTTGACTTCCCTGCACAACATCAGTGAGGCAACTGTAAACAAGCACTAAGCTATCAGAGCTGAGAGCTCCATCATTAAATCACCATCCAATCGTGTCTCCAACACGGCGCCACGTGACACACCGTGAGCAGCGGCCCCACAGTCTCACACGCAGGATAAATATCATAATTTCAATCCGTGCTCCTCTCCTTTGTCTCTCTATTCTTCACTCTGCTTTCAAAGAAAACCTGAAAAGAGAAAAACCAAACTTCTCCACCCCTGAATGTAACCCCGCCCTCCTCCAGGCCCCAGCCGAGCCGTTTCAGTAACTGCAACATGTTACAATTAGAAAAAGCTTTGAATGTTCAGTATAATAACTGCTGTTTGGTTTTTTTATGTAAAGAGAAAAAAGATGCAGAGCAACAAACAGAATCACAACTACTGCAATGATACTGTCATAATGTGTCACATTTATTATTTTTTTATGATTTTTTTTTTTAAGAAAAACGCTGTCATGTGGATCGTTTCTGTTAAAACGTAAAGAAAGCATCTTGTGGTCAAGTGCCAAATAAAATTAAAAAAACAGTATTGTATAAATTTATACTGTACAATTGTTCAGCGTTGAACAAAATGTTTGTAATTGTCGCATTTTGTAGGTTTTGTATGGTATATTGTATTTAGTGACTACAGATTTGGAACACAGGATTCTGTTTTCTTCTTTTGGGGTCAAATTCAAAGGCAAGAATTAAATTTACAATATATTGTGTGCAAGTAATCATGTGGTGTTTGCTTAATTGTGGAATATTGTGGAATTAGATGATTAAAGTATTTAGGTTGTTACTTTTTCACCTCAGTGGCATCCTTGACTCACCACTCAAACCAGTGTTCCTACCTGCAAATAACTGTATCTCAGGCACTTTGTTACTGGCAGCCTGTTACCATCTTTAGTTGAGTCAACATAACATTACAAGATATTATTCGAGATAATCACTAATGAGGTGATTCCCAATAAGCTAATAGCAAAATGTTTGGGATATCTTTACACCTCAGAGCTCGAGATTGTTGCACATTCACAACTACCTTTCATTGCAAGGCATCACCAGATGCAATCTTTCTGCAAAGCCTGACTTGGGCTGATTGCAAACACTCTCAGAGACATTGTTGGAGGTTTGGAAAAAATTACTGTCTAATTCATAAACATGTTGCCATCAGTCAATGAGCACAACTTGAGGGGACTCAATTCAACTGGCTGCTAGCTGGTTGAATTCTGGTTATATTCCTAAAGTGCTAATATTGCTGTGCAATGTGATGCAAAGACCACTAGGAAACTGTTAATCATGCTAGCATAGTCAAAAACCTCAGAAACCACTGAGGTGTACACCTGTAGCCAGTATTTTATGATATGACTAAAAATGCCAATGGAGTCACCGATTAAAGATTTCAGTCTGAACTGAAGTGAGAGATCATCAATATTCTGATACACAGTCACATCACTAGCATGACTACAATTACATACAATTTTTGACCCAAACTGCTCTTTCTAGGACTGTCTGTACCATTTCCAGCATCCACTGAAAACTACTCCGTTCAGCTTCCTGTCACAGTTAACCTGTCACACTGGCAGAAGCTCGTTGATCCTGTTGTATAATGTTGCTTCCAGCTGACCTGAGGTCTCCTCAAGGCAGGTACTACTTTACAGAGTTTCTTTAAGGAGGGTTAATAAACTCTGAAATATGGCTTAGGTTTGTATGTTAACAAACACAGAAAAGACTTTTGCAAAGTTACAAGTGCATACTCTAAATCAGCCCAGTGAGCTCCTTTTAGCCTGTAAGTGACACGTCGTAATAGCTGCAGTTTCAAATCCTTAACATGTGAAAGGAAACCTTACATATAGACACATCCCTGGATCAGTTAGTTTCCAAGTACACTGTTTGAAACCACTGTGTACATTTTGACAATAGAAATGTACGACTTTTGTGTAACTCATTAACAATATTTTTTTGTGTGCTACATTTTAAAAACCTTAGACTTAGGAAGTTAAAGAATGTGACTGCTTACATTCATTTTAAGGTCATGCTCAGCCTTTTTTATACAGACACCAATTTTTACCATATAATTGCACTATTACCAAACAAAAGTATAATTAACCTGTAAAAATCAATGTGACCTTTGTGCATAATTAAGTATGTTAATTTGAAATGACCAAAATGTGTTGTGTTAGGTTACAGTGATCACAACAAAGATCATTCAATTAAAAAAATAAATGAATCAATGACTCCATCCTACCTGACTGCCTCAGGATCCGTTTGGGGTTTGTTTTTGTTAGTTTGTTTTAATGGTACAGTAACATTAATACACGTACTGTAGATGTGCACTGGTAACCAGTATATGCGTTTGAATGAAAAAGACATGAATAGGATGTGTATGAATATGTATGGTGTTTTCCAATTCTTTTTCCAAAAGGCTTTTAAGCAGTGCAGTGTGAACGCTATTGATTATGGTAAACCAGTGTTGTAATAAATTGGCTACACAGGTGTACATATTAGATACTGACTTACATTTCCACTCCTGTAATTACAAATATTTAAATCAATTAACATCTTAAGTTATTCCATTTCCCCTCAGTTTCTAATTTGGGAGTGTTTATCTCAAGGCTAAGCCGTGGATGGAAGTCAACTGTCTGAAGTGATTTCCTATGAAAATTTCACAAATTACAAACCCTTAAATTACCATGATGGTAAGCAGATAAGATAAAGGTGAGATAATTCACCTCTATTGGACACGTCATCTTCATTACAGTGTGAACAGGCAACGGAGCAACAACATCAATTGTGATCAGGCCCTTCTACATGTTCAAATTCCAAAGACTTTGAAAACCATGTTCAGGACCTAAAGTTGATCCATCAGTGCGATCTGTCCAAACTGTAATACAGAACATTACATAGAGGCGTCATTTCTCCATTTCACAGCGCCATGTGAGAGTGTTAAAATATGCCTATTAGAAAGCTGTTTTGACATAAAATGAATAACAGCTAGAAGATGAGTCTGGTATTAAAACGCAGTTTAAAGGACACCGGTACAACTTGCTCTGACCTATCCCACGTGAGAAGTTCGCTTACAAATGTTTACTCAATGGCCTTCTTAAAGTTTTCCCCAGAGAATTATCAGAAAACTGATTCAAAATGCAGAACACCAGTGCTCATTTCTGTTAAGATACTAAATTCATGCAGTTTTGCCATCCGAACTATGATGTAGCCAATCAGAGGGCTGCTCATAGCATGTGTGATTTTGCCTTCATATTGTGACACTTGGGATGGGTGTAAAACTGATTTGGTAACAGTTTTTAACATATCTCGGATGTCTATTTTATCGGTGGAGTTCCTAAATGTTATATTTACATAAATGAGACAGGGAAACCTGAAAACATCACACTTCAGGTGACAGTTGTAGCCACTGTTGAGCTGTAAAAACGCACGCTGTAGATTTTGGCAGAAGCAGAAAGAAGTGACTTTATAGAAAACTATTTTTTTATTTGCACATCGTAAAAATTGTACTTCACTGCATGTGAAGTATATGAAGGATACAGGCAGACGCACCGAGCTGGAACAGGATCGCTCCGCTGCTGTGCTCTGATCGGCTGCTGCAGCCTCAAAGGAGTAAACGGATAGAGCGGCTGGGCCCTGCGAGTCCCTAACGAATGTCATAAATACTAATGACTGCAGTCTCTTTAGTGAGAGGAAAAGCAATTAACACACACACACACACACACACACACACACACACACACACACACACACACACAGAGGAAGCAGAACAATTTAACAAGAGCAATTTAGACCAGAAGTCCTGTTCTATAACGGTGCCTCAATCTAATTATAGATCCCAGGACAGTGGCATGTAGTTACAATCTGGGATAAATAACTGTTATTTTTTCACTGGCACCAACAGGAAACATTTAGCATGCAGTAAAAATATAACCAATCAAAAAATAATAACATAATGGATGCTAATAAGAGTTAAAGTACCATCACTTCAGATTAAAGTCGAGACATGTCTAAAATTGATTAGGAAGGTAGCAAGCAAAGAGCAGTGCCACGCGACTCAAAGGTGTTGCAAAGGCTTTTCAAATGCCCGTCACGTCATTTCAAAGTTTCGATCACAGGAGGAAGTACAGGGAGGATAACAGAAGGTGCAGGAGAAGCCCGGAGCAGTGCTCTGTGCTGTTAATCTGTTATGACGTCTTCTTCCTGACACCACAGAGAGCTGCTGCTGTCTTTGTGCGGACCGGGATGAATCCTGTTTTTAGTGACAGCTGGGCAAAAAGGGTTCACAACTGCATTCCTGCCAGCTGGTAAGGTTGCTAGGAAAGATCAAAAGATTTTTCCTAACCTAAAAACAAATCCACAAGTTTTCAACGTTTGCTGAGCCTGTGTCCCCAGAGCCAAGGGCCAATGTTCAAAATGATCCATGCAGGACAGGAAAGCCTGCAGAGACTCCCGTGTGATTTCAAAGAACAGTTTGGCTCCAGCATACAACACTGATAACAGCGTTCATGAGTCTGTGCACATGAAATGGATAAAGAGTCACCAAGCACTGATCAACCTCCGTCTGGAGCATAATGAGTATGACAGTGCAGGGGTTAGTAGCCATCAGATCTCCGACAGAGTCACACGCCAGGAGTCTGCTGAGCTCTCGATAGCCAGGATGAAGGTGTCCTCATTGGAGTATTGCTGGATGATGTTGTCATCCATGTTCACCAGGAGCCTGGGAAAGACAGTAAACACATTTAACGGTAATAACTGATCTGGTCAGCTCATGTCTCTATTGCAAATTGATTTCTACATACATGATCCCTCGGCTGTTCTTCACACGGCTTCCCTACAACTTCATTTAATTTCAAAGTTTTGTCCTGAAGTTTGGTTTATGCTAAAATATGCCTTCTAAATGTAAGACGGGCATATTTATTCATCTCTTCTTCTCCTCGTTAGCAAGGGTTACTGACACTGGTTGGCATGTAAAGCTACCTTAAGCCAACAAGCAAACAGACATGGAAGCAAGTGAAAAGCAGAAGAAACTGTTTTTATTGAGTTGGACTCACCCTTTTTTGCTTTTTTGGTAAACCTTGGCTATCTTTTCAACAGGCACCGCATATTTCTCAGAGATCTGTGAAGACAAAGTAGATGTTAACAAAACTGAATCTCTCTCTCTCTCCCCATTTATACATGCATGAATTCAATTCTTGCGACTATTCCGGTTTCAGAAAAGTGTAAGATGTAAGAAGGATCAGAAATAACTACTTCTCACATCTTCAGTCTCAGAAAACACTTTCCTGATGAGTTTATGGTCTCAATCCCTAGTTTCACATCTTAAAGCGAAGAACATTACTAGCCAAAAGGAGGATAAAGCACAGGTCTATCTTGCGACTGTTGGATCCACTGCTCATTTTGTGACGTCTGGTTTGAAGAAGCTAACAAGGTAACAACCAAGATGCTCCAGATGATGCTTCAAAAACAGGGCTTTGCAAACCAACAGGTCACATTAGCTTTGACCCATCTACAAACCGTTTGGCAGTGAACTATTGGTTTGTAGAAGTAATGACTTCTGTTTTGTAAGCAATGTATTCTCAGTACTCACAGCCTCCATCAGAGCTTTGAGGGTTGGGCTGCGCAGCATCAGAGCATCAAACACTTCATCACACTCCTTCCTCACATATAGTAGAACTGGAAAAGTCAAGGTATAGGAAGACAATATTAGGTCAAACCACGACACCAACAAGGACAAGAACTCTTAATGAGAAATAAGTTACCTTTTCTTTCTGGTTCCACTCTGGACTTCTTTAGTGCAGGTGGACAGAGGTCTTCCTGGCCAACACATGAAACCCTCTTCATTAAAACACCTCTGATGAACACACATGCAGAAACACGTGTCATTTTATGGGAATGCTCTTGGTTCCCTGACATGTAACAGTTTGTTTCTTCTAAGGTAGAAACAAGGATAAAAACAAAATTAGCCTTTGTCCAACCTTCTGTAATCTTCTCACCATGGAGAGACCCTCAACAATAAACTCAAGGTCTAAGCGTGTGGAGCAGTGTGCACTAACACAAAGCCACTGTGGGACTCACCCATTTCGATCAACTTCTTCAGTGTTGAAAGCAAACACCTGCAAACAAAATAAAAAAAAAACAAAAAAAAAAAAACATTATGTCAATTCTGTCTTCACTAAAATGTCAAAACGAATGTGTGTGTGTGTGTGTGTGTGTGTGTGTGTGTGTGTGTGTGTGTGTGTGTGTGTGTGTGTGTGTGTGTGTGTGTGTGTGTATATTGGAAAGAGCGTGGTCCCTCACCTGCCCCGCTCTCTGCAGGTTTCCAAAGTGGACGTCTGGAATGAAGAGAACGGGCTGGGAGTCCAGGTCTCCAATGCTTTTGAACAGTGCACTTTCAGCCCTCTTTATCGTGGTCAACCCCGAGCTGCCATTTTTCCCTAATCCAGAGGCAGTGTGAACTTAACATCTGTTGCCAAGCGACAACTTCAAGTACAGAATTGATTACATTTGCAAACCTTTTTAAGTCTCAGTGTCCTAAGGTCAAGGATTTGTAACCTTGTTTCAGTGGATTTTAAAACAAAATGAACAATTTTATTTCTGTAAATAAATTGTAATCACGTCTTAGCAACAAACAAAACCAAAAAAAGGTTTCACCTTTCATACTCTTCCTGAGCTGCTTTTTTTCCTCGTCGCGAAGCTTCCTCTCAGCACCCTGCAAACAGAAAAAAATGTCAGAATATGTTAAAAACAGGTTAAAAAGGTTTATCCAATTCCATGTTATTAGCTCACCGTTGAGCACATGTGCTAGCAGGCTTCTTTACCTTGTCACAGAAGACCTTAATCTGAGTATAGGCTCTGTGGATTGGCCTGCTGCCACAGCCGTTGTTGTAGCTGTACGTGTCGATCTGAATAATCATAGGCATCCCCTTCACACCCTTCTGAGAGGAGAAGTCTGTGCTCAGACAGTTCACAGAGATAAAGACCTAGGAAGCAACAAAAAAAGAAATAAAAACAAAACATTCAGTTTTTTAAATTTTGTGACTTAAACTGAAGCAGAGATGATGATCATATAACATTGCTAAATCCATGCCATGCAGGGCAGGAACAAGAAGCAAGAACACCCAGACCTCCCTCTCCCCACCTTCTCCAGCTCATCTGGGAAAACATGTTCCCAGGCCAGCTGAGAGATGCAATCTCTTCAGGGTGTCATGAGTCTGCCCAGGAGGCCTTTGTCTAGTGAGACATGCCCAAAACAACTCACACAAAAGGCATCCTTGTCAGATGCCCAATCACCTTGATTTGCTCTTTTTGATGCAGAGGAGCAGCTCTACTCTGAGCACCTCTCAAATGACTACACTCTTCACCCTATCTCAAAGGGAGAGGCTAGCCACCCTTCAGAGAAATCTCATTTCCACTGCTTGTATCCGCGACCTAATTTTTTTGGTCACTACACAGAACTCATTATCATAGGTGAGGACAGTAACGTAGACTGACAGCTTCGCTCTGACGTTTCGCTCTGTCTTTAACACAACGGGACAAGGCAATATCTGCAACACTGCAGCCGCTGCCCCAATCTGTCTGTCTGTCTCCCACTCCCTTGTCCCCTCCCTCGTGAACAAGACCCCAAGTTACTTAAACTCCTCCACTTGGGGCAAAAACTCATCCCTGACCCAAAGAGGACACTCCTCACTTTTCTGGCAGAGAAAGTATCCAATTAGTAGGGGTGCAACAATACACAAAATTCACGGTTCGGTTCGATACTTTGGTGTCACGGTTCGATATTTTTTCGATACAAAAAAAATGTTCATGCCTTTTTAATTTGTCATTTATTAAATTTTCACGGCACATTCCGCACCACATCTCTGTGCGTTCATCATTTGTTTGAAGCCAGCTCACCTCCTGCAACTACTTTTCCGAGAATACATGCTTCTTTTGTGGTTCGGACTCCTTCTGACATTTCTTTGGAGGTGGAGGAACATCACAGTAATTGCTTAAAGGAGCTTGCTTCTTCGACATCTTTAAGAGTTCTAAACAAATGTCTGTCCTCCTCCTGAAAATCTTATTTATTTATTTATTAACCTTTATTTAACCAGGAAGATCCCATTGAGATTAAAAACCTCTTTTTCAAGGGAGACCTGGCCAAGATAGGCAGCAGCAGATGTCTCACAGTTACAGAAATTACTCAAACACAGGCAGCAACAACACACATGCAACAATAAGTGAAAGAATACAAATAAAATAAAAATAAAATTCAATAAAATTCAAATAAAATAAAAAGTCAGTTAAAATGACAATCAATCTAATTGAAACAGTTGCATGTTATGGACTTGGCCTCAAGGATTCGTAGTTTAGATTTAAAATCACTTAATGAAATGAATTCAGTCATTTTCCATTCCTTCTGCAGTTTGTTCCAGGCCGAGGGTGCTAAATGGACAAAAGCTCTTTTACCAAGTTCAGTTCGGGCAAATGGAACAGAAAGCAACAAGTAACCATGCGGACGAAGAGAATACCGACCAGCATGTTTCATTACAAGCAGGGAACATATCGTTAGCTTCATAGCATAAGTGCCTAAGTCATTGACTTAGTCAAATGACTTAGGCAATTATGCTATGAAGCTAACGATATATAAGAAGGCAGCAACCCAAGTATCGCCTTATATATAAAACTGTATAAATGAGAGTTCCTCCGACTTACCAAAGCAGGCCATCCTACCTGAGAGTATAACTCACAGTGGTGAGTCTGAAATTTACAGTTAGTGATGAACCTCAGAGAAGCATGATACACAGAATCAACCATTCGAAGACATTGAGCAGAAGCATTCATATATAGAATATCACCATAATCCAGCACAGGCAAGAATGTTGCAGCAACAAGCCGCTTCTTTGTATTAAAAGAGAAACACAACTTATTTTGAAAATAAAATCTCAGTTTTAACTTCAGGTTTTTCACAAGATTCTCTACATGTGGTTTGAAGGTAAGCGAGTCATCAATTAAGATTCCCAGATATTTATAGGTGTGAACCAACTCTATTTTATTACCTTCAAGAGTGGTTACTGATGGGATTGTTTGGGCTCGTCTCCTTGATTTAGAAAACAACATGAGCTTTGTTTTGTCTGCGTTGAGAACAAGTTTAAGCTGATGTAATGAGTGCTGGACAGCAGAAAAGGCTTTCTGCAAGGAGTCGATGGCTTGGACAAGAGTTGAACCACAGCTGTAAATAACTGTATCATCAGCATAGAAGTGCTGATGATACAGCACTTCTATGCTGATGTATGCAAACACGCGTTGCAACTTCATATCTTGTGCCCGTTTTTTATTTTGACAGCGAATGCGCACCTGCGGACCACTTATGTGCAGCCCTGGTTATTTCGCTTGTCATATTGCAGCCACAGAAATTCTTTTGTCCATGAAACCATAAAGCTGCACTTTCTTTTTGCCTTATAGTCTGATTTGTCATAACTTTTCCGTTTTGTGGTAAGCTTTTCTTTGGCTGTCACTTCTTCACCCTGACCTGTCTTATTTGGCTCAGCAGAACTAAAATATTGTGGCGAGCTCAGACAAGGAGGAGACGGAGGTATCGTTTGGTCTTGCTTCCCGTGAGCTAGCCAGGGAGCACAGCCGTTTATTGACATCTGCAGAAGAACACTGCCGCTAGCTAACTGCTCAGCGCGGCAACAGCACAGCAACAACAACAACAACAACACCACCACACAGGGCGCCCTCTGACCCCGGAAGGACACACCGTCGCAGTGAGAGGGCGTCACCCGTCACTATGGCAACATAAACAAAACATAACTGTACAAACAGAACCCCGAACAGCCCTGACCCGCTACATAGCCCCCAACTAAGGGGTCAGTCGTCCCCGACGACCCCATTACCCCACACAAAGTCCTGCAAATGTCCAGGTGCCTTCTTTTGGCGCACCGGCCGGTCACGACCGGCGGGGGAAAAGTCACTCGGGTCAGAACATGGGGTGCCACCATCATCCCACTTCTGACACCAATGTGGCGAGCTCAGACAAGGAGGAGACGGAGGTATCGTTTGTCTTGCTTCCCGTGAGCTAGCCAGGGAGCACAGCCGTTTATTGACATCTGCAGAAGAACACTGCCGCTAGCTAACTGCTCAGCGGTAACAGCACAGCAGCAACAACAACAACACCACCACCACGACACAGGGCGCCCTCTGACCCCGGAAGGACACACCGTCGCAGCGAGAGGGCGTCAACCGTCACTACGGCAACATAAACAAAACATAACTGTACAAACAGAACCCTGAACAGCCCTGACCCTCTACATAGCCCCCACCTAAGGGGTCAGTCGTCCCCGACGACCTCATTACCCCACACAAAGTCCTGGGCCCTGTTTCAGGAAGCCGGTTTAGAAAACTCAGAGTGAAAAACGATACGCAGGGTTGAGTAACCCCGAACTGTCCAACTCGGAATATTCGGTTTCAGAAAGGCTGATAACAAGTAGTTCAGTCAACGCGGAGTTGCTTTAACCCCAAGTGAAGCGCGCGGACGAGGATACATAAAGCCCTGATCAGTGGAGCACAGATTAAGTGAGTCACCATGGAGACGGAGGGAAAGAAGGCGCGGTCAATGTATTTTACAGCGCTTGAGGCCGAAATTCTGATGGCAGCATATGCCGATAACATGCAAATTCCGCGGAAAAAAGTAACACAGCGACAGCTGCAAAAGAAAGTGAGCATGCATGGCAAAACATAGCCGACAGAGTCAATGCGTGAGTGTTAATTTAAACATTGATCTAGGGATTTCCACCCATTTAACACGTTATTTTATCATATGTTATTTTATTTGTTATTTTATACATTTTATTTTGTGACGTGATGTGAGCGCAGGTGCAACCCAACAGGCCCCAAACGTTCCTGGCAGCAAGTAAAAATGAAATATAAAAATATAGTCCAAACAGGTAAGGTGTAATTGTATTATGAGCCATAGTGCTTGGTCTGTTTGTCCGATGTAAATCAATTGCAGTTAGAGGCTACATTAATTTTCTGTCTGTAAGCACTTATTGAAATTATCTGAGCACATTACAAGTACATATTTGCTTACTCTGTATGCTCAAATGTGGCCCGTTATAGCCAACAGAAAAAAAGCGGAGGCCCGAAAAACAGGTGGGGGTCCTCCACCACCACCACCACTCACAGAGGCTGAGCAGTTGGCCCTCAGCCAAAACAGTGGGCGCCCTGTGGCCGAAGGCATCTCTGCGGGGACATCCTCTGAGTCAATAACCCCGCAAGACACAAGTGCCTACATAGGGGGTAAATTCAAAATAATACATGATGTGCATACATCCTTTCTTCACAGTCACCTTTGCAGTGCTACTCATTCATTTGATAAACTCTTTACCATAATGGATTATTTTGTAGTGAAGTTATTTTCCTACTGATTTTGCCTTCCCTCAGTCTTGGTTGTCTTTGAGAGCATAATGACAATGAAGTGTAAGGTGATTGGTATGTTTGTTAATTGCCATTTGGTCCCTTGTAAGTTATAAGTGACCTGTATAAACCTCATATTCTATCAGTTGATGGTGGTGGTGTACTGCATCTGGTGCAGCCTCCTGTTGAGCCAGACCAACATGCAGTTGTGAGTAATACTCCACAGATTATATGAGTTTACAGTAGAACAGCAATGTTGTTTATTTCTTTACTACAGGAAAATAATGAAGAAACATTGACAGCTGTTACAGAGGAGGAAGCAACAGAGACACTTTATGAGGTTTACATCTTTTAATACTTTGTGTACAGGAAATACAGGCGACCAATAAAGCCAGTTGAACAAAAAATCTGTTTATTCTTCTTTCAACATGTTGAGGTGATGGGTCAAAAGAAATGATTGTGACATATGGTGTCTCTGACTGCTCTTCCATCTTGTATGTCCGTGGGAGGGTCAGGATGTTCATGGTTTGGATCACTGCTGTTTGGTTCAGAAGGACAGTGTTCTCCTCTAATTGTGGCAATGTTGTGAAGAATCACACATGCCACAATAATGTCACATGCCCTTTCTGGGGTGACCCTGAGTCTTTGCAGGCACTGGAACCGGGCCTTAAGCATTCCGATAGTCATTTCAACTCTGGCTCTTGTCCTGCAATTAGCCAGATTATATCGCTGCTGTGGGCCCGGTTCAGGGTCAGAGTAAGGGGTAAGCAAATAGGGTAAACATGGATACCCCCTATCACCAAGCAAGTAGCCAGTGAACTCTCCTAAGACAGAAGGATACACTTCAGTTCAAATGTCCCTGAAGCAATTGGTCTTTATATATTTTAAAGTATTTTCAACTCACCATGTCCAAATTTTGTGCTCAGTGTACATTCACGGAATATTTGTGAGTCATGGACAGAGCCTGGCCACTTGGCTTCCACATTTGTGATAATGTTGGCAGCATCACATATGATCTTCACAGTGCAGAGAACACAAATTAGCATCCATTACTATGATGAAATAATTTGTTAGTTTGAAATGCTACAGGGAACTATGTACCTGTACATTAATGCTGTGGAAAGACTTCCTGTTCACATAGTCTCCTTCATTTACTGAAGGAGCAATGATTGGAATGTGAGTACCATCTATACAGCCAATCACGCCTGGGAACCGTGAGAATAAATGTAAAATTTAAGTAGTAGTTCAAGTATCACCACATCATAAATTAAGTTTTGGTCATCCTGATACCTGCAATTTTGTGGCATCCCTCTTTGATGAATCTTGTGGGTCTATGACCGGGGAACACCACAAACGTGTACAGGAGACGTTTCAGTGCAACTGTAACATTCCTGACTGCCCGACAGACGGTAGCCTTGGAAACGTGCTCAGCGTCACCAATATTATACAGAAAGCTCCCGTTTGCAAAAAACCGAAGTGCAATACAAATAATATGTACAGAACTGAGAGCATGTCCGCGATGTGTCACATGCGTAATATATGGCCTGAGGATGTTATCCAAATAACTTATAGATTGTGCTGAGAAACGGTAACGTTCGCACAGACAATCATCAGGAAATGATAAAATGTCCAAACGCGCTCTGATCACTCTCTCCCGGCGGAGAGCTCTGCGGAGAATTTGGGCTTCACGATCTACTGGCTCTTCAAGGAAGGGACACGCCATGTCTGACACTTCCTACTGTCAGGTTTCCGACAAAGGGGCGGAGACAGTCAGGGTTAGTTGTAGTAAACCTGCTAGGGGGCAGGTTAGCTTCACGGCGTGTGTCGTCATAGTGACTCACTCAGGCTTCAGCTGAACTCGCTTTGTGAAACCGAAAACCCAGAGTTTTCGTTAACTCAGGGTATACTTACTCAGTTTTTCCACTAAACCGGCTTCCTGAAACAGGGCCCTGCAAATGTCCAGGTGCCTTCTTTTGGCGCACCGGCCGGTCACGACCGGCGGGGGAAAAGTCACTCGGGTCAGAACATGGGGTGCCACCATCATCCCACTTCTGACACCAATGTGGCGAGCTCAGACAAGGAGGAGACGGAGGTATCGTTTGTCTTGCTTCCCGTGAGCTAGCCAGGGAGCACAGCCGTTTATTGACATCTGCAGAAGAACACTGCCGCTAGCTAACTGCTCAGCGCGGCAACTGCACAGCAACAACAACAACACCACACAGGGCGCCCTCTGACCCCGGAAGGACACACCGTCGCAGCGAGAGGGCGTCACCCGTCACTATGGCAACATAAACAAAACATAACTGTACAAACAGAACCCCGAACAGCCCTGACCCGCTACAATATATATCCTGCTGCTTTTACACACGCACTCACATAAGCTCAGCGATTCTCTGCGCGATCAACCTCTCACATGTTTAAGCTGCGGGAGATTTCACTTGTCATGTTTGCATAGTAAGCTAACGATTGATAAGACGATGTCAGAGGAATTGGTGCACAAATTATCATCATTCACCAATCAGTACTGTCGCTCTCTATACACAGTTCGCGCGATTGCAAAGTGAAAGCAAAAAACAAGCGCAAATTCAAACGGGATTTCAATATGTCACATATTGACAGTGGCTCACCGATGCCAATGACATAATTACCCAGCTACATTTCCGAAAGAATGCAAAAGCATTGACATATATTTTTCCTTCCTATGATAGGCAGACGGGCAGGGCAGAGATAGATTTTGGTAGCCCGACTGGAAAAATCGCTAGCCCGGGCAGGCGATTTTGCGAGCCCTGTATCCGATTGAGGAATCGCTCATCTTTGGAAAACAGACTTTATTACAGAGAAATGTCTCTTTCCAAAATAAAAGCTATACTATACGCTTCTTCTGGGCTATATTCTCAGCAGCATATTAAACATATCAGGTCCCCATAAGAAGAATCATGTGCTAACCGCTGTCTAAATGACTCGGGTAAAGTTTGTAGCATGCGTGCTTGTCGTTTTTGTCTGCTTCCACTTGTCTTTGCACTAGGGTGATGTCGGTGTAAATGTGCTGTCATATTTGTTGTGTTCCCACTAGTGCTGTCAGCATTAATCTCGTTGAAATGACGTTAACGCCACAACACGGCAAATCTCTGTTAACGAGCTACTGCGGGTGGCCCGGGGCTGGACGGCCAACACGTTAACAAGCTAACTGCGCTAACACACTAGCTCCCACCCATGTAATTGAGCATTGCGTGGCACATCCAATATACTGTTTTACTTTAGTCCATGGCGCTTACCTTCAGGGTCATACGTCACATGAAACCCAAAATAGTTCCAAACGCCAGATCTGAATGAGGGTGGGGGAGGTTCAATTTGCCATGTTGCAAGGAGAGCTTAACTTCTGTCTCAGTGAATCTGTGTTCGACTACTCCGCCTAAGCTGCACTGTCGAGCGCAGATCCACTGAGCGCTCAACACAGACAGCATCGTCAGAAGGAAAGTTGATAAAATAAATTAAAAATTTATTTTGTATTGTTTGATACATATGCATACTGAACCGAAAGCACTGTATCGAACGGTTCAATATCGATACGAGTATCGTTGCACCCCTACCAATTAGGCACAATTTTTAGGGCCAAATATAACAACCTCAGTTTTGTCTGAAATTGAGAGAAAAAAAATTACAGGACATATGGGTCTTTATGTCTTTTAGACAAGCCAGCCTGTACTTTCATCAATTGATTTTTGTCATCTGGCTGTTGTCATAGATAGATATAACTGGGTATTATCTGTATAGCAATGAAAGAGATATGCTAATAATAATAAAATGGCCAGCAAGTCAGGCCTCATACCAGCATGGGTATTCTATTTAGAACATATTCTTTCTATTATAGTCCTGAGTTGATGTCAGGTTGAATACAAATTTCAATATAATCAACTTCTACAAGCAGAGCATAAAGTACATGCCGCACAGCTTATGGGCACTAGCTGCTGCACCAAAGTTTCCAGAAACTGGCCAATCAGAACAATGTGGGATCTTAGGGAGGGGTCCCTAAAGAGGCAGGCATAAAAATGGTGCATTTCAAATAAGAAAATCTTTGTTACAGAATTCCATTTCACTTTTGTAAACACCTGTAAAGCAATAAACAGCAACTTGCTATTAACTAAAAGGTATTCCTGCATTAGTTTAACCATAAGAGCCCGTTATTAGTCAATATGTTTTCTAATGAAGCTGTATCTGACTCACAAACTGTGTGGTAATGATAGAAAGTTTAGAGGATCCATGAATCACAACAGCAGCAGTTCACAGGCCACAACAACTCATAAGCCTCCTTCAAATTCGCATGTGTCAAGTAAAAACACTTCAAAGACACAGAGGTACAAGAATGTGGGATTTTATATAAAGAAATCAACTGTTTAATATTGTTTCAGAACCGCGAGTGTCCCAGATTTCAGAAATATATGGCTCTTCTCCACCCATTCCTCTTTCCCAGAGCTAAAGTAATTGGGCATAGCTGCAGATCTGCAGGTTATTAAAAGCTTGTGAAAAGAATTCACAAAATGTCACCCAAGTAACAGCACCATCCTACCACTATTTTAATCATTTAGTGTGCTCTTTAAGCAATAATACATGTCATTATCTTAACACATTTAATTGCACAATGGAACAGATTCTCATGATTGGTGCCAAATCATCCAAACGGACAGAATTTCCACATGAATCTCCCAGCTAAACAGGACGGGCAGCTTCAGCAACAGGTCGGCAGAGACTGATCACAGTGGATTCATAACTGCGGCTAAACACCAATTTTCCCACTACGCAGCATCAACAGCATCGTGTCTGAACCTGCAGAGGTGAGGGCTGATTGCTGGAAAAGCCTGGAGCACAAATGAGCCTCCTACACACCTCCACAAATTCACACCTCCACAGACCCAAGCCATTTCAATTTTCTCCACAAGCGCTGGACGCATTGCTGCTAGCAGCGTGTGTATGTGTGCGTGGGAGGCTTGTTGTGTTTGCGCGATCCGCATGTGTAAGCGTACCTTCCTAAAAAGGGGGGGGGGGGGAGAAACAAAGTTCACGAGGGCACTGCAGAGTGGCTGTTTAGTGCCATCCGCTCAACCAGCACAAACAAACACGAAAACAAGAGTTGTGTGCAGCAGGAAGCCACTCATCTCCCGCCCGAACCAACACATTTCACACTCTGTAACAAGGAGGTTGCCAACTGTTACCTGGCAACAGCCAAAGCATGCAGAAACAAAACATAACGTGTCCACCAAATAAAAAAAAGTATAGATATATTTATTTCATCTAAACTGGTGTCAAATTAGCAGTGGAGAGCTACGTTTCTAAAAAGAAAAAAAAAAAAAAGATTATAGGAGTGACACGAGGCTTCACATTTCCTCACAGTAACCCTATTGTTTTGTCCTCAACCTTTTCCACCTCATTTCCCCTGGGGGGTGGGGTCTGGCCTCATACTGGAGGCTTGTGAGTCAGAGTACAGCAGAAAGGGTGAGAACCACTTGGCTCACATCTTACAGCACAGCCACACAGTGTAATCAGTGCTTCTAATGACCTAATTGATATTTAGTAGGACAAATTGTATTCATTAGACAAAGCAGATCATATGCAAAACCCAGAAGAAGGGATTATTACAAACTGTGAATGATGACGAAGGGAGGATATCGTCACAGTTAAAAGCTAAATCCTCAGTGCTCTCACTTTCAAAATACCTACCACCTCTAAACAAGAGGCCAGACTACAGGATCATCCATGCTTTGAATATACATACTGGCAAAAATCCAAACATGCTGGTTACATTATTTATTTGTTTAACATGCATGAAGGTGCTACCATGGAATTTTGGCCAGAGCTTGAGAGAAAAGTTCAACCTCACAGGGACTTCCTTGAGTTTCACTCACATTAAAAGGACTAAGATTCCTCTAATTTTGCACCTGTAGTATGTAGCCTGACATAAAAGTGATTTAACTACTAATAATAAAAGGTGCCATCCGAGACAGTCACTTCCCTTTCTGTAAGACTAATGGTACACAGTGGTACACGATTGTGGTCAGGTGTACAATCACACACACACCGCTCGATGCAGTACCGTCACAGTACCGCCTGAACACACATTTAAAGCAATTACGGTTTGTGAAAAGCGTGTGCGCCACACAGTAAATATTTATCCACAAACCAGCAAAACGGCAATTACCCGTCTGTCAGCGAGGCAGTTTGAGAAGTTCCCATTAAAACTGGAGCTGAATGGGAGCCCCAGGGCTCAAAACACCTTAGGGTGGACTCATTCTTTAGTGTGTTTGTGGGTGTGTTTACACGCTGTGTGCAATTTGTCTTCATCCAACTAACCGACGTCACTGCGTAGAAACCTGAGCAGGGTTGTTTTCAAGGGTTTGTTGCCCTGTACCCGGCGTCTCTGCAGCCCCAAATAACCTGACACAAAGCAGGAGACACGCCTCCCGTCATCGGGGCCAGTCATACGATCCCTCAACTAGAGTGAGAGTATGAGGTATAAACAGTCCACTGACGCGGTTCAGCACAGACCAGGAGTCCTAAAGACAAAAACTTGCGCTTTTATTAAGCAATCCTCCCCACACAGGGCTAAGAGTTTACGTCATCTGACCTGTTCAGCTTCCATGGTGTGACACATACAGCCCCCCCCCTCACCTTGGCTTCTTCACTGACATCCCATGTGAAAGACACAGCATTGTAGGCAATTTCCTCCACGTTCCCGATGTTGAAGCTCTCCTTGTAGTCAGCTGAAGGCAAACGGAGGAAACAGGAGAAGTTTGGCGTCAGATCTGTTAACATTTTGCCTGTCTGGAGGCACATTTTCTTTTTTGTGTATGAATTTTTCAAAACATAGTTGCATAACAAAAACAACTATACATTTATCTTTGTATCTTGTTATATATCTCTATATAATAGAGAGAGAGAGACCCTCCTCTTCGCAGATCCTCTCCAAGTCATTAATGTTTCATGCCTCATGTTTGGCAACTGGAACCTTCAGCTACCTCCACAGATTTTCTATAGGATTAAGGTCTGGACACTGACTCGACCACTCCAAGACCTTAACATGCCTCTTCTTGAGCCAATCCTTTGTTGCCTTTCGTGTTTTGGATCATTGTCATGCTGGAATACCCACCCACCCCATTTTCAATGTCCTGGCTGAGGGAAGGAGGTTCTCACCCAAGACAGTACGTGTCCCCATCTCTCCTCCTTTGATCCAGTCCCTTTGGCAGAAAAAACACCCCCAAAGCATAATGTTTCCACCTCCATGTTTGATGGCGGGGACGGTGTTCTTGGAGTCGTAAGCCACATTCTTTCTCCTAAAACATGGCGAGTTAAGTTGATGCCAAATAGGTCTCATCTGACCACAACACTTTACCCAGTCCTCCTCTGAATCATTGAGATGTTCAGTGGTCTGTACATGTTCTTTCCAACTGTTTTCTTGGTGACTGGGTTTCCAGCTGCCTTGAGATCATTGACAAGTTCCTCCCGAGTAGTTCTGGGTTGGTTCCACAGTGTTCTCATTATCACTGAAACTCGATGAGGTGAGCTCTTGCGTGGAGCTCCGGACCGAGGGAGATTGGCAGTTATTTTATGGTTCTTCCATCTGCGAATAATCGCACCAACGGTCGTCACCTTCTCCCCCAGCTGCTTGGCGATGGTCTTGTAGCCCATTCCAGCCTTGTGTAGCTCCACAGTCTCGTTCCTGACATCCTCAGAAAGCTCTTTGGTCCTGGCTATGGTGCAGAGTTTGGAATCTGGATGGATTGATTGCGTCTATGGACAGTTATCTTTTATACAGGTAACAAATTAAGAAGGCTCCCAATGTCAGCTCGTTACCTGGATAAAATATACCTGGGAGCCAGAAATCTTGCTGATTGATGGTGAGCAAATACTTATTTCATTCATGAAAATCTGAATTTATTTCTTTTTTATTATTGTTCTGTCTCTCACTGTTCAAATAAACCTACTGCTGAAACTATAGACTTATCTTTTCTTTGTTAGTGGGCAAAGCTACAAAATCAGTAGAGGTTCAAATAATTTGTTCCCTGACTGAGTGTCAACTAAATTTTTGATTGTTCATACTGATCCAAGAACTCATAAAGACATACAGTATACTTATTTAGTAAGTGGTTGAGGCAGTGATCATTTCCCAAACTAGGAAACTGCTCCCTCTGAGTCAGAACAACAATAACAGTTAACATTCCACCGTTTCTCTCCTACAGTAGTAGCATTTTGTCTTTAAATCCCATTACAGGCAGCATGTCTATTTCATTATCTCATATTTTCAACAGTTCACAACACTCCACCATTAACTCCAAATACACTGCCTTATTTTCACTCTCCCACCTTGTCTGTGGCAAGTTCATGCCAATACTTGCCATGAAAATTCACCAGAGTTTATGACACCTGGTTCATTCCTTTCGGTTTTAAGCCACAGGCTGGGGCACGTCTTTTGCTGAACGCACATGATATGGCTACAATCCAAGCCCCCACCTATTTCTCCTGTTAACGTCTATGCAAACATAGACCCATAAGCGTCTTTCCACAGCACTCCTGTGGGAATTCAGGCTTGACTGTTATTCAAATTATATCAGGTTTCAGCTCTGGATATGTGACAGGATTCTCCTGGAGCCTCCTGTAAGACTGCCACCTACTTAGTCTCTCCTTAAATGGTTTTGTGAGGTTTAGGTGAAAATATCTAGTAGTCCCCATCTACACCATTATTGTACAGGTAGTGAGGACAGAACGTCTTACCGATGTCCAGCACTCTCTGCTTGGCAGTGTGCTGCCTTGAGTGCCAGTATTTCCAATTCTTCAGCTGCTCATCTCTGCCCTTGTCGTCCCCAAAGACAACCATGATAACACTCTACAGGAAAATATGAAGTAGAATAAGGTCAAATATTTCACACTACTGAGTGATCAAGTCCTCAGCCTCCTCCATCTTCCCTCACTCACCTGTACAATACTGTTCTGTGGCAGCTCAGAGCCTCCCACGGTGCACTGATCACTCCTGGATAGACTCCTATCAGCTCCATGGGATGATGTCACTCCAGTCACTCCGACTTTCCCTCTGGGCTGATGCAGGGATGATCTGAAGCCGGCCGCAGAGAGCGTCAAAGGGTAGAACTGGCCGCGGTTCAAGTAGGCCATGGGTCCTTCTCCTTGGCGTGGCCGGAGAGATAACGTGGCCTCCAGGTTGTACCGGAAGCTGTCACTGTAAGGACATAATGGGCTCCATAACTGCCATTGGTAAGATGACTACTAAAACAATGACAGGTGAAAGTAAAATATAAAACTGAATGTTATTAAATATAGCCTTATACACTCTTCCTAATATATAGTTTAGGCTTTGAAGTCTAAATCCTGTGTGTGCCAATAAGGAAACTGGACTACAGTCATTGAACTCTTGCAATCCTTGACAATATTAATATTTGATAAAAATTAATGACTTAAGACAATCTTTTAAAATGAAGGACATCCTAATCTAAAAATCAAATTATATACCAGCTTCTTTCATTTTAGAAAAACTCTTTAAGTTGATGCTTGTGCACTAGAAAAACTCTATTCCTGTCATATTATCAAATTAAAGCAATCACAGCCAAATGGAGGAACTTGTTAAAACTTTAAAACTTTCACTCTAGGAGAGCAGATTAATGCTGGTGTATGTGACTCAGTAAAAGAGGTCAAGCAACAGCAGATAGTCAGCATCACCTTTGACATACTAAACACATTACTGTCCAGAGGTAAATACTTAAATCAACATTTTAATCGTGGGGGGGGGGGGGGGGGGGGGGTGAAATGAGCAGATAAGAAGATTGCGAGGAACTCTTTAAAGACACTTATGACTCTAAACAAACTTGAGCCCAACATACACTCAACAAAAACTTTATTACTAGTGTCCCTTTTGCTTTCAGAACTGTGTTAATTCTTCATAGTGTAGATTAAACAAAGTGCTGGAAAATTTCCTCAGAGACTTTTTTTTTCCACATTGCCATGACATGCCGTGATTTCCGGGGCTGCACATCCACGATGAACATCTCCAGTTCTACCCAAAGTTGCTCCACTGGATTGAGATCTGATAATTGCGGACACGAGTACAGTGAACTCATTGCCATGTTCAAGAAGCCGCTTTGAGATGCTTTGAGTTTTTTGACATCATTATCCTGCAGGAAGCAGCCATGAGAAGATGGTACACTGTGGTTAAAGGGATGGAGGTAGACAGCAACAACACTCAGGTAGTGCTGTGGAGTGTAAGCGACACTGTTGGCACTAAGGCATCTGCAGTGCAAAGAAAATATCTCCCACGCCGTCACACCACCACCAGCCTGAACCGTTGATTCAGTGCAGGATGGATCCATGCTTTCATGTTGTTTAAATTAGGTCTTAACCATCCACCTATTGGAGCCAAAATCATCAAAATCATCCAACCACGCAATGTTTTTTCCAATCCTCTATTGTCCGATTTTGATTCCTACTGTCTTCTTCTTAGCGGGCAGAGCAGCTGTAGCCACAGCACACTGAACCACAGTTCAGTGTGTTGTGTGTTCAGAGATGCTCTTCTTTTTTGGAACAAGTGGTTATTTGAGTTACTGCTAACTTCCTATCATTTCAAGGCAGTCTAGCCATTCTCCTCCAACCTCTGTCACTTAAATCACCTTTCTTCTTCATTCTGATGCTTAACTTGAACTTCAGCAATTCATCTTGACCATGTCTGCTTGTCTGAATGCATCCAGTTGCTGCCAAGTGATTGGCTGATCAGATCATATTGTGTTAACAAGCAATTGAACATTGCATTGCATTTTGTACCAAACAGCGTGGCCAGTGAGTGTGTGTCTGGGCCGCATAGATTCATTGAAACACACCGAAACCCTGGTTAACCTTAAAAAACACACATTGCAGTTTCTTTAGACTTAAACCCCCACATACACCATTCTTCCAAAGCACTGAATGAGGGTTAATCCAATGCTGAAAATAGTTCCATAAGTTCCGCCTGCAGTGTCATGTTAAGGAAACTGTGACTGACTTTACAGGTTTTATTTTGTTTATAATGTTTTGCATGTTTTGATTTGATAGCTTTACGCAGGATGCCCTTCGTGATGCAATGAATGTGGTTGCAGCTTCACAGAACAATCACAGTAAATGGGGAAACTTAAACGGTGTTTATGTTTTTTCCCCACATGAGATTTGTTGGCAATTTTTTTTTTTAAAAAGCACCTAAAATTCATAGTCATTCTTCTCTCAGGATAAGATGTGTGCACATAAATGTTATTCTAATTTTTTGTAGTATCACCATGTTTTTAAACTTACGCTGGTAGACTGTGGTGAAATTCATCGACTCCCGAGGAAGAATTTTTATGGTACATCTGTAAAAGAAGATACTAATGAGCAAACTATTCATGTAAAAAAAAAAAAAATAATGAAAATAATGAATAATAATAATGAAAAAGGATACTTATCAGTATCAACAAAACTTGTATAGCAACAACCAACAATTCTATTCAGATTAGGTCTGACCTCTTTTTCCACTGGCTCCTCATACGTGCTGTCCAGACTGCTCCTCTGTTCGTCTTTCAAATAGCCAGTGAGGGACATATCATAACAGCTTTGCTCATACAGCCTCCTTATTTGGTCTCTAGGCTCTTTTTGGCAGGTGCCACCAGAAAATGAAAGTGGCATGGGGGCCTGGCTTTCTGTCTTGACCAGAGCAAGAGGTCCATTCCCTCCACCTTTACCATCTCCTTCTCTAGAATCTCCTGCGTGGCTTTCAGCTCCATATTTGTAGCCCTGCTGGTGCTCAGTGGTTGTGCTGTTGTTTAAAGAGAGGTTAACAGGCAGTGACACCATAGCTTGAAGCTGGTGACCCACCATGTCCAACTTTCCGCAGTTGCTGTGCCCATGAGCAGAAGGCTCTGTGGGCTTAATGGCACTGGGTGTATACCTCTTCTCTCTGGGAACCTGAAAGGATTATGACAAGTCCAGAAGCAATTCAGACCTAAAATAAATCAGATCATTGTATCTGGCAATGTCCTTTATTATTCTTTGTTTCATACCTTATAGTAGTCATACAGCACCCCTAGAGCTGCTGGACTGTTCTCATCTCCATTGATGTTCATCATGGCCTTTGAGGCAGCTGTCAGTGGGTTCTCCAGGAAGATTTTCCATGCCTAAAATAAATCAGATAATTATAAGTGGCAATATCCTTTATTCTTCTTTGTTTCATACCTTATAGTAGTCATACAGCACCCCTAGAGCTGCTGGACTGTCCTCATCTCCATTGATGTTCATCATGGCCTTTGAGGCTTCTGTCAGTGGGTTCTCCAGGAAGGTTTTCCATGCCTCATCCTCACTGCCGAGCGGTTTGCGATGGGCCACCGACACTTCGTTTGGTACCACCACCACCAGCCTTTTGCTGGGAACGACCGATGGGAAAAGACAGAGAGGCATGTTATTACTACAAAGTCATTCTTTCATTAACAGAAGCCAGTGCCAAGCCACTAAAAATGCCCCAGGCTGTTTCTCACCAGACTTCACTCAAATTGCCTGCTCCATGTGGAGCATGTTTATTTAAGTCCACTTTTGCTGGTATATCTTTAAAAATGAACCAGTGGAAATGAATTCATTCAGAGATATTGGCATGAAGATAAATTTCGTCTGACATCGTGGTAGTTCTTAATTTTCAAATTTTTGTGAAATCTTTCATAATAATGAAAGCATAAACGAAACCAGTAACGTTTATGTGCAGGTACGTGAACGGTAATTAACTCATTCTAAAATAAATTATATTAGTTTAGTTTAGTAATTTGTGTCCCTGGGGGTGTTTATATAGCATAGGCTCCAGTTAGGGTTGCCAACTCCCTGAAAAATAAATAAGGGACACCTCGTGGCCAGGGCCGGGCGACCCAGTTGTCTTCACCCTTCCCAGTGTGGTGAATTTTCTAGCTCTTTTTTTGTGTGTGAAATTATTTTTTTTAACCCTTTGACTTGAATTTGATTTAAGTAGATGTGTATTCTTTGTGATATGAACACATGTGAAACAAATGATCATTTAGCCATTTATTTTTAGCTCAAAATGACAACATTAACACAGTAAAACAGGTCTCTTTCTTAAACAGAAGCCTGTCATGCTTAACTTTTGAGAATATAAGTAAATCTTTCTTTAAAAGAACTCTGTCCTGCTTAACTTAAAATAATAGAAAACAATAGAAAGAAAAATATTCTTGTAACAGTGCACATTTAGTGCATTTAGTACAATTGGCTTCAGCTGAGGTATTATTTCAGCTTTTCTAATGCTAATCAGCTGCTCCCGTTTGAAAACCCGCTTGTTCCCATGATTACGCATCATAACTCATCATCATTATTCATCTATGTATTACTTTTATGTATTAGTCATCTATTTGTTGTAATCATCTATCCTTGCAGTCGTTTATTACACAAAATAAATTATATTATCACACTTCTGGCCACATAGCGCTGATATTCACTGCACATGCCCATATTAACTTTTTCCAGCCAGGTGTTTTCCTTTTCCCATTCTTCCCTTTCTCTGAGGGGGAACAAACATTGCTGCTCTAACGCTGGGCTCACACTGTGCGGTTTTAGGCCCATTTTGAGCCGATTTTTGAGTGATCGGACCGATTTTGGCCTTCATCGTGCGTCGTGTAGTATACGTGGGGTAACGAGAAGTGATTAACACCTCACGACCAGCTCCCGATCATCAATCGCTCGTGAGCCGCTCACACTGCTCGCGCGCAAACGCCGTGAAAAAGACGGAGCAGCACGGCTGTGCAGCGTGTGATCTGGACACAAGCGATGGAGGCACAACTTGTAGAACTTTGAAAAGCTCATCCGAGCCTTTTCGATGTGGCCTCACAAAATTATCACGACCACAACAACCGTGAAAATAGTTGGATCTACATCGCTGCTAAATCACAGCTGCCTGATCATGTTTTTCATTAGCAATTTAGCAAAGTTGATGGTGGTGGTGTGTCTGTGTGAGTGAGAGACAGAGAGAGGGAGCGACAGATTTTCTGTTATAACCTTAATTTTATGGACGCACAGTGTGAGCACTCAGGTCGCATCAGAGCATCGGGCGGTATAGTGTGAGACCTGCATCGTGACCTACCAACTTCTAACCCCTGCGAGTCAATCGTGCAGTTTGAGCAGGAGCTGAATAACGCGACTGAAAAAAATCGCACAGTGTCTGCCCAGCTTTAGGTGTACTGTCGTCCGAGACTTGCACCGCAGTGACGGCGTTTGTTCCCCTGTTGGCCATGCTTCTTGTTGTGGTCATCTGTTGTCTTCCGGTATTTTCTCCGTAAGCGACCTTTCCTCGACCAATGAGATGAGCGGTAATCTGAATTGTCATACTCGAATTGTCATAAGTGTGCTGTCAGCTCATTGGTCACAAAGCAGGAGAGGGGCTGGGAATTATGTTTTCAAACAAGGCGTTAATTCCATAAACATTTATAGACTACTTTTGATTCTCACTGTATTACGGGACAAAGTGCGTCCCTTATTAGCTCAATACGGGACGTGTACTTTTGTTTCTAAATACGGGACGATTCCGTATTTTAAGGGACGGTTGGCAACCCTAGCTCCAGTGCACATCTACTGATAGCAAGAAGACAAAAAATATATCTAAAAGGAACTGGACTAAAACTGACAGAAGTTATTATCAGTGATGCTAAAACTTTCTCTTACCTGTCCAGGTCCATGTTGCTTCAAGTCCCTGCTGTTTTCTAGGATTGCTAGAGAAACTGGAATTTCAAGTTAGTGCAGGTAAGTTTGTGTGGGAAACTGCAAAAATGAGCCCGGGAAAGGCTGGCTCTATTTAAGGTCTCACTAAAAACCGCCAATGAAATCCTCTGGATCCTCGCGAACACATTTCCCGATGCCCATAGTGTAAGAAGAAAATGTCCATATTAAAAACAAACAAACAAACAAACAAAAACAAAACAAATCGATAATAATCCGTATAAATGGAGACAGGGGTGTATTCTGTTTGGAAAAGGTGATCAATTAAGACCGAGGTAGTACAGCACCTAAGGCAGGATAAACGAGGAAACGAAAGCTATCCCTGTGATTGGTGATATACTTCTAAGCGTCGTAGTACAGGACTGCTCCCCATTGGTGAATGGAAAGCAGAAAGGCGTGTCTTGAAAAATAGGTAAAAGGTGGACTGCCCAACGTTAAATTATATATAATGTACGTTGTTGTATGTACGTGTTGTTTTTTGGTGGGGTTCTGTGTGTGTTTAAAAACAAGCCCGTGAGCAGCAAAACAGAAAAAAACGAAAACACACGCTCTTCCAACTCAATTTGATATTTTAATTGGCTATATTGGTGATATTAACGGTGTCATAAAATGTATTTTACGAAAGCTTATGAATATCATCTTAATTGTTAATTGGCGTAAGAGAAAACTATGGTGGCTGTTCCTTCGTGTTGTATCGCGACACCTTGTGGCATGCATTTGTCTTGCACCTTGAAGGGAAAACTGTTATACATTTGCTGAGTTCAAAGGTGTTTTGCTATTCTTGTTGTTTCGTTCGGAAATGTATTTTTGTGGTTAAATAACTACTTTACGTTTTATTACGCCAATTTTTCTTCCTGGGAAATGTTCCTCCTGTAAAGAAAGATGGAGCCTTCATGTGCTGTCAGTAAAGCCCCCAACTTGATTCGTGTAGAACTGTTATGATATGGGGTTTACTGGAAATCTTTGAATGCATCATAGTTCATGGTTTGGGCATGCGCACTAGTGCGGTGACGCCAAACGGCAGGGATAGGCGAGAGTTCCAGAGGACTCAGCGTAGTGCTGCTTCAGTTTAGTGATTGTCTTCACTGATACAAGTACTTTTTTTAACTGGTAAGGTATTTACAAAACGCCTAGTAGTACGTTTTAGTGCTCAGTGTCTACTTAAAGTCGTGTTCATTGTATGTGTCAATGTATTATCCAAGCTACCGGATAGCAACCGGCTAACTGAATGCTAGTGTCTCTGAATTAGTACGAAAAGAAATGTATGGTTACATTTTTTTTCTAAAAAAAAAAAAAAAAGTTATTTTAGTGTTATCAAGATGTCTCCGAAGTGAGAAAAACGGTAGTTGAAGTTGTTAAGACTAAAGCAGCATTTTCAAATAACGTTAGCCTTGAATGGGCACTGCATGGCGAGGACTGTCCTTACATCACCCACCGTGGTCAGTGGTGGACGATATTTTAACTTAAATATTTGCTGATTAAGGTAATGCAATGTGGCAACTGAAAAGAGACATCAACACTTATTTTGTGACGTGCTTATTATTCGAATAGCTGACTGATTCTGGTTTGATGATAGTAAACGAGTTCGGCTTTAAAAATGTCGCTCAGAAACAGAGTTCATACAGTCCCTACAATACTGACCTAAATCTTATAGTCTGTCTATAATAACTTTGAAAATGAGCATTTAGATTTTCTTTGGGGAAATCTCCGAGATAATTGCCTGATGCATGTGACCCAAAAAGCAACAGTTAGCCTAGTTCCAAACGGCGTTTCACAGCCGCTGCTGCCTTGCACGTTTTGAAGTCTAGTTAAGTTAGGAGACAGGTATGCTTCAGCTGTAAATAATTAATAGTGCTTAAGCCAAACCCTCAGCTGCTGTCACTTCTCTGCATTTCAGGATGGTGTGGCTTTTATTCCCTTGGTGCCTTGCATTTCCCTTCACCTTCCCTAAAGTCATTGTATTAGAGGCTTGTCATCTTCTTGCTAGTGCTGTGTTGATTAAATTGTTGTATATTTTTGGCAGGTGGAACATCAGAAATGGCCCGTGGGCACCAAAAGTTCCAGTCCCAGCAGAAAAACGCCAAAAAGCAGGCAGAGATCAAGAAGAGTAAAGGCCATGACCAGAAGGCTGCAGCTAAGGCTGCTTTAGTATACACATGCACCGTGTGTCGGGTATGGGCTAAAGCTGACATTAGCAGCATTAGCTAACATTTAACCATGTAGTTAGGATGGAACTCACTACACAGGAGGCTGGCAAATCACTGCAGTGGATTTGATCATATTGTTTGCAATGTGATTAAGTCAATACCTATACCATATCTCATTTCACACTTCACTGTAACACTGAAGTTGGAAGTTATACCTCCCAGCCAGCTACCTTAAATAACTTCACCATGTTATGTGATTACTAGGTATGATCTCATTTCAGTAAAGTCTAGGTCAGTAAGCTTTCCTAGACTGAGTTAGAATTGCTTGGCATTTCTTATATTTTGTAAACAATCAAATATAAAACATTAAGAGTAGAACAGAAGTGAGTCACAAGCTGAAAGCAGATCACAACCGAGATTGGATTCATCCCAGTGCTGTTTTACCTGGACAGCATGGATTTGTGCAGGTTTATAATTGACAGCTTATTGATAAAGTATGCCAAGCTAACAGGTCATAGTAATCTTACAGCCCCCCCACCCCCCTTCAAGTTTCAACTACATCTCTACGATTGTTAGAAAGGTGTAATGGAAAGTGGTTAAAATCCCTTTCTAATACCCTCATACACCTTTTGCTTCTCTTTTCACACCTGTGCCAAGGACGGTCAGCTTTTCTTGTCACTGCCGTCATCTGACACACAGGTGGTGGCATGCAATGCTGCTCGGTTGGCACAGCACTGCCCAATGTTTAGCATAAATGACATCAGCTTCTGCTCTTCCTGGAAGAATGAAGCGACAAATGCAGGCAATTTGTTTTTGATTTTACCTGCATTCAGTGGGACAAACAGATTTTCTGTCTCTGAGACCATTTCACAGTCATGTTCTCTTCAGTGCTTGTCCAGAATCGGACTGCTTTTGAAATTTGTCAGAACTCCAGGCGATTTTCCTCTTCACCAGTCTGTGTTTGCTCCTGGATTGACTGACCAGGTTGAAGTCAAACATGAGCTGTCATGCTACATCCTGTTTACATGTTTTAACTGGAAAACTCACCAGGCAACGTGACTTTCTGTATTACCTGTAAATAAGTTTCTGTGTTTCCTCTAGCCATTTATCACTTATCCAAGCGATTACAGAGCGGCAGCAGCTCAAAGCCTTAACAATGACTAAACAAGCTGGTGTTTGTAATGTAATCTAATATCCAACCAGTCGAGATCATATTGTGAAACACCTTTTGTCTCATATTATGGTTTTGCTGATATATCTGAGTAAACTGATGTCATTCTCATTGATGTCGTCTTTTTTTTTTTTTTTTTTTTTCCCTTTACCAGACACAAATGCCCGACCCGAAGACCTTTAAGCAGCACTTTGAAAGCAAACATCCAAAGTCTCCAATGCCCCCAGAGTTGGTTGGTGTGGAGGCGTAATGGATTAACCTCTTTCTGTAAGGCAGTTGGAACCAACTCAGGACAGGCTTCTACATTTTGAGGTGTTTCAGATAATCTTCAGTACAGCTTCAGTTATTGCTCATGATGATTAACTGATGTATGGGTGTGCTTATGTAGGGATTTTACACAATCAATTGGACTGAAGACAGCTACCCTCTCTTGGCATAAATGTATGTGTTCCACTTTTGATTGTATGCAATATTTGCAAAATCTGATCATTTCAAAATGTTATGCTCACAAGACTAGCTTGTCCATGGGCTCCACCACCATCTCAGGTCTCCCACTGTTTCACAGCAAGCTTTGAATACAAGATGAATTGGCACTGGCTCAAATGAACAAAGATGATGATGATAATTGGAAGTTATCTGCCAAATCCAGTGTAATGTGAAATCCATTATGGGTTTTGACTGAGATGGATTTGTGATGCAGAAGGGTTGATGTCAAAATAATAGTTATCCAGAATGTGACTAGAGTTCATTAATGTCCTTGCAAAGTCACATTCATAACCACTAATGCTGTGTTCTTTCTATTAGATTCAGATTTACTTCTAATCTGCACTGATTATATATATCTATATATATATATATATATATATAAACACATATATTTTTTTGGCTTGGTACCATTATTTTTTAATGAGTCTATTGTTGTTGAAGTGAAAAATGTGTCAAATGCACTGTCCTGCACAGTTGCTGAAATTGTGCATTGCATTTACCCCTCAGATTATCATGAAACAAATTTTGTTTGTGTCAAATAAGTTTTTGTCATGTGCAAAATTTGTAAAAGCTCTGCAGACAGGGCACTACACGTCTGATCACTGCAAAGCTTTCCATGTTCCTACTCTGCTGCTGCAGTAAACATCTGGATATTTACCTTTGATCCTATTATAAGAGGTATGTCGACTGAAAATAGGTTTGCACTGGGTGTTGTAAATGACAACACTAATGAACTCCTGTCCCCAGAGTTGGTCATTGTAGTAATACATGTGACATAATTGTGCACAGCTATTGTATGTATTCTGCAGTGTAACTTGTCTCACTGTCATCTCTATGGTGTATGTGAAAACAATCCCAAGTGCAGTCTCGTGCTCTTTGGTTTGTTTCAGCTCTGAACCTGCAAAGTCTAAACTAAATTACACCGTACATCATCTTACTTTACCTTATTTTATATAAGTTGATCATAGCAGGCAAAGACAGTTTTAATTCATTGGAAGGAACTATTTTCAATACATTTGGACCTGTTGGTCATTAACCACTGACATTGTAACACTGCTAAAGTCTGGACTGACAACCAGCCATGTTTTTACTTTTTGTAATAATCATATCTTTGTCCACAAAATGTAATGTATAGCCTTTGAATAAAGTTATTTTATATTAATATTACCAAGTTGTGTTTTTAACTTTGAAAGTTGCTAAATTCTGCCTTAGGTTCCCCTACAGTAGGTGGAAACTTAATGGAAGCTCAGCTTCTTTTTTTCTGCCACTCCTCTTAGGGGTCACCACAGCATCTGCTCCATCTCATCTTGTTCCTTCCATCATTTTCTGTTACTCCAACCATCTGCATGACCTACTGTGGGCTTCCTCTTAACCGACAGCTCCAAATTCAGTATTGTTTGT
This sequence comes from Rhamphochromis longiceps, assembly GCF_057381845.1. NCBI lineage: Eukaryota > Metazoa > Chordata > Actinopteri > Cichliformes > Cichlidae > Rhamphochromis > Rhamphochromis longiceps. Next base: position 7,998,265 of record NC_140567.1, read on the forward strand.
CCGGTATCTCCACCGTCTGTCTTCTGTACATGTCCAAGCCATCTGACCTTGAGATGTCCTTCATATTTTTTCCAATCTGGTCAATCACTTGGCCTCCTGCCTTTCTGTAAGTGCCACTGTCTCAAAATCATACATCATAGCAGGTCTCCCTATCATCTTGTAAACATTCCCTTTAACATTTCACCTCTGACACTCACCCCACCCTCCCTACACTCTCTTCTTCATCTCTTTTGTGTCGCTTTTGCTTCAAAATGTTCATCTCATGTATTTATATTTACCCATCGTCAGTACCTCTACTCCTTGGAACTTCACTTTTCTGTCTGTATCCCTCGTATTCGCTCTAGAAGAATGCTCCGCCGAGTAGGTGGAAGAAAACAGCTTGTCCACCTGCTCTCTATGCTCGCTACAGATCACAAAGTCATGTGTAAACGTCATAGTCCACAGAGACTCCAATCTGACCTTGCAAACAAGAATGAGCTCACCACTATCTCACTGCCCTCATACCTGTCCTGCACCACCCCTTACATACTTTGCCAGCACGTTTCTTCCCCATTTTTCAGGCATCGTCTGTAGTAAACAATCTGGTTAAAAAGTCCAATGATCTTTCTTCTAGACATCTCCAACCCTCCACAGGTGTGTCATCTGGATCAGCTGCCTTTCCACTCTTCATCCTTTTCTTAGCTGTTATTCCTTCCTCGTTATTATGGGCAATCAACATGATTGGACAGTTTCTACAATTTTAATCCTGCCGACTATTTGGTGTGTTTGATATATTTCTTTGGTATATTTCTTCGTCTGCCTCCGCTCTTCCATCTGTTTCAGGTAACACCAACAAATTTAATCTGCGCAATTGGTTTCATTAGCTTCTCGGCTCATACCCCATTATGAGTCAAAGATCTTCTGCTCAGCTGCACTGTTGATGGTAAAATCTCTATATTTATGAACCAGAAATGTAGCACAAGCATAATGAGTTCCTTGCTTAATGGGAATGTTACATAAATTGGTACACAGGTGGACTTTTTTGTTTGTTTTTTTTGTATTCATACTTCCTTGTTAATGCACACATCCTGTTGGTAATTAGGGTGGAAAATGTCAGCAGAATATTAGAGCTATAAAATTGAAAAGGCTATTATAGTTCACACTCTTTGCTTCCTCTAAGAGTGGTTATTTATTGATTTACTGTAGTGTAACATCTACAGAGTGAATTGTTTCAGGCAACCTCTGGCTCTGTATACACCGATGAGGAAGCCTGGAGCTTATCTTGTGACTGGTGCACAGTAAATAGTGGGGTCAGAGTGGTGTTCTGCTGGACCAACAGGTTTTGTGAAGAAGGCCTTAAAACAGCTTTTCTCATTGTCTCTTCCCTGACTACAACCACGAAAGACCATATACAAGATGTGAGACTGCAAAAGACTTGATTTTATGTTGGGGTTATTTCATAGTATGATATAAATATTTTACACAATGATATCACAATTGCTCATGCATAGGTTAGCACATTTTGATTGAAGAAAATATAGCCATTCCTACATGTGTAGAAATGCCATTAAAGTGATATAAGTTAGAGTTTGTTAAATATAATTTCAAAGTTACAGGCGTATAAAACTCCACGTGAAACTGTACTCTACTACAGGTATCATGTATGTGACTACACCTCCAGATTTATATTACACATTGTCCAATCTACATACTTAAATGTTAGTCTGTATTTTTCACTTTAAACGGATTATTTTCATTTAATTTGTCTTTAATGATCATTTGAGTTTTTTTGCCATTATTTATAATTTATTCATTGATAAATTATCCTGCAAATAACAAACTCTTGATACATCACTCACCAAGGACCACGTCAGCATTGTGAAATCTAAATACCCTGCAGGATTTTTAGGAGTACCTACCTTTAATAAGACATGTAGATCCAAGATCAAAATTTAGTTGTTTTTTTTTTAAATCCCTTTATTAATTGTCTAGTTTAGTTCTGTTTTTATTGCTTAATTACACCAATCAGACTCTATTGTAGCACTTTAAGGTTTCAATCAGAGATGTTACATAAGCTGAGTGACCCTGTGACAACTGACTTTTTGCAGTGTACCCATTCATCTTGTGCATGTGTGTGCATGTGCATTCAAGTTCTGTGGATAAGGTTGATGGACTGAATGAGAACTCACCCAACCGGTTACATGTAAGCAATCACTCAGCTTAATCTTATTTTTTTTCCCTTTCTGCGAAATGACTCTGGTTTGGTGCTACGCCCTTCCTGGACCACAAACTGACAAGTGTGAAGATCTTTTTTCTTCTTTGCATTTATGCCTATGATTTTCTACACCCAGTACTATGTGCTCTGCTCTTAAATAGGTTACAAGCTTGAAATCTTGGCCCAAGGGGAAAACATGTGACAGGGCAAAAATAGCTTTACTCTCTCCCCTTGGAAACCAACCAGAATGCAGAAATAGTAGTTTCTGTTAAGCAAGATATACTGTAACCGTGTCCTGTGTTCTAGTTTGTGATGCCCTCAGCATCCTTAGCAAATAATCTTATTGAAAATATTTGATTTTGTGGAAATATCACAGAGGCATTTGAGTGAGGGACATGGTTCTTCTAATAAAAATTGATCTGTACATATATATATATGTATATAGCTACTTGAGTGTCATTCAGTGACTGACATTTCCTCTTAGTGTTTGGTGTCTGCAGTCTCTACTCTTATACAAAATGATGATATACAGTAAGACAAAGATCTGTATGTTGGATATATCACTGATGTTAACTGTCTTATTAAGAGGAATTCTCCGCTTGCTGGAGGCAGTAAAATAAGCTTAATCACAAGTGCCTGTATCATAGCGGTAAAATAATGAACTGCAAAATCTTCAAAGGGTGCTTTTGTCGACTACATTATATGCACTCATTTGCCTCACAAAGACTGGAGAAGTAATGGTGAACTACAACTTCCATGTTACTTTGCTTTGGTTGTCATGGTAACGTTTGACGTCAGCCCTCCTTTTCTCCGGCAGTGCCTTGGACTGATGTGATTGGAAGGAAACCCCGTGGACTGCATTCAGTCGGGCGGCTGAGAGAATCAGCTGTGGCTTGGTAACACTGACATCTGCCAATACTCAGGTATGAAATGACTTGCAGCTTTTTAAAGTGCATTTTGAAACTCGTATGTATCATCTTAAGGTCTTCTGACTTTTCATTAATCAGACTAGCTATAGAGATTCATTGTCTCCAGTTGGTAGCAGGGTTGCGTCTTCCGGCGACGCTCATCAATCTAAAGAACAATGGCATGGCTAGCTTAGCTAACGTTACATTGTGGGATATGGCTAATGTCTGGTTTCAAAAGGAAATGGCAGACGGAGAAGGCGTGTCTGTCGAATAATTGAAGCTCTGAAATTTTGGCACTCATACAAACGGCACATTTTGTTTAAAACGAGGGTATTTAGCGATTTATTAATTAAGCGGTATGATGCTTGTCATCTTAAATTGAAAGTTTTTACAATTAGGTGCCTAGTGTTGAAAGGAAAAACGAGGTTAATTGAAATGTATTTTCTTGTGTGCCACCAGGCGAGCAGCTAGCTTAGTTCAACTGCGATACACACCTTTTTAAAGGCGTCGCGCCTACTCAGCTGTCTCCTGTTTTTCCTTGTATTCTTGTAGTTAACATTGTGTGTAGATATTTTATTTGAAATTGTGAGCATGACGGGCTACCTATGAAGTAGTCACGTTTATGCAAGACTTTTGCCTGGCGTTACTCTTTCAGGAAATAGACGGGGCCATACTTGAAACGAGTCACGCGGGCCTGAATGTAGCGGTTGTTTTTTTCATTCACTGAATTGCGTTTCTACGGTGAGATTGTGTGTTTGAGTTTGCGAGAAGCGCTTTTGGGTCAGTATCGACTACAATAGTGACTTTAATGCCAGTATAATGTGTCCAAGCACGCTTTACTTTGCGCACTTTAGCTTCCGCCTTTTGGGCAAGCCACAGGTACAGGGAAGGGTGTGGTGTGTGTACCGGAGGAACAGAGAGGCGCATCAGAGGCGAGCCAGCAATACAGGATTGAGTTCTTATTTTTGTCCGTACGGTGTCCACTAAATTCTCTTGGCATTATATTATTCTTATCATCCCTTCTGCACATCTATTTGCTGATTAAAGTCGATGCATATTAACATGGTGCATTCTGCTCCTAGGCGAGGGGTACACTGACGGGCAAAGATCGACTTCCTTGTTCACACACTTGTGCTCTTACGGTTATAAGAAGTTGTTTACTTACGGATAACATGACGGTTACAATAACTTTTAAAATTTCCTAGCTTATTTGGCCAAAGATTGGAACTGAAAAAAGAAATGCATTATTTTCTGTATGTTAGGATGGATCTGAACACAACACACTACACTACATGTACTGGAATGGAAAAAAGGGATTGATTTTTGTGTAAACCCACTGGCTGTTTTTGATAGGTCAATCGGATGTAAGCTATTGACATAGTAATGACAATTCCTATGTGTTGATGTGTGCATAGTCTACATAGTGCTTTAGGCTGTAAACTCTAGCTGGTATTCCACAGTTCTTCTGTTACAAGTCTACAGGATCTCACATTGCCCTATAACTTGCAGGGCTAATACTGTACAAGATGCTTAGGTGGCTACTTGTAGTGTTGCTGTGCAGGCTTTGTTGGCATATTAATTAAATAGATCTACAGCTTTGTTTACTGGTCTTATTTAAGCACAGATATCCCTTAAACAGAAATATCTGTTTTTTTCAGTCGGTCACAGTCTTTCTTTATGACTATAAATAAATCCTTCAAATGACAGGAAAAACTTCCACGGTATGCATCATTGTTGTTCCTTGTAAAGGTACTGAAAGACGGGGGGGAAACTCAATTAAACGTGTTAGGTGATGTGTGCAGTTTTTTTTTTTTTTTGTTGTTTTTTTTTAGGACCCACATTCATTATTGTATTTCCACTTTGACGCATTAAATGACCCTGAAATGAAAAATTGTATCTGCTGGTGGAACAGAAGAGTTGTCATACTACTTTTTAACTTAACTGATTTCAACCTTTTCTATGTTCCCCATTCTCCAGTGAACAGTCATGTCTGAGGCACCTCAGAAGGAACTGGTGCAAAAGGCCAAGCTGGCCGAGCAGGCTGAGCGTTATGATGACATGGCTGCTCTGATGAAGTCTGTGACAGAGGAAGGCCTGGAGCTGTCAAACGAGGAGCGCAACCTGTTGTCAGTGGCATACAAGAATGTGGTGGGTGCCCGTCGGTCCTCGTGGCGCGTGGTCTCCAGCATTGAGCAGAAGACCGAGGGCTCTGAAAAGAAGGTAGCCTTAGCCAAGGACTACCGGGAGAAGATTGAGACTGAGCTGAAAGAAATCTGCCATGATGTCCTGGTGAGATTCATTTATTATTAATTCATTATTTTTTTCTTTTAGATTGGGGGGGTTAAGAGACATGGCTGAGATTGTTTGGACATTTGCAGTGGAGGGATGGTGGATGGTGTGGTACTAGGAAATGGGCTATTGAAGCTGAAGCTAGTAGTAATGAGCAGAAAGGCCTCACAACAGACTAATGGATGGAGGAGATGCAGAGGGTCAAGACAACCTTTGAAATGATAAACTCAAAGTCATGAAAATTTGTTACACATATACTTTTAATATGTTGCTGAAATCTTTAAAGTTGTTGAGGCTGTGGTGATTTTCCACAGAAATATTCCACCAAAGGCACAGGAAAAATAATGGGAATTTGCTTAAAGATTAGCATGAACTGTGTTCCCCAGGTTGGGGGGGGGGGGGGGGGGGGGGGGGGGGGTGTGTAATAGAAATAATTCAGTCTAACAGTACACCATCCTTGCTGTGACCTCAATGCTAGAACATAATTGAGTTATTGTTAAAGATCATCTCAGCAATAGTGGTTTGCATTTGACCTTACTGATGTATGTAATGAGTCTATCAGCATCTTCTCATTTGAATATCCTAACATACTTTACTTGTCCTCTTGGCAAAGTCAGCTTTGCTGTATTTTTACTTTTGTACCATTGTGGAAAGGGTGTTTATCTTGATGCCCAAAAATATGATTACAGAAGTATTCTGTAAATATTACAAAGATTGTAATGGAAAGAGCGCGTATCTTTAAGACTAGTACTTATACAGCACACTTCTCTCCATTTTTTTAATTGATTAATGAAAGCACTTTCTATTACAAACTTCACCAAATCACTTACACATTTACACACATACAAGTACATTTTTATACACTAAAGCGCCTTCTAGCATTAACACTCCAATGGATGCATAAGGGAAAACTTGGGGTTCAGGGTCTTACCCAAGGATACTTTGATATGCAGAACAGAGGAGCCAGTGATCAAGCCACTGATCATTTCAATTGGTGGAAGACCCACTCTACCTCCTGAGCCACAGCCACATCTTAATAAAAATAGTGTACATGTACATACGTGTACATACCTTAATAAAAACAAGCAGGTGAGATGTTAGAACGCTTTTATTTTTATTTTAGTGGACACTCAATACAATAGACAGCTACTTGGGGTTTGTTAAACCTGAGTAGCGAAAAGACCGCGAGGGGGTTGAAAACGATGTGCCGGGAGTCCGCTGTTCTTGCCGGCTGTAATAATCCTCGACCTCGCTGTCTGCTATGGAGCTGGCGGGTCACAGACGTCTCCGAAAACGTCGGAGCGCGTTTGGAAATATATGATATCTTGATAAATCGAGCATATATTTGAAGTTTACACAGCTACATTCTCGCTTGAAAAGAACTTAATAGTTTATTTTGTGACCCAGAAAGAGTAATATTTAAAAGTTTTTAGCCCCGCTTGTCCGCCATTTCCGCGTTTGAGTTTTGGACGAAATGCATTCTGGGATATTTAGCTGTACCAAGTCCACACAAGTCACCACCGATGCATGCTCGATAAAACGGGCGGAGCGAGAACACATCCGGGACTTTTTCGCGTTCTCGGCTTGATGCGTACTTCGAATTGGAACAGTACTTGGTCTCCGACTGATGACGTATCACAAGTACACGAGAAGGCAAGTACGCATATTGAGAAAGGCCCTTTATCTTTAGTTACCAGGGACAACTTGAGTCTTTACTTTGGACTGTCCAGTTGAAGTAAACTCGAGATTCCAAGTTTAGCATGCTGGGAATTAGGGATGTTCCTGGTGACTAATTTCTTTGTCAACTAAATGAGGCAAAAAAAAAAATCAAGTAACTGGCTATTTAAAAACAAAAACACTCAGATTTCAGGTTAAATTTAAGAACCGTTCAACTACAAAAAAAACTCCAAGCAAAGGCTTTTTTAAAACGTTAGTCACATTCTTCAGTAATGAGTCATGCTGCCCAACTGTGAGGCACCTTGCAATCATGCACTCATGTACCCTGGGGGCTCCTTTGGGTAGGACAGCACCTGTCCACCTCAGCTAGCTCCTTTCGATGTGGAGGAGGAATGGCTCTCTTCTGAGCCCCTCCCGAGTGACTGAACTCCTCATCCTATAAAGAAGGGAAAGCACATCCACCTCTCAAATAACGCTCAGTTATGCTGCTTGTCTCTCTGATCTTTTTTTTTTTTTTTTTTTTTTTGTCTTTAAAAGAACTAACAGTAATGGTGTTAACAAAAAAATCAGGCCAAGATAAATGTTTTTTTGGCGTTTCTTACCAACTACGCTTGATCTGGTGACAGATGTTTGCATAACATTAGGACACGCTATTCACCGGCAGTGGTTAGAAAGTAAAATGTAAGACAATTAGATTAAACAACTATTACATCTGGTACCAGCTAGTGACAATAGTAACTAGAAAGTGCATTTTCTGAAGAAACTGCAGTGTGAATGCTGAAATCTGAATGTATCCACTGAAATGAATTGCTGAATGTTAAGTTAAAAATGTTGAATGAGCTGGAAAATACAGAATTTTTAACCTGAAAACAAAAGTGCAAAACTTTCGAAAGCTGATGTTCAGACAGAAGAAGTTGGAAAATAGCTGAACATGTTTAAAATGTAAATTAGAAAAAGATGAGTAATAACAAAATAAAATTTAGAGTCCGAAAACATCTGAATGAATATTAAAAGTTCATATTCTTTGAATCACTGAATGACTAAAATGTGATCCCTCCACTTGGCTCCACACAGTTTAAAAAGTTTACAACTCTGAGCTTTGAAAGACACGCTGTTGGAAAGAGAACAACAATGGCTACATTTTGAGGGTAAAATGATGGCTGTAGAGCAAACACTGTGGACACAGCAGCAGTTGAAAGAGAAGTGTTTAAGATGAATCTTGGCAGAGTGAGAGACAGAGCTAGTTAAGCAGGCAGGTGTGAGCCTGGTTGCTATAGTGACTGCACCCAATGGCTCCATACACACGCACACAGACATGCGCCTCACTTCTGCTGCTTAAAATAAACAAAAGTCAGCCCGAAACAAATCCTTCCCAAATGAAAAGTACAAGTCGTATTGACAAAATTCTGACCCTGAAAGAGTTGGAGGGAAGAGGCTGTGCATTGGTGACATTTATGAAAGAACCATAACACCTATTACAATAATAAACACATTGGATGAAAGAGGGCAGCGATGGCTACGTTTTGAGTGTAAAATCATATCTGTAGAGCAAACGCTGTGGACACAGCAGCAGTTTTAAGAAAAGATTTTAAGATAAATTTCCCCCCTCCTCCCACTCTACCAGGAGTCTAAAAAACATACGGAATAGATAATAAAATTTTAAAATAATAATAAAGATTAGAAGAACAATACTGTGAATGCATTCACAGTAGCATGAATGCTTGAAAAACGCTAATGATTAGTTGACTAATTGTGCATGTCCCTACTGGGAATATAAATGCACACATGGTTATCTGTTTGGAGGGTTACAAAGCCCTCATCTTTCTTTTGGCTTGATCAGCTTGCTGCATCTACATTCTGTTACCAGATGAAGTATTTGTATTTTTGAAAAAGATGCATTTGTTAACTCCACTAATAGTTTACTTTTTCTACTGATCTTAGCCACTTGTTTTTGTGTTAACTATTTTTATAATTTTTGCAAACATATTAAGTACTCTATCCATCTGTCGGAGCTCTGCTTCTGTTCATCCCTTTCCCTGCGCATTATCTGCCCGGTGACTCATTGAGCCCTAATCCTATAATGACAGAGGCTGAGCTACAAATGTTCTGGCTCACTGCTCTCCACTTCCGCCAAAAAGCCTTATGGGGACTGAAAGAGAGAGCCAAATGGGCACATAAGGGGTGTGGGACAAGTGCACCAGCAGTGCGTACTTTAAGTGGACTAGTTTGTGTGAGCTTTCATCTGGCCCAGTCTAAAGACATGTTTATTCCTGTTCTTAGTAGCAGGACAAAAAAAGCTGTTGTCACAGACAGTGCAAACATTACTGAGGATGCAAAATATTTCACTTAATTTCTTCTTTTAAGGTTGGTTTTAAGCAATGTGATGTTAGTACTTGTTACATAATATAATTGTAGCAGTGAGTGCTCCTGCCTCATGGTGCCTGCACAAACACGTGTGCACACACCCTGATGCTCACTCTCACTGGCATGAATAAGATGAGGAACCACGTGTTAACTGGAAGGAATCTCCATGCAGACATAGTTTGTGCATTACTGTCATGTTTAGAAATATTAAGTTATTCCATATTTTAGTAATAACTCTCTGTTCTTAACTTGGGGATAGAACTTAAGATAAAAATGTAATGAAAGCAGAGTTGCTGCTACGTTGTTATTGGGTTTGTTTGTTTGTTTTATTTACTCCCCATCATGCCATGGTTGTAGTTTTGATTTTAGCCTTGCCAGTGGCCCAGACCTACATTGACATCCCAGAGGGCTTCTCTGTTCAGTCACATCAGTGTAACAGCACTCACAAAATGCTTTTAGACCATTTTTGTAATGTATTTCCATCTTGCAACATTTATTTTTCCTAAGGAACAAAACTCAGCTCATCATGTTTTTGGAGGTCATATTTAAGACCTGTGAAAACATACAAATCAAGATGTTATTTTAATGGAGGTTTAACATTTGGTCACCAATGCTACAAGGAACAATTCTGCTTTGCCATCTGTAATCTCTTTATTGCACAGCTCTTGTGAGAAGTGCAAATGGCCAGATGGAAACTACATTAAAATTAAAGTATTCATTCATCGTTGTATACAGGCGCTTTGAGTACTCCGGGAGAGTAGAAAAGTGCTATATAAGAATCAGTCCATTTACCGTTAATGTTTGATATCGTTTCATTGCTCTTTAATATAACACATTACCAAGGCACACTCCCACTAAAGAAAGGTATTCTGTTCCCTGCCTGCTAGTATTCATGTTACCCTCAGAACTAGGGTACCAAGTGGTGCATCCTTGTGTGGTGAAGAGCCGAGCTGGGTTCTGAGTGACCTACTTCTAAGCAAAAGCTCATCAGGAGTTCAGCAGCCTGGCTTTCTCCTCTTCCTTCACCCCTGTTGCTTTTCATCCACGCCCTCTTTTTTCCTCTGCCACAAATTTCCCATCTCAACCATCTTTACTCCACACTTGTCCATTCAGCCTGTCCACGTTTTTGTTTTTAATTGGACTAGGCAGAAATACCTTTAGCTTCTCCTGTAGGCTCAGGAAACAAGTGATGAGTAGAAATTGAATATTAACAGCACGTGATGTAAGAATACCGTTTTTTGTCAATGCATTATGCATACATTTACAATAAAGGTCACAGATGACTGCTGCAGTTTTGGCTTCAATGTTGTAAAACGTGCTTGCATATAGGGCTGTGCAATATGACCAAAATGTCATATCCCGGTATAAGATGTCTATCGTCCTGACAACGATATAAATGACAAAAATGTAACATTTTCTGTAAATTCTGTGAATCTCGGGCAGCTCGACTTGCGTGAAGTGTTTTCAGCTGGGTGTTGTGTACCTGGAGTCGAGTGTTTCAACCGATGCGTGAAACTATACATTTTTAGACATAAGTTGTAATGGCCGCAATTTTCTTTGAGTATTTATTACACGGCGTGCTGCGGGGAAAAGCCTGTTCTAACATTTGAGTCTAAGGTTTATTTTTTGGCACCTGATGGCTCTTTCTTTGCTTCTCATCTGTAAACACTGCATACTGTTTCACGTGATTCAATTTATTTTGAAAAGTCTCAACAGGATCTTGAGCTTTATTGTGAAAGGTTTGTGGAAAATAAACAAGCGGACGGCGGCGCCACGTGATGGTTTTACCGTCGTTGTTGCTAACGACAACGCATAAAAACAGTTGCTTGTCCATCCGTATTGTGGTTATATTAAACATAAGAGAAAGAGAGAACTTTAAGAAATTAATATAGCCACTACAGTGACCATCAAAACGATGAAAAAATATTGCCGTAAACAGATTATTTTGCGACACCACGAAACAAACGATAGCGGAAAATGAAACAATAGACGTTTTATATCGTCGTCCGATATATATCGTTATATCGAACAGCCCTACTTACATATATTAGAGAACATGTTTTATATGCACTTTGAATCACCTTGTTGTTGAATTGTGCTATATAAATAAACTTGCCTTGCCTATTATATTAAATATCTTAGTCCATTGTTTTCTAAAACTTTGCTGTCTGTTTTTGTTTTCAAACAGGGTCTCTTGGACAAGTATCTTATTCCAAACGCTACAGCAGCAGAGAGTAAAGTCTTTTACTTGAAAATGAAAGGCGATTACTATCGCTACCTAGCGGAGGTGGCTACAGGAGACACCAAGAAAGGTAAGCTCCATTTCAGTATGGTGATGGTTTAGATCTTTGGCTGACTGAGATAAACTGAAATATACATATTAGATAAGATATCAGTTAACTTGTGAAAGTATCGGAGTGTACTGAATGACTGTGCTCTTTTCTTTATACTATTCTTTTGTAATTATATTTAAACCTTTTTCTCTTAACACCACAGGGACTGCACTTTATTTTGTTGACTTGTTACAATGACAATAGAGATTCTAATTCTGAAGTGTCAAAATGTCCTCCTTGAGTAAGAGGTAGGATGAATGTACTAAGGGCTAAAAGATCTTTGGTAGTTGCTGTCAGTTTTTAGAAAACTTTGAAAAAGATTACATTGAAGCATAGGTTCTTTTATTTTTATTTTTTTTTTACATACGATACCTTTTATTTGGTCTACAGTGACCAGCTTGGATTACTTGAATATTTTTCTTGGGATCAAATCATTATGGTCCTTTCAGGGATTTCCTACTTTTTTTTTTTTTTGACCCAGATGGTTGGGGGAAAGAAAGCATGCCAGTGTCTACAAATGAGACCGATGCATTCCCTCTTTGATGGTCTCTTTAAAGTTACTAAACTCTACTAATACTGGGAACATGGCTGAAAATTGTATTTTATACTTTTATACAGTCTAGTTTTATATTAAGTTCTGTTCTTTTTAAAATGCATAATGGAAGTCTGTGCAGGTCCCCATGGGTTAGACCAGTCAGATGTGTGTGTGAACAGGACAGGACATCTGTGGTAAATAGTTTGAAAACGCAGCTCCACTGCCCTTTCCTTTCTCTTTCAGGCATCATTTCAAATTCACAGGAAGCCTACCAAGCCGCCTTTGATATCAGCAAAAGTGAAATGCAGCCCACACACCCAATCCGTCTTGGTCTTGCCCTTAACTTCTCCGTTTTCTACTATGAGATCCTCAACATACCTGAAGAAGCCTGCAAGCTCGCCAAGCAGGTAAACTCATTACTCCACATAGCTTCTGTTTACATTTCTGAAGATTTTAAAGTGCTAACTGTAATGTTATTTCTCTGCTATCAATCTTTGAGGACTCAAGTGTAAATTTGCTGTTAAATACAAATGACAGCTAAAACCTGTGTACACAAACACAACAGCTTGTTTTAGGCTATCGAAATCTCACCGAACTGTGTTTTTGAACCCTGTAGGCCTTTGACGACGCCATTGCAGAGCTTGACACCCTGAGTGAAGACTCATACAAAGACAGCACACTAATCATGCAGCTATTGAGAGATAACTTGACGGTAAGTTACATTTCTTAAATCTTACTACTGAAATGACATTTTTCTTCACAAAATGATTTACCTGACTCAGACTAAAACTTTGTGGTCAGCTCTGGTAGTCCCAAATAAGTTATTTAACATAGGTCTGTATTTTAACATTCCTTTAAGATTAGATGTTAATGATTTTTGCTGTCCTTGCATGTTTGCCTCTCCTCTGCCGGGTCATTAATTCCTTTCTTCCCACTTACTGCTCCTTCTCTTTCCACAGCTGTGGACCTCGGACAACCAGGTTGAAGGCGAGGATTCAGAGCCAAGAGATTGAGCCAGACCCCCGTAGTCATCCCTGTTGTCCTGCCATTGTCCTGGCTCATCTTCATCATGATCATCAACACTGAGACCACCTCATTTTGATCATTGTCATCCAACTCTTTCCATCTTTTTTTCTATCTAAGGTTTCTCAGTACTCATCTCATTCCCATCGGTTTACTATTCCTTCTTTTTGTAGTAACTGTGGGGAAAGGGGAGGGGAATTCAAGTGGTGTGGTGGGAGGGTAAAAGTGTTTGGGTTTAGATGTTTTTGGGTGTTGCATTATTAAGGTGCTGGGTGAAAGGGCAGTTTCTTAAACTCATGAAACATGCAGCAGGTTAAGTTTGTAGAAGTAAGAAAATATTTAAGCTGTATGTGCTGTACTACTCATTAACGGTGCTGTTTTTGACCATCCTTTGATGACACATTTGTGCTTGACAAAAACAGGAGCTGCCTCCTTATATTTGAGGTGACAACAACTGAGTTTGTACATGGCAAGGGGAATAACAGCAGAGGTAAAGACAGTGAAGATGTGATTGGGAGAAGGAAGCCAAGATTTAGTTGGAAGACAAGGTTACATTCTACATACTGTTGCTCAACTTTCTACTCTTACTATCTTTTTTGTTTGTTTTTAGTAGACTGCTCTTGTATTTTTATGCATCAGTTATGAGGTATAGAAAACTTTGAAGAACAAAAGAGCACGAGCACACAAGCTTGTATTGTTTTTGTTTTGTATTGGCACGGCAGTTTAAAAAAAAAAAGAAAAAAGGAAAAAAAAAGAAAAAGATCCATCTGCGTATCTAATTAATGCTTTTTCAAATTAAGACATTTTGTTTTGTTTTTTCCTTTTTCTCAGTACTTGCCTGAACTGCATGGTGGTAAGAAGTAGTTTTTGGAGGAGTAAAGAAGGTTGTTGTTGGGCTGGTTAGCTTTGTCTGTCTTTGGAATTTTCTTACAGGACACCCAAGCATAACTGTAATTTTTGGGGGAAATGTGTAATTTCATGTAAGTGGAATAAAAAAAATAATTAAGTTTAATGTGTCCATTTCATTGCTACATTGGTGGGATTTGTGTTACAAGTTACCACTATACCCACCTTTTTTTCCACGCAGCAATATAAACGACATGCAGAATCTAATATAATGGATTAGTTACAAATACCGGTAAATAACTACTCTACAACACAGACCACATCTGGAAATTGGAGATGGAGAAATTCAAACACTAAAACGCCTTATACACATCTGAAAGCTATTTGATGGGATTTAGAAGTACACGTGTTGTTTAGCTGAAAATACTTGAAAATCTAGAAAAAGGAAAAACGAAAAATTTGTGCTGCTCGGCTCCTTGGGTGTGTCTGCTGCTTCACTACCTTAGCTGTGAGCGCCCAGAGCACAGCCATGTCAGAGAAATGCTGAGTTGCTGCCGCATCTTTCAGAACCAACCCTCCAGTGAACACGAGTGCAATAAATGACACGGGAGTGTTCCTGCAGACGTTTCCCTCAGCTTATCTTCCTTGTAGTGTGACAAAGGTTACATGTTCACTGCATGTGAAGGATAACGCTTTATATTTTAGATAATGTCTTTAGTTTTCCAGGACTTCGTCCCAGTAATCAGAAAAGGCAATGGCTGACCGAAACGTGATGGAAGTAGCGTTGTTTAGGACACCAGGTAGTCTCTGCCCCAAGCGTCCGTGGTCTGTGCTTTGCCACCACAAGTATGCCCTTGTTGTTCCTTTTCCCCTCGCTTTTATAGGCGAATAATCACAAGAAATTCGTGAATACACGCCAATTAGAATACAATGTTGAAGACATAACTGAACATATAAGCCTCGTAAGGTGTAGAAAACAGTAAATCTTAAACGTTTATGAGACAGATTATGCGTCAGATTTTTAATTGTAAATTAAATATAGAGTTCAAATATCGCGAGATGTGTGACGTCAAGCATTGGTAGCAAACGCGCCGTGGTTTCGAGTGGAACAGGGAAACAACCTCCGCCGACCTTTCTTTCAATCCTGTAATCCGTCTGCGTAGGGTGTGCTCTGGGGCTAGTCTCGGCACACATTTTATTATGAAACAAACCAAAAGCTAGAGAGCACACGCAGACATATTTTTATAAGAAAAACAAAAATCGGTGAAGCAGGATTTGATTTGCCAACTCAAGCAACGCGAAGAAGACGCTGCCAACGGATAAGAAAGAAAGACGGAACGAGAAGAACGTTAGCAAGCTAAGCTGTTAGCCTCATTGTTGAAAGCGTGGGCGATTAACTTTAGCCAGGTATATTGTTAACTACTTGTTTTTTACGTTGAAGTCAGTTGTCCTTTCAGGCATACGTGTTAATTATAACATTTGTTTTGCAAGCTACCGAAATTTGAGTGCTGTAAGTGATTGCGAAAATTGAAATTTCAATTTGGGCCAGTCACATCGGTTAGGCCACGCTCCGACATTTTGCTAATCACGCTAACTAGCCCACGTTGTTAACGGTTAAGCGATAACTGCCTGCATTGGTGTAGTGACGGATATAAATAATCTCTCAAATCTTAAAAGGCTAATTTTGGTTGACGATTGTCCTCAAAATATCGAACTTGCAGTTGAGACGTAGCCTGAGAACACGCTTCGCCAGCCATGAATCCCAGCGCGCCTAGCTACCCGATGGCCTCCCTGTATGTGGGAGACCTGCACCCAGACGTTACCGAAGCCATGCTATACGAGAAATTCAGCCCGGCTGGACCCATCCTCTCCATTAGAGTATGCAGAGACATGATCACCCGTCGCTCCCTAGGCTATGCCTATGTGAACTTCCAACAGCCAGCTGACGGTAAGTTTACCGCGATCTATGTAGAGCATGTAAGGAAATGTGGTACTGACAGACTCCATTTTGAACATGTACCGTGCTACCTCGTTTTATCTTTAATTTTAAACATGTGCTTTATTAAATTATCAACATGCCATACTACTAGAATAATTAAATCACGAAGAAAATGGAAGTAAGTGCAACATATTTGTTTATTTGTTTTAGCCGAAAGAGCTTTGGACACCATGAACTTTGATGTAATAAAAGGCAGGCCTCTCCGTATCATGTGGTCTCAGCGTGACCCCTCACTGAGGAAGAGTGGGGTGGGAAACATCTTCATCAAGAATCTGGACAAATCCATCGATAACAAGGCCTTGTATGATACATTCTCTGCATTTGGAAACATCCTGTCCTGCAAGGTATCATCCTGTGGTGCCATTTCTTCTGGCTGTGTTTTGTATATGAAATCAACTAATTAAGCATGACTAATGATTGGACCGTTTAAAGCCTGTAGAGTTTCAATTGTGTGGAATGCATGTTGTTTGTGAATGGTTTTGACCTCCTAAAATCTTCCTTCTCCAAGGTGGTTTGTGATGAAAATGGCTCAAAGGGTTACGGCTTTGTGCACTTTGAGACCCATGAAGCTGCTGAACGGGCCATTGAGAAAATGAACGGCATGTTGCTCAATGACAGAAAAGTGTAAGTGTGCCTACTGTTGTACAAGTCTGTGTTTGAAGGAGTGTGATCAAAGTTTGTGTGTGACTGCATCTTGTTCTCCTGTTTTGCCTAATGTACTTTGTTGTTATAGAGCTTAGTTTTAAATCGTGAGGGAACTGAGCTGATAGGATTTATTACATTTTGGTTTGAAGCAGTGAAGTTCACATATCGCAGTAGCTCTAGAGTTATCACTCCTTATTACATAAGCTGTATGTTGTTTTCCCAAAATGCTCTCTTCAATGTCTGACGCTCATTTTACCAACACAGGAGGACTTTCACCCCATTGTATTTGATTTAAACTTTATCAGAATATATTTTGATGAAGTTAGAAAATTTTGTATGTCATGTTATTAACAGATTTGTTGGACGATTCAAATCGCGTAAAGAGAGGGAAGCTGAGCTTGGAGCACGAGCCAGAGAGTTCACTAACGTTTATATCAAGAACTTTGGCGAGGACATGGATGATGAGAAGCTGAAGGAGTTGTTTAGCAAATATGGTAAGATGGCAAGATTTCAGAGACACACTTTTAATAATCACAAATGCTGTTGGTATGATTTGCTGTGTTATGTGTTGATTAGCTCTTGTGTTTTGTAGGGCCTGCCCTCAGCATCCGGGTTATGACTGATGAAAGTGGCAAATCCAAGGGATTTGGCTTTGTCAGCTTCGAGAGGCATGAAGATGCCCAGAAGGTTAACAGCTTTGTTCTTTCTTGGGCGGCGGGGGACTTTTGGTATCTCCAGAGGCTTTGAAAAAGGCACTTGCTGTAGTTTATTCTTTGAATCCACACCTAATCATGACTTTTGTTTTGTTGTAGGCTGTAGATGAAATGAACGGTAAAGAACTGAATGGCAGGCAAGTCTATGTGGGCCGTGCACAGAAGAAAGGGGAGCGGCAGAATGAGCTCAAACGCAAATTTGAGCAGATGAAACAGGATCGCATGACCAGATATCAGGTTTGTTGGCCCATTTCTTGGTTAGATCACTTTCATGCACCACATTGTGTCACAAGAACAATTTAAGGAAAGCTATCTTGCGTCTGATTGGTGCAATATTTAATTTCATTGCTGTGATGTTGGAGCATAACCTGAAGGACAGTAGCAGGAATGCTGAACTACCGTCCAACAGTTTCATTGTGATTTTCCATGTACCAGGGTGTCAATCTGTATGTGAAGAACCTGGATGATGGCCTTGATGACGAGCGTCTGCGCAAAGAATTCTCCCCATTTGGCACCATAACAAGTGCTAAGGTAAAAGCTTTGAGGGGTTTATTTGTGATCGTGAAATTAACAAGGCAATAATTAGACAAAATGCTAACCTATTTTTTTGTTTCCCTAGGTGATGATGGAGGGTGGACGGAGCAAAGGCTTTGGCTTTGTGTGCTTCTCTTCTCCAGAAGAGGCCACTAAAGCTGTAACAGAGATGAATGGGCGTATTGTGGCTACAAAGCCACTGTATGTGGCCCTTGCCCAGCGGAAAGAGGAGCGTCAGGCTCATCTAACCAACCAGTACATGCAAAGGATGGCCACTGTTCGAGCTGTGCCCAACCCTGTCCTTAACCCATACCAGCCTGCTCCACCTTCAGGATATTTCATGGCGGCTATCCCTCAGGTGAGTCAACAACACCCTATTTAGTACTTTTCCATGACATAAAACTCTGTTTTGGTCAACTGTACCAGTGTGCTGTGTTTTTTGGAGTAGCAGTAACTAATGACATGGCTTGATTCTTCTCAGGCTCAGAACCGTGCTGCATACTACTCTGCCAACCAGCTGGCCCAGCTGCGCCCCAGCCCCCGTTGGGCTACTCAAGGAGTGCGTCCTCAGCGTAAGTGATTACATGTAGATTATACGTATGCAGCCTTTACTTAAAAAGAGCTAAAGTCTAATGACTGTTTGCTTCCCCCCCATCCCCCCTTTCCTTCTTTTAGACTTCCAGAACATGCCCAATGCTATGCGTCCAACAGCACCCAGGCCTCAGGCCTTAAACACCATCCGTGCAACCGCCACCACCAACACCCAGGTCCCACGCATGATGGCTTCTCAGCGTATGCGTAAGTATTTTATCTTTGACTTGACAGGAATCAGATGCATTTAGTCTCCTCACGAGCCGATGATGAGTTGATGCAGTTTTGATCAGGCTCCTCTTGCTGTTGTCATTGCAGCCACACAGGCGCTCAACCAGCGCCCTGCCAATGCTTCAGCCGCCGCAGCCCCAGTGCGTGCCATGCCCCAGTACAAATATGCTGCTGGTGTGCGCAACCCTCAGCAGCACATGGCCTCCCAGCCACAGGTCACCATGCAGCAGGTAAGATATCAGTGGATGTAATTCATAAATATAATTGGTGCAAATTTTCTAAATGTACACCTTCAGGATATTCAACATTAAATGCAGTTGTACTGATTAATTTTTTTATAATTATAAATTTTATTTCCCCTCTCCCCAAGTGGGGTTCAGACTTTAGAACCTGGCACAGTTATGTGCTGCTTAATAAGCAAAAAGTAATACAAGTATTCATGACTAATATGGGTCATTGTAATTCACGGTCTGCTTCAAGTGGTAAAAGTGTGGTTGTGTAGTCATTAACCCCCCCCCCCCCCCCCCCCCCCCCTCCTTCAGCCGGCAGTCCATGTCCAAGGACAGGAGCCTCTAACTGCCTCCATGCTGGCTGCAGCCCCACCTCAGGAACAGAAGCAGATGCTGGGTAAATAATTAGTTCAGATTATAAGGAAATAAGTGTAAATGCTCATGGCACGTTATACTCTGTATTTAATTGTTGACTTCGTCCTCCCCTTTAGGTGAGCGTCTGTTCCCTCTGATCCAGAACATGCACCCCAGCCTGGCTGGCAAGATCACTGGTATGCTGCTGGAGATTGACAACTCAGAGCTGCTTCACATGCTTGAGTCACCTGAGTCGTTGCGCTCAAAGGTTAGTGAAACAAGTAATTTCTAATAAATGTGGTATTTCGTAAAGGATTAAATTGCTACAGATGGTCTATGCACCTCATAACTGATGTTTAATTGGAAGTGCAACATATAAATTGGTTTCATAAATGTAATGCTTTTGCAGGTGGATGAGGCTGTTGCTGTGCTCCAGGCCCACCAGGCCAAGGAGGCTGCTCAGAAGTCCTCCACCCCTGCTGGTGTTCCCAGCGTCTAAGGTGTGTTCTCAGGAGAGACATTTTTGGTTCATTCATAAATTGTTGGTGTGCAAATCATATTAAAGAGAAGAAGCAAATGTGTATTTGAGCCCTGTGTTTTTCTCTCTTGCAGATCGAGCATTTTGAAACCTGCTTCACCGATGGAAAAAGAAAAAAAAACTTAAACATTGAAAAACCTAAAACTCTGAAAACATCGCAAAATGATAAATTATTTCTTAAAAAAAAAAAAAAAAAGAAAACGATTGACTCTGCCAGGTCTAGGGATGGTTTGACTAGACCTTGATCATAAACAAAAATTTGTTGAAAAAAAAAATAGCAAAATAGAGAAAATTGAGATAATTAAATTTGAATGCATTCCTCTGTTTTATGTCATTTTACTGTGTCAGTGCTCAGAATATCCACCCACTTTAGGAAGGTGGCAGCTGGGCATCTTGAAAGGTGATTTGTATCGTAAACTACTGGCTGTAATAAACTCAATAAATAATTTGGGCTCTCTGTTTAGTAAATTACTGCAGTTGTCAACAGCTACAGGTCATACATAATTATTTGCTGTCAAGAGTTGATTTAATGTATTGGTTCTATTTTAAAGCACAGCCAGCTTTCCTCCACCAGGTGTCGCTCTCAGGCAGCAGTTTCCAGATTACACACTTTTCTGTGAACTATGTTATCATACATTTGATCTCATGCTTGTTTCGCTTAAAAAAAAGGGCCTGCTGGACTACATGCAGAAAAATTGACTATTAAATAAAAGGACAAACAGTGTGTTGAATTGATTAGTATCCAGACTGATTGGATCCTGTTTTGTTCCATAGAAACTTTTTCCTGGAATAAAAAAATGTTTCACTTTTAAGATTCTGATAATACTGATTTAAAAAAAAAAAATGAAATTAACATTGAAGGTTGATAGTGGGGCAGGCTTGAGGAAGTGTCTCATCAGCTCTTAACAATTGAGTTGGATAAGAGTTTAAAGCAAACAGTTGTACTCTTATTTGTTTTGTAATGTGTGGAAGCCAATTGCTGTGTATTTTGTTGCCCTTGAAAGGTCAGCTTAATGAAGCATCAGCAAATGGAAAAACGCTGTAAAAACACAAAACAGAAGTGTGTTTGGGGGGACGTCAATGTGACTGAACCAAAACGGGAAGCATTGCACTGAAGCGGAGAACACTTGTAAAAGAGGAAAAAGTGCACAGCAATGTGTGCTGTAATCGCATGATTTATATTATACTCTAGTACATGTTTGCTATTAGCCGTTCACTTTTGGCTTGTCACTTTTGTTTTTTCTATTTGGTGGTGTTTCCTTTAAATGCAGTGCATTTGACCTTTCAGGGACACCATAGGTATTCTGATGAAGAGTGCTGAACCCCTGAGTGGGTATGTGTGCTGTCATCTGTTTATTGTATCCTGTCTTGAAGTTTCTACAGTTCTTCTTACCTCACAATCTGTGTTCATGTTCCTACACTACAAATTAGTGAACTGTTAAAATTATTAATAGTAGTATCCCATCTTCCCATCTTCTGTCTTACTCATTGACACTTTCCAACCACAGCAGAGGGTTTTTGTATGATTTCGTATATACGAAGATGAGGCAGCAGTAAGAAAAGAGTTCCTGTTTCTTCAAATGTCTACAAAACATTTTATCAATCCAATGTTCCATTTTTGTGCACTTTTGGATGTAGTTGTGAGTCAAATGCTTATTTTTCCTAAAATTTTGGAACAGTGCTTTAATCTCACCTCCTCACACATTCCTTTTTACCTAGAATCTGTGTTTTTATCAGGACCATGGTGATTACTGCCTGATTGCTCTAGTGGACTAAAATATCTTTTATACATAACCCCAGCTTCTGGCTTTATAGATGCTCTAGGTTCTTTCTGCATCTCCCCTCACACTTGCCTGATTTAGTCCTTGCTTTAAGCTGTGGGACATATTTCAAAACCCAATCCAGTACATGGGTGACCCAAAACAATGTTCCACTGGGATTTCATAGGATTATCCAGCTTTGCTGCTTATGGTGTGTGTTCATATCAGTTTATGGTTCACAGAGGAAGGATTTTCATTAAATACATTTCATCCTCACTGAGAGATACATGTAAATCACCATTGGTGCTATATGTGCCTTCAGTTCTCAGAGGGATCTTTGTGTTAACTATGGTTGTGGTTTTCTTTTGGGGTATAAGGATGAAGTTCTTGTGTAGCCTGATTAGTCCTGTGTAGGCAGCTATACAATGTACAGCATAAACAGGGACTTTGTGCTTACACTGACCTGCATCTATTGATTTAAAAGCCTCCAGCTTACCCTAGATTCCAGCTGCCACATGATTTTCAGTCTTATTCAGACTTTTTGGCAAACTGTCCTATTAATTATCTATAATTGTCTATAAGGAATCCTAGCTTCAAATATAGACATTTTTTTCCTTTTTGGTTTGTTTTAATATGGCGTTGAGGGTGAAAGTTAATTTAATAATCAGAAGTGTAAAATTGTTATCCACTCACTTGTCACTTCGTCTTGTGTGTGCACCTATGATGTACAGTGTAATCCTCTCTTGCATGGATTAGGTTTGTATGTTTACAGCTGACCTGTCTGCAAGATCTTTCATGTGCTGTAAGAAACCTGTTCTGGTATAATAATAATAATAATAATAATAATAATAATAATAATAATAATAATAATAATTTAAGAGTAGTAGTGGCCAATTTCCATGTTAAACAATGAGTAAGTAAGCCATGGTAATAGAAACCAATTAGTCCTATGCAGTCAAGTTCAGTTGTCCAATAACTGTATACAAGATTTTCTGGTCCTGTGGACCCGCTTTCCTCTAAATCTCGCGATATGATTTGAATTTCCGAGCCAGAACGAGAACTGTGAACAACAGAGCGAGCTCTGTAGGAGCTGTTGTCGTTCGAAACGGAAAGGATAGGTGGGACCGAAGACAGAGGAAAAATAAGTTGGCAAGTAACTGACGGCACTGCAGTGAGACCAGGGATTAAAGAACTGAAACGTTTTCTGAAAAAGAGAGCGTTTCTTCTTTCCTGCTGTCTCCGGAACAAGTGTCACTAGCAACAGACGGTACGTTCTCATCGTTTCTAGCTAACCTGGCTAACTGGTAGCCAATTGCTACCGTTCGCTGTGTTTTGTACTTAGTTAGCTGACTTGCTTTCTGGTAACCGTCAGCTAGACAAGCTATAGAAAATTTCTTGTGGCTCTTAGCTTTGTTTTGTTAACATCACGTGCCCTGCTTTACGTTTGGACACGTGTAAGATATGGTGATAATTGTAAGAATAACGTAAACTGTCCTTAAACACAGTGCACAATGCAGCTAACCGAGCTGTGAATCTGATGTCATTGAGAAGTTTAGTACGTTACACCGACTCGTGGTATTATCACTGCGTTTTTGTTTTTTTGTTTACTCAAAATAGCTACCAAGAACTATACGATTGCAATACTTTCTGTTTAGCCCATTAAAGGCGTTGGACTTCCTTTAATCGACGTCAAGTACGAAGATAAAAATCGTGGTTTCAGAATTTTCTAAGGTTTTGTCCGTCACAGAGAGAGTTTACTAAAATGTAAACCACAGATCTGTGTCAGAGATAAATTTCAGCTCTTAGGCACTGACAGCTAAACATACTACTTTACGGAGGCTGTGAATTAGTAAGCGATTAAAGCACTTTTCAGTAGTAGTAGCAGAAAGAGAAAATAACTGTCGTTAGGTAAACCTTGGTAGCATCAAACTAAATCTTATAAGTTGGTATGTTGGGCTCTCACATATACAAGTAAAATAAAAACATTTTTGGCTCATTTACTTTTCCTAGTCCTTAGCATTTCTTAATTTGCTATTCCAATTTATTTAATATGCCACCGTGAGCTATGATGTTGTAGTAAATGTATTCATTGTATGTACAAAAAATTTAATGTCCCACTTCCCCCAACTGTTATCCGTTTTGATAGTTAACATAACATGATTTGCTTAATGCATTGCACTTGCTCAGTCACTGCTGATTTGGACTGGTGACACTATACAAAAAGTATGAGGGATTATTGAGAGAAACACCTAGGAGCCATCCAAAACTTATTTCACTCCACAGCACGATTTTGTTATGTTTTATGACACCTATGTGTGCTTTGAAATATATTCATGTTTGGAACAGCTTCATTGATTTAGTACAAAATGAAAGAAAAGGTCATTCTTCTTCTGTTCCCCGTTTCATCAGTTCGGCTCTGTGTTTGAGGGGAAAAAACAAACAGTGATAATTGCAAAACGTGTTACTGTGTAAATTTAAGTGTAATAAAATCTTTCTGCCAATTGGCTAAACTGTCTAAACTTGAAGATGGAAAGATGTTAAACCAAGAATTCTCGAAGTCAAACTGAAAAATCTGCAACTTGAAGTTGATGACAGTTGTTCAGATGCTAGGAGCTCACCCACTCATAGCATTACAGCTGTCGCCACAAAGTAAACAAACTATGGGGGAAAAACAGTAGTCAAATCAGAAGAATTAGAGATAAAGTTGAACATGTACACCTTGAGAGTTGGATAATATCTCTAAATTAAAACAAAAAAAAAAAGAAGTTGTAACAGATGTTTCAAAGTGTTCCAAAAAAAATACATCTTCAAATTTCATTAGTACTTCTTGATCTAGGATAGCTCTGATCACATTATTGATAGTGGAAGTTGCTCTGTTGAGAAGTGAATCATTTTTGTTTTATGACGGCTTCACTGCCCACTGTCGCCTACTGTTGGTATCATATTGTTGGCATACCTGCCAGATAAATGACTCCAAAGATAATCAAACTGTGAAAAGTAGAGCTTGTATCAAGAACTAGGTCCTTTAAATTGGATGCCCTTGTGGTTCTGGTTTGTGTGTGTTGTGTTAATCATTTAGCACACGTTTTGCATTATCCATCTTATCTGGGATGCTTCTTTGATATAATTTGCAGAGATCAAGCATCTTGTTTTTCATCATTGATTTATGCTTGTTTACTCCTTTGGTTACATCATTTTATGTTATATTTCATATATAAAGAAATATAAATATATATTTATATTTCTGCCTCTTCTATCTTTTCTGGTTTTGTTACATTGATTTTTAATCAGACATTTGAGTGGTGCATTTAGAGAATCACAAATTACTTCTATAGTTAAATGAAAATTTAATATAATTTCATAATATACATAGAAAATTGTCTTTGCTTTGTCGCTCAATGGGAAAGCTTTCTACTGGAAAGTCCTCCAGATGAGATCATTTTGAGGTTAATACTTTTATTGTGCTTAATAAGCACTAGAGTCTGCTCTCTGGAGTCATCAGTGTTTGGGTGTGAGAGGCCACTATGAACTTGGCAGCATGTTGCCTAGACCTGTGTGTTCTTCCAAAGAAAGGTCATTAGCCCACCATGATGATCTGGACCTTTATTTTCTGTGTGTATATGTCAGGACCCCATGCGAAACATGGCATAAAACTATTGCTAAGAATTTATTCCACCAGCTGAAAAGTCATACTCTGCAAAATGAAGACTGTTTTAAACTCCGCATGTCAACGTCTCCCCACACACCAAAGAAAATAAGGTTAAATAAACCTGTTGTGATACCTGTGACTGTTCTTGGTGAGTCATTTTTATAGTCATTGCTACATTTTTTTTTAATATAAGTACAAAAGAGCAACTTTTTAATTTAAATTGTTTTATTTTGTGTCATGAATTCTTGCTTGATGTAAGAATTCAAGAGACAGACTGCGACATAGTCATTTGTGAAAAACCTCTGTGTGCAATGGTTAGAAAATGGTTAAAACAAAACACTTCAAATTATTCAGATTTTTTTGTATTCAAAGTAGAAAAAAAAGCATTGAATGGTCAATTTGAAGGAGTATATCAGTGCAATTTTGGGCACCATATGGTTGAGAATAACATTTGTTTTTGGAACATTGCTTCGCTCCGTATTACAGGACTGTTTAGGACATAAATATAACCTTGCTTTCTTGCTGTTTTTGCTAACATTAATACTTGAACAACCAGCAGCACATTCATCCATAACAGCCGGTATTTTAAAATGTATTTCACTTTCCAATAACAGGCCTTATAGATGGACATTAACTGCAATAATAACATGAAAGACTGGTAAGCACTTGGTGAACATTGCAGTCATAATCGGTTCTTGTTAATCCCATAAAATACTGTCCGGTCGCATGCTACACCTCATCACGCACAAAATGCAGGGATTCTCTACTAGACCATCTTCTTAAAGTGCCCTGCATGGTTTGGTCGATTCTTCACAACACTTGCAAACCACTATCCTCTTGTAGTTGCACTTTTCTGTCACCATATGGCAGCGTCAAAAAAAGAAAAGTGAAACATGCTATGTTGTGGACTAATCTTTTTTGCCTCTTTGATTTTTAATTTTAAAAAAACTTTTTTTTTCACCTTCCTTCTCTTTGTAATGAACTCCATTTTCTTTCTCTTTCCTGTTCAGACAATTAGCTTTCTGCCTACACCTAGCATTGTTGCTATCAGGCAGCGACCCGTCAATGTTTTGGAGTGTATGTAAGCATCAGTGCAATGGTTACATACGCATAATCCTTTGTTATGGCAAAGCTACAGAAACGGAAAATTTTGGGAGACAGTAAATACTGCAATATCTATATTTTGAGTAGTGCTGCTACTCGTTCCTCCAGCACATTACTTTAACATATTGAGTAATCTATTACTCAGCAGGCCTGCTGTAGACATTTGTGTTTGCTAGCTATGAGTGGCTGATTGCTATTCATGATAAATGAAAATGTAGTGAAGGAGGTTATTGAAGTCGGACTCGTATTTGGATGCTCTACATATTGCTTTTTGATCTAAACATGTATGCAGTGCAGTCACAATTAACATGTAGGCCAACTCTTGGACTGCTGTGAAAGACAGATTTACATCGTTTTAGAAGAGTCGCTGATATCAGAGGTTTTTCTTGCACCTCTCTGGCATGGATTTTAAATTATTATTTTCACCCTGCACAGTATAATAGAACTATTTCCCTACTTCCACTATAATTTTGGATTCTTTTGTGTTGCATACTTGCAATTTACTCATTAATTTCTCTCCATTTCCCACCCTCTTCCTGAGCTGTTAGCTCTGTCAGCTGAGCAGAAATGCCAGGATGCTTACCTCATCCTGCTCCCCTCCTTTTGAGGGAAGTCTGAGAGGTTTGGGGGGTGGGGGTGGGGGTAATAGGCAGGCAGCTGGAGACTGTACTGGCTTTGTTGGGGTTGGAAACTTTTCCCTTTCTTCTCCCTGTCTGCCTGCTAGCCTCTCTTTGTACATTAAACAATGCCTTTCCTGTTCACACTGCTGTTGTGATTGTTCTTTGCACTTTTTTTAAATTCTTTGTATTGCTTAGTCACAATCTGAACACAATCCATTGAGTTTTTGATGTTGTACACCTCATAAGTCTTATTTTTCCTTCGTCTTTTTAGGTGGCGTATATTACATACAATCTTGCATATCATTTTCTGCTACATAGGAAGATAGTCAAATAATCATGCTGGCATGTTTTAAATGTCTTCTCTGTTCAAATTAGTACAGTTAAATCTACCAGCTCAATACACACACCTCCAGACTTCAGCTTGCTCCACACTGTGGCGTAAAGGGTGGAACTCTGTTTGACTTTCATCCCACATCACTCAGTAGTGGTTCAGCTTGTCTGCCAGGATGTTGCTCGGTGTCTGTTCATGATGCAGTGGAACTCTTAGTTCTGCATTGACTGTCCCCAAGCCCATAGAAGCCCAGGAATGTGCATAGAGGCAACATTACACATGAGACCGGCAGGCCAGGAATGCAGCTGCAGTGAGACTGACTGACTACACTGGCTCAGCTGTGTGATGTCAGTTTCTTTCCTGTCATCACTGCTAGTTGACATAGCTATATCTCAATATACCTTTTCATCCATTCGTCTTTAAATCTTCTGTCTTCACTTGTCTGTTGTATATTTCTGTCTCTTTGTTTATCTACAATTCTCAGTATACCGTGTGCCAATCCGTGAGTCCACATACTTTTTGTGTGTGGTTTTCCTTGCCCTTTCATATTAGTCCTTCATACCCTGCTTGTCAGTTATTAAAAAAAACAAAACCATCTCACTAGTTAACTTCAACGGGTAAAGTTTTTTACTTGGTAGAGAATTCCAGATGTGGAAAGATTAGCATTCTTCTGCGGTGCACACAGGGTTGTCCTGTCCTTTCTGTTGCATCAAAAGAAGGTGCTTTAACCTCCATGGCCTCAATGCTTGAACATGAAGAGGTTTCCCCTTCATAATTTTCCTTTCACTCATTCTGACTGAGCTTATGTTTAACCAGAATGTCAACATCGGAGGAGGAAAAAAAAAACACATTGGGACCTTTCAAATATTTTGTCATTGTTTAGTTGTGTATGTATCTTGTGATGCTTGTGCTTTTCATATCAAGAATTCAATGTCATTCTTTTATGGCATAGGTTAGAGGTTACAAATATAAGCAAATGCCGCACCCGTCTTATAAATCTTAAATATGTGGAGTTTAGTCATTGAAGTATGTGCAAACAATTTGGAAATTCTTAAATCATATGGTACACAATGAGACGGTATGTCTGTGAAATAATGATGATGATTACATGGAACTGTCATCAAAGTCATATGTCTGGAGATGGTTAAATCTCTCAAGCATGAAAGGAACTTTAACACAGTTTTTAGTGAACTTTTTAGGTACATTAAACAATGCCTAGATATGTAATAGATTCTTGTTAATGCCTTTTGGGTGACTGTATCGGGATATTTTTGCACATACATGTAAGAGATTTTAAGTATATGGGAAAACATGAATCACTGCCACAGGAAATCTGTGCTGTTGTTGAGTTTATTGTACCCATGGTTCTCAGCATGTATTTAGTGTGAGGCGTACTCTCCCAGGCTGCAACAGGTCAGTTGAGGTCAGTACTGGATCTGGTCTCTCTCTCTCTCTCTTTTTGTGTGTGTGTCTGTGTGTGTGTCTCTCTCTCTCTCTCTCTCTCTCTGGAATGCCAAATAAACTCAGTCACCAGAGAAATCTGTGGTACATCCACTATCCCTCATCTTTCTGTGCTGTCACTTTTTTTTTTTTTTTTTTTTGTACTTAATCAGGGATGTCGACATTACATTAACTAAAAGATTTTTCTAGTTAACTTGCATTGCCTCTTACTGTGTTTTGTTGCTAACAGGTGTAACAATACAGGGAGTGCAGAATTATTAGGCAAGTTGTATTTTTGAGGAATAATTTTATTATTGAACAACAACCATGTTCTCAATGAACCCAAAAAACTCATTAATATCAAAGCTGAATGTTTTTGGAAGTAGTTTTTAGTTTGTTTTTAGTTTTAGCTATTTTAGGGGGATATCTGTGTGTGCAGGTGACTATTACTGTGCATAATTATTAGGCAACTTAACAAAAAACAAATATATACCCATTTCAATTATTTATTTTTACCAGTGAAACCAATATAACATCTCCACATTCACAAATATACATTTCTGACATTCAAAAACAAAACAAAAACAAATCAGCGACCAATATAGCCACCTTTCTTTGCAAGGACACTCAAAAGCCTGCCATCCATGGATTCTGTCAGTGTTTTGATCTGTTCACCATCAACATTGCGTGCAGCAGCAACCACAGCCTCCCAGACACTGTTCAGAGAGGTGTACTGTTTTCCCTCCTTGTAAATCTCACATTTGATGATGGACCACAGGTTCTCAATGGGGTTCAGATCAGGTGAACAAGGTGGCCATGTCATTAGTTTTTCTTCTTTTATACCCTTTCTTGCCAGCCACGCTGTGGAGTACTTGGACGCGTGTGATGGAGCATTGTCCTGCATGAAAATCATGTTTTTCTTTTTTCTTTTTTCTTTTTTTCTTTTTTTTGCCTGTCCCGTTTGGCTCTTTTGCCATCAGAATTGTTGTCTAAAGGCAAAGAAAGATGCCCAACGGATTTACTTTACCAAACTGACCATCCCAGCCTTGCCGTAATGGTCCATTTGATTCACCTTTTATTGTTTATTTTATTTTCACTTACTGAATACGGGACAGACTTGACTGGGGGAAAGAAGGGGAGAAAGAAAGAGGGAAAGAGAAACAGCTGAGAAGAGGGACGGGGGAGAAGGGCAAAAGACAAAAACCAACAGAACGGGCAGAGAAAAAAAAATGCATATATCAATCACCTGGGTCACCTGCTGAGAAAGAAAAAAGAAAACAAGCAGAAGAGAACAAGAGTAATAGAATAAACAACATCACAATGATATATGGGAATATGACAGTAAATACTAAATATTAAACATTATTGTGCAGCACATAAGATCAACAGAACACAGTGTGCTTTGAGGTAGGAGCCAAAAAGGGTGTAGTTTGTGGGTGTGATCACCCGTGTGTACACCTGTGAGCATGGACGCGCTTGTTTTTTGTTTTTTAAAAGGTTCCTTCATGTAATAATCTGCTAGAGGGTGTGGGGGGGCCACAGCCCCGTCCTCCAGGGCATGAAGCAGGTATGGAGGAGATCAAAACTCCAGACATCCAGAGGCCCCCAGAACACAAGAGACCAAGGAAGACCAACAGAGGGGCAGCCGCGCCACTGTCCCAGAAAGAGCTGAGGAGAGTCCCAGATGAGGGCTCACTCAGCAGCCGCGGAGCAGAAGCCAGGGGGAGTTGCAGTGACGCGCCCGTGAGCTCCGCCAGCAGCCAGCCGCGCCTGAGTGACCGAGCCCCAGGCCGAGAGGCCGGGGGCACCCCACCTCCGAAGTGGCCCGAGCGAGCCCCAGGCTCCAGGCCCCGATAAGCGGCCGCCAAGGAGTGAGCCGGTGTGTACCTGGACGCCCATCCCCGGACACAAAGAACCACCAACGCACCAATGTCTGAGGGAGTCCGCCACTGGCAGGGGAAGTGGTGGTAGGGGGAGATAGGCCTCCAAACCTTGGAGGGCCTAAGATGTCCCCAGAGAGGTGGCGCCTGACACCCAACCTGACATATAGACACAGAAATACAGGCACACACATATACAAACATCCATTCCCACCCTCATGCTCTCATATGCACTTACTCCACACTCAACCAACGTGGAGACAGACATGAAGAGACGCTGTACACACGATCACACTCCCCAAGCGTACTCTACAAACCGGGTCTAGGTACCCTTGCCCCTGGAGGGGGGAACTGCACCCAGACCCAGGTGGTGTTACCCTTTTCCCTGCGGTGGGGGGAGGCAGACCGCCCCGACTCCGCAGCAGCAGGAAGGCCCCACACTCCAGACTGCAGTCGGACGGCCAACTCCTCCTCCTAGCCCCCCCGCTCCAGCAGGTCGCAGAGAATGGGGGTGAGAGAAGACTCCAAACCTCCCTCCACCCGCTCATTGTAGTGTTGATGCATGTGTGTTCTAAGGTGCATTTAAAACCCAGGAGGGCATGGAGCTACCTGCCAGAGAGCAGCAGGTAAGTGCATGGTCCCTCCTGCTAGCCCTCAATGTCTACGTGTATTTAAAATTGAGAGGTGGGCAACGACGCCAGGGGTGGGGTGTACACCCTGATGGTACTTTGGGTTCCGTGTATCGTGCCCACCCCCAAGATCCTATATGTATGTGTAATGAGAGTGTGAGTAATGTGAATGTCTAAGTTGTGGGATAAAATTGAGGCAGAGGCAGCCAGAAGGGGACAGAGGGGTAGCCTCATGTTTTTCTTGAAGGATGCAGACTTCTTCCTGTACCACTGCTTGAAGAAGGTGTCTTCCAGAAACTGGCAGTAGGACTGGGAGTTGAGCTTTACTCCATCCTCAACCCGAGAAGGCCCCACAAGCTCATCTTTGATGATACCAGCCCAAACCAGTACTCCACCTCCACCTTGCTGGCGTCTGAGTCGGACTGGAGCTCTCTGCCCTTTACCAATCCAGCCACGGGCCCATCCATCTGGCCCATCAAGACTCACTCTCATTTCATCAGTCCATAAAACCTTAGAAAAACCAGTCTTGAGATATTTCTTGGCCCAGTCTTGACGTTTCAGCTTGTGTGTCTTGTTCAGTGGTGGTCGTCTTTCAGCCTTTCTTACCTTGGCCATGTCTCTGAGTATTGCACACCTTGTGCTTTTGGGCACTCCAGTGATGTTGCAGCTCTGAAATATGGCCAAACTGGTGGCAAGTGGCATCTTGGCAGCTGCACGCTTGACTTTTCTCAGTTCATGGGCAGTTATTTTGCGCCTTGGTTTTTCCACACGCTTCTTCAGAATCAGAATCAGAAAGGGGTTTATTGCCAAATGTTGAGCAGGTTTACAACATTAGGAAATTGCTGCGGTTCTTGCGACCCTGTTGACTATTTTGAATGAAACGCTTGATTGTTCGATGATCACGCTTCAGAAGCTTTGCAATTTTGAGACTGCTGCATCCCTCTGCAAGATATCTCACTATTTTTGACTTTTCTGAGCCTGTCAAGTCCTCCTTTTGACCCATTTTGCCAAAGGAAAGGACGTTGCCTAATAATTATGCACACCTGATATAGGGTGTTGATGTCATTAGACCACACCCCTTCTCATTACAGAGATGCACATCACCTAATATGCTTAATTGGTAGTAGGCTTTCGAGCCTATACAGCTTGGAGTAAGACAACATGCATGAAGAGGATGATGTGGACAAAATACTCATTTGCCTAATAATTCTGCACTCCCTGTAAAGTTAAATTTTAACAAACTAAATGATAATGATTGTAGCAACTAATGTTATAAGCAGAAACCAGCTCGGTTTATGCAACTGTTCGTTCACTATGGGAGTGTAAACAAGATAATTTGTCTTTGTGAATGTTGTCTGAATGCTTCTGAGTCTTTAAAGTGGAACCAGTGCAGAAGTACGAACAGGAGGCAACTCTTGTTGTTGCTGAAAAAAACAAAGGTCTATGGTGAAAATGGTCCTTTGCGCTTTAACTTCAACACTTTCTTGATGAGCTTCTAGTTTTAATAATCTTAATAATAGTTTTGTAGATTTTGGTCCTGATAGGAGTCATAAAGGAGGCTAAAGCTGCACATATGTGCTTATCTTGTGAGCACAACACATAAATGCAAATATGCAATGTCTTGGTTTTACAGTCAGAGCTTCTCTTGTTGGCCACGTCCAGATTCAGGACACCCAACATGTAAAGGCTCAGGTGTCCACTTTGTTTAGCATTTGTTTGTGGAAGATATATTTGTTTGCAAGTTAGGTTTTTATTTATACATCACATAAAATGCATCTGTGATGAGCTTGAGACTAGATTCTCTCCATACCTTTTTTTTTTCTGCATTTCATGGGGTGTGAATAACCTTTATTCCAAATGTGTTTAAATATATTTTACAAATCCGTTTTTCTTAAGTCTGAGAAAGGATCAAGGCTGCAGAACCTGTGTGGAAAATGAAATGAGCTTGTGAAGATGTAAGAATCAGTTTTAACTTTTTTGCCTATTAGTTT
Organism: Rhamphochromis longiceps; assembly: GCF_057381845.1. Taxonomy (NCBI): domain Eukaryota; kingdom Metazoa; phylum Chordata; class Actinopteri; order Cichliformes; family Cichlidae; genus Rhamphochromis; species Rhamphochromis longiceps. Next base: position 8,031,673 of record NC_140567.1, read on the forward strand.
TCATCAATTACCTGTGAAAACAAGATGACTAGATCCAATCAGAATTAAGTTGTGTAGTGAAATGGGAGGCAGTGATCCAATAAGAAGTAATCTCCTTGTGTAGCAAGGTTAGATTTTTCCAATTTGAACTGCTGTCAACAAACAAGGTTGGAGGCTCCCGGCTTTTTGTTTTTTGTGTTCATGGTCTGGCTGCATGGCTGAGTTCAGCATACACTTATGTTTAAAAATCACTCTGGGTTTTTGACTAGCTTAGTGTTAGCATGTTGTCTGTGTAGAGCCTTGCAAAGAGCTCAAGTTCTGTTAGCAGCATAATGCAGTTGTTTCTGTCCTGGATGCATTTTGCACTTTACCATTGCACATATCTCAACCATCCCATCCTTAATATAGATAAAATTATTGTCCAAGTCCACACTGTAGACTGCACCACTATTTTCCTCCAGCACACAAACTGAAATCAGGTGATTGTAGTGCAAGTGAAATCGATAAGCGGATTGGCAAGCAGACTAACAATTCCAAGGAACTGAACTACTGGGAACCGGTTCTCTACAAGTTCTTGATTCCCATACCTATCTATAACAGAAAAGGCCTGGACTAAGAATTACTCCATATTTTTTCTGCGTCAGTTCTTTCCCCTATCTCTCCTGGATTTCGCAGAAAAACATCCCACACACGGGTGTGTTTCATTGTATGGATGGAACACACACTCTCACACACACACACACACAGAAAGTAATGAAACATAAAATAGAGATTAAAGACCAACAACCAAACACACATCAACAACAATCTGAGAACAGAGGACAGATAACAGCAAATTGAGAAGTTGGTGAGCTTGAACTGATAGAGAATAGATGTCTGTTCTGAGCCTATGAGAATGCAAATGGTCCAAGTCATTACTGAGCCAGCTCGCTGCAAAGTCGGTGTGATGCTGAATTCCACTGATGTGTGAACAGCACAGCCAGTATTCTGTGTGTTCACTGCTGGTGAGTGGGTGTCATATGTGCTTCGTCCTCCATGCTCTATCAGGCAACTCCCTCACCTAAACCACAGAGTTTTTTCAGTATTGCAAATATTTTCGAGACGGACCATGTGAGAAAGGAAATGGTGGAAAATAATCTTATTTTTTCTGATATTATCTGAAATTCATGGATGAAATTATCTTAAATAGGCTTTTGCTTTATTTTTACTTTTTGTTTCTCTGGGGTGGAGAGAAGCCAGCTTGTTAATAAATAAAAAAAACAAAAAACAAACCCTCAGACTAAAAATACGCTGAAATGAAAGTGCATATAAATTTAGTTTGCACATAAATTAAAAAACAAAACGGCTCTCTTTTTAGGTGATGAGATTCATTGGTAGTTTGGACTGTGTTAATGTATTTACCGCACGATAAGGCGCACATAAAATCCTTAAATCTTCACAAAAATCGACAGTGCGCCTTATAATCTAGTTAGCCTTATGTATGAATTTTGGTTTGTGCTTACCGCAAACCAATTTTATGTGGTACACGATGCTCAAAAGTCTGTCAAAAAATTTTTTGTGCCACTTTTCGGAGCATTACAGTTACTGTTGCAAGGAGCCTCACGGAGTAATACGTACTGTGCTTCAACACAATATTACTGTGTTGTGTGTGTGTGTGTGTGTATAACGACTTCAAAATGGCGCCTGCGAAGAGACACTCTTACAAAGCGGATTTTAAACTCCGAGCAATCAGTTGTGCAGTAGAAAATGGAAATGGAGCAGCTGCGAGACAATTTGGCATTAATGAGTCCATGGTGCGCAAGTGGAGGAAGCAAGAAGATGACCTAAAACAAGTAAAGAAGACCAAAAGGAGTTTCTGAGGGAACAAGGACAAAATTGAACAGTGGGTTATTGAACAGAGAACAGCAGGTAGAATTGTCTCTACTGTCTCTATTCGACTCAAGGCAACAGTGGTAGCACGTGACATGCAGATTAACGACTTTGAGGGGGACCTTTTTGGTGTTTCAGTTTTATGAAAAGGCATAATCTCTCAATCCGCACAAGAACTACTGTCTCACAGCAACTGCCAAACGATTACAAAGAAAAGTTGGCCATTGAACCGTACTGTCGAGAAAACCGCTACCAGTATGGTATCTATATGCACCACAGGGAACAAGAAGTCATCCTTCACTGTAGTTCTGGGCTGCTAAGCTAATGGCCAGAAACACCCATGGTCATTTTCAAGAGGAAGACTTTGCCAAAAGAAAAGTTTCCAGCCGGCGTCATCGTCAAGGCTAACTCAAAGGGCTGGATGGACAAGGAGAAGATGAGCGAGTGGCTGAGGGAAGTTTATGTCAAGAGACCGGATGGCTTTTTCCACAAATCTCCGTCTCTTTTGATCTACGACTCCATGCGCGCCAATCAAGGCTGTCAAAACCCAAGTAAAGCATACTAATTCGGAGCTTGCCGTCATTCCAGGTGGATTAACCAAAGAACTATTGGTGTCAACAGGTCGTTCAAAGTTAAATTACGAGCTGCGTGGGAGCATTGAATGACAGAAGGTGAACACACATTCACCAAGACAGGGAGGCAACGCTGAGCGAGTTACGCTACTATCTGCCAATGGATCGTGGATGCTTGGGCTAAGGTATCAGTCTCAAGTAGGGATGGATATCGTTTAGGTTTTATCCGATACTGGTGCCAAATCGGTACTTTTGAAACGGTGCCGGTGCTCAAACCGGTGCTTAAAGAATGGAGAACACAAAATTGGTCCAAAAACCTCTCATGTTCAGCTGTTTTTTGTAAAAAGATAACAATGTTAGCCTTTTCTGCAGCTATGGGGCATATATGGTATCACTCTTGGCTGGAAGCAGTGCTTAAACAATGGAAAAAACACAAACTTTGTCCTAAACCTCTCATGTTTAACTGTTTTCCACTTTTTCTTTGGTCATTTTAGCCTTTTTAGCCAGGGTGAAGGGAGTATCTGCCATCAAACAAGAGGACAGCCGCATGTAGCTATGATGATGTTTGCTAGTTCACCTTACCTGCATTAATGTAATAACGTGGTTAGCCTACTCAACGTAAATTAGCTACTCACGCAGAGAAGAACGGCTGCTGCCACCATCATCCGTCATCATTTCTGCTACACTGGCAGGGCTAGGGGCCAGGACTCTCCTCTTCGTGTTTTTGGGGGATGTTGCATAACAGGCAACCCACCCACAGTAGAGGTGCTCGGTGTGAGGTCTCGCAGCAAGCTATCAAATACGGCGCATTTCTGGGCTTTTAAAAAAAAACCGCTATGCGTCGCCAGGTGTTTCATCGGATTTGAGGTGTTACCTCCTTTGACAGTATCACAATATCAGCTTAAAGCACTTGTTGCAGGCTGCTGAGTTTGCATCTTTTGCTGTGAAGTACAGCCAGACTTTTGACCGCTTCGCCTTGGACATTTTTAATCTGTAGCTCTGCTCTAACAGAACGTACGTACCTGGCCCCGCCTACTATCCTCGGAAACGTAAAATGATTGGCTAGAATCTAAAGTGTATCACAGCTCAGGAAAAAAAAGCACCGAAATAAAGCACCGAAATGTGCGCTGCTTTTCGGTCTGGTTACTACTGTTTATGGCACCGGACACCGGTACCCATCCCTAGTCTCAAGTGTCGTCCGAGCTTTCATGAAGGCTGGAATAATCACTGAACAGCTAAGTAACAGCAACAAGACTGATTCAGATAATGATGAGAGGGATCCGGGCATGCTTGATGCTGAAATTGCCCAGCTGTTTAACTCAGACACTGAAGGTGAAGAGGTTGATGGATTTGTGGAACTTGAATGAACTGAAAACGTAAGTGTATTGTTCAATATTTGATTTTTTACAGCTTAACAATGTTAATAGTTACTGTGAATGAGTTGTTTAAAGTTTAACTCATCTGATTGTTTTATTTTGCTGAATGCATTTTAAACGCCTTTTAATCCAGCGTGAGAAGGATCCGGGCATGCTTGATGCCGAAATTGCGCAGCTGTTTACCGTAACCGTGAAGAATTTGATGGAATTGTGGAAGTTGAATGTACTGGAAAGAGTTACTGTGAATGAGCTTAATAAAGGTCGAGTTATCTGACTGTTTTGTTTGTCTTAATGCACCTTATAATATGGTGCACATACAGTTGTATGGTGCACAACTGTATGTATGAAAACAGACCCAGTCTTCAACAGTGCGCCTTATAATCCAGTGCGCGTTATAGTGCGGAAAATACAGTAAACTGACACACAGAGAAACGCTTTAACTGCTGACCACAGTTTGGGGCCAAGAAGCCGACATAGGTGTTTGATTTTGTGAGTGTCTTACCCAGGGTCTTGAGATGAGACTGCTGGGCAAGTCTAGCTACATCATCAGTCCTCTCATCACACACATGCACACACAGCTATCTGCTCAGCAGCGATAAGCCCAGTCATTCACTCCTTGGCTGATTTAGATGCGGTGGTAGCTTTGTGACAGACACCAAGGTCAGGATAAAGCACCTGCCGTACATTTTCCTTTTCATGGGTGAATGAAAGTTATTAGCCTTTGTCATCCAGTGCACTTCACACTGTACCCTCATTTCTTTCTGCTTTCATTTCTGCTCACAATACAGTGCACCTACATGTAGCAGTAGTAGTATGGGAGTTTGTTGTTTGCAACATATTTTAGAGTCACAGCATATGTAACTGTTTTAACAGTCTTTCATTGGTCTTACAATGGTAGAAAGCAGGGTTGCAGCCAGCTGATGTTTAATCTGCTACAGTAGAACTGTGTTGCTATAATGCTAATTCCATGTGTGTGACAGAATAGCAAATCTTGATATTCTGTGCAGGTAGGAGACGTGGTGAAGTCGATCTGTGCCTGAGTGTGAAAAGAATGTTATGTGCACATATGTGACAGCAAATATGATTTAACTTTGTAAATAAATCGAAACCATATTTAAAAGCACTGAATGGTTTAGCCTACCTTTTATTAATAGACAGAAATGTTTGAATATTGGCTAAGGAGGTAAAATGGTTATAATTCCTAACATTTGTCTGGTTCTGTAATAACTTTCTAAACTCTTTAAGATTTTCATGCTCTTTCAGGTGTAAAAGGAACAGTAGGCTAATTTACAGTTATCCCTTTTGTCTTTAAATAAATTCTGGTGGGAGGTCGTCTTTTACCTCATTGGCTACTGGGCTTTTTATACATTAGTTGAAACACCGGGAAGTTTTACTTAATCTCCAGCATGAAGCAAAGCAATATACTTAGCATAACATATATGTTTGTCATACCAAGTTGAGAGAAATAAAACAAATCTTCATCCAGTCCCATTTCTTTCTAACTGATGTGTCACTGCAGCCCTAGACTTCCTCTTAAAAAAAAACAAAAAAAAAAAAAAACACACAGCCAGTTCTGCCTGCCACATCAAGATTTCCTGTTTTCTGTCCCAACTCACAGCTAGAGGAGTCAGACTTGAGGAACAGGGAGAAGATAAAAAGGATGAAATTGTGGAGAGAATGAACTGCTTATGTTTGAGAGCAGCAAGATGTTGGTGCTGGTAGTGCCAGTGGTTTGGTTGCAGCTGTGCAGCTGTTGTGCATAGTACTGAGTGCTGCTTTTGATGTTGGGGTGTAGTGATGGTGGTAGAGATTTGTGTACTATAGTTTCAGCTCTTATGAAGTATGCACATGGATACAGTGGGTGAGAAAACATACTTAGCAGCCCTCTTTACTGTTTAAATTCTTACTACACAACTACTGTGTGGGGGTAGTTTTAGGGGTATGTGTATATCCCCTGGCAATACTCTGCATGTGTTTCCATTCCTCTGCATAGTTCATCGCCAAGGTGTAACCAAAGACACAGATAAACAAATACACATTCAGGGATCGACACACAGCAAGCAAATTGTAGCTCCATAGCAACACTCTCTGAAAATAACAGACATCCTTTATCTATCTTTGTCATCAACACTCCCAGAAACACATGGCATAACACACGCAGAATCAGTATGGATAACTGGTGTTCTGCTGTTTTGAACTGCGATACAAAACTATCGGGTAAAAAATTGCACCTATGCAATTTATAATGGTTGCCCTTTTCTTGCTTGTCTTACAGTTTTGATGACGTTTGGCCCTACTACTCAAAACATATGACATGCATTTTCTCTCCTTGAACATTTTTCCAGCTTCTCCCTGGATAAATCTCTCAAAATAGACACTTTTTTTCCTAGCAATTTAAGATGTTAATTATAAATCAGGACATTTATTTCTCCACAAGCTGTACGAATGCACAGTTTAATGGAGAGCCTCTTTTGAACAGTTGAACAGAGGGCTTATATTGTTAGCTATGCTTGCATAATTACAGTTGATTACAGCTGTGTGTAGCATTACAAATGAGGAAACATGCTTTCACTTACATCTGTTATTCAACAACTAGAAACCATACTGCTTCTTTTTTTAAAAAATTTATTCTTTAGTACATTTATCGAGGCAACGTCAAGCAAGTGCACGTTGTATCAAAACCCAACTCCCAAAAAGCTCATTTTGGTTGCAGCTTCTTTTGCCTTAGCATCTCTTTACATAATGTCTCTCAGTCACCCTCTCTTTTGGCTGTGTTTCACTCACACCTTCTAAACATGCCAAATTCTTAAGGCCTATTATACTTGCCATTCTCGCCCTCGTAAACTGCACTATGTGCCAAAAGTGATGTCACAGCCACTGGCCAAGCCACACTCTGGTTGCTGCAGCTAATTTGGAAACATGACTTGTGATTGTGTCAGTTTTTCCCCCCCATTTTAATGCTACATCACTGGAAAAATTCAATGATTCCTAGATACAAAGTTTTAAATAAGTGGACTTTCTGAAGAAAACTGAAAAATACTTGAGATGTCTGTGCTGCTTTTATTCCTGATGTGGAGGTTTTGTCTGAGTGGTAACACCCACTGTTTTGGATAATACTGCTTTCAGATACCCATGCCCTTGTATAAATGGTTATGGGTTATGGTGATAACTGTTGTCACTGTGAGTGACATGACTACTGTAGTGACCATAATGGGTCCTTTAAGTCGACAAAACATCTATTAGATTAGGTCAGAAGCCATCTAAATGACTAAAAGCATAAACGCACTCAGAGGTCACATGAGTCATTACTTTTTATAATGAGAGAACCATCTTTGTGTTGGCTAAGGTGACCCTTTGTATTTCAACAATTATGAGAGTAACATATTGCTTAGACTATGCTATGAAAAACGCTTTAGCAGCTGTTATACTGAATAAGCAAAATGTCAACAGGTAGCAGCTGGACAGGAATACTACAGCTCAAAAGAGCAGATTTTAGAGGAAGTTAAATGATATTAAAAATATTTTCAATTCTTAGAATTTGAACTTACATCCAGCAAGACTGTTTATCCTTTGACTCTTTATCTTTTCTAAACTGTAGTATACTGTGTTGTTTTTGCTTTCTCTAGGTTCTGTTGCATCGGTTTCACACCAGTTGGCCGCCACCCCTCCGCCAAAATCCGGCTATTAGATGTGACCACGAGGTTGATCAGGAGAAGCCATCATGTCTTAAACACAGAAGGGCCCTCTGGAGCCCTATCGCCCCACCATGGCCCGCCATCCCCCTCCCCCTCTCCCTCCCTCGTGCACCACCTTACCCCCTCTCCAAGCCCCATCCAAATCCCAGACCTTTCTGCCCATGTGAGAGACAGGCTACCCAACCCTGGCTCCCCACTGGCGCATCCCTCCCCTCCCACCGGAGAGATGAGCTTGCAAAAGCACCAGCAGCTGGGGCGAGGAAGTGGTGGGGTAATGGGTTCTGATCGGGACCTGCAGTCCACTGCTTCCTCCATCTCTCTGCCCTCTGTGAAGAAGGCCCCCAAAAAGAGGCGTCTCTCCCTAGCCTCGCTTTTTAGGCGACGAGGACGAGAGTCTAAATCAGGCCGCCAAAGGTCCCGAGACCTGCAGCACTCTGGACCCGGAGGGCTAGGAGGGGTGGATGGCATCGCCAGTATTGAGAGTATCCACTCTGAGATGTGTAATGATAAGAACTCTGCCTTCTTTGCTGTGGCTGGGACCGGAGCTGCCTCGTCTGCTGCTGCTGCTGCTGCCTCCACCTCATCTGCCTCGGGGCCTTGTTCCTCTACCTCCTCATCCTCCAAGGTAGGGGGTGGGGTTGGGGCAGAGCTACTGGAGTGCCCGCTGTGCCTTTTGCGTCACTCCAGGGAGAGCTTCCCTGACATCATGACCTGTCACCACCGCTCCTGCATTGATTGCCTGCGCCAGTACCTACGCATTGAAATCTCAGAGTCCCGTGTCAACATTAGCTGCCCTGAGTGTTCAGAGCGCTTCAACCCACACGACATCCGTATGATCCTGGGAGACCACGCACTGATGGAGAAATATGAGGAATTCATGCTGAGGAGGTGGCTGGTAGCTGATCCAGACTGCCGCTGGTGTCCTGCACCAGACTGTGGGTAAGTAGTTAATTAAAATACTTGGGATTTAGTGGACCATGGAAATTTAAAGTTTGTTACCACCCTCAATGAAGGCAAACAAATGTCCAGTGTGTGTGTGTGTGTGTGTGTGTGTTCGTGTGTTCCCAAGTCGGCTGCTGAGTGTGAGACTTGTTTCTAATTGGAAATTACTTAAATTTATCAACAAGCTAGTTGTGCAGTTTCAGCTGAGTCTCAGTTCGCTGCTTGCTCATGGAGGTACCTAAATGGTAAATAGTTCTACTTTTTAAAAAATAAAAAAGTTATCCAAATCCAAAAATTGAGAACTTAATAATGATCAAATAAATAAATATTGGAATAGTTGGAATATTAACTTCTTTTCATAGTGTCTCAAATTGCTCACCTTGAGATTGAGAAAGCTTATCTTGGGTCCCGCCTTAAGCATAGTTGCTTGAAGTCACAGAATGTCGTTCACTTTCTGTGGTCTCTGGTCATCAAGTCACTTCCTGTGTGGATACTGCTTGAAGTACATGTGAAACACCACATATACTGACTGACACGGCGGAGAGACACAACTCCAAAACCTCGAGCGGTGGAAGTGAGTGAAAGAAAAGCGACATAGCGCGTTTGACCTCGGCTGTTGTAAGAATGAACTCATATCAAGTGGTACGGCGCATTAAGCTATGGTGTTTCTGTCTCACTGTCAACTGACGGGAATGATGAATTTCTCAACCTGACATCTTCGTGGAGGACAAAAACAATCACACAGGCCCAGGATCCTCTAGCAAGGCACCAACAAGTAAATCGACAGACTTCAACGGGCCATCACAAGGTAATACCAATCTCATCATTTTCAAAATGCCGCCTAAAAAAGCAAACCCAGGAGTTGAAGAGGAGTTGGAAGAGATTAGGAAATCGCTTAATTTCATGTCTGATGAACTGAGTAAAGTGGCTAAACAACAAGGTATGCTACATGACCTAATGGATGAAATAAAACAACTAAAAAACCTCATAAAGGACAAGGACAAGAAAATAGATGACTTGGAACGGCAAATCGAGGACCTTGAACAATACACAAGAATGGATGATTTAGTCATAAGTGGACTGGAGACGCAACACCGAACCTACGCCAGAGTAACAGCTGGCGGAGGTAAAGACGGTGAAGATGCTCCGGTAGAGGAGCTGCAAACGCTTGAACAGCAAGTGATAAAAATTCCTTCAAACGAAGAATGTAAGTATTCAGAGCCATCATATTGTAGCATGCCACACACTCCCCAGTAAAGACAGTAAAACAAAGGCAGCAATTATTCTTCGGCTTGTGAGTCGCAAAACAAAGATTGAGTTACTGAAACAGGGTAAGAAGCTAAAACGGACCGGTGTATATTTAAATGAACATTTAACGAAAAAGACTGCTGAAATTGCAAGATAGGCACGCAGCCTGACAAAACAAAATAAGATACAAGCAACATGGACGAGGAACAGCAAAGTAATGATAAGACTAAATGGCAATCCCGAAGAAGCGAAAGTTGTGATGATAAGAGAACTCAAAGACTTAGAGCAATATAAATAATCAGGAATCTGCTATGGAAACTATTGGAAAAGTGACGATTGGATAATGAACAATGGGTATGGAAAGTGTTTCTGGCCTTATGGCTCAAAAAACAATGGAAAAAACAACAACAAAAACAAAAAACACATAAATGACAAGTTTGGACACAGATTATAGGTTTCCATTCAGAGATATTGAAGAGGAAGAATTTGATTATGAAAAGGACTGTCAAGGTGGTTATTTTGCCACACACACTGAGAAATCGAACTTCAAAACGTTTAATTATGCTGAACACAACATGCATGACCCTGAAAGTAACATTGACCCAGATAACCACTTCTACAATAACAACAATAGTACTTGTGAGTACTATACAGATGACCAATTCAATATGAATATTAAAATGGCAAATGCATTGTCGGTCATACATTTCAATAGTAGAAGCCTGTATAAAATATTTCTAAAATTACAGAATGTTTAAGTAAGTTAAAAAAAGTTTAATATAATTGCAATATCAGAAACATGGCTCAATAATGAGAAAGTTAGTGAAATGGGACTGGAAGGATACGAATTATTTACAATGAACAGGGTGAATAAAAAAGGAGGTGGTGTTGCTTTATATGTAGATAAAGTTTTGAAATGTAGTCTGATTGAATGTATGTCAAGCACCATAGATAACGTATTGGAATGTGTTACTATTGAAATCCATGTTGAAAAAGCTAGTAATATAATTATAAGTTGCATCTATAGGACACCAGGATCATTGAGACATTCAATGAAAAACTTGCTATGTTTAGCAACCTAAATGATGAAAAAGTGCAAATAATTTGTGGTGATTTTAATATAGATTTGCTAAACCCAAATGGACATCAGAAAACAACAGATTTCATCAATACAATGTATAGTAACTCCCTTTTCCCTGTAATTATAAAACCAAGTAGAATAACAATTGATACAGCTACATTGATAGATTATATATTCACAAATAAAATTGACCATGAAATAGTAGGTGGACTTCTTATAACTGATATAAGCGATCATCTTCCTGTTTTTGCAATTTTCTAAAATTATTTTGGGATTAAAACTACACAAAAGAATCAAACATTTGATATGATACGACATAGAACAACAAGAGCCATTACTGCCCTCCAGGTGGACTTAAAGGAACACAATAGGAATGAGGTTTTTGCAAATGAAGATTCAAATAGTGCATATGATGCATCCCTATCAACTGTAATTTCACTATATGAAAAACATTGTCCTTTAATGAAAATCACTAGAAAGCATCACAGATCAAATAAGCCATGGATCACAAAGGGGATAGAAGATGCATGTAAAAAGAAAAATAATCTATATAAGAGAGTCATAAAACCGAGGACAAAAGATGCTGAAATAAAGTACAAGTTATATAAAAATAGATTAGTAAATATTATAAGAACAAGTAAGAAAGAATATTACCACAAATTATTGGAGCAAAGTAGAAGTAACACACAAGAAACATGGAAGATATTAAATAGTATAATCAAAAAGGGCTCAAAAAATAAGAATTATCCAGACTATTTCAAAAAAGATAAAGATATTGTGCTTGATAAAACGAAAGACATTGCAAATGAATTTAATGATTTCTTTGTAAATGTTGGCTTTAATTTAGCAAAAGAAATTCCAGAGTCAAGAAATAATAATGACTTAAATAAACATATTACTCAGAATGTGTCCTCCATGTTTATTGGTGCTGTAACTCATAGAGAAATAATTAACATTGTGAAGGCATTTAAAAATAAAAAGTCCACTGACTGTTTTGGTATTGACATGATATTAGTTAAAAGTATTATAGAATATATACTGCAAACTTTCGCATACATTTGTAATCTGTCCTTTCGAACTGGTGTGTTTCCCTCACAAATGAAAATAGCAAAAGTTATTCCAATCCATAAAAACGGAGAGAGATGTCAGTTTACCAATTACAGGCCAATATCACTACTCCCACAGTTCTCAAAAATTTTAGAAAAGTTTTTTGTTAATAGACTTGATAAATATATTGAGAAGCATAATCTCCTAAGCGATAACCAATATGGCTTTAGAGTGAAAAGGTCCACTTCGATGGCAGTGATGGAACTTGTAGAAGGGATATCTAATGATATAGATAATAAGGAATATACTGTGGGTGTATTTATAGACTTAAAAAAGGCGTTTGATACAATTGATCATTCTATATTAATGAATAAACTAGAGAGATATGGCATAAGAGGGATAGCATACAAGTGGATGAAAAGTTACCTGGATGACAGATATCAATATGTCGAAATCAATAATGTGAAATCTAAGCAGTTGAAGGTAACTTGTGGTGTTCCTCAGGGCTCTGTGCTGGGCCCTAAATTATTCATATTATATATAAATGACATATGTAATGTTTCCAAACTGTTAAAATGTGTATTGTTTGCTGATGATACCACTCTGTATTGCTCAGGTAAAAACCTAGAACAGCTTATGACTACAGCGGAAAAGGAGTTAAATATATTAAAAAACTGGTTTGATGTAAATAAGTTATCGTTAAATATAAAGAAAACAAAATTGATTATTTTTGGCACTAGACAAATGAAAAATGTATCTAAAATCAGGGTTAATGGAATTGAAATTGAAAGAGTGTACGAAAATAAATTTCTTGGAGTGATGATTGATGATAAGCTGAGTTGGAAGTCTCATATAAACCACGTGAAAACAAAAATGTCAAAAACCCTTGCTATTCTCTATAAAACAAAGCATGTCCTGAACAAAAAAATCATTAAACACACTTTATTGTACTCTGTTGCTTCCATATATGACTTATTGTCTGGAGATATGGGGTAATGCATATAAAACGAACACTCTTCCTATTTTCAAATTACAAAAAAGAGCTATAAGAATTATAAACCAATCAAACTATATAGAACCAACTAACATTTTGTTTATTAATCTGAATACCCTGAAATTTTATGATTTAGTTGAATATAAAATGGCACAGATAATGTATAAAGCACAAAATAACTTGCTTTGCCGCAGTACTCAGAAGCTGTTCAAAGTCAGAGAGAGTCAATATGACTTAAGGGGAACAGATTTCTTTAAAAAAACAAAACAAGATAAGGACAAATATAAAGCAGAGATGTGTTTCTGTTAGAGGAGTTAACCTGTGGAATAGTTATGACAGTGATTTTAAAAAGGTGTGGTTCATTTTCCTTGTTTAAAAACATGTTTAAAAATAGAGTATTAGAAAAATATATAAATCAAGAATGAAAAGAGCAAAAATAATAATACTGAAACTCTTGATTGTTTTGCTTTGATGTAGTTATTTATCTAAGGTGGAAAGTTGTTTTTTTTGTTTTTGTTTTTTTTGTTTGTTTGTTTGATTGTTTGAGGTGACTTTTGTTGTGATTTGGCGCTATATAAATAAAATTGAATTGAATTGAAGTTTGTCTGTTTTTGCTTTGTTTTATTCTTTGCTTCGAGCCCTGTGTACAGGAGCTGCATGCAAAAAGATGTTTTGTTAAAAGGGTTGGCGTAATAAGCAAATGCTTCAGCCAATACCTTTTAATTAGACTTGTCTCATGCTTTCTTGCTTTGTGGTAGATCTTTGTTCTGTATTCATTGAGATATTTGAATGCTAATAAATCAAATCAAATCAATCAATCAAATCATACTAAGGGTAATTTACACTGTCATAGATTTAACACTGTCTGTGAAGCTGGATTTATGAAGAAAAGCATTTAAAGTTTTTAGACCACGTCTAGCGCCATTTTCTCAGTACAGAACTGGTAACTCGGTTGAAAACAAGGAAGCTAAAACTAAAAAGCAGTACAAGGGGATCACTTTTGTCGTGTTAAAAAACAAGTTCATGCTGTGTTGCTTAAGCAGTAAGTAGTTAATCGTTATTCGGCTAGCTGAAGAGAAACGGAAAAATCCACCTATTAGCTCTAATGCTAGGGTTTGTAGAGGACTCTATGAATGAGGTCAGTATTGAGGAAAGCCTGTTAGAGTCAAGTACACCAGTGGTTGACCAGACCAGCATTGAGCACTGCAGTTATCTGGCAAAGCAAGATGTCAGTGCATTAAATTAGTCTTTGTTTTTCCAAGCACATTCAAACAGTTTGCAACATAACTATTACATGTGCATCACACCACAAACATAACAAAGCTTTCTTACTGAAGCACAATCGGGAATCCTGACCTCCATCAGTATATTCATATGGGAATAGATTAAAAAATTAAAATAAAACACTTGGGCCTCGGAGGAAGAGATGCTATACTTTTTGGAGCCCTAATTTTCTTGTTTAGAAATTCTTATCTCATATTATCTCACAGAGTGGATTGCTACTACTACCAGAAGTGAGGAAAATGTAGGTGAAGGAGAGTGTAACATAGCAGGATTTGTTTTCATGTTATAAATCCAGCTTCACAGACAGGGGTAAATCTGTGGCAGTTTCTGAGTATAAATTAGACTTTTAGAATTAGAATTAATACATGTTTCATGTTTACTTTTAGGACTGGCTTTACAGCAGGTGAAGACTGATCGGGTAACTCTAGATTAATATAAAAAAAACACTTAAATGAAAGGTGTCCAAGAAAATTGAAAAATTGGGCCAAAAAAGCTAAGTCCGATTTTGTATATTATTGTGTCAGCTTAATCTTAATCGATCCTTTTCAAGTGTACAGAAGCATTGAAGTTTTTGATTGTTCAAATACATATATCTAGCAATGAAAGAATTAAATAAAATTAACTTCGAGGAAATAAGTATTGTTGCATAAATGGAGAGATTTTAATAAAACTGTAATAATAATACTGTGGTCCTCTCTGGCAGGAAATCATTTTCATCAAGAGGATATTCTGTTCATTAAGAGGTCATGGTGGAAACTGATCATTGACTTGACTCATTTTGTATTTAATACTCCATTCATTTTGATTTGCTATGGTCAGTCATTATTAACCCCCCGTCTTTCTGTCTGAACGTATTTACTTCAGCTCTATCTCTGTGACTCGCTCCTTGTCCCTTCTCCAGTAATCCAGTGGTGCTGGACTGTTTTTCCTGTTTAATCCTCTCTTCCTGAGTGACTGCTCATTGGCCTGCTTCCACCCAGCCCCCTCCCCCCCCAACTGTCACTGCGTTGTCACTTTGTAGAGGCCCTGCAGGGTCAGTGACTCTCACTCACTGACATATCAAATCAACAGCTCATTAATATGGTTCTGAGTGGACATCTATCTACAATTTCTTAACTGCAGACAGTTCAGAAATCCATATTTGACATTTATGGAAAAATGGCTGAAATGTTAATTTCCTCGCAACGCCAAATATGTGACGTGGAATTTTGAAATACAGTTCATTTTTTCCCTTTTTTGTATATTAAGAAGCAACGCAACAGAAGTTGTTTTAACTACTCAACTATTTAGGAAAATCATTTTCCATAAGCAGGTTTCTCTCTGTCATGGTGAAAGACTCTTGCTCTCTCTCAGCCATTTCCTTTTCTTCCAGGAATTGTTTGCGGTCTGGAAAAAAAAAAAAAAGAATTCATCCCTTCAGACTTTCTTAAAGTACTGTTTGTACTTTGTTCTGAATCCCTAGTAACCTTCAAAGCTTGGTATGTGTGTTTTCTTCCCTTGGATGTCCTGTTTTGTAAACTTGGCCATAATACCAGTTTCAATGTAGGAGTTAAAGGTGGCATGACGTGTTTGTTTTTGTTTTGTTCTTTTTTTTTTTTTTTTTTTTTATTGTTTTTTCCATTCACCTCAGCTAAGGTAGCACAAGACACAAGTAGACTTTAATCTTGGAGTAATTTTCCTGCTTAGAAATATGTGCAGCTGGACATGTGATACCGTATAGCTTTTGCCATATAGATATCCCTTTTACATTAGTATGTGATTTATTTGCTATTGCTGGTGTTTTACTGTCATCAGCTGTGTCTTCAGCTAATGTCTCTTTTTTTGTCAGTCATTAGAACAAAGTTTATTCTTTCTTTTCCTTTCAGAACAGAAGACCAATGGGCAGGAAATTATAAATCAAATCAGAATGACATTTATCAGGAGCTGCAACCTTTATGCAGATTACTTTACAGCTTATAGTGGCCATCTGGTTGCCTTGCTATTAATTCTGTAGTGTAGTGTGTGATCACTAAAGGTGTTTTATTGTCGTTAGCCACTTATTCATTTTTTTCCCATGTTTGTAGAAAAGAAATGTTTCATTCTTGTAGGCTTAGATATTTATGGGGCTTGGATATTTTCCCCCTCATTTTGGTTCAGAGGAATCTCCAGTTTCCATCTATTTTCATGTTCCCCTTTTCCTGCTGCTTTTCTATGCTCTGGCCCTTTCCCCTCCTGCAGGTTAGAGGTTATGGACACTGCTTCTGCATTTTCAGAAGAAGTGGAGATGTAGACGCTTAACAGATCCATTGATTTTGATAATGTTTAAGTGAATGCAACTTTTCATGTTGTTCCTGTGGCTGATTTAGCAGTCTCAACAATGGTGAGATTAGTTGCATGACAGGGAGTTTGAGGCCATTTGCTGTGCTATCTCTACAGTACTTAGGCTGAATAGTGCTAAGTGCATATCATTTTAAATGAGACATGCATGTCGCTGTGATTCTGTCTGCATTGTAAACACAGTTCTCAACAGAGTACACCGATCCCCAGTAGAGGAAGTCTCCCAGGCTCTCTGTGATTGAAACTTGATCCTTGGGTCAGTCCCAGAGGGTCTGGGAGACTTCTGCTACGCTCGGATATAACCATGTCACACACTCTTGGGTTTCCCCAAGAAATTGGCTAGCTGGTATTTTGCAGCTGTCATCTTTAAGCTTTTTACTTTCTTAGTTTTTACCGTCGTCTCTTTGCAAGGGCTCAAGACTGTTGTGTTAAAACATGCATTATTTCACTTCTGCTGTTACTGTGTCTGACATGCATTGTTGGAGAAAAGGTTAGTAAAGAAACCAGATAAGGCAGACAACAGCTATAAAGGTGAGACATCGTATCCAGCTGCCTGTAGTGGGACATCTGTCAGTTCAAGTTATAGTCGTTGATTCACTTTTTGACCTAGACTTAAGTTTTTATTAGATAAACTGCAGTTTTTGGCACCTAGTTTCTTTTTTTTTTTTAGCCCTGGAGGTAACTACATCAGTTAGTCAATAGAAGTGTTTTTCTGTTTTATATCTGGCTGTTTAAAAGTCTATGAGTAAATGAAACATCAATTTAAGAAAATTGGTTAAAATATTTTTATTACAATCTTAGTGGCTTTCCTTGGGAGTGGCAACAACTGTTGTAAGGAAACCAAACAGTCACAGATATTCAAGAGAGTTATTGAAGATGGCTAAAGCATAATTCCTCTCAGAAAAATGTACTTGTGAGACAATGGAGTAGATACAGGAACATACTTTTTTTTTTTCTTTTTTTTTTAAGCCATCATAGGACTTCCTGCTGCAGAGTTCGAGTAAAAAAAAAAAAAAAAAAAAAAAAAAAAATGAACACCATTTCTCTTATCCTTTTCTCAAATGTCAGCTTAATTTTCAGCATCTTCATTTTCATCACTTTAATTTTTGTCTAAAATTCTGGTTAGAAACATTTTGCTGCTTCTGCATGATGCAGTTGTTTTCCTTCATAGTAAAATCCTTCTAGAACCAGAAGCCTCAACATTTGGCATGTATCGACTTTTCATGTGACTTAAATTCAGATTCTTTGCGGGCACCATGGTGTAGCGTTTTGCCTTATGACTTTTTTGTGCGTCCCCTGGCAGGTATGCAGTTATTGCCTTCGGGTGTGCCAGCTGTCCGAAGCTCACCTGTGGGAGGGAGGGCTGCGGCACAGAGTTCTGTTACCACTGTAAGCAGCTGTGGCATCCCAACCAGACCTGTGACGCAGCGCGCCAGCAAAGAGCCCAGAGCCTCCGCCTCAGAACGGTGCGCTCATCCTCCCTCAACTACAGTCAAGAGAGTGGAGCTGCAGGTGGGCTGACTTAACGATTTTACACAACACGCTTATTAGGAGAAGGAAAAAAAAAAACAAAAGAAGACAACGCTGATCATCAGTCCTCAATGAGCAATCCCTAACCCATATTTCACTGTTGTAAATCATACTCTGTTGTTACTTCTAGCTGATGACATCAAGCCGTGTCCACGCTGTGCTGCTTACATCATCAAGATGAATGATGGCAGCTGTAACCACATGACGTGCGCTGTCTGTGGCTGCGAGTTCTGTTGGCTCTGCATGAAAGAGATCTCAGACTTGCACTACCTGAGGTAAGCATCTTAACACATACATATACAGTATATACTAATAGACATAAAGTACATGCTGTTGGACCAACGGTTTCACTACAAGTATTTTAAGAATTTAGCAATTTAAAAAAAAAAAAAAAAAAAAAATCCTGCTGTGATGAAAACCTGTTGGTCATGTGACACCCTGTAACTACAGCACATAGCTAGTAGTTGTTCCACCGTTTATTTGCTGGTTAACTTTTGTTTCCAGATTGGTACCTGAGATTAGAAGGCTATCCAGCGCTTGCTCTTCCTGTGAACATTTCTCACTGTTTCTGCTCGTCTTTACCTCTCTCAGTCCATCAGGCTGTACTTTCTGGGGAAAGAAGCCGTGGAGCAGAAAGAAGAAGATTCTTTGGCAACTGGGAACACTCGTGGGTGCCCCTGTTGGCATTGCACTCATTGCAGGCATAGCTATCCCTGCCATGATTATTGGTATTCCTGTATATGTGGGAAGGAAGGTAAGGCCTTGCGCACACATACCTACACAGTAGATTGGGATATATTTCAGTTTTCCTGCTCATAGTTTTTACTACACGGATTTTGTTTATTATTGGGATGTGTCTCTATGTAGATTTATAGTATTATAAAGTCATAATTCATTCTTAGTGTTGCATGTACCCTTTAATCCTTTCAGAATGTCCACATGCTTGTTGCATAACTTTATTCATGTCACTGCTGTCAGCAATCAAAGTAAACATGGCGAGTAGCCAGAAACAATCACTGCAACAATCAGTAACCAGCTAGTTCTACTGAGCGGCCAATGTACCCTCAGTCATCTCATTTTCCCAAACTCTGGAGTTGATCCGAGCCAGCAACAGTCATGTGTTACTAACCTGTGTGTCTGTGTATATGTGCACTTGTTTTGTGTTACTCACAAGTCGGGATCTGTTTAGAATAAGAACTTCACATTACAATAAAATGAAACCAGTTGGTCTCCAAAATTCCCCACGAAAGGCTGCCAGCAAGAATCTTGAGCCAACTGACTTTTCTTCTCTGCAAACGTCCAGCGCACATTCAGAAGTGATCACAACATACATGAAACATCTGAACATGAATCACTTACACTCCACAAGCACCAAAGTCAATATAGTTATCTTTGAACCATTGTCCCAGGTGTTTTATAGGGGCTTTTTGCCACTAGCACTACCACATTTGTATTGTTTCTGCAATGAAATGCGGGCAGTGCAAAAGAACAGAATGCAACAAAGAAAATGTCAGCCAACCTAAAGAAACAGCATTCATCAAAGAGTTGTCTCATTTGTGGTTTCTTAAAGAGGAAGTTGATGGTAGTAAAAATTTACACCGAAAGACAGAGAGGCAGACAAGAGTTCTGTCTCCTGCAACAGTAGCTCAGTAAAGTTGTCATAGTATTGCCAGTGCCTCTAAAATAATTTCTGAGGAGCAGGTAAAAGGTAAACAATAAGCATTTTTATTTTTATTGTAGAAATCTGCTCCACAACAACACTGTTAATCATACTTTTTCAGTGGTGTCTTTGAGGACTCAGCTCATACGTTAAGTGCAAGTTCACTCTCCTCTAAATGTGTCTCTCACATTTGTGCCACTTTTCTCTGTCAGATCCATAACCGCTACGAAGGCAAAGATATTTCCAACCACAAGAGGAACCTGGTGATCGCTGGTGGGGTGACTCTGTCTGTCATCGTGTCTCCAGTAGTGGCTGCAGTCACTGTCGGTCAGTCTGTGCTCTAACCTGCACCCTCCCAACTCTCTAGTTCTCTTCTCACTGGAGATCTTTAATGACATGCTGTGCCTGTGTTTGAATTTGTTGGAATCAGGAATTTCTTATGTTTAATGTTCAAGTTCAGATTATACAAAAGTTTATTTTCACTCATCATTTCTCATTAGCTATTTTGTAAACATGGGAAAAATCAAAGAGGGATGGTCTGTTATGTTTTTTATTTTTATTTTTTTAGTGCTCTGACCTTATTTGACCCTGGTGTGTCTATGTCTCTCGACTCTTTCACCTCTTAGGCATTGGAGTTCCTATCATGCTTGCATATGTCTACGGCGTGGTACCCATCTCTCTGTGCCGTAGTGGTGGGTGTGGTGTCTCCGCTGGGAACGGGAAGGGAGTTCGCATCGAGTTTGATGATGAAAATGACATGAACGTTGGGAGCGGGGCAGCTGCCACTGGTAAGGTTCGATTTCCAGTCCCGATCTGAACTAGCCCACCACCCAAAACCAAGAGGGCGTGTTATGCCAATCGACATTATTTGTAAATAAGATCTTTTGCTTGCTTCACTCATGGCAAGTACTCTTTCCTTCCACAGTAAACTGTACTTCCTCTGCCTCTTCACTTTTCCAGGCCTACAGTTGCTTTGAAAAGTGTACTTGGCAGTATACTTTTATTTTACATTTTTCCTCTTTTCACACTTCAAAGGTGTGTTTGAGGATTAAAATGCTAGTTTTAGGTAAGGGTTAGGGTTAGACAGTAACTTGTGATGGTTTAAGTTAAAGAGTTAAGTTAAAGAGAGCCATACAAATGTGCCTGACTGCCCCTTCACCCACATACAGAGCCACATCCTCATACTTGGCACTGCACTTATAATACACAAACTAAGACTGAAGAGAATCTTCAGTGAAAACCTGTCAAGATAAGCAAAGAACAGACGGATGAACAAACTGATATGTTTTTTTGTTTGTTTTTTAAAATTCCACGCTGATATATTTTGTTTTGTTTCATGTTCTGTGTAGATACTACATCAGTCGCAGACGCCAGGAACAACCCCAGTATAGGTGAAGGCAGTGTCGGTGGGTTGACAGGCAGCCTGAGTGCAAGCGGCAGCCACATGGACCGTCTGGGGGCCATTAGGGACAACCTGAGTGAGACGGCCTCCACCATGGCCCTGGCTGGAGCCAGCATCACCGGCAGCCTGTCTGGCAGCGCCATGGTCAATTATCTGAACAGGTAAATGTGTGCTGCAATATTTAAATGTGGTTGTGACTTCAGTGTGCTCTCCTGCATTGTCTTATTTTCTCTCTCTCTCTGTTGTCAGGCTGGAGGTGCAGGCTGATGTGCAGAAGGAGCGCTGCAGTCTTAGTGGCGAGTCCGGCACAGTGAGCCTGGGAACAGTCAGCGACAATGCTAGCACCAAAGCAATGGCTGGATCCATTCTTAATGCCTACATGCCTCTTGACAGGTGAGCATCATAGGTTTGGATAAGTCGAGAAAGCATGATCTTCTGTTCATTAGCATGTTTAGTCCAGTTCTTTGTAGCTTCATAGTGTGAAACAGATGCAGCGGATTAGTGAATAATACCTGTATTATTGTAAACCTGTGCTCACGTCAACTGAACACAAAGTATTATTGTTTATATCATCATGTTTTGAACCTAGCCTAATTTCTAACCTATTGTACTAGTTGGTAACAAATTAGGCTAGTGCTATTCAAAGATAAAATGGTCATCTAGAGTCTATAGTCACTATATGTTATGAATAACAGCCCTCTGGATGCTTAATTGTGCTGAACACAAACTACATGCAACTCATGTTTCCTGTGTCCTCTCTTCTTCCAGAGATGGGAACAGTATGGAGGTGCAGGTTGACATTGAATCCAAACCTGGCAAACTACGGCATCACAGCGGCAGCAGCAGCATTGATGACGGCAGCCACGTTGGTCGCTGCGGCTGGACCTGTCCCTCTAATGGCTGCACCTCTGCAGAGGGCAAAGGAACCTCCACTAAGTGGGCCAAAGAGGCCTCCTGCTCCTCCTCCTCCAGCTCGGGGGGCAAGAAGAGCAAAGGCAAGCTGCGGAAGAAAGGGGGAGGAGGCACAAAGATCAATGAGACACGGGAGGACATGGATGCTCAGCTGCTGGAGCAGCGCAGCACCAACTCCTCAGAGTTCGACTCTCCTTCGCTGAGCGGCAGCCTGCCATCAGTGGCCGACTCCCACTCCAGCCACTTCTCTGAGTTCAGCTGCTCCGACCTGGAGAGCATGAAGACCTCGTGTAGCCACGGCTCCAGCGGTGGCGACTACCACACGCGCTTTGCCACAGTCAGCCCCCTGCCTGAAGTGGAGAACGACCGCCTGGAGACCTGCCCCACTTCTTCATCCTCCTCCCAGGGACAGAGTGCTGTGGCCACCCCCAACTCCCCCACCTCCACCACGTCCTCCCTGGGTCACAGCACAGAGCTCCCCCCTCTCTGCTTCATAGCAGAGGAGAATGTCAACCTGGTGTGCCCCACTGAGCCGGACTCTCACAGCAACACCGGAGAGATGTTGAAGGAAACCAACAACAACAACACCCAGCATCATCAACCACAACAGCCAGCCCAGACGCAGCATCAGCCCAAGAACTCCTGTATACAGACTGATATTTAAAATCTCAATACCATAAGTGCTGCACACACATTGTTTCAACATCCTTTTCCTCCACTAACATAACAATCCTAGCTTAAAGTTTAACCTGCATTTTCTGTTATTCCCTTGTAAAGGGGACATGTTACTTTTGGATTGGACATCCTCTGTTGAAAAGCAGCCACTGAGTGAAGTATTAAAAAAGGCTTCTGCAGTGCAGCCGCGTGAGAAATTTTAAGGTTATGAATGCTGATGTTTCTCCCTGTGCTGACACATTTTTGTCACTCGCTGGCCACCTGTAACAGAAGGCAACCCACTGACTCGGGTGTGTCAGATTTATCTGTGTAGACTAAAGTAAAACCACTGTGCCAGTTTTGCTAGTATTTGATTTTGGCCGTACTGTCTGGATGCAACACAATAAGAGAAGTTAACCAAGCAGGGACAAGGCAATACAACTTATTTTTATTTTCCCCAACACGTATTAGTTAACAGAGGGAACCTGGGAGTTCTCATCTGTATTTATTATTAGACTGGTTGTTTTTTGTCATGGATCTGTGTTTGAAATTAAATTGTAGAAGACCAAGGCCTGGGCTCAATGTCCTGAATCATTTTAGCTCTAAAGCTGACTTAAAAACAACTGAGATTGTTTTTAAATGGATGCACACACAGCTATTGTCCCATTGTGGGCGATGGTGCTTTATGGTTTTTTAGCAGCTCGCTAAGAAACGATTTGAGACCTGTAGGCTAATTCAGTGCATGTTCTAGCACTAAGGTGACTCAGGAAGCCTGGGCCTCATCTTGCTCTGTGGAAAGTTTGTAATGATATATGTTGAGGGTGTGGGTGGGGGCTATTTCTTGATTTGACAAAAGGTCTCTGGAAGGCCGTAGATGTTGAGATAATGCTTAAAGTCATTATAATAACATTAACCAATGGGTTGGTCAATTCTGTGAAATTGTACAAAGAAACTTTTTGTCCTGTTGAAAGGTGATTTATTCAGGCTGATGGTTTCGCCTCACTGAGTAAGAGAGAGCTTTGATATCTTTCTTTGTTAACTCATGGTGCCTTCAAGAAGCTGTTTGTGTTCCGTTTATCTCCACCGTGTCTTCTAGATTCCAATCAACAACCACAACAACTCATTGCAGAATGTCTGACTGTGTAGGAGGGATGCTCCTATGATAGATCTGGTAAATGAAGACTTTTCAATTGCCTACCAAAGACAGCACTCAGGCTCTTGTTAAATCTTAAACCTTTGACTTGTCAGCTGTAGATGCAGTATTGTGCATCCTTTTGAAACCACAGGGATGAATGATATGATCCGAAATTATACAGACACACACTGCTGTTTTTGTACATGCTTCACAAATGCTACGCAAATAACCAGGGCTGTACAACGGCCCGAGGCACCTGCACTGTTACCTGTATTTCCTATGACATTGATGTTTTGCAATGCACAAAGGTTAATGGGGATGCAGAGGTTGGTTAATGGTTACCTTCCTTATTGATTTGTCCTGTGAGTTCCTGTTTGTGTTGCCAATCGGTGCTGCTGAGCAGACTTGAAGTTAAGTTCTTCTTTATTTCAGAGTGTTTGCTTAAGCCTGTGTTTACCGCTCCGTGGTCTGCTTTACTGGGGGCCACCGAGTCAGCTCAGGTGAACCTCAACCATTGAGTGGTATCCTGACCCAGGTCTGTTACAGAATGAACTCTTTGGTTCGGTGGATTCGGCTTCTGCTGCACTCCTTCCCTGCATTACAGAAAAGCAGTTTTGTTCTTCCCCCTTAGTTCGGTTTCTCATTCTTCACCCAAATTCCAGTTTCTCAATCCTAAATTGAACACTAGTGCCAGATATAATTTGTAATTTGTGCAGAATTGCATAAGGTATTTGTATATTTGTTTGGTAATTTGCTTTACTATATGCGTGTAAATGCATATCAAAAAAATAAAAACAACTATATATGAAATGTTTACGGTTTCCAAATTTTTAAGTTAACAAAAGTACTGTAAATACACAAAGTGGACCTATTATGATCATTTAAAACTTCATATTTTTACTATTAGACTCTGTTAAGAGAAGTTTTGCATTATTCACTGTTCAAAATGAATAAATGGCCTGTATTTGTATAGCGCTTTACTAGTCCCTAAGGACCCCAAAGCGCTTTACACAACCAGTCATCCACCCATTCACACACTGGCAATGGCAAGCTACATTGTAGCCACAGCCACCCAATAATCCTTAGCTGTTATATTGGGCCTTGCTATGGCAAACACCATTATTACAACATATGTAAGACACAAAAACATCATGTCACTCCATCTTTAGTGTCTCTTCTGAAACTTTCCGTTACTTGTTATGAGCTAAAGAAGGAAAAAAACCATGTTTCCCAGTTTATTGAATAGCCCTCTGTGAATAGAATACACAATTTTTACAAATCTACTGACACAATGTTAAAAGCCACTGTTAAGAGAAGCTGTGGAAAATGCAGAATTATTCCCTCCTTCCCCCAAATTTACATCCTTATGCTAAATTTTACATTCATGTAGATTTAATGAAACATGAGAAAACAAAAAGTTTGGATTCAGGCAGTCTTTAGATTCACAATACAGAAAGATTGATATTTATTACTTATAACATGGACAGAATGACTTTAAATAGCAAATAAATTACACATTTAAAACAGTTCTGAGTTTGGAGCCAAGTGAATATATGTGTGTGATAAATCCAAGTCATTAAAGAAATTTATTAAAGCTACAGAATGATATAAATAGACTTTTTCTTTACGAGTACCGATATGCTCACCACACTAAGTCGACCCCTAGACTGAAATCCAAGGCACACATCTTATAAAGATGCTGCTTCTCTCCAGTGTGCTGCCATCTGCTGTGAAGCTGATGGTGCAGGTAAACAGGCTCAACGGCACAATGTCATTTCACATGGTGAAGACAGAGACTTGCCTTTATGAATGGAATCAATACAGGAACACAGAGCTACAAATTTGCATAGATGACTTAAAGGAGAGCAAGAATTTTTTTTTGCTACAACATTGTAAGTTCTGTTACACTCACATGAACAGCAGTGAGACATGCAGGTCTCTTTCACCCATTAAGATAACACCATACATGTGGTCATATTAAAATAGTTACTTAAGATGCAGCAAAGACGCACTTTTAAACTTGGAAGGAAATTAGCTTTTTGTTTGTTTATATTTAACATGCACTGAATAGTTTTTGGTATGTGACAGCTGGTCTTTTATAAAATGATTTCAGAAAGCGACTGGGCTCAAAGAGCAGATCAGCTCGATGAAGCCTGTCCTAAGCAAAAGCTACTGCCTGGAGTGAGGAAACACCTGCCTGCTGTGTTACACAACAGCACATTGGACCTCGTTTATTAATACACTACGGTGAAAGGTCCACTGAGTCCCACTGTTGTACAATGCAAATGGTGCATGGTGTGTACAAAAGTAAAACTGCATAGCAAAATGTTCTGGAGAGAAAAATAGATTTTTTTTTTTTTTATATCGTCACAGACATTACAGACCAGTAGAGTGAATCAACTCGGTTCCATTGTATTGCTCATTCTGCAGCTTCCTGCCTTTGTGTACTCAGTTCTTGTGCAGTGTTTTGCATAGATCCAAGAGCAGTGGTGGAGCAGCTCATGCAGAGAGGGGAGGGTCAGATATATTTGTTGGCCAGGTTCTGAACATCGTTCTTAGTGAACTGTGTGCTCTGCACGGCTGAGAGATCCTCAAACAGCTGAGTCATGTGGTGACGCTCTTCCTTCTCCAGCAGCATTAGTACAACCTGCAAACAGTGCGTCAGCGTTTATCACCACACAGACCGCTTGATTGCAAAATCTTACAAACAAACTTTAGCTTTTCAGACCATATTTGCATGCTAATCTTACCGAGAACCTGTCAGCAGTGTGCAGATGGTTGAGGTGTTGGTAGACCAGATAAGGGTCTTTCTCCAGTAGGTGTGAGTGCAGGGCCTGCATGATGAAGCTGATGGTGTGTCCATCAAGCTGGGTGCTCAGGAACTGGGGAAGCATCTCTGGGGCCGTGGAGGCCAGTAGTTCCGCGCAGGCCACTGTGTTTCCAGAGCTACGAGCCGCATTCAGGGATTGGCCGAATTCATAGGCGCTGGCCGGCTGGAGGTTGATGCTGATGTCTTCTCCTTTGCAGCTGTTTTTGGAGTTAGGGACAGCGGTCACATTCTCGTCATCCTCAACCTGAGGAGGGAGACGGACATGGGTGAAACATTTAAACAGGAAAGACAAAAATGGAAAGCCGGTCTCTGTCAGTGAGTCACAATCTGGGAAATCTGCACCACCTATTGCCTTAATTAGGAATAATTTGTCTGGGATGCAGTGATTGGATCTATAAGCTTCCATCTTTACCTACTGGTGTGCTGAACCTGAAGAAAAGGAAAACAAGAGCTTCATAACAATCTGTAGCCTTTTAAACTTGGAGCACAGCCACTTTTCACTCTGGTGTTCCCCTGAAACTGAGACTGAGTTTTGAGACCCAGATAAGCAGCATAAGATGCATGGATACAATTTTACACTTTAGCTTTCTCCGTGTTCTCTTTTGTCTTTTAACAATAAACTGAAAATGGTACATCTAGCCCCACTCAAGCTTTAATTTGGTGCTTTTATTCTTCATTAGATCATTAATAGTAAATGAGGATGGAGCACAAAGACGAACGGTACACAACAGCTGGGAGCGCTGCACTTTATGATCTGTGCTAGGCTAGAATAAAACCAGAGCTGATCAGATTTCACACGGTATCCCAGCAGGTGTCAGGAGTAATCAGCTAAAAACACACAACTATTCAAAGGACACTTGTTGACCATAAGTCATGATTCTTCAGTCCCCATCATTATAATGCCTCTTCTTCCTAACCACACGTGTAGACTCTCTAAAGTCAAAAGTGGATATGTCTGTTGGATGCAATAAGGGGAAAATATTTATTTTCAATGAAAGTGAATAAACTGTACTCACCTCTGTGATGGGGACTGTCTTCCTGGGTTTGTTTGGTGAAGTGCTGGCCAGACTCTGTCTGAGCAGCTTGGTGACCTCCTCCAGCTCCTTCTCAGCCTCCTGCACGTTGGGATCTTGCTGCAGCACTTCCTGCAGGTCCGAGCTGCAAGCCAGGTAGTCCTGATGGAGGGAGACACCGAAAACATACAAAGAGAGCTTTATGTATGAAATATGTGAAAGGGATATTTTACTCCTTAGCCACCCAATAAAAAGAAATCACTCCCTTATGGCATTAGCCATTAAAGTCCAGCTCTATTCACCTTGAGACCTTTATTAGCCATGGCTCGTCTGTAGAAGGCCTTCTTATTGGTTGGCTCCAGTTTCAGTGCTGCATCACAGTCCTGCTTGGCCTCAGCGAACCTCTCCAGCTTCAAGTAGCACAGAGCTCTATAAACACACACACGTCAATTGTGATTTTTATTTTTGTCACTGGCACCTAATCACATTTGACACGTGACTCAGAAGTATCATGAATTTGTGACTCACTGCAAATCAGGTTTTATAATAACAGCTGAAGCCATGCCATCAGCATTAACAGAACAGAACATTTTCCTATGATGATGAGATTTACGATTTACACCTCAGAGATGTGCTTCTGGAGCCCCTTTTCTAAATGAATCTTAATGTTTTTAATTTTTTCAAATGGCTCTCAGCAGCTGTGCACCAATGGCGTATGGATGTTTGCTCTGGTGTGGCTGTACATACAATCTGTTCTCACAGCAGGGCTCCACATGCACATGCAAACACCAACACACAATAGGAAAACATTCACGTCATCAGTTTCTTCTGTGACCTGATCAACACCATCGATGTACTATTGTGTTGTGCACCAATTTACCACCAATACACACTAATTTGGCAGCAGTGACAGGTGGCACGACTGGATAGGATTAAAAACAGAGCTGAAAGCACGGCTGACAAATGACAGCTGGCCGTCGTTAATCGGCCTTTTTTAAATTCAGTTGAACAAATTTTGGGGATTTTCAGGCTGTTTTCCCACATCAAAGTGAACCAGTGGCAGAAGATGTGATGAACAGAGGGGAAACGAGACCGCAGGAACATGTCTGTTCATATTAAGGTGAGAATTAAATGACTAACCTGTTGGTGTAGATAGTGCATTCCTCTGACTTTAGCTTAAGGCATTCTGTGTACTTTCCCAGAGCATCCTGGTATTGGCTCTTCTTCACAAAATCGTTCCCTTCTTGTTTCAAAGCTGAAAAACGGACTTCGGCTTTCCTTTCTAGAAAACAAAACAAAGTGGTGATTGCTAAACATCGCTTACTCACACAGACACGAGGTCCATTCTCCTCCATTTTGACTTCATATATCCACACTGACACTTGCAATACATTTTAACTGACCTCGCTTTTATAAGCCTGTGCTACACAGCTGGAGGGTTTAAGCACTTGAAATTAATGCTGTGCTAGCTGGACATGAGCCACGAGAGTTAAGTCAGCAATCAGTCCCGGTGTGGACCGAGGGCTAATCAATCTGCTGCAGAGTGTCTGCAGAGCGTCTTCAGGGAGGTAAAATTATGCCAGCAGTGCTATTCTTTCATTAGAGTCTAAAAATAGCATAGGTAGAAAAGCCCTGGGAGCAGAGAAACTGCATGGTCAGAGGTGACACGTCCACTTATATAAAAAAATAGGCCTTTCAAATTTTCCTCCAGTCACAACAGGAAGACTTTTGTTCCTCCATCGCTGTATCAAGCAGAAGAATGGTTCAAAAACCGAACAAAGGTAGCTATAATGTCAGAAGAAAGAGCTGCTCGAGAAAATGTTTGTTAATGCTGGATGTAGTCAACATTAGATTTTATTCAGTCATCATAACCGCTGTATGTATAAATGTCCCAGCTACTCTCCTCATTGTCCCAGCTCAGCGATCAACACTTCTGACCCTGACTAACTCTGTGTTTCTGGGGACAAACATTAATTAAGCATCATGACTCTAAAAACAACAGACCTGCATCCCTAGCAGCCTTCTCTGCTCGAGCTTGGAGGACCTCAGCGCTGGGTGGCTCCTCTCTGCGGTGCTGCTGAGCCGACAGAGGCACCAGAGGGATCTCGGGAAGTTTCTCTCTCCACTCTGGCCCGTCTTGCTCGATGAGCAGCCGGGTGATCCTAGAGGAGGACGTGATTCAGTCATTGTTACAGCACACAGATGAGAGACATTGATAAGGCTTACATAGCGTGTTAAAGATGCATCTAATCCACCCTGTTCCACAGTTTAGGGAGTTTATGTCTTATTGTGTAACTTTGTAGATAAATGTGGGGATGAATGATATCTTTGACCCTCTGGTACTCCTGAACACAAACCAGCCAGGTGAGTATTGCGTAACAGAGAAGGGACACACAGTCTGAGAGACATGATTAGCCTCTAGCCGGAGCTACTTTTGACCAGCTAAATCTGTTAGTCTCTAATAAGCCTGTGTGTAATGGTTACCATGATTTGTTTTGATTTAGTCTTCTAAATATGCTATAATTCCATTTCTGGATTTCAATTATAGAACATTTTCAAATTTGGAAAATACAGCAGGTAGATAGAGTAAGAAAATCTCCATGTCTCATCTGTCTTTTTATTTCCTTTGCTGTAACAGCTAAAGATAGTCTGTGTCCACCTTGTTTAAAATAGATGAGAAATGCACTGCCATAGACATGGGTGCTGTAAAATTCAATACTTGCTTTTGAGATGCCAAATGTTAATGAGTCTGTTAGCTGAGGTGAGAGGTGGACATTATACCTGTTGACACTGTCGTGAGCTGCCTGCACGCTCACGTCTATCTGCAGCACAGTTTTGTAATCCACGTAGGCCTTTCGGTAACGCTCCAGGGACTCATAAGCCATGGCACGGCGGAGGAGGGGCTTGAGGGAGAATGGTTGCAGCTCCAGGGCTCTGATTGGAATAAATAGATGCAATGAGACAAGAGCAAAGGATCGAGTCTGGTGCCCCTGCTGTCGATGCTAGGGCAAAGGATGTGTCTGTACATGTTGTTTCTGAGGTAGTGAACAAGTCTAAAGGTGTGATTCAAGTTTTCTATAACCCCATCTTTCTGCAAACACATCAAGTATATTTAAAGGCTTTCATATGGGAGGCTCCCTTAAGTTAGCCCAGTCTGCTGCTTATAAACCACTTCTAAAGAGATTAATTACAATCCCTTACGACACACCCAAGTGCAAATCCCCTCCCACTCATAAATGATCTGAGATCCTCTGCTGAGACTGGTATATGATGACGCTGTCTGCAGAAATTTGTAGCAGTTTGATCTTTAAGATGAAGCACAAGGACAAGCGTACATTTGCCTTCCACAGCTTTTCACATATCTTGCTGAACACTGGTAGAGTTTTATCAGTTCTCTCACCTTGTGCAATCTTGTATGCAGTCTTGACTGTTGCCATCTTTCAGGTAGCAAGCTGCTCTGTTGGAATATAGAATACAGAGATCTTCTGGACTATCAATCCCTGCATAGAAAATAGAGACCAATATCAGAAATGTAATACACAGCTTGGAAACAGCACGCATAGTTCTGCAGTTATCTTGGGGGTGGAATACAGAATATCTGCAAAGACATCATGAACTCAAAGTTTGAATCGTGTACTTATTGTCTAAAACAGACTGTTTAATGTGCTCTCTGAGCAGCTATAGAAGCGCTGTAGAACGTACAGAGCTCCTGTCATGATGAAATAAAGAAACTTCAGTTATTGGAAGATACTGAGCTATCATTTCTTTTCTTTCAGATTTATGAATACAAAGTGACAGACACGCATACACACACATGTTAAATATATATATATAGCTTTTATCTGCAGGTTAAAAGCTAGTATATGTGTAATATAAATATTAGTGCTGTCAAAATTATCGCGTTAATTGTTAAGATCAACGCGAAATGTTTAATGCATTAAAAAAATTTAACGCTGATTTTGTTTTTTTATTAATTTCCTGTAATCTAAGACCTTTAAATTCATGAGCACCTCTGGAGGAGGGGGCAACAGTGTGCTATGCTGGCGTTTGGCCTGACAGAAATGATTAGAAGAAGAAGAAGAAGTGACACCATGCTACTATCTAGCTAACACTAGCTAACACACGCAAGCATGGACGAGGGCGGACTTTTGGGTGGAAAGTTTCTCTTTAAGAAGTTGCCTGATGGCTTGTTGGACAAAACGAGAGTAAGATGCACAATTTGCAACGCTGAATTCAAGTACCACAGAAGCAGTTCATCACTGGCGTATCACCTGAGAGCAAAACACCCAACTGAATCCACCTCTACGGGACCTCGCCAGTCTACGCTTCAGGAGTATGGTGCTTGTGGACGAATAACAAAAAATGTGAGAGAAAAGGTAACCAATTCCTTGGTTGTTTGGATAGCTAAAAACTGCCGACCAGTTAGCATAGTAGAAGATGATGGACTGAGAGAAGTCATTCGTGCTGCATCAGGAGATGAGTGTTACAATCTGCCCTCGAGAGGAACCATTGTGTCGAGACTGCACACTTTGTATGGGGACCAGAGGGCTCAGCAGTCCAGCAAGCTTGTGCAAGTAAGGAATGTCGCTCTCACCGGAGACCACTGGACTTCGGTGAACAACGATAATTACTTAAAATATAAAGAATAAAAAAATGTAATTGGAGCCAGGCTATTAATATGTGTGTGTGTATGTGTATGTGTATGTGTATATATATATATATATATATATATGGGTCAAAATGGGAGATGCCCCCAAGGGTGGTGGAGAATGACCGAGCTAAGATCCTGTGGGACTTCCAGATACAGACGGACAAAATGGTGGTGGCTAACCAACCGGACATAGTGGTGGTAGACAAACAGAAGAAGACGGCCGTAGTGATCGATGTAGCGGTTCCGAATGACAGCAATATCAGGAAGAAGGAACACGAGAAGCTGGAGAAATACCAAGGGCTCAGAGAAGAGCTCGAGAGGATGTGGAGGGTGAAGGTAATGGTGGTCCCCGTGGTAATCGGAGCACTAGGTGCGGTGACTCCCAAGCTAGGCGAGTGGCTCCAGCAGATCCCGGGAATAACATCGGAGATCTCTGTCCAGAAGAGCGCAGTCCTGGGAACAGCTAAGATACTGCACAGGACCCTCAAGCTCCCAGGCCTCTGGTAGAGGACCCGAGCTTGAAGGATATATATATATATAGAGACATTTCCCTTTGAGATTTTGACAACTGACTCGTGCAAAGTCCGCACGCTGTTTCTCTCCACCTGCCTTAACTTAACAGTGTTTTCTTCACTATCACAGAGTTAAGCAAATCACACAGGTCTACGGTGCATGTTTCAAACACAGCAACATTATCCTGCTACACTAAACACATTCATGTCAGTGTGCTGCCTCATCAGATGAAAACAGATTATGGATGATGACACAGCGTGGCAGTGATGATGATGTCTTAGCAACTGAGAGCACTTAGCGAGGTTATTGTGACAGTAGATCATATAAACTACAGCAACTGTGTGCATACCACAACTACGAGACCTGTCAAAGTATCTTGAATGTCTCGTTCAGTTTCATTTCTACTGAAAAGAGCCTTTTTCACAGATTGGAAAAAATTCTGCATGTGTAGATTAGGTCACATCTGTTGTGCTTCCCACAGTAATCCAGATAGATGATGCCCAGCGACTTTCACAGTCTTAACTGAGTATATTATGGCTGTCCACAGAAAGAGACACAAGGCCATATATTTAACGGAGAGTGAGCAGAGGTTTCTCTTCCTCCATCAACTGCTCGTCGTCTCACTCTCTGTGAGAATTATTGCTGCAGTCCTACAAATTCAATTTCACAGTGAGTGGTTAGAGGTCATGTGACTTGGACAGACCTGAGCTGAGAGGCTTAGCACCAGACTAAAACAGCAACACTGTCTGCGTACAGCCACAGTCCATCATCCCAGGGATAAGTCACTAAATATTAACGTCGTAATGGATCTTACTAAAATTTTGAATACTGCAAATAAACTGTTCACACAAAAATGTGAAGTCTGAGACTGAGAATTTGAAATTGTTTATGAGGAATTATTTCCATAGGGAAAATGATTTGTATTGCTATCCTGTTTTCATGTGTAAGTCTCTGCAGTGTGTTAAAGTGACAAAAATAAAGACAAGCACTGACATTATAGCTACGACCCTATGACCTTTGATTTAAAGTTAAATTAAAGTATGACACCATAGAAAGCTGTTATTAAAATATGATGATGAATAAACAGCTGAGAAAACAGTCGATCAGTTCTGATTCATTTGTCAGCTCATAACACACTGATATGAGTAAAAATGTTATGATTAGTGACACGGTGGCACACAGGTAACTTCTAACCAGCAACCTCACTGTATAAAACTAATTAAATAGTTTTTTCTTAATATTCTAAAATATTACAAACACGATCAACAGTGAGTGCCCCTGAGGCTTACCTGAATCTGTATAGCCCTGAATGGCTTGTGAGTATTTCTCCAGTGCATCGGCAAACTGTCCATTTTTAAACAGCAGGTTTCCTTCGTTCTTTAGCCGGGCCAGGGGTGGGGGCAGGGCCCCACATGGGGCATCAAGGTTGACAGTTTCTCCAGCATTTCCTCCAACTGGAGTTGCCTTACCGCTGCCGCTCTGATCACCCTGAACCGAAGCTGTCGAGCCTCTCTTGCTTGATCCATTGGCTATCTTTTCCTGCGGGACTTTGTACTTGTCTGAGCTGCCTCTGTTCCTCCTGTGTTCATGGTGGGAGCTGTTGGACTCGGCGTGTGGACCCCCGTCCCCTCTGCCGTGGGGCTTTTTATGAGCGTTTCCCATGTCTCCCCTTTCGACAGGAGTAGCTGATCTCTCCTCCCCTCCCACGGGCTGGCTAGGTTGAACCAGACAAGCTGGAAGGGAGAGGGAGGGAGGGGAGAAGCAGAGGGAGAGAGACAGAGAAGGGGAAGTCACACCCACAGGAAAGAGTCAGCAGTTACATCATAGTGTGGGAGGAGAGGAGCACATGACACGGAGCCACTTCAAACAGGGAGTTCCAGGAAGTAGAGATACCAAACAGTGACTTATGAAAGGGCTGTGTGGGGGTAGGGCAGAAAACACATGCATGCACTGTTCCTTCACCCAGAGAGACAAGAGGGGAATTTCCTCTATCTATAGGACAGCAGACAGAAGGGGATGTGACTAAAGCACTACTATTACCGGCAATGTTGGAGCTTCCTAACATGCTCTGTATAAATCGTGACTGTATTAGAGGGCAAATCCTTCAACTTCTAAATCCAGCACAGCTATAAAGACACAAAAAACTTTCTGCTATAAAGTTAAAATTTAACACCTCATTCAAGTTACATAAATTAGAGTAGCAATAGATTTGAGTCCAGTTAAGTCAGTGGAATGACTTAACTTGTTACTTTTCATTAAATGAGAATATAGATAAAAATATATCTCCAGTAAGGGAAAAATCTCATCTGGGAAATGTGTACCACAGTCTACTGGTTTACCTCATTCACTTCCTGCTAGTCTTGCTAGCTAATATGAAATCAACAGTGAAATAAAAACATGTCAAATAAAGGATCAATGCACACTTTTAACAAAAATCTAAGTTTCCTCTGAACTCATAACTTACCTAAGCTTGACTATAACTGAAAAACGATTTCACTGCATGTTAAATAGAGAGTAAGCAACATTTAAATCAGTTGCGGTTTGATTGATTTTTGGATGCAAATGGGTTATCATAAATGGCCATTAGCGCCGTTATAGTCTCTATGTCTGTGTTTAAGGATATTGATTGTTTTTAGTAGTTCAAACAATCACCAGTTTTATGAGCTTTGTTGTCACTGTCAGTCTGGTTATCCGCCTCTTCTATCTCTTGGATGAGGATTTTTTTGCCCTTGCGTTGCTTCTCTTGTTGGCATTCCTCCATCTTCTTCTCAATTTGAGACAAAAGTTGCTAAAACACAAACAATTCATCCATTAGAACATCTCATGTTTTGTTTGTCACAACTATTCATATCACAATCTATGCTAGATTACTTAGTTGTAGTGACTGGTGTATGTATAACTACAAAAAGGAACATTTTCTTCCCATTTACACCTAAATTATACTCAAATAAATAGAAACAGAAGTTAAACAATGCAATTAAAGGGGACGGGTAAACACAGCACATCCTGAGCTGTTCCACTGATACAGATCTGTTAAAAAAGCCACATCATCTTCTATTTATGGTAATGACATAAATACATGAAAGACTTCCAGTGATAGACTCACTAAATCACTCAACTTTCACAAATACAGTGACACCTAGTGGATGAAAGGTAGACTGGCGCATGATGAACATGCCTCAGTACCATCACCTACAGTTGCAGGGGTGTTCTGTGGCTCTTCCCTGAGCACCGTCCTCAGGTCTTCAGTGGCCATGTGGAAGTTGCCCATATGATTATAAACAACAGCACGACGAAGCAGGGCTAACGGAAAGAAGTG
This sequence comes from Rhamphochromis longiceps, assembly GCF_057381845.1. Classification (NCBI taxonomy): domain Eukaryota; kingdom Metazoa; phylum Chordata; class Actinopteri; order Cichliformes; family Cichlidae; genus Rhamphochromis; species Rhamphochromis longiceps. Next base: position 8,067,695 of record NC_140567.1, read on the forward strand.
CATTACAATATGTAGCACATACACTAATGCTGCTGTAGCTAAAGTATACCACATCATATAAATACATCTAAAAGTGCAGGTGTATTTATTCTGGAAGCATTATTGTGTTAGAAATTATAGAAATAACATTAACACACCTTTCAGATTGCCCGGTTCTAGCTCGAGCACACTCAGGCAGTCTTTCAGGGCATTGTGCCAGTGCTCGAGCTTGATCTCTGCCTGGGCTCTGTTGTTGTATGCAGCCACAGTTGTTATAATGGAAAGGCTCCTGTAATGGAATAAACAATAAAGCAAACCTCTATTTACAGTGAGATTATTGCACAAACACTTACTACTACAGCTACAATGAAAGATGACAGTCTACTACTTACAATATATACCAAGCAAAATGATAAAAAGCCCTTTAAGAGGTGCTAAGTGCTTTCTGCAATGAATGAGTTGTTTAAAGAACCTGACCTGGAATAGTATGTGACCGCCTCCTCATAATCCTTTGCTCTAAAAGCTTCATTGCCTTTGTCCTTTTCACGATTTGCCAGGAAGAGCTTCTCCTGTTGTGACAGCACTGGATGGATCACAGGGGAAACCTTACATGTTACACAAAAATGCCAACACACCTGATGTACGTTGTATGCTTAATAATTACTGCAAAAGAACACTTTCTATCCACAATAGATTACATGAAGTGTCCACTTGAGTCTTGATTTTAGGATGTCCTGAGTTTATAATTGCAGGTGGATCAGTTTTGTCCACATCCTCCTCTATTTTCTCACATTCTTTTTCCACATCGAACCTGGAAAGAAGGTGTAAAATATACACTTAAAGGTCAAGTTTTTAAACTGTGGATCACTGTAATGGAAGCAGTTTAGCTTTAAAGCCCTTTTACAAAGTAAAAAGACTTGGGAAGCTTTTATGCACAGAGAATTCAGCTGCTGCAACAGTGGGGTCTTTCTTCTGAATATAATAGACAAATGTGGAGACAGCATGACTCACTTGTCCCATTCTCGGTAATCACGTGGTAGGGCGCATTTTGAGGGTTTCTTTCTTTCTTGTGGAACTGTTTTCTATCATGAGAAAAAACTCTGTTTGAATATTTGTCTTCTATACATATATGTAACTGGTTATGTACTGTATATGCCTTGATTTTTTTTACCTGGCTCAGAGGAACGAAGCAATTGAAACCTCTTACAGGTGGCATATTTTCTTTCACTAGATCATCAAATACTGACTGGTGTTTCAGGGTTGTTTCAGTCTTTTTGGTTTCTTCTTGCCATCTCTGAGCAAAGTATTTAGAGAAACAGCCATGTGAGAACAAAGTAAACAGGATTTATTTATTTTTTTAAAAGAAAGAAAAAAATGTGTACCATACTTTCAATTCATCCTCAATTTGGTTCCACTCATCTTTAGAGAGGCTGGCTGCTGTGGCTACAGGCATTTCCTTCCTAAGAGCTCGGCTCTTAGGGTCCAGTTTCTCCAGGTGACTCTCACAGAACTTGATCAGGTGAGGATAAATGCCCTCTTCGCCAGACCTTTAACCAAACAAAAAAGAAAAATAAGGAATAGCTTTTTTTGCAATATTTTTCATTCACAATTGCCAGCCTGTATTTTGTTATGACATGCACTATTATCCCTCTGCAACTGATGACAAGTGTTACGTAATCTATTTGCAATATAGCACATACATCTTACCATCTCAGTGGAGAGTGAGTGAAACTTGACATGATGATGAGTTTATAACCTTCATAAAGAAAAACCTCACCAACACTATAAAGGGACTGGACTGACTGATTGCTTTATTTTGAGCATGTAAATATAAATACGATTAAAAAAAGCAGCAAAAGTCCATTGAACACAGGTAAAGGAAGAAAAGGGACAGTGAGTTTCCTCCAACAACACTATATCGCTCAACAGACAGTTACCTCAGTGTTCTCAGGATCTTCTCGAGGTATCTCACATCTTTACATTTTTCAATGTAATCGTAGTCCAGGTGCTCCACAGGAACCTTGCCCCTGTAGTCCACAGTGGTGGAGTGACTCTGAAGGGATAAAACTGCGTCTTCACTCATTTCTGGAAAGAATTTACACAGTCAATGTGTCAAAAAGTGTTCCATAAAAGGGAGACATGGCAGTTCTGCATTATATTTGTATAACTTACCAGCTTTTTAGCTAGCTACCTTAACTTTACTGGTTATTTTAATAGTTCGTCAGAAACAGCTAGGTTCTATAATTAGGGATGTAACATTCGGGAAAGGCAGACTTATCTCTTAAGTGTCTCTTGAGTAATTAATGCAAGATCACATTAATGTTAATAATGTTAAGCAAAACTAGTTTACCTGCTCCCGTTTGGCTGAACGCTCATCGACAATGTGGTGTGTATTGCTATGGTAACCACACACGGACGGAAGGCCGGTAGCGCCGAGAGGAAGCACGTGACACAGCCAACAGAGGGCTCCAAATTTGAAAACGTGGCTGGTGAACATGAGAAAACAGGAACAACAGCGGGGGGGACAGCTGAGGCCTGGAACAAAGCCTGAGGAAACAACATCGCCTACAGAGGCCACGGCTTTTTGGAATAGCCCCGTTTTAACTTTAGGTAGGTATTTGTTAAATATTAAGCGCGTTTATTCCCGAAGAAGATTATTTTGTCGAGCTTAAGGTACAGGTGCGTGGAATTCACCGACATTACCTCGTACTGGTTCTAGTTTCAGGAGGCTAACAACGTTATGTTAGTAAACGTGGATGGCAGACAAAAATGTCAGCCACATTTTTTTTCTTTAATTATAACTCGGTGTTTGACAGGTGTTTTACGAGGCCCACAGTTTTTTTTTTGTTTGTTTGTTTGTTTTTTAATGGCAATCATTTTTGCATGGCATTTCAGGCTTAACACAGGTGTAACTGATTAGTCATTCACTGTGCCATTCCGGGTCCCCTTCAGTCACATTAACAGGAGGCTATTTCAGCTTTGACGGAGCATCACTGCTTTTAATTCTGGAACCGGTTTTTATCCTGTCATGTCTTGTTAAAATGGCTGCTCTGACCCTCTGAACTAGCATAGAGGGTGAAATTACACTGTAAAATGCGCGCGCACGAAACGTCGTCGGGTTTTTGTTTTGTTTTGCTTTTGGATGAATTTTACTAATATCAGTTTTGCGTGTGTTTACCAAATAATTTTGCCTTGTCATATTTCTTCAGACGGAATTAAGTGTGAAAATAACGAGGAGTAAAATGATGTTAAAGGTGGTGTATACTGTCAGTCGGGCTCTGTCGGTGTCTTTTGGCGGTTATGGAGCTCTTTAAAGCGGCATCAGAGAGGGCACGAGACGGGGGGATTTAAATCGGCAGCAGCACGCGCTCTCATAGCAACGCGGATGAAACAGCTGAGAAGGATCAGAGATAAATCAGCTGTCTGTTGCTTTCTGATATACAAACTGCTACTTTTATACACTGAAAACCACCGTAAGATTCGGGAGATAACTTTTATTTTACTGTAAGTCAGTCCAGCATGAGACGCCTTTTAAAAATATAGTTTTTAAAAGTATTTAAGCTAGCGTTGTATGTGTTTACGGTCTCTTTAAGTTCATATTTGCTGTGCTGAAGTAGTTCTGTTTATTATATTCTGTTTCACTCCAGGTGACTTGTAATCCCCTGGAGGCCAGGCTAAGGTTTGTTGGCGCACTCAGGAGGAAGATGCAGTGCACTCCTGAATCTAGTCTTTATCTTGATGGCTCTAAAGGGCAGCACTGCTACGATGACTGCTCTGACAGTGGATACTCAGGTTTTTTCCAGAGCCCACACAGCACCAGTGGAGCTGATTCATGTAGGTCTTTGTCTCCGGTGGAACTGGATGAAACGCCCAAAGAGAACCTCCGGGTTTCTGTCACGCCAAAGAAGATCCGAGAACAAGTCAGATTTTTGGGCAGAGACTCCAGGAAGGTTTCAGCTGTAAGCTGGTGTGAAACTCCTAAAATATGCAAAAGGGATACCTCGCTGCGACAGAGACTTCTACTGTGTAAACCCACTGTAGATGTCAAAAATGACAACACAAGATCACCGTGCACCAGAGGGATTGAATCCCCTGTCAGTGGGTCTGAACCCTATTTGAATACATCATTTGACTCTGTAGACACTGAGATGGGGGCATCAAGCACTTTAAAAGTGGACCAGGACCTGCCACTATCAGGCAGGAAGCGCCGTGTTCTGTTCACACAGGTGAGGACCTCAACTCTTGAAGATGGCAAGCACAACTGTTGTCACCTTCCCAGTTTTGAGAAAGAAGCCTCACTCACAGATCTAGACATGAGTGAACACATTTTTGCATCTGGTCAATGTAATGTCAAGACTCCAGGCTTCAACGAATTCCTGCCCATCTCTAAAGAAAACTCTCAGTCACCACTGGGCAGCATGACAGATAATCTATATAATGGCTCAAGTGTCTTGTGCACACCATCATCTGCACATACACCCAGCTATATCAGGTATGTGTTTTATTGACGAAGAAAATAAAACTTTAAAATATTTAAACACAGATTAACTCCTTTCTGACTTTTAAACAGGTCGTTGAGTGAGGACAGCGGTTTCAGCTCAGTGACTCTTGATAAATCGCAAGACTCCACAGTGGACCATGATGGCTCGTTCCAGGAGCTGCTGCTGTCTGCCTCCAAAGGAAACTCTGAAACTCCAAATCCAACAGAGGGAAGGCGCCGCTCCCGTTTGCAGCGTCAGCACAGGCTCTCTACGCTTAAAGAAGGTGGCTCTCAGTCTGAGGAAGACCCAACGGACAGAAAGCATCAACATCCTTATCAATGTTACAGCCATTCTAAAGAGGATGAGGTTTTTGCTGGGGATATCACCCCTCGCAGTGTCCTCTCTGTTAAATGTGGTAATGCCGTGAGCTCTGATCGCTTGGGCTCAGCAAAAAAAGATTATACCACCCCACAAAGAGTGACTAAAACCAAGGCACAAGACATGACCCCTTGTTCTACAGATTTTGGCAATCCAGATATCACACCACTCAGGATGACTCCAGTTAACCTCTCTCTGACTCCAGCGCTGCAGCTGGTTCAAGCTATGTGTCAGCACCATGCCCAGATGTTGGCTGGTCAAAGTCCAAGCCTGAAAGAGCAGCTGAAGTCTGCAGCAGCACTGACCAAGACCCCAAGCACTCTTCGGACCACTATGCCATTGGCAGGGCTGATTGGCAGGAAGATGGGCCTGGAGAAGGTGGACATACTCACAGAGCTGATGAAGAGGAACCTCAGGCACATCCTGGCTGTTATACTTTGCCAGATGGACTCTGAGAGTGTCTATAGGTGATGTTTCCAAATATACATTTTTATTCACACAATGTTTTACAGCGCATATCATCCATGCTTACTTGCCACAGGTTGCAGCTCCTTTCCCATTTGGTCACTGATTAATAAAATCATGACTACATTTTTAATGGAGTAAAGAATAATTCAGAGTCCTGTAGAATGATCGCAAGGTGATTGACGCTGAGCTGAAACATACATGTTGTTATAACAGTGTTTATGTTGTATAAACGATGCAATTATTAGTAAAATCAGTGGAGTTTAGCTTGCATTACAAACTTGTGTTGTCTAAAAAGTTTAGTGAGCTGAAAATATTTCTCTCATACTTTGTTGTTTTTCACAGGTGCAGCTGTGTTTGCAAAAGCTGGAATCAAATTCTCCAGCAAGACAAGCTAGCTAGCACAATGAGAAGAAGCCACCTGAGTCAAGTGGAGGCTGCTCTTGAGGTAAGAGCCAGGCTATGGCTAAAGGTCTTATAAGCAGGGCTGCACATAAGTGGTCCGCAGGTGTGCATTTGCTGTCAAAATAAAAGACGTGCACCAGATAAGAAGTTGCAACGCGCGTTTGCGTACATAAGATTTTCTGGAGGAGGACACACATTTGTTTAGAACTCTTAAAAATGTTGAAGAAGCAAACTCCTTTAAGAAATTGCTTTGGTGTTCCTCCACCTCCAAAGAAATGTCAGGAGTCCGAACAGCAAAAGAAGCGCGTATTCTCGGAAAAGTGGTTGCAGGAGGTGAGCTGGCTTCAAACAAATGATGAACGCACAGAGATGTGGTGCAGAATATGCCGTGAAAATCCCACTCTAGCGGACAAAAACTGTGCCTTTTTATATGTATGCAAACGCCCATTTCAGCCTCTTATCTTATTCGCTTCCTATTTTGACAGCGAATGCGCACCTGCGGACCACTTATGTGCACCCCTGCTTATAAGAGTGTTTGTTCAGCTCTGTAGCATTTAGCTTTCTGTGTTTTCAGTTAAACACAACATCTCTGTTATCACAGTCTTTGCTCTGTGGTCATCAGTGCATACGTACATCAAAATGAGTCGGCGTTATCACAATCTCCATCACTGTCACTGAAATGACTCTGAACTTATTTGCTGTCGTCTTATAGCTTGGTGCTGCTGTCCATGTCGCTGATGCAGAGACCAGAGCCATGTTGCTTAAGCGATCAGCTCTGAAGACAGTTCAGGCCCAGTCTAGGACCTCCAGCTACTGCACTCCACAGTCAGGAAGCAGGGCTTTAACGCCACTGCAGCTCAGCGCCTTGCATTCAGACAGCAGCAGCAAACGGGATAAATTTCTGGAGGTAAGTTACAAATCCATTAAACTGCATTTTCTTGAACATGGTACAGTCATGCTTTGAGGCATTTCTCATCAAACATTTATCAAAGTTATTTTAATAACTTCTTTTTCCTCTCAGGTTGCTAAAACCCTCTTCAATGATGAGTGCCTCAAGCCTTGTCCGAGATGTCAGCATCCCGCAAGATGCCATTCAGGCAAAAGAGAGGGAGTGTGCAGCAGAGCTGACTGTGGATTCCAGTTTTGCATGTCATGCTTGTGTACTTCTCACGGCTCTAGAGAATGCGGTAGTCACTCTGCAGGCCGTCGCAGAAAGGACATACTTCCCGGAAGCGCTCAAAGCAAGCACAATGTTAAAAGACTATGAACAAATTATTCCTGCTTCATGAAGTCACTTTAATAATATCTATTTTTTGCAAGTTTATAGATGGCAATAAGCAGCGAGGAAACAGATGTGTAGTACGTGCGGTGTCTGTACTCTTCAATGTTTGTTTGTATTTCTTTACTTATCCCATCCTACCCCTTTCCTTTTTTGATATAGTTCTTACTTGTATATTTTTTTTAAATTATGCACTGAAGGAGGTTTTACCAGCAGATAAAAGGATTTCATTTTACTGTTGTATTTTTCTATGCACTGACTGTACAGCATGTTGGGTTTTTTGTTTTGGAGCTATTGAGATTTTCAGCTTTTACAAACATGTTTTCTAGATCGGTTTTAAAATAAACTTGATATATAGTAAAACCTTTTTTTTTTTTTTTCTTCTTTTCTTCCCCTACCCGTGTGCTGCGTCACATTTGTGAGGATTGTGTATGTCGCTGTAACATGTACAAATCAGTCTTTGGTGCCACCTAGTGGTTTGACACTTTCACTGCGAAAGGAGTTTTATTTTAACCCCCCCCCCCAAAAAAAAAAAATATATATATATATATATATATATATATATATATACACATACACACCTTAGATACTTAGAACTTTAAAGTAATCTCTGAATTATCTCGAATAAATCGATCCTGGGGTATTAAAGAAGAAACTCTAAATTGCATTAATTTCTCTGGTCCTGTCTGGTTAAACTTTTACTGCCCCCCCGTGTTTTGAAAATGCGTCCACTTCCATAGCAACCTGGACTCACAGTGATTGAGTTTGACTTTCTGAGTAAGCCCGTCTGAAAGTACTGTCTGCCATTTTTATTTTTAAGGAAAGGCATGTGTGGATTCATTTCAACAGGTAAGAGCAGCACTTTAAACACATCTCAGTTTACTCATGTTTTTACAACTAGCGTGTTGGAAATTTGAGTTTTTCTTTCTCTTTGCAAGAGTTTCTCCGCCTTACTGTGGACAGTTTTGTGAGTAAAAGTTTAGATTCCTCATATTTTCCCCAGTCTGTTACAGCTCGGACAGAATGTTTGTTTTTTTTAAGCGTTTTAATGTTGATCTTCACACAGGAGAGCTCTCTGGCCTCTGATGCTGTACTGGCTCACTTCTTCAATGATTTCCTAAGTGCGCCGGTAATGTAGGCCTGACATAGATATGCAGAACTTTGACATGGCTCAAAGCAGTTTTCTTACCTTCGCATGTTTTTGCCAGTCTTTCCCAGAGGCTTTGCGGTACAACCGGGAGACGGGGCTGTTTGAGATGGCGAGTAGAGCGGCAGAGTTTGTCTCCACAAGAATCCGATCAGCCCTTTACAACAGAAAATCACAGCTTCTTGCTGTTGACCCGTCACTGCTCACCAAAATGCCCCCAATAGACAATCATTACGCTGTCTGTGTAAGTAGCTGCTAGCAAAATGTTTGTGTGTGTTTGTATGGAGGGGTAGAAATCTCTATACTGGATTGAAGAACTTGTCCCTGACATTCACAGTGCCTGGACAGAGAGCGAGGAATGCAGTGGATCAAAAAGGAAAGAGTCCCCTTTTTCCTTCAAAGTGATTGTTATCATGAATACAGGTAAAGTGTTAAATCCTGTTGAAACAAATGTTTTAATGCATTTGTTTTGCAGGCAAGTTTCATCTCATTTTTACCTACATTTTCTCTTTACCTATGAAATGTGATTTCTTTGCAGTATCCAGACAGTGTGCTAAGATGCCTTGATGCTGACTTTGCTGTCTCCTTATTTTATGATGAACAAGTAAAGTCTGGGTCTCTTTTTAGTTTAGTTTGCAAGTGTTTTAACTTCTAAAAGAAGTATCGATTTAAGATTGCTACTTTCAGATCTGAGACTAATCTCTTCTCCGTCTTTTAAGAAGCCTAAAGGCTTCAAGAATCTCTGCAGAGAGAGCCATGCTAACTTATAGGCTGCACATAGAAGAAGCAATACAACAGCAGCCATTTACAGGCCATTCTTTTGAATCTTTTGTCTCGTCTCTCTGCCTCACCAGCTGTGGCACATGGCTGTGCCTACCTGAGAGGTTTCTACCTGTTATAAGGGAGTTTTTCCTTTCTACTGCTGCCAAGCACTTTCTCATCTGATTGTGGGGTTTTCTCTGTATTATTGTAGGGTCTTTTTCTTACAATAAAAAGGGCCTTGAGACAACTGATATTGTATTTAAATAAAACTGAATTCAACTGAATTAAAAAAAGAATGTTTTTAAGAAATCTTGCTTGTGTATTTTCCAACTGGCAGTGCCTCCTCTCTCTGTGATTTTCCCCAGACTAGCCAAGCTTCTGCTTCAGTGGGACCCAAACTTGTGTATTCACAGAAGGAAAAGCAGTTCAGTTCGGACCACCCTGTCAGCCCCTCAACTGCGTTCCTTAAAATTAAACACGGGTAATACTAATGTAGTAAATGTCTTGTCCTGCAGTGCAGCAAAACAAAATGTGTTTGTATCCTGTGAGTATAAAAATAAGAACTATGTGTGTCCCATGTTTTTATTTCCTCACATCTCAGGGTTTATGAGCACACGCAATCTTACATGTCTAACATCTCTGCAAAAGGAACAACTTATTCCAAAAAGCAGTGACTCAACCAGATGTTACTCCAGCTGGTCTGAGCCAGAAAGCCTGTGTTCCTTTCCCCCTTTGTCCTCATCAGGTTTCTCCTCTGCTCACCTTCAAAGTGGGAAACCTCAGGAACTTAAGAGCTCACAAACAGAGCTGGGTGTCTGCTCTGGGCTATCATCTGTTAGTAAAGAGAAACACCTAAAAGAGATCAGTAGCCTGGCATCTCATTCTCCCGAACAACACTTGGAGTACCTGGCTGTCCAAGTGACTGAACAGGTGCTTAAAGACACAATGAATGTAACGGATGGTCCGAACCAGGCAGACACTTGGGAGTGCTTCAGCAAGTCAGGAGATCAGGCAAACTGTAGCAGCACAGACAGATCCTGTAAATGTGACCTTAACCGACATCTCAACAGAGGAAGACTGGAGGGGGAGAAAGAGAGAAGTCAACGTGGCAAGAGGGGGTGTGGATGGGATAAGAAGGATCAGGAAGAGGGGAGCAGAGCCACAAACCAGGAAGATGTCCCTTATACTTGTTGCAATGATACAGGTTTCTATGGAAGCTTGGATAAGTTTAGGGAGTTTTTACAAGGAACGTCAGGAGAGAAGCTCCTTAATCTCTGGATGGATATAGAGAGACTGAAGGCTGCACGGGACAAAGAGCGGAAGCACAGGTAAACACACCTGTCTTATTCTGCAGCTCGAAAAGTTCTAAATATTCAAGCAGAATTTGTCTTTTGTTAAGTGAAATAAATTTTCAATGTGGTATTGTTTCAGGTATTTGGTTCTCATGAGAAGCTGCTACCTGCTGAGCAGCAGTCAGTTCAGTCTGAATGCGGAGCTGCTCTCCAGACTGGGACTGACTACCTCCCCCTGCTGGACAGAGGACAAACTGCGCTCAGTTCAGACCTGCCTCACTGAGCCTCTGCTCCACTACTGGTGAGATTTGCAGTGTTTATCTTCTAAATGTCAGTGACTGTGTCTAGAATGCATCCATAAAAATGACCTTTACATTTACTCCTGTATTACATTTATTTTTTTTGTTGTCTTGTATAATTGTTGATTGTGTTCTGTATAAACTGGGTTTTCATATGTTATAATTTTGCATGTGTCTAAATCTTCTAATGAAATTATGCCCCCTCTCTTTTCTGCAGGGTTCCTCGGTTCTGGACATCTCTGTGCCATCAGGAAGACCATAGTAACTCCTCTGATGTGGAGCTGAGGACAGGGTGGTGTTACAGCTCTTCTTTGGGCTCACAGCCTCGCTGTTGCTCAACGTTCTTACGAACTGACAGCAGCTCGCCCCAGTCTTCCCATACTGTCCGTACACAGGTAGGTGTATTGAGATATATGTTACTATGTGCTTATAAGCTTTATGGCAGGAAATCAAGCCCACAAAAGCATCATGAATAAACAACCCAGAGTTTTTATCAGTCAGCAGTAAAAAAGGATTAAAAGATAGATTTTATCCATCCATCCATTCGCTTATCCTTTTCAGGGTCGCGGGGGGCGCTGGAGCCTATCCCAGCAGTCATAGGGCGAGAGGCAGGGTACACCCTGGACAGGTCGCCAGTCTGTCGCAGGGCCAACACACAGGGACAGACAACCATTCACACTCACATTCACTCGCACATTCACACCTAGTGGCAATTTGGATTAATCAATTAACCTATCCCCACAAGCTGCATGTCTTTGGACGGTGGGAGGAAGCCGGAGTACCCGGAGAGAACCCACGCAAACACGGGGAGAACATGCAAACTCCACACAGAAAGACCCCGGCCTGATGGTGGAATTGAACTCAGGACCTTCTTGCTGTGCGGCAACAGTGCTAACCACCGTGCCACCGTGCTGCCTCATATGCGTGATTCATTTGAAACATACTGAGACCTTTGATGAGCATCTGCAGAGTGTTCACATCTTTAACTCATATCAGTGCAGGTTGAGAAAGTGCATACAGGGATAAAATAGTGTCGGTAAACCACAAAACACGGTCTTTACGAGCGTTCTGTGCCGATGGCCACATCTTGTTTATACTTGTATAAATTGTTCAACTTGGTAGTTTCTCCCTCTAGTCATCCATGCTCCTCCTGCATGCACTCTACACCCTGCTGGGGTCCTCTCCCACTGCCATCTCCTGATTTGTGAACCACTGCAGGAAGTGATTTATCAAACATCTTTTGCAGTCTAAAAACATACAAAACAGAGACAAACGGGAAAACTATTCAAGCTGTGTCTTTGCACGCTAAGGATTCACCTGTTTTGATAGATTTTTGTAGTGACTAAACAATGTACTGTGGGAAAATAATTTTAAAGCCAAAACAAATGAAAATCAACTAGTTTTCACTCCAGCTTTACCTAGTTATTTTATATAAACGCTATATTGCATTTAAAGTTTTTGTATTGTATCTCATCAGGTGATGTCCAGCAGAAGTCAACTACAGTGCACCACAATGATGGAAAAGATGCTGCAGGCTCTTTGTGCTGAGTCTCGTGCTGGCTCATACTTCACACACTTCTGCGAACAATCTGGAAACCAGGTACAAACAGCTGCAGATGTTAACGAACTGTTTTAGAGAACATGAGGCAGAAAAAAAAGAAGCTCGAGGTAATTTAAAAGTGGTGCCAAAGAGTTTCTTCAGCTGAGCAGCTAAGACTATTGTTTGCAGTTCTCCACAGTGCTGTGCTGCTGTAGATGATGGCAGGTTGCTTTGTGCTATTTGTTTGTGAAATGCATTGCTGTCATTCTCCGTCATACAATTATGTGTAGCTTATGTTTTACCCTGTGCCACATAGATTAAGAATCTGGGCTCATGTATGGAAACTGTTTCTTTTTAAAGCTTGACCCAACCACTAACTTGTGCTCTAACCGTTATAAATTCACATTAATGGATTGAAGTACATGTAAATATAAGTCAGCTGACAGGGTTTTTGACATGTTCAACACTGTTTTCCTGTCCCAGCTGTGGGTGAATGCACTTTACTTCTGGACTGACCTGCATTATTACCGTGAGCTCTTCTACCAGGATGGTCTGGACCCTTACAGAGTGCAGAGAGAGGCACAGGTCAGCACACGCAAACACACAAGCTGTTATCACTGTCAGTGTGTATGCACCACACAAAGATATGACACTAATTCATTCAGTTTGATGCTAATGTTGGCTTTTTAGTACAGTTACTGCAGGAAACAAGAAGCACATGCAGTGTTTTTGCATGAAATATGAAATCTTGGGTCTGTATATTTAGGTGTATTTGGTTATATGCCTCTAATAAAAGAATAATAAAATATTGAGAGAGATAAAGAGAGCTCAATTAGAGAGGATGCCAGGAAAAAACCACCAGTTATAATAAGGTAAAGCTGAGGAGATCAGATGTCTTAAATAAGCAGCCAGTAGTTAAAAGGCAATAAAACAGAGGTTGTGTATTAGATTTTCTATTATTCTCCCTTTTACGCATACGCACGCACGCACGCACACACACTCACACACACACACACACTCACCTGCCCTTGTGTACGTGATCTGTTAGCTTGCCACTCCCATTCTCCTCTCTGCTTCTCTTTCAGCCCTCTTCACCCCCTCACACTAAGCGGAGAGATTTAAACTCCCATAAAAACAAGTGAGTCAGACCCCCCCAGCTTTGCGCCAGTCCAGTCACCCAGAACCACCCAGCCTGACTGCAGCTGGCCCAGGGAGGAAAGCAGGCAGTTCTGGTCCAGAATACCTCACAGTGAAACCTATTTTCCTTCAGTTAACCTTTAGTTCACCAGAGCAGTGACATTTAGATGATCTTTCCATAATTCTGAGGCCAAGCGGGGTAACTGACTGACATTTATGTGGTGTGAGGGCAGCAGTGATGAGCGATAGTGAAGACTGTGTGCGAGAGAGCGCAGCAGTGGTGAAGAGAAACGTTTCTGACCTTAATACAGTTTTATGACTCCTTCTTTCCTCGCCTCTTGTCTCCTCTCTTCTCCTCAGTTCCTTTACTCCACATATCTTTTCAGCTCTGCCAGGAGGCGCTTTGGTGTTGATGAGAAGTTGAGAAGGGAGGTGTATGACAGACTGATGCCCCCGTTTGAGGAGCTGTTTGACAGGGTCGAGGAACACGCACTGAACATCCTGGTGGAGGCGTGGACCACGATGGTCAACAGGGACACAGAGTCTTTCCAGCAGGTAACCGCAGCGCTGCATTAGCACATGCTGCTTCATAAACTTCAGTTTATGTGGAGAAACTAGGCTTCCTTGAGTATTTCTGAAGGTTTGATTACACTGAGGCCTAATTAAAGGAGAGATTGCTTTAAACATGGATAAGCATCTGGTTTTTGACAAGCAAGAAAGTGACTTTCCCATGTGTGTGCTAGTGTTTATGTTGCTGTGTTTAGAAATCCAGAAAGATCAAACCGATCAGGCTTGTTAGTTTGAGGGTAAGGTTTCCTAAAGAGCCTTGCGGATTGGATTTAGATAGTTGCAACTCAGAAAGTGTCCATCACACTGTCCACTTTAATTTAAAAGCATAAAAGACGAAGAAATGCAGCGAATTCTCACATTTCAGAACCTTGAAATATGGACACTCAGATGTTTCTGACTGTAAAAATGATTTAAATGATAAATCAGTCGTGAAAATATTTAATGCTTAGTTTTTGTGTGTGTGTGTGTGTGCAGGTAGCTGTGCAGGAGGAGGTGCGCTCCATTGACAGCTGGGAGTACAGAGAACTGTGCAGCCTGTACGAGGAATCACAGCTGCGACTGGAGCAGGTCAGATCAGCATCCAGCAGTAATAAGATCTATAAAATGCTCGCACTGAGAGTTATTAGGCAGTAAACACACCTGCGAGCGTGAAACGGCTGTGTAAACATAAATGTGAAAATGTATTGCCTAGTAACAATGTTGATTATCTACTGCTATGAGACTGCTTTACTTGGCACAGATGCATTATTTGCAATGATGTCATACCGCTGGTAAAAAAAAAAAAAAAAAAAGAACAAATGGTCTTTAGGGTGACTTTCGAACATCTAGGAGGCAGGATGTAGCATGGTTTGCAGGAGAAACATCATTTAGCTTTAAAGCTTTATTTTACTGAGGATTTGTCCTCAGCTTGCATTTTAAAACTGGACCTTCAGTGATGAAGTGCTGGATGAATCTTTGTGTGAATGGGTGAAAATGTCTGGTTGTCTAAAGTGCTTTAAGTGGTCAGTTAGATTCGACACTATCCGTCCCACTGTTTCCATCTTCCTCTCCTCTCGCTGCATCTGTCCTGCAGGGGGAGCAGTGCAGCTCCATGCTATCTGCTTCATCTATTACACCTACACACACTTCTGACTCTTGGTCCAGAGTGTCTCCAAATTACCGTGGTTACCGTTTAGGCTCCTTACTTCGTCACCGCCATGAGATCGGGCACTTCATGTCTTTCCTACAAAATCAGAACGCCAGGTGAACTGCAGATTTTAGACTTTACCTGTAATATTCATAAACAGTTATAATATGAAATATATATGGAAACACCATCCAATGGATTTGCTTTTGTTTAGTATCCATCTGATGTGCTGGCTGGATCTGGAGCAGTATAGGAGGACTCCTCGGCAGCACAAGGCTATCAGGCAGGAGAGATCAGCATGGATTGCTGCCAGATACCTCAACAGGAAGTACTTCTTTGGCCCTGACAGCCCTGCCATGACAGAACAACAGAATGATGTAAGTCAGCCCATCTAAATATTTTAAAACCATGTTAAACGTACCCATGTTGACTCAGTAGTAGAGTTATTGTCAACTTCCTGGGAAAGCCTCACAGAGACAGAGGAAGTAGGAACAGGCCGCCCGTGACATGACTATTCCAAGATGGGATTTGAGCTCCAGCTGAGGATCAGCATCCAGATTTGATAAACAGAGGCTGCTGCAGCTCTCACACAATTCCCCCATCTCCCTCCTCGGGACTCCTGCAGACTTGACGCTGACAGCTCTGACAGCGGGGTGTTGGCAGCGAGCGGGAGATGAGAGAACATGGTTGGAATTAAAAGGAGAAGAAGAGGAGAATGTTTGGATCCAAGAAGACAGAGATGATCAGCTCCAGCAACGAGGACAGTAGGATGAAATCTGTCCTGACGTTTATAGTGGGAGATGAGGTTTCTGGGTTCTAAGATTACTCCACGAGGGTGTGGTGCGTAGTCAGGATGAGTAGATGGGACATGCAGCGGTTGGCGTGGTTTTCTCTTTGGGCCCACAGAGATGTTTGTTTTTCTTACGTGTCACAGGACGCTGGTTCTGATGTGATTTTTTTTTAGCTGTAATGAGAGAATCTATTAGTGAAATTTGTACAACTGCCACGCAAAAAGGTTGATGTTAGATATTTTTGCCACTATTTTATCTTTTTTCTATTCATTTGTCTCATCCCTGGGTTGCTGCATACATACAGCGGTTGCAGTTAAACAATAGTCTGATGTTGTTCTTGGGTTCAGATAGGCATGCAGCGCACTTGTTGCCATGAATCTTTTGTCTGATTTTTTTTTTCTTTAGTCACTTGTCATCCTCATCTCATAAATACCATCAGAATAAATATTTGAACTGAGGATTTGAATTAGAAAGCCAATTCCAGTGGAAGGATCGGGCCTGGCTGCCGTTCTTGCATCTCAGTGTTGGTTCTTGTCTGCGTGAGCAATGTAGAGAGACTGACAGCTTTACTGCTTTGGCCCTTCATTCTTCAGTCACTCAGTCATCCAGTCACAGATTGGCCCCCTTTCATCTGCTCACTCCCACCGCGGTGCCATGACTGGTTCTCATTTCTGAAGCGAGTGTATGCGTGCACGCGTGCCTGTGTGCGTGCAGAATGAGATGAGAGAAACTATAAAGGAGATATAAAAAGAGAGACACGGCCAAATCGATGCATGAAGACAGAAAGCAGAAAGAGGGGAGATGAAGAGAGCAGTGGGTTTGTGGGAATGAAGACGAGCACAGCAGGAAGCACAAAGGAGAGGAGCTGTCAGTGGGGTTTCCCCACTGTGGGCAGTTTTTCTTTCTCCCGTCCACCTCGATCGTCATGTGTTCCTCGTATAGAAATCTATAGACGTGTCCGTTCAGTCTGCTTCAAACACGTGCAGCCATGAGCCGGCACTCCCCCGTGTTCTTTCCTGTGTGTCTGTGTGCAGATTTTGCATTTGGCAGGTGGAATTGAGCGTCTGAAGTTGGAGTGCCTCTCAAACCCAGTCGTCGTGGAGATCCAGGACGTCGTGAGGAATCACATCGAGAAAACATGGCTGCCTCTGTTTCTGTCCACAACAGAGTTCATCGAACGGCAGAAACGCAGACCAGAGGTGGACATACTCTCACACTTTCCTTTACAAAAGACGCCAGTGAATCATCAGCTATTTGACTCATGCAGGTTATACTGAAGGTCCATTACTTGAGAAAAACAATGGTTAGTAACAGTGGAATTTATACACACTGTGAGTGCAAGGGCGAAAGTTAAGTACTGTGATTACATCAATCATAAGCTAAGGACATATTTTTCTATTCTAACTGGAATTTCTCAGGTTGGCTGCTGTGACCTCTGAAGGCATTTGAAAGATATTTTTAGCCCCATTTCTTTTCCTTTTTGCCTTTCACAGGCCGCTGTTGTAACAGAACATGTTCTTAATGATGTAGTTATAGGTTACATTCATTCCTGGTACGTGTTGTAGTAAAATTAGGTATTTTACAAAAGCATGGCCCGTTTGTCGCTCAGCTTCACCTGGCATCTATTCAGCAAACTGCACAGTCATGGCAGTTTGTGCACGTGCTGCTGATAGCTTTAGTTAACTTTAAAAAGGTTTTAAACTTTAACCCTCTGATGCATAGTGGTCACTGGAGTGGACAGCTACTAAAACGTACATATCTCTTTAATGCATTGGTTTCTATGGTGGAACTGCATATTAGCCTCTAGAGTGCTCTCTGCTGCCATGCTCCATTGAGGTCAATTCAGTGTTCAGTTAGTGCAACTGCAAGTAAATTTCCTCTGAATCAAAGATGGCAGACAAACTGTCACCCCTGCCGACCACTGCTGGCATATCCTGTCAATCCTTCTATGCTAAAAGAGCCCAACAGGTAAAAAAAAATATGATGATATGCAGTAACATCTAGGGAAGGATATTATCTGTTTGGAATAAGAAATTGTTATGTCTAATATGTAGAAAACTACGATTAACCATGTGTCCACTGTAGTGGACATCATGCATTACCCACTATATTTTTTTAACATAAGTCATAAATTGTCTCACTGTTTTTTGGGACTGTTTTGGTTATAAGTAAGCATATAATTGTTACATTTATAAGCTACTCATTTAAAATGTATATTTCTGTGCAGATCAGCTGTAGTTTGAGTTACTATAATAATTATTTTATCATATTTTGTAGACTTCAAATGCAGCAAAGAATAAGGCAGCGTACAGAATAGTCCAGGAAATTCCATCCAGCTCCAGTGATGATGATTTCATTGATGAGTGCAGTGATGATGAGTTCAGTGATAAGTCCAGTGATGATGAGAGTGGCTGCCAGAGCAGAACAGAGACATAGGAACTACGGACAGCCTAGGTGTGATGAACACAGAAGTGTTTGGAGATGCAGAGACTAAGATGTCAGTTTGTGTTTTCTTCCAGCATGCTACTAAGGGCTTGGTAATACTGTCCTGCATCGTTATAGAACTGTGTAGACTCAAAAATGTTTCTCTTGTTGGAGATAGTTTGCCATATTCAGGTGTAGGATTCACAGCTAGGACTGTTGATTGGTTTTGTTATTTACGTCTAAACATTGGGGCCTTATGAGTTGAAAGTTCCAAAAAAATTGCTGAGATGTTTTTCAAAGGATACAAGCAAACAAGTGTTTGTATATTTACAATAGAACACAAGGTAATTAATTTTTATAGTAAATTCACAGTATTTCATGCTAAGTGCCCAGGCGCATGTAGTCCACTGGAGTGGACAAGTTTATAACTTTATAAAAAAACATATTTTTGGGGAAAAAAGAGTTGAACATTTTTTTTCATGTCCTGAGAAGAATAAAAGCACTTAAGAAAAAAATCTTGACCAAGGCTTTCATAATTCATGCATCAGAGGGTTAAGTGCCTTTAATACAAAATAATCTCCAGAGTGAAGTATACAGATTTTGGTGATTCCCTGAACAGCAGGACAAAGTTTGAATACTGGATCGGCTGTAAAGACATTCCATAGGGAAGTATCCTTTGGACTTCAGCGACCTCAGCATGTTGATATTTGCAGTTTCGAGTAAAACACCTGGAAAATTCTCTTAAAGAGACCTCAGGAGTTTAGTTGTACATAAACTCCGTCATGATATATAATATCTGTCGTAAAGTAAATGCAAACTGTTCTCCTGAAGCCTACACTTGAGTGAGAACTGTTCTTCCGTTTTGCTGAATATTTGTTGTAATATCACTTATTGCAAAGCTTACAACATTTCCTAGTTGTCTTGTGTTTATTTGCACACATCCAGCCTTCTAATACGCTTTCATGATGTCACCGAAGTCAGCAGAGCACACTGAGATTAACGATGCTGCAGAGAAGCCTCTTTAACAAAGGTCAGGAGATTTAAGACACTGAATGATTAAAAAGAGTAGAAGTGATTTTGACCCCCTTTGATCTTCTGCTTCAGCTGTACCACGTGCACGTGTTTGATTCCTGGAGTGTAATGGTGCTGAGAGCAAACTGATATAGGAAGTCAGGCACACATTAATGTTACGTGAGCAACCATTATGCGCAATTACCCTGCAGTCACTCTCTCAGGTTGCCTCATCAGGTGGAAACCCATAAACCTGGGATTCTGCTTCATTATGTTATCAAGTTTAGTCACACTGATCCTCTCATTAGGTAATGAGAGGCAGACATAGTTTAGCATTACACCGTGCAGGAGGAGACGAGCGGAAGGTGGAAAAGCTGGTTAAGAGGTGACGAGGAAGACGGCGAGGTCGTCTGAGACGGATGACATCAGGGAACTAAAGAGCTCGCTAGGAGGAGATAGAAGGAAATGCAGACGTGGGGCAGGTTAAAGGTCTTAAAAAAAAAGAAAAAAAAGAAGTGCAGGCAGAGCTTTGGTTACAGCCAGCAACAGGGAGCAGTAGAGAGGTCTGAGAAGTGTTCCTAGTTATACTCCCTTTCTGACGTTGGACCTGTTTGCTTGTGTTTGTGTTTGTGTGTGTGGCAGCCACAAGAGGTGGCGGGCAGGCTCTCACAGCACGTCCACCGTCAACGCAGAGCAAGAAAAGAAGCCTGGAAGGTAAGGAGAAATCCTCCAGGGGAAGCTGGATATTTTTTAAATGGATAAAAATAAGGCATTTCCTGGCCTGAAAGCATGTGCGATTTAGTTCATGACTTGGCTTTAAGCACTGGCTTTGTCAGACACCATTTTGGCCTTGGGGTTAGTTTTCTCAAATTGGATCCAGAATAAATAAGATTAAAGCATCATTACTAACCTTCCTTTAATAGTTTTTGGAGTGATTTCCACACAGCTCTGTTCCCGTCCTCTCATCGCAGGACACAGATATAAAACATGTACATTTCACATTAGGAGCAGGATGATTACAGGAAGACGTTTTCATACATGATTGTGACCATCACGTTTATGATCATGATGTCATCACTGGCAAATAACGAGTATCATTATCTCAGTATCTGTGAGCTAAGAGTGGAACTCAGAGGTCAGCCGCTGTACAGGAGAACCCTGTACTGTATCAGGGTAGGTGATGGCGGACGGCGTGTCACAGATAACCCAAGGAATCCTGCGTCATGTGTCCCTGCAGGCCGAGGGCTTGTGGATGAGTTCCACCAAAGAGATCCTGCTGTTCCGACAAACCCTGCTCAACCCTGTCACCTGCCAGCAGTTCCAGGACTTCGTCTACTCGAAGGGAGGCTTCCTGGAGAATGATGTGCTCTTTTGGTTAGAGGTGCAGAGGTACAAGGTAAAATATCTTGTAATATCTATAAGAACAAATGCTTTCTCAGTCTTTTCTCGTCTCCCTCAGCTGTAAACCAGAACCAGGCACCGGTGGATCTTTGAAATGTCTGTTAAAATTTGACTGCTGTTTCTAAATGAACACTTTGCCCTCTCTGCTTAGAAGTCTTTATTAGCCAAACCTACTGTGTTACTGTACATCTGAGCCAATATCTATGATTTGTGAGTCCAACTCTAAAAGCAAGTCAAAAATAATGTAAGAAATGCTTGATGTGCAGTTTGAATATGGAACAAAAAAAGAAGCTAGCCCTAGTTTTCCTATCTCGGTACAAAAATTCCTCAATGATTGCAAACATTTGTGGAACAGTGGGAACACAGAATTGTTCCCATGTTACTTTTCATTCCTCCTTTTCCCTCTTTGCTTTTGAATGCAGGACCTCTGTCATTCCCACAGTGATGATGCCACCATCCAGCAAAAAGTCTCCACAATCATCAGCTGTTTCATCAACTCTTCCATGCCCCCGGCCCTGCAGATAGACATTCCTCCCCAGCAGGCTCAGCACATTCTGGAGAAACGCCACGAGCTGGGCCCTTACATCTTTCGAGAGGCTCAGGTACTCGCGTCGCATGTGCGGGTCGAACATTTACAGACTTTTTTCTCTTGTATGTGTGCTTCAAGCTATTCTTCTCTGCCCGTAGATGTCAGTGTTTGATGAATTACTGAAGTTTTGGCCCGAGTTTCAGGAGCTTATCAGCAGCATCCAAGAGGAGCAACTTATTCCTCTGCTGCAGGAGAAACGAGTCAAGCACAGAGCCAGAGTAAGGAGACAGAGAAGGAGGGAGGAAGAGGAGGAGGAAGAGAAAAACAAAGGAAGGAGGAGAGCCCAGGTGAGGAAATGACAGCGACACAACATAAAAATCTGTGAGGGGAAAAAAAAACTTAATCAAAAATCTAACTCTTTGTTCAGGAAGACATGGAGAGTCAAGAGACCAGTGTTACAGAAGAGGATGAGGATGACGAAGATGATGAGGAGGAGGGGGATGATGATGATCGAGATGAAGCAAATGAACCAGAAGAAAGAAGTGAGAAAAAGCAGTCGAGCACACGGAGCAGAGTGTTGTTCACACCCACACAGACGGTGAGGAGCTGCCATGTGTTTGTCGTGCGGGTAAAGCTGAAAATGTGTTTCAAAAAAATGAATTTAAACCAAAATCAACGATATCCTTCTATGTGGGAGCACAAGATGCTAAAATAAAACCCCCTGACAACACAAAGTCCAAACAAGGCCTCGTCAGTCTCGACCACAGACCATAACGGAGAAACTCGATGCTCTAATTGAACCGTTTTTCTAATCATGTTTGATGCAACTTGATTTCTGGGCATTTGTCTTCAGCTGTCGTGGTCCTACTCCAAGTATATGGCAGGTCTGAAAAGAGAGGAGGTGCTGCTGAGGAGACGGAGTCAGCTGGAAACCACCTTCTCCACGGCCTCAGGTACTTGCGCGCGCGCACACACCGCTTTTTTCTCTGAGCTCAGCTAGGCTCCCATATCCACGGTTTTTGACTGCTACTATTCAGATTAAATGCAGGAAACCATAACAATGAAATGACATTTTGCCTTTTTCCCACAGTAAAATCCAGGCTACATTTTCCAAGGCTTTGATATTACGCGGCAGTTGAAGCCAAAGTACTGTCAAACTGACCTGCTCCACATGTCTGAACTGTCTCATTGGGCAAAAGTTCAGCCAAAACAGCCACTTCAGCCCATCCATTAATTATCAATGTTCTGTGAACGAGTCAGTTCCAGGCCATATTGAATGAGGATACATGGAAATGAAGCATAGTGCAAATGGTGTTTTAATGGGATGGTATAGAGGAGCGATGCTGTTAGGATCACAGATGGAGATCATCACTGATGTCTGCGGCAGCTACACGTGTGACAGAGTCCACACGAGTGCTAAACATAATGTCTTTAACAGATAAATAGCCCTTCTTATTCTTAATGACTGCTGTTTTTACCGCGTCTTCCTCCCCCTGCCAGAGTCCTCTTCTAACCGTAGCATTAAGTCAGCGAGCAGCGAGCAGAGCTACCGGCAGCCCTCACAGCGCTCCTCCAGAACAAACAGCAAACAGTGTAACAGATACAACCGTGAGTGGACATATTGTAGAAACACTCTCTCAGCAGCCGTTTTGTCTTAGACAGGACAGGCTGGGCTTTATTTTATTATTATTTTTTAAACTGCAGGAGGTGTTAGAGCCTGAAGTGAAACCAGAGTGTGAGGAGTGACTCCATGCAGCGTGACTTTAACAGGGGAAGGTGACCGACGCCGTCATCGGAGCGCCAGCGCTGAAAACCGAGAGCTCCGAGGCTACTGATGTCAGAGTGTGTGACAAACACCACGCTGTGAAACGCAAATCTCTGACACTTGAGATAATTTCATTTGTTTAATAAAAAGTTTCTCCATTAATATATTATAGATTTAAATCTTCCGTAGAGCTCAGTGGTGAAACAATACAAAAGGGAACATTAACATGTTTGCATCGTGAGGGATTGGCATCGACAAAGAAAACAGTGTTACTGTCAAACAAGTGTTACATTATCATCTTTAAAAAACATTTTGGTTTAGCATCTAACATCCATCAACAAATATATAATATTGCACTTCACATTGGCATGAGACACCGACTCATAAGCAGAATGTAAACACACAGAGCTGCTCGTGCAGAGTGAACTCTTCCAGATGGGTTAGTTAGGAAAGGCTCCGACTGCTGCGGCCTGCACATTTGTATCTGTAACGGCGACAGAGCTCTGATTGGATTTAGTGTCCACTGTTTTTGTTTTTCCACAATTAAAACTGATCCCACTAATGTTCTTTGTGACTATGTGGTGACTTTTCTTTATCAGAAAATATCTTTCAAAGGCAATTTCTAGGAATTCTAGACACGTCTAAGGCATGGTCGACCAGGTGAACACATTTAGATATAAAACCCCCTCGTTTTTACACCAAAATGTATGTTTTGCATAAATGAGAAGAGTCAAAGTACAAGATACTTGTTTTTTTCACATTTTACATTAAATTGAAAAAATTGTTTCTGAAGCTGAAAGCCACACGTGAGTTTTCACGAATCAGTGGAATCCAATGCGTAAGGCTTTGTTCTTCACCATGGTGAACTTGCTGACAAACACTTTTGCAAAAGCGGGGTCCACCAGGTAGCGATAACACTTGGTGACCGAGGGCGGGGGCTCTGTGAGCGTCACTGGGGGCTGCAGCTGGAGGGAAGCTGCAGAGGGGGAAAGAAACTGAGAGGCACGCATCACGTAATCCACCAGCCTCCGATACTGCTGCTCGGACAGACGCTCACGAACACCGTCGCCCTGAGAGAGAGAACACACACACACGGTTACACTGCTGCTGCACCTGCCAGCTGCAGCAGAGCTAACTAAATCATACATCAAGGTTTAGGAATGCTTGTGCACACTGCTGGAAGAAATTAGTCTGGTCTTAATTAACTGCGGCACGTGATGCCATTAACATCAGTGCAGGAGTTAGAGACTCCGACTGTGTGATCGCTGCACAGCTTCATTACTTTTACAGCCTCACCTCAGCATCACTAGTAACTGTCTGCTGCTGTAACGTGAGTGTGAGCTCGCCCTGCTGTCCTGGTTCCTGCTGACACTCCACCTGGAGGCGGCAAGTGGTTTAACATTCACGTCATTATCTATAAAAGGCCCACGAGTTGTTCTCTGAGAAATGTCATCAGACTCTTTAATTCTTTGTGTCTGTGAGTTACCTCTGTGATGGGAAAGGCCTGCTGCTGGGTGTCCTCGCTGAGGCTGACGACAAAGAGCACCTCAGACGTGAGCAGCAGACAGCCGGCGTGCTCCTGACCTGACCCGCTTACGATGGTCACATCCAGGGACATGTGGAGCTCTGGACGCCCCAGAGACTGCAGCATTTTCCTGCAGTCAGAGAAAGCAGGGACGAGTAGACGCTATGAAACCAGCTGGAATCTTTATATTACCCTATAATTTAGAACTATAGACACAACTCCTCCTGCATGACATTTGTGTACATGTACACACGCACAATGAAAGCCTCCATTCAGCCTGCTAACATCAGATATACACTTTGTCTATAAACACGAGACCAAATGTGTCTGCGTACATCCTGTAATTTACATTTCTGCTTGTTCTCAGTGTGGTTCCTATTACACACATACTCAACGGGGAAATATGTGAGCAGGAACTGAAGTGTTCAGTCATGTTTCTCTGACAGTGTGTTTACTTTGGAAGGCAGGTGTTCGGATTGCGGAGCAGATGTTGAGGCAAACACAGTAGGGACAGTTTGGGTCTGCTCAGTGTTACTTTGCTCAAACAGGCTGACCCCTCAAGTGTCTGGGCTACCTGTTGTAGTAAAAATAATTGATGGACGCCTGATGGAAACCAGTTTGACTTCTCTGCAACACAGGGGAGCATTATCTCAACATTTGTGTATTTTATATCAGGATATAGATTTCTTTAATCTTCCTCTAACATTAGCAGAAAAAAAGGCCCTTGAGTGATGAAAACTCAAGTGGAATGTCAAATTTGGAATTCTTCCTGAAGGCAGATGACAGTCGACACTGACTGCTATTACAAGCAAATGTTTGATAGCTATGGAAACCAAACTAAATGAGAATAATTCTTCAGAAAATGCCATAAATGCTTTTTCTGCAGCTCCCGATAACCTCCTGGATACAGAGGCCTCTCATAAATCTTTATGATTACATTAAGAGTTCCAGTGAGAACATACTGGAATCTTTGAAACACTGAGATCTGACGCTGTATATACAGCTCCTCGGAGCCAAAGGTAACCTGCTTGGCAAGCACATGCAACCTTTGTAAACCGAGTCTCTCCAAACTACTCAGGCATGCAAAGAAAGGTGTTCCCCCTCCATGTGAAGGTACTGGGAAACATTTCTGGATAGACTCAGAGTTAAACAACAAGAACAATTTCTAGCTGGCGGCTTTGGCAGAGTGCTTATAAAAACCTTTTAACATGGCTCGATGAGAACAAGGGAGGGCAAGCTGGCTACCATGTGTGGGATCAAGGTCAAAAATCTTTGCAGGCTTGTTTGGAGGGGGTAGGTGGGGGGGTAGGTAATGAACTCTCCAAGGTTTTTTTTTTCTTTCTTTTTTTAAACAAAACAGCAAAATGATGAGAGGTAATGGGGAGGAAAAGAACAGCAGATCCTGGTGAGAATCCAACAAAAGCAAAGAAGCAGAGGCGAGAACACATGTCCCACTTTTGAAGAAGAGCTGGGCAAAGGTAAAGGAGGAGTTGGCGGGAATAAAGAGCGGCTGCAGGTCATACCAGACATATTTAAGATGGCTGTTTGGGGCTAGAGCAGACTTTTCTTCTGTAGGCAGGTAGAGCTGTTTGGGAAGCTGCCACAGTCCTGCTCCATGAAGGATCCCTGCAGAAATCAGGACAGTTGACAGCTGAGTTTTGACAAAACTGTGGATTATACACATGCTCTGCGTCTGTGTTTCATATACTGGTAAAAACAAACACTGATTAGGATGATTTTGCGTGCGCGTATTTATGCCATTGTGAGTTCATAACCCCAGTGCGTGTGGTCAGTTTTCTTTCAACCCTCTCTAGCTGTCAGCAGAGCGATGGCAGCAGCGAGCCAGTGAAGTCATCAAGTAGTTAAAACAAAGCAATAAAGAATCCAATGAGCTCCATTAATGATGTCACTGCAGTGGTACTCGGCAATGCTGCGCAGCTCTGAGTGGGTGTTTGTGGATCCATGTAACAGAGCACAAATCAGTGAACTTGATCTGCATGTGTAACCAGATGATTGGATTTTTTTTTACTGAATATATTGTCGGAGCGATTGCCAGTGGGTATGTTAGTGTGTGTGTGTGTCTTTCTGCTGATGATTAAGTTTGTGTGTCTGCGGAGCTCAGAGGTTTCAGGTAGATCAGAGCCAGGCCCTGGGGAGGTAGCGCTCTTTTATGGAGCTCCTCATCTTATTGGCAGTTTATGTGCTGTAGCCAAAAACTGCCAGCACGCACCTCAATCTTCTATCTCCAATATAAAAAACAAACAAACATTAACTCCACAGGATTAAACTGGCTGTATGTAGAAGTAGTAGCATATGTAGGCAGGCCTGCACTGTGTGTGTTTCAGCTGCTCTCTTCTGGTTCCTGGCTTATTAACCCTTAGCTCCTGCCTGAAGCTGAGAGGCACGAGATCGCCCATGCTCTGACAAACTAACTCTAATCCACACATGTGTTCATTGTTGCTGAGAGCTCCTTGGAATAAAGACTTAACACACAGTCTGTGCTAGTTATATCTCAATAGATCAAAGAGCTCACTGCAGGACATGATGGGCTGACAAATCCATTTGTAAATAAAGCTATCAACTTTTTTCTGTCCAAAAAGTTCTTAAATCATTGGCTGGTCTTCAGAAACAAAATAAGGAAACATTCATGAATTTATTACGAATGCTGTTATCTTTGACCGTGCTGAAGTTACCGTATCCAGTCTGGGAAACCAGTTCTGCTGCTCCTCCAATGGGCTTGGTAAAAACCCCCACTATGCCTTTCCCCACTCCAGAAATCACCCCTTTGGCTTTGCTACCAGCTGAGCTCTGCATCTCCCAGTTCCTTTGGAAGTTCTGCATGGGCTGGTCCACGATGCCGGCTATTGCTCCTGACAGAGAAAAGGAAAAAGTCTCTTTCTTAAACTCACCAAAAGAAAACTTTAACAAAATACAAAACGCTCAGTGAGTTCAAAACACCTCTCTAGATTATTGATAAATTGGTATTAAACCAGTAAATATAAATGACACAGGTATTCAGACATGCTTTTAACCTATAGACCATCCACTGTGATAGATTTACAGTGCATCCACTGTGATGCAGACATGTGGGCAGCTGTTTGGTTCCAGTCAGTATATAATACATATAGGAGTCTGATTTGAGACAGACTTGAGTTTTATTGCCCTCTGAGTGTTTATTGTGTCCCTACTGTGCTGTCTCCACCACTCTGTGTCACAGCTCTCACCACAGTGTGAGCACCTCTTTGAGAATGTGCCAGTGTGCAGCAGATGAAATGTGCGTAGGCAGAATGTGTTATGCATATGAACAGTGGTGAGAAGAAAGTATTTGGCCCCCTTCTTGATTTCTTTTTTCCCATGAAATCTTTTTGTCACACTAAAATGTTTCAGATCAAACAAATGTTTGACAAAGACAACCAGAGTAAATATTAAGGAGAAAGAAGCAATCCAAACCTACCTGACCTCATGTGAAAAACTAATTGCTTCCTAAATCCAATACGTGGTTGTAGCAGCAAGAACCGCAATCGAGCATTTGTGATAACTGGCAATGAGTCTTTCATATTGCTGTAATCTGGTTCACACTTCTTTGAAAATTTTTAATTCAGACACATTGGAGGGTTTCTGAGCATTAACAGTCCACACTTCGACTAGGACACTCCAGGTCCTGAAGCAGCAAAGCAGCCCCAGACCATTACTCTACGCTACCATGCTTGACTGTTGGTGTCTGAGATGCAATGTGTGCATCTCCCACAGATGCCGTTTTTGTCCAGTCTATTTCTTATCGTTTAATAATGAACTCTGACCTTAACTGAGGCAAGTGAGGCCTGCAGTTCTTTAGATGTTGTTCTGGGTAGGCTCAGAGGCCTTTTCACCTAATAAATGAAATCATCATTTAAAAACTAAATTTTGTATTTATTCGGGTTATGTTTGCCAAATAAACCCTGCAACAGACTGACAACCTGTCCAGGGTGTTCCCTGCCTCTCGCCCTAAGACAGCTGGGATAGACCACCCCAACCTGACAAGGATAAGCGGAAGAGAATGGATTGTACACACACATATATTGCTCATTTCAAACATAACTATATTTTGGGGGTTCATTTATTACCTAATAAGACAGCTAACTGACTTGTTTGAAGTTTGGTGTTCCTTCTCATATACCTAACAAGCTAATGCCGAGTCGTGACAGTCCCTGTCTCAGTCCGTCCCCGAGGCTCTCTGGCAGCTGCCGTCTCCACTCCTCCTGCCTGGTGTAGTGCTCCTCATCCAGAGACAGACGGTCCATGTTCCTTGCCAGGCTTGTGGCTAAGTTGGTGATGGAGGTTAGGGTGCCTAAACAGAAATGAGAAATTCTTATGTTTTCTCAGTGTCTCTAGTGGCAAGGTAGAAGTACTTTTATGAATTAAATCACAGATTTAAAAACTTCAAATGAGAACATGATTTCCAAAAGTGCCCTTCACACTGATCTGCTGAGAAGACTGACTAAAGCTGGGCTTACACTGTGCGACTTTTGGCCCATTTTGAGACGATTTTTGAGTCGTCTCGGCCCGATTTTGGCCTTTATCGTGCGTCGTGGATCGTGTAGTAGACGTGGGAAAACGAGAAGCGATTAACACCTCACGACCAGCTCCCGATCATCAATCGATTGGTCGTGAGGATTTCAAACCCTCACGACTGTCGTGAGGGTGTCACCGCAGCTGCTCACACTGCGCACGCGCAAACACATAAACGTCGGTGAAAAAGACGGAGTAGCACGGCAGTGCAGCGTATGAGCTGAACACAAGCGATGGAGGCACTTGTAGAACTTTGGAAAGCTCATCCAAACCTTTTCGATGTGGCATCACAAAATTATCACGACCACAACAACCGTGAAAATAGTTGGATCTACACTGCTGCTCAATCACAGCTGACTGATCAATGTTTTTCATTAGCAATTTAGCAAAGTTGATGGTGGTGGCGTGCGTGTCTGTGTGAGTGAAAGACAAAGAGGGAGAGCGAGCGACAGAATTTCCGTTATAACCTTCATTTTATGGACGCACAGTGTGAGCACTTGCATCAGAGCATCGGGCCGTATAGTGTGAGACCCTGATCGTGAGCGACGAACTTCTAACCCCTGCGAGTCAATCGTGCAGTTTGAGCGGGAGCTGAATAACGCGACTGAAAAAAATCGCAGTGTATGCCCAGCTTAATGTTGAGGTGGACACTAAATGTTGACTTGTGCTTTTAACCATGTCTGCCACAAAACAAAAGTGAAACACATCATTTTGTGTAACTTGTGTTTGTAAATGTTATTTGAGTCATTTCATTTATCACACGGGAGAAATGCCATAACTCCATGAGATAACTTAATCTGATGCTCTATAGTCTATATTTGTTGTGTTGTAAGTCTTGTGTGAGACTCACATGGAAACTCTTCCATCTTTGAGTCCACAAATAAAATAAAGACATAGAACAAAGACTGAGCATTTATGTTACCTTTCGAGATATGTTTGACGAAGGAGGTGGTCCCTCTGGACACTCCACTGACAAAGGCTCCAGGCCCACGTGTCAAACCCTCATATGGGAGGCGGAAAAAGTCGGATACGCCGTTACCGATGCTCCGCACCAAGCTGGCAGGACTGCCCAGGATCTCCAGAGACCCCACAACCCAGCCTGAGACAGACACAGTGTGCTGCATGGTTACATTTGTGTAGAGCAACACTACAGTACTGCACTGTGACGATCTGAACTAAAACAGGATATTTATCCATATTCTCATGGGTCGTACTCTTTGCACTGCATTCTGAGAAGTCACAAAAACTCCACTTCCTCAAGGCTATGAAACATTTTAGCAAACAGTCACAAACCACCTTCATCCAGAAAAGCCTGGACTGAAAGCAAACGCTTAAATAAACTAAACTTTAACTGTGTTATTTCTGGAGTGAGTCTCATTACTCAGAATGAACATATTTTATATTTTCATGCACGATACAATTAAAAGAAGTTTTGTATTCAACAGATATTAAAAACATTTTAGACACTCGCTCTTAGGAGGAACATTCTTCACACGTGCGCTGTGGATAAAGTGTCCTGTGTTTGCCAAAAGCAATTTAGAGTGGGAGGCTCTCTCAATCACAACAAGTCACGGAGTAACTTACAAAGTATTTCACATCATGATTAGATTTTTAAGAGTTCTTATCTCAGTAATACACACACAGAGACACACACGCATGCACGCAAAGTCTTGCATGAAATCACACGTGTGACACAGCACAGGATTTACAGCCTCCTACTATCTCACCTCTCTCATTAAACCATAGAGTCCCCTTCAGATGGCACGGCTCATTGATATTTATGCAGTGACAACTCCATCACAAAAATCAAATAGTCATTTCTCAGGACGCCGGGCCCCGCTCGGCTCTTATTCTCTGTCAATTTGCACTTGAATGATGGACTCTAATGGTAGGAAACCTACTCTAGTGGGGCCTCGTGGTTGATTCGGCTTTATATGGTTTCCCAGTTGTGGTTTTGGTAAAGCATAAAGTCCTGACAGGAGCTGATGTTTACAGGCCTGAGTCATGCCTTTAAACACACACACGTGCTAGAGTGTATGCAAAGATAGTGTGTCTATTGTCCATAAGGCTTTGTATGTGCACGGATTTACACATGTGGGCGCATGTCTGATCATAGCGCTGCACATCCTCATGTTAATCAGTCCCAGAATGCAATGTTTCCTGGAGCCCGGGTCTTTATGATGACTCAGGAAGAGGAGAAGGCGGTAGGGTGACGTGTTGAAATACGAGCAGAAATGAAGGTTCTAACGAGAGACAGCGGGAAGGAAGCGTCTGGCCAGAATGGTGATTTCTGATGTGGAAATGACTGGCTTAAATCAGACCATGTGTGGAGGCTTTGACTAGACAGGAGGACAGCACAGGAGAGCGGTATGGAGCTCTTACAGGGCCTGATAAGTCAGACTTAGACACGGTGACCGCTAAAGGATTAACCAAAACATACTGCCAACAAACTGGGTGTGAACCGTGAGTTATTGG
The DNA here is from genome assembly GCF_057381845.1 of Rhamphochromis longiceps. Lineage (NCBI taxonomy): Eukaryota > Metazoa > Chordata > Actinopteri > Cichliformes > Cichlidae > Rhamphochromis > Rhamphochromis longiceps. Next base: position 8,099,024 of record NC_140567.1, read on the forward strand.
TCAAAACTTATGATACACCACTGAATAATGACAATGACAGAACATAAGTCGTTCTCAGGCCACTGGTGATTCAGGTTTTGCTTCCTGGAGCTCAACAGTTTTCCAGCAGCCCCGGGGTGTATCATTTGAAAGATCAACTGTAGCTGTGCTGAGAAGAAATGGCAGAATTTTCTTACTTCATGCTGAATTCACATTTCATTTGGCAACCGACACCACAAATTGTGACACCAAGCCCATCATAAAGAGAATGTAGGAAAAAAGTGCATCATCTAGTGCGAATACAGGTGTTTGAGGGTAAGAGAAGCTTTATAAGTCCTGTCTGCTACCTACCTGCTCGGAAGAGGGCTCCCGCAGCATAGTGCATGGCCAGAGCATGGACGAGCTGTCTGGCTGTAGTGCAGAATGGCCCTCTCTCAAAGAGGGAGAAGGACAGAGGAGTGTGGTCTGAAGCAATGTACAGCTTCAGAGAGGCATGGATACTAACTAGCAGGTTGACAGGTTGGATGGTCAGCTTCTGCAGCTGCACGGGGTGGAGCAATGCCTGCGCTGACTGGAGAACCTGGATCACACATCACAGTTATCAAAAGAAATAATTCTCAGACATATTCCACATATCATTATGAGGTTGGATGCTGCTTCCTGTCAGTAACATAAGGTTCCATTGTAGTTATAAAGATTGTCAGAATGTAGCAACTAAAAGCAGAAATAAAACGATCGTGTCATGAATATCGCACCTGCTCAGGGAGGGTGGAGGTTGCTCCAAGTTCTTTGCTGCACCGGGTCTCTGCAGAGGCAAAAGCATGGGTGGGGATGTAGGTGTGGAACAAAGTCTTGATGTAGTAAACAAAAGTGTCTTCGAGGTAGACTCTGGCAGGCTGGAGCTGGAAGGAGAGCTGAAGAAAAAGAACCTATTCTGAGAATGGCTTCTTCACAATTGTTTGAGAGAAAGTAAAGTCATTTGGACAGAGATTATGCTGATCTCTTACAAGCTGTGACAGCTGCTGAAATGCTTTTAAGCGTGATTTTGTTTTGCCTCCAGTAAAAATGAAATCATACGTCAGGTAAGTTATGACAATGTGTTGGAAGGGAGAGTGCGGTTAGCAAACAAAAATGCACATCAAGAGATGGGAACTAATCGAACCTCCTCCACCGTGCATCTGTCCCCAGCCAGCGTCAGCCTCATCTGCAGAAAACAGGAGCGTTTGAACTCATTCATTGCTTCAGGGGACTCAGTGGGGTTGGCATCACAGCTCCACAGACTCCCAGGTTCAACTCCCCCTCTCTGATCTTGGCACAGCAGCACAGGGAAGTGGAAACTTGCCCGGTTATACAACTGGTTGTCCAATTGCAGACTGGAGCACCACACCTCGATGAGAGATGAGTCACACAGCAGAGCTGGGATGGCTGCTGTACCCACAGAGGGGTCAACGGCTAGCTCCGGGGGCAGGGAGATAGGCGTGGGAGCCAGGCTTAGGAGTAGCTTGGTTAATGTGAGTCTCAGGAGCTCCACCGAACTGGTGGGACTGGTGATATCATCACTTAGCACCATGCTGGCCTCACTCAGGAGGATGCAAACAGACAGTGTGGAAGACCTGAAAACAAAACAGAAATATTAACCAAAAAGATCTACAGTGGGAAGAACAGAAACGATTAAAAATAAATGGTATTTACAAATGAAAATATAGCAACAGTTAAAGTAGCCATAAAATTATTTGTCATTTTTTGGGTACAGTCAGGAAACCTTTCCAGGCTCTGATTATTTGTAAAGGATAATAAGGGACCATCTACCAGAGCACTTTAACAAAGATCATTGTCTGAGGTAATTTGTTTACATTTACCTAACATGTGATTATATTAATATCCTGTTTTGCCAAAATGACAAAGCAGCTTGCATGTGTTGATGTAATGGAATAAAGCTGTAATACTATGTTCTACTGTACAACTAACCACGCTCATGACAACACTAGAAGGTTTTATTGCCCTCCTGTGGTGAAAATGATGCCTGTTTCTTCATGTTTTGAGTACTGCATGAAAACATAGCTGTTAACAGTAATCATAAAGCAAATGGAAGTGAACACAGTAATAGGCACAGGGGTAGATAGCTTGAGGTTAGGAACAACAACATGCATGCTTGATTTCTCGTGGCTCAATTATGTGGGGAACATAAATCGACAACAATAAAACCACTGCCTGTGCACGCATACCTGCTGTGTTGGTTGATTACAGTGTCCACGCTGCCCTCTGGTGCCAGAGACAGAACCAGGGTGCCTTTCTCATAGGCCACGTCTATGTAGAGACAGCCAAAGCCTGGCAGGAACACCACCTGAACAGCAGCAGAAAACTAATGACATTATTTGTCACATGATACTTTGAAGAAGAACTTTTACACAGTTCTAGCTCAGGTCAGTGTGTGTATGTGTGTGTTTCAGAAGTTACACGTGTCTGACTTTAACCTATGCCACTCTAGGTTCAGAGTCATCACACAGTCATGTGAAGAAAGGAAGTAGATCACTGCTGAACGCTTGGCTAAGCAGTCATAACAAGTCTAGCCTTTGACTTCTCACCCGTACCACACAGGTCAAATTCAGACTTCACGGTAACCAGAGATACAGAGCCTCAACCACCCCACCCCCGCCAACCCACAGCTGCCTAGACACAACAGTAAACATTACACATACTGCTCCTTAACATTTTGCTAACCCTACATTATTACCCCAGACCAGACCGAACATTCTTACCCCGGATCACCATTTAACCCCAGAACACGCACAAAACGAAAAACTAATGTTGCGTGAAGAAGGTTCCGACATACCTCTAAAACCTGATTTTCATTTGTAATGGATCAGCCACACAAACCAAGCTTAATTGTTAACTTGTTTTCCTAATGCGAAGCTAATTTAAAAGAAAAATAAGTGAAAACCTGGGTGCTTGTATTTTATCATCATCATCAGTCACAAGACTGTGACGGGGCTAATCTTCATTACCAGCAAAACATAATGAACTCTGGCTCCATCTAGCTGCTCCTGAGGTTTTGTTATCACTGACATCTGTGGTGTTAGGAAAGGTGTTTCTGTGTGTTTAGGTCAAAAGTTCAGATTGGTCTATCACTAGGAGGAGGAATGACTTAAGTGGTACATTTCTTCAATTACTACTCTTTTACCTGAGTGCCAGGGCAGTTGATATCTATGGGGTCTGTCCAGTCGGTGGTGCTGTGGTCCGAGGTGTTTTTCAGCAACAATGTGGGCAGCATCTCTTTCTGCTTGCACTCTGGGAAACTGGAAAAGTGGTAATAGAGTTCATGGTGCAGGGAACAGTTAGCAGGCAGAGCACGACAGTACACCTCAGTCCTTGGAGTTTCTGTGAAACAAAAGAGAGGAAAAAAAAACGTGCAAGAGAAAAATTTTGAGTTTAACCACAAGGCTTATTAAAACACAGAGTAGAGGTTTCCAGTGTAGCCAGAAGGTGCCCTGCTTACCTTTGACATTTTCCTTTAAAAGCAGTGGGATAGGACACTTGTTGTGGATTAGCATGCGGGGACAAGGGTCTTCATTAAGGGTGATGTATGTCACTCCAAGGTGCTCCTGATAGGTCAGGACTATTGCTCTGCATGAAAAAATAACATGAATAAGGTAAAAGGGCAATTTGAAGAAATTGTTTGGATCGGCCCAAAACTGAATACAAGTTTCATGAAGTCATCCTTTTCTGGGAAATCTTGCTGACAGACAAATGGACAGACCGACAAATCACATCTATGATGTACCTCCACCTCAGCTCTGGCCATAACAGGGCAATAAACCCATAAATAAACTGTCTGCAGACAGCTCACATCCCAGCCCTTTCTAACCACACACAGATAAGCAGTCACACACCCGTCAACACGTCAAACGTCACATTATTGCAATGTCCATTTGCAAATCTCTAAATGCATCTAGGGGCAGAGCCCTAACTGAACCCAGGCAATGCATCATCACTGTGTGTGTGTGTGTGTGTGTGTCCATGTTTGTATTTGTGTTTATATCTGTGTGTCTGACTACACATACAATTATGCACAAATGAAGAAAATGAACTAAAGCTGGCCAGTTTTATCACCATATCATACGGGTGTATCCGTAAAAAACGAAATTGTCCATTTATGAGCTATTTATCACCAAGTGTATATATCACTGTGTGTTCAGTCCCTGAAAGCCATCCAACCAGCTATCTAAATGGGCTACACTAGATTAAAAGAAGAGAAAAACAACACGAAATTCAGATGGATGAATTGCACAAGAGCAGCTGATAAACTGACAGTGGAAATGTTGAGGGGATTTCTCCTCCTGCTTCATCATCAGTGTGTAACAAAGTGTGACTAGCTACAGTGTCTCCTCTCTTTATGTCTAGTGCCAGCTGGGGTTCGGTGCCCAGCTCTAAATGGACTGTCACGGCCAGCAAACCGCAAATGTTCTGCTTCACCCACCTGCTGCTCAGGCCACCCCCTGAGTCTGGTTCCCTGGGAACAGATAAACTCTGCCTGGGGAAGTCTTGCCGGATGGGAGCGGGAAGGCTCCATGCTGCAGATCCAACACCGGCGTCAGGCCTTGGACACAAGCTGAAGAGCATGTGTCTGAGTGGCAAAGGGAACTCCACCATTCCCTGGATGCTGGTTTGGAGGAGGTCCCAGCATGGCACTGAGCACGGTTTGGCTTGGGATGAATTCTCAGGGGGAAAGAGTGTGAACGTGGCCGTCTCTGGTATCTCACAGATCTGGGAAGAGTACATAATATAAATATTATAAAAAGGCAGTTGAGAGGAGAGAAAAAGGAAAATAAATCATGGTAAGAATATAAATAAATGACAGATGAAGGGGGAAAAAAATAGAAAACGAAAGAGACAAAAAGAAGAGGGCAAGGTGACATGAGCAAATGAGAATAAAGAGGAGAAATGGTCAAACATCTGATCAGAAAACAGGATATAAGATGGGACACGAAGGCCAAGAAGAAAAGAAAGCCAGAGAGCAAAGAAGATGCAAGTGATTACAACAAAAGATACATGGTAAAACCACATTGTTATTCTACTCTATTCTTTCTCCCACTGAGCTTAGAGCTAAATTGGTAGCAGAGAAGCCCTGCTGTGCTGGCTTAACAGCCAGTGAGCAGTGTGTAGTATAGGACTACAGGGATTAGGCTCTAAGCATGATGAATAGACAAACTAGAAAGGCATTCCTAGCCTTGTTTGCGGTCTGTGTTATTGTTAAGCCCATCGCCCGCTCTTTAGTTTCTTAAGCTCTTTTTTTAAAAAGGTTTTTCAGTCAATTAGTGGCAACTGGCAAGCTTTGCCATCCTTCCATAAGGGGATCTGAAAGCTTGTTAAATGACATCACAACATTGTTGCCCTCTTTAGGGACAAGCAGCAGATGAAAGCAGGAAGGAAACCTGCATCCAATTCTGGGTGTTTGTCTAATGTCCCTATGAAGTGCCATTGCCACATGGTGAGAACGGCAGAGGGAGAGAGGGGGCTGGGGGAAGGTTTGGGACATGATCTGATGGAAAACGGCTTGCAACATCCCAGGGTATGTGTGCTGGGGTAGACACACTGCGTTTGCAATGTGCATGGGGAATAAAATGTATGTTTGAAGCTTCAGGAACTTGAGCAGGCAGACAGGAGAGACATGACGCAGGACCATAAGCACACACAAATGCCACAAGGATAGAAAGTAGCATTGTGAAATGAAACTCTGGGCCAAACATTTACACCGTTTTAGAGTAAGAGCTAACAGTTGAGGATGTGGTCAGGTGTTGTGATGTATGATGAATTGTCCTTGTCTAGTCTGAAACATACTAAAAATATACTGAACCTGCATTGCTGTGTTTCACATTTTAACATTTGCCAAAATTCTCAGCTCATTAAGTCAAAGATGATAAACCGAATTCAGAGAAACCTTCATTCCCTCCCTATGACAGGAAAAAGCATGCATTCAAATTACCTGGTCATCAGCTGCCAGTGCGTGGTCACTCAGCAGGGGCCTGTAGTGTATAGTGTAAGGAGTGTTGTTGACAAGAATTGTCCTGTCCTCTATCTGCAAGATCTGGATGCCATGTCTCACCACAGATGACACACAGAACTGACACAGCTACAGAGGAAAGAACAGGCAATAAGCTGTCAGCGATAAATGATTAAAGAAAGTAACAACGTTGCTTCTTGTGAGATCTGTAAGTCATCATGTGGTCACGAGGACGACAAATGGTGAATAGATGGCAGGATGGATCCATGCTGTCAACGCTCCATATTCTGTCCCTATGCAGAGATTGAGACTCATCAGACAGGGAAACGTGTTTAAACGTAGCCTTATTTTACAGTTCTCAGGATGGAGCGGCACTGCGTGTGGTACCTGCTTCCAATGTCAAGGAGGTGTGTTCAGAGATGCACATGTTTTTTGCCTTTCTAATTTCACCATTGCCTCCAACTTTGTTATTTTTTCCCAGGATATTGCTAAACACTGGCTGCTTTTTCTTTTTCACATAATTCTCTGTAAACCCACTGGTGGCTGTTTGAGGAAATCCAAGTGCATCAGCAGTTTCTGAAAAACCAGTTCACTTGGCATCAATTCTAAGTCACTTAAATGACCTGTCTTCTAGACTCTGATGCTTGGTTTCAACTTCAGCAGATCCACTTGACCGTGTCTACATGCCTGAGCACAGTGAATTTCTGCTATGTGATTGGCTGATTAGACATTTGTTTCAAAAAGCATTTAAACATGTGTATCTATCAAATTAGCCGGTGAGTTCTCATGCTGGTAGGAGCTCTGTTGATTTGGGAAATATATTACAATTATTTCTTCAAGAATTATGTATTCTTTTCCACTTGCCTCCCTAATAATTCATCAGAACTTTTTGATTCAAACCACATTATGGCTTTGTAAAAAAAGAAAGAAAGAAAAGAAAAAAGAAAGAAAAACCACAATGTAATTCAATAACTGGCAGAAAATAAATAAACCTAAGATATATGGACAAAACCCCCAAATTAAAAACATTTCTTGACAAATATGCCTAAACTTCACTTCAGTTTTAACAAACTATTTCACTTTCCCAGTGAGCGACTGTATATTAAAAAAAGCTTTGAAGTTTCCTTCACCTTCTGTTTACCAGGGAAGGCTCCCAGTGTGATGTCAGCTTCAACATATCCCTCCTCATCCAGAGTGACCACCTCTGAGCTTGATCCCTCCTTCCACCGAGGAGAAGTTAGGTCATGAACTAGTTTCAGGGCTGTAGACTTGTGGACAGTGTTAGTTTGGGCCCAGTAGATACCAATCTGGAATGCTTCCTGGATTGCAATGAACAGGAGTTCAGGTTAGAGAATGACAACAAGAGACAGAGAATGAAGGAAGCATCAAAAAATTTACTATCAAATTTGAAGCTGTGACTTCTCTCCAAAAAGCTCAACTAAGTGCTCCTGTATATCAATTCATACAGTCCTCGCAAAGTACTGTATGAATTCATTACTAGTAACCTCAGTGCTCCACACTGATTGTTCATCTGGCTCTGGAGCATACTGATGATCAAAACACCAGCCTTCTCCTATTAAACCAATCCGGTGTGAGAGTTGCAGCTGCAACTGTCTTCTCTCGACGTGTCGCTCCATGATAAATAGGAGGTTGCTATGGAAACAACGATGTATTTGTTTCTATTTCACAGGCTATTACACATTTACAACTTTTTATTTTGTTTCCTCGTGCTGAACCATATTAGGTCTTGTTCTTTGATACACTGCCTTCCCGCCTAGCGCTGGGTTTCTGACAGAGAAATGTGCGTATGTGTGTGTGTGTTACGTTCCAAAGGGGGAAAACCATCTGCAGGCTGTTCTTTCTGATCTCAGAAGCCAGTGAGAATGCATGCCTGCAGTATACGGTGACAGAGCTTGGCCGCAGTTAAAGACTTAGGCAGGGAATATTGTTGTAATGCAGCTCTGGTGAATGATCTCAGGTTTTGTGCTTATTAGTCGAGACTGAAGTGAGAAAAGAGCTGGTTCCATAATAATGGCTTTAATGCCACAAAAAGACATCCATGTCCTGATGTCAAAATATATATTTGCTGAATTATTACGACTATTGTCATGATGTCACAAAGACGTTGGCAAGTACAATACAGTCTATTAATGTCTTTCAAAATAAGAATGAGTTTTACTGGAAATGTACTTCTGCTGAAGAAAAATAAGTAATAAATGAAAGTTTGACACTTTGTTTTGGACTCTTACTGATCTTTAAGGCTATGATATAGAATCTGTGGAATATAAGGAGATTTTAGGGACTTGGGCCATTTTTATCTTTTGTAGCTTTGAGTGTTTAAACAACTCCCATATACATTTACATACTCCCATATGCATACAAAGATCTTGTCGCACTCTACCTTGAAGTTGGGCGGTACAATGACCTTGCCGGCTGGTATCTGCAGTACGATGGTCTCTCCCTCAAAAAGCCAGAGATCCCATTGGGAATCATTGGCCAGTAAGGCCCAGGGGAGCAGCTCCACCAGGAGTGTGTTTAGACCAGGTTTCCAGCAGGAGAGCTTCACCTGCATAGGACTGTCCCATTGTGCAAGAGGCTCAAGCACTGACCTGTTGGAAGAGAACACTTCTTGGATAAATCACTCCAGCAGAATCCCAGTATGGAGAAGTTGATTTGAGGAAAATGGTCACTTGAGTCGAAGGTTTGCATCATTTTACACTAAAGTATTTTAAGCACTGCTGCACCGTATAAGAACTAAATGTCTCACCCTTTCAGTCTTAATGATCAACTTTATCAAAACACTCCATAAAAATGGAAACCTTACATGGTTTAAATTTGGCAAATCTGACATATCAGATTGGGCAGCTTCCAAGGCTCCTGATATTTTTAGACAGTTTCTTGGTTGTCTCATTCTAACCACTTCAACTGTGCTTATAATCAGTGATTGTGTGCACTGACTGTGATGTCACCATAGATCTCAAATTTGAGCAGAGAACAAACAAACAGGTCCAACATTTGTGTGAAGGGTTAAGGTGTGAGGTGAGGAGCGATACAGAGAGCAAGCTCGTCATTTTTCCCCAGCGTTGATCGGGTTGTGTATTATGAATTCGACCCCTGGCTGAGACTATCGATGCAGAGCTGTAGCGCACTGAAGTGTCTGAGGAAGAACGTTCAGAGAAAATGATCTGGACTCGGAGTGGCAGCTCAGATGAACGTTAAGCTGCAGGATCGCCATTTTGAGACATGGAAGGAGTACCAGCACCCACTGCAGCTGCTCAAGTGCTGAGAGACATTCCTCTCAGTTCCACTGAGAGATCTAAAAATAGCAGCTTTGCTGAAAACAGTCCAGTGGTGTAATGAGTCACTGACCTCGAACGTGAGATACGCCAAATTGAAATCTTGAAAGGCTTTTGATTTTTTTTGTTCTTGTTCTCAGAACTTTTTGATCACACCTCGTGCTGACCAATAATGTACTGACAGCAGTCACACAAGCTAAACAAATACACAGACAGAAGTGGTCTGCAAACAAGTTATGCAATACAAACAGATCCAGAGAACAGTTGACAAGACATTTGGGATCACACATGGGCATGTTGAGACACAGACAAACAGGCAGACAGACAGACTCATTTTTCCACTAATTCACTGACACGGCACTCATTTCATGGTAATCATCATCTTGTGAGCCCTAAACAGTGCTGAGTGCCAGAAGAGAACCAAACAAACTCAGACTTACTCTGAAGTTCAAAGCCATCAAAGGCAAACCAGTCTTCTCTCTCCCACAAGGCCGCCTGGACTCTGCTCAACCTACCAACCTGTCAGCTCAAACTTGTCACAAACCCAAAGACTGACTGCAGTGAAATGGGACCAAAAACACTGGGAACAGCTTTTCTTTACCATTTACTGGTGTTTATGGTAGTGTGTGTGTGGTTAAATGCACCACTGACCTTGCGGATGGAGACAAAAAAGTGCAGGGCTCATAAATCATACTGGAGAGATCACAAAACTGTAATGGAAAATAATGTGCTCAGCAGCTTTAGTCTAACCCCAGTGATTCTGGAGATTAGGGTTTTAAAAGTGTGAATTTTGAGAGGCTGCTGCTCTCAAAACCCGTACACATAGCAGCTCGAGTACACCACAAAAAGAAGGTGTTTTTTTTTTAAATGATTATGGAGGTGCCCCACTGCCTTTAAAAACCCAACAAAGAGAATAAAAAAAACCATTTACCACTTCAAACTTCCTTTGCCCTTTTAAGGCACAATATTTACACACTGCCTGCCAAGGAGCTTGCTTGGTGTTGGTCTGGTTTCTTGACTGTGCCAGGAAGACAGAGTACTATTTCCAAACAGCAAACTCTATCACTATTATCAGCATTAAAGAATAATATACAAATTAAACTGTGGCTTTAGCTTTCTGTCCAAGTTTTGAGTGTGTTTAAAGACAGCAATCAGAGCTATTAATCCTAATGACATCCCCCTTTTCCCTCAACATTTTTCCCGATGCTCCTTCGGAGCAGCAACTTCACAGATTAGACAAACTGCCGCTTTCTATGATGGGAAGTGAGCTTTGGCCTTGGACTTTGTCTCTCAGGAAAAATAGAGAGGCCCGATTCAAAGAGAAACCTAACACCCGATACCAGCCCTCCACACAGACGCAGTGTGTGACATTTAAAGGTGAGCGATGTGTACGGTGGTGTAAGTGCAACACAATGGTATAAGTGTGTATACACACATGTGCATAGCAACAATCTGTGTGTGTGTGTGTTTGCATATGTATCAAGTGTAGGGAAACCAAGGCAACCACAAGCAGACATATGGCCCACATGTCCAGCAGATCCGCTGGGACTCTTTGTAACTTGGAGCCTGTGGGAGAGCATGTGGCTGCGTCTCCTACTGCTGCTATCAAGATGATTCCCAGAATGACATTTGTAGACAGATTCCCATGTGTGTTCTGCCTGACACTATACGTAAACTCATCCACGGGCCACATTTACACATGTGCAGGCATACACATACAAGTGTATATACGATGCATGCTCTGCAGAGATGGGCCAAGCCATAACCAAATGCAAGACCCTCTCACTTGTGTGAGAAAGTGGGACTGTGACAGGATGACAGCCTTAATCTCCGGTCTGTGGGGACAGCAGTGGTATTGCTGCTAATGTCTGATGCATGGCTCTGCATTGTCTTTGCAGTTAACCGTTTTATTATGAGAACAAAGAGTGAGCAATAAAAATAAGCTTCTTTCAATCAAGGCTCGCTTGCACAACTCTCTGCTTTGAGGAGGAATGCTGTAAGAAGCTAAACATTAGAAAAATAACACACTGGTGGGCTGCGTATTATGAAACTTTAAATTTAATGCTAGCCACAAAAGAGCCATGACAGGGATGAAAAAGAGTTATTGATGCTACTTATTAAAAAGATCATGAGGTGTCTTAATGAACAGAAAGAAAACTGTTTTTAAGTAGAGAATGGAAAAAAAACAAACATCTGCCAGTAAAGAAATATTCACAGCACTTTGTACCCTTGCAAACATATATCCCACATCAAATCTACCAGCCAGTGCAATGCAAAGAGTACCTGCCAGCGTCTTTGATGACATACGGCCATGGAGGCTCATTGCTTCTCTTTGGACCATAGAAATCAGCCAAGATGTTTTCTGGATTGTCCTCGTGTCCAGTCTTATTCAGTATCTGCTTGATTAGGCTGGTGGAGATGGGCACAGCGCAGTGCGAAGCATCTTCATCTTCCCTAAAGAGAGAAAGCACAAACATAAAATCATTGCAATTTCCTCAAACAGCGTGTGACTGTGACGTGTGTTCATGGAGAAAGTAGACACCCTAGATTTGATAAGACACAAGAGACAGCTGATTTAACTCAAAGATTAGGAGATATCAAGTTCAGTGAAAGTGTGATAAAAGTAAACAAATAAAGGCACTGCCTGTGACACAAAATCATTTTTTACCAGCAAATCTGGCTTGGCAGTATGTTATTTTACACCAGAAACAATTCAAATATACTTTATTTCACTATAAAACAAGACATCCTTTGACAACATCTGACTATTCCCATTGTTCTTTTCGATGCAATTAAAGTGACCCCTAGCTACACTCCACTTTTGCCCTGAAACCTTGAAGCGGGTTCAATCTGCCTTTTGTTATGGACTCCTCTTCATGACACGCAGTCTTGTCTTACAAACACTAACTCATAAGGATCAGAGAAAAAAAGCTAAATGGCAGTAAATAACCCCACTGAATACCTAGGTCCCAGACACTGGTCAATTATGGCTTTGCAACAACAAGAGAAAAAAAATCCAACAGTTTAATAACCTCTTCTCTTTATCTGGGCATCCAGTTCCACTTGGCCAAAGCAAAGCAGCCCCTTACCCCAGAGCAGTAGTTTATTAATAGAGCCCATTGTGCTATAAAGGGAACACAGGGGCTATTGCTTATGGATCTGGGGCAAGACAGACGAGTGGGACAAGGTGTTGACGGGAAGCTTCTCATCCAGAGCAGTTCCTGAGGGGGAAAACTGGAAGAGGCTTCTGATTGTAGCTCTTGATCTTCTAATGTGGTGGCCAGAACAAGGAGAGCAGGACATAAGAGTTCTGGTTAAGACTTGTCTGTGTCTCTTGTGCGGAGACCACAGCTCTGTTCTCTACCTCGTCCATTAAAGCCCACAACTATGCGTAATTACAGGAAGGAAAGATGAGCTGTTGACCAGCGAACAGACTGGATCTGTCCTAGGGGTTTGGGGTCGGGGGGAAGGGGGGCCTTGTGTGCATCTGTACGAAATGTGTGTATGTTTACAATTGTGGCTTGTAGTGTGTGCTTATGAGAATGGAGAGGGATGAGGGATGGATTGAGCTGCGGGGGACAGGAGAGGAGAGTATGCAAGTTTGTGCGGTTTGAAACGGTTTAGGCAGCGGACGGATCGTAAACACGAGGAGCATTGTGGTTGCAATCTAGAAAGACAAGACACTTAGTTCTTTCTGAGCTTGCTTTTTGTACAACTGAAAAGGATTTATCTTCAACAGCAGGGGCCAAATACATTCCCAGTCACTGTACAGCCACTGCGGTTCCTTTATGGCAGCTGAAATCAAAACAAACTTTGTGACCAGATATCTAAACACAACAGTTAGAGCAAAAAAAAAAAAAAAAAATCTCTCAGGGAGAGTCAATTACACTCAACGTTTACTCTGTTTATTCAGATCACCACCACTTGCTACCAAAAGGTTGACCCCCCCCACCCCCACCCAGCACCCCCCCTTATGTATTTGCATAAAACAACTTAAATTACATTTGGAAAGATAACAAATATAGTAGAAGCAACAACAAAACAATATGTGCATGTGGTAGCCATTTCCCTTGGGGCCACACACACTGAAGCATAAACACTTCTGTTACTGAACGACACCATGCGCCAAAACACATGCCATGTACATATATATATGACATGAAATGAGGTGTAGTGGTGATGCTAGATAAAACAGATAAAATACAAATGAATTTCTTAGCATTTCTTTGATGGACTTGGCTACAATGATAAATTGTACAGTTATTGGTTTCTTACACAGAGGCTATGGGAAATATGTGCAAACACATAAGGACAAACTGGGGCAAGTAATAGGCGTAGCAATGATGTATGTGACAGCCTCTGCCCATGATGAAGTGGCATCTGTCACACTTACACTGGCACATTTCTAACCAAGACAATGACAGGCACGGACCACACACAGACACCGGGCTAGTGCGCATACATTTTTTTACCTCATGCAAACATAGACATAAAAAAGTATTATTTCTACACAAACAAACTACTGGAAAAAAAAAACCTGCTTTGCTGGGGCTTTATCTAAATGAGGTGTAATGATGGCCCCGCCTAAAATGTCAGAATTGAAGCTATGTGTCAGCCAAGGTGGCTTCCTCTGTGTGTTGGTTCTGTGTGCGTTCCCAGGCTATGTGTGAAAATTATATGTCATGCTCCCTGAACCACTCTTTCACAATTTGAGCTTGACAAACTGTCATGAGAAAGAAAAATACACTGAAAAATCCTGTCATTCAGTATTTTTAGGCACATAAAGTTGCTAAACCTACACCTAAAAACCACTGGAAGGTGCTCACCTATTTGCCATGTGGTGAGGTTTTTTTTGTCTAGGCAGTGCACAATAAAGGCAGTGCAAAAGGACTACAACAACTAAATTGGCCACTGAAAATGTCTGCTGGAAGAGAATAGTTTTGGTTAAGACCAAATGACAAGAATATGAGGTTAAACTGCATCGTAGCAAGAGCCTACCACCATCATTAGGAGTGATGTCAGATGTGCAGAAATTGTAACATGTAAAATGTTTGTGAAGCTGAGGTGTGTTATATAGTGTTTCATAGATCTTAAGCATGAAAAGGTATTAGACATTACTTGAACTACTATGTCCTTTTTTGGACCAATGCATTTTATTTTTTTTTACCTGGCTTGGAAAGTGAGATGGTGGGTGAGGTCAGCTTCCGTGTTTAGCAGGGGCTCCTGGTGACCCTGTCCACGTATTAGCTGGCTTTCTCGCAGTCCGAGGCTCCTCTTCTCTATATGCACGATTAGAGAGTCCGGCAGGTGGCTCCTCATGACAAACAGTGGACTGAAAACCACCTGGAACATGGTTTTCATACAGAACAATCAATGAAAAGACAAACTGATGAGAGGAAAACTAAATCAGGAAAAATAATGATTACACCAAAAATGTAAAGTTCTTAATCTTAAGTGTTGGATAATTACTTAGTTCCCAGAGATCAAAACAAAAAGGTTTAAAATATTCTGTAACGGTAAATATTGTAACAGATGCTCACCACTCTTTGCTGCATATGAGAGTTGGGTTCGATTGTGATGAGCGTGCACAGAACATAAAGCAATGAGCCATTAGAACAAGGCACCTGAAAGGAAACAAACTAGCTGTTAGAAGATATCAATACCAAAGAAGCCTGAAGGATTTTCAACAAACTTGACCTCTGACCTTGACTTTGATATTTGGTCATATTTGAACTAGATTGAGCATTTCCTATGATATGAATTTGAAAATTCTATGTCGCCTCATTCTTGATCTATGTGTTGGGTGTTCATGCCACCCAGTGGGATGATGACACTACCCCCTGAGCCTTTTATGACTGATGGGAAGTTGCAACGCTGTGTAAAATGCAAATGAAATACAAAGCAATAATTAAGAAATCTCATAATCTCATATTTTATTCACAACAGAACACTGAAAACATTAAATGCTTAAACTGAGAAAATGCACCATTTTAAGAAAAATATTGGCTCTTTTGGAATTTAATGGCTACAACATGTCCCAAAAAAGTTAGGAGAGGGCAACAAAAGACCGGAAAACTAATTGGTACTAAAAAGAAACAGCTGCAGGAACATTTTGCACTAATTAGGTTAACTGGCAACAGGGCCGTAATGTGAGTGGATACAAAAATGCAGGATTTCTCAGAAGAAAAGATGGGCTTCGTTATGCAATCTGCAAAAAAATGCATCGATAAATTGTGTAACAATTTCAGAATAATGTTGCTCAATGTAAAATTATGAAGATTATGAATATTTCATGCAGTATCATCAAAAGAATTAGAGAATCGTGAGAAATCTCAGGGAGCAAGGCAAAAGGTTGAAAATCAATAATAGATGCCTGTGTTGGTTAGGCCCTCAGGAGTAAAAAAAGGAGTGATTCTGTCATGGAAATCACTGCAGGAGCTCAGGAACACTTCCAGATTCATTTTCTGTGAACACAGTTTATCGTGCCATCCACAAACACAGGTTAAAACTCTATCACGCACAGAAGAAGCCATATGTGAACATGAGCCAGTAATGCCAGTGTCTTCTTTGGGCCAAAGCTCATTTAAAATGGACTGAGGCAAAACTGCTCTGTGGTCGGATGAATCTGATGGTATGTGGGTGCATTATTACCTATAGAATTGGTACCTTGCACATCTGGAAGGGCAACATGAATGCTAGAAGGTTTTAGAGTAACTTATGCTTCCATCCATATAACCTCTATTTCAGGGAAGGCCTTGTGTATTTCAGCAAGACAATGCTAAACTGCATATGCATCTATTACAACAGCATGCTTTCACAGTAAAAAAGTCCGGCTGCCTGCCGGTGCTCCAGATCTTTCTCCAGTTGACAACATTTGACGCACCACGAAATGAAAAATACGACCCAGAAGTCCAGCAACTGATCTATTCAGTTCCCAGACCTTTACAGACTGTTGTTAAAGGAAAAGGAGAAGCTACCCTAGTCCAACATTTTTGAAACCTGTTGCAGCCATCAAATTCAAAATGACCTTTATTTTAATACTTTTTTAATAATAATCTTTTTTCTAATAATGGCACATGCTTGTATTTAAAATTTACACGGGTGGTTAAGATGTAAAATATGAATAAACTGGATAAACTTTAATGCTTTTGCTCCTTTTTACCCCCTGGCATGATATTTACTGCCTCCATCAATGATGTTTTGTCCTAAAAATCTTTGTTTCTTGGCTTCTTTCAGCAGTTAAATGTTAAGTCTCCCTAAAGCCCTGCAACACAATACTATGGCTGTGAGGACTGACAACTGTTAGTGCCAGATAGTGGCCCATTACAGTCAGTTAAATCTTTGCAAGATTTAAAGGCTGAGAATGTGCCCACCAAACACTAAGCACTCTTAATGTGTCACTGGTGTTTGTCCCATTTACTCTTCACTCCTCATTAAAGTCTTGGGATGCCAAGTCACATTACAAGCGGTTTAGTTTATGACAGCCTGGGGACTTCATTTACTGGTAGGGTCAGCAGAGCAGAGCAAAGAGACAGGGTGAACATTCAGTTTTAATATACAGACCCTTGCAAAATAGACTTATTTGGATGAGGGAGTAAAACTTTGGCAAACAGATGCTCTACAGTGATCAAGTAAAAAATGCTCACCACTGGGATAAAGTCGCGATGACCTTCTGTGCTTTCTCTAAAGCTCACGTTTAAAAAACGTTGAAAATAAGATTTAAGGATAAGGAAGATGAGATATGAAAAAGGAGATACCTCAGATGGATTACTGATACAGGGAATCATCAGGCAGATAAAAAAAAAAAAAAAAAGAAGACAAACACTGAAAATGGAGGGATGCAGGACAGATGGACAGGCTTGATGCCAGACGATGAAGTAAAGAAAGGAGTTAACTAGAAGATAGATGAGTGAGCCAGTGTGTGGGCGAGAAGGTAAAAGGCAGGGAGGAAACATGCGAGCGAAATAGCAGGAGACAGGCACAGATAGAGAGATCTAAGAACCCAGCTACTAGTTCAGGCAGCTCTCTCATTTGGAGCCAGCCATCCAGATGTGCAATGAATCGCTGATCCTACGAAAAAAGATAACAGTGCATGCTGGAGTGCAGTCAGAGATGTTCAGACCCCCTTTTCCAAAACACACACACATACACAGGAGCTGGAGTGGTAGATGGCTAGCTGTTAACAGCGTGAGGCTTATAAATAAAAAAGAGAGAGGCAGACAAAGAAAGACAGTTCAACAAAAATAAAGAGCAAATACAAGAACAGCAGGGAAAAAAGCACAAGAAAAATAAAGAGCAAGCGCAAGAACAGCAGGGATGGAGCTGGCGCTTATCCAGTGGTGTGAAAGTGCCTTCAAAGCCTTTCCCTGTGCCCACATATCAGCTAGTGTTTCCTGTCTATGGTTAACGTTGTTATGAGAGAGCATAAACAGTATTTTCTACCTCTCAACATGGCTGGGTTATGGGTTGCAGGGTCTTTGTAAGCCTATCTGAGGGGAAGATCTCAATCTGTTCTCTAACAGTGAGTAGCAGCATGGAAGCGCTGCCACTGTGGCCACCCAGGAGAAGAGGATCCGGTCACAGTTGGTGGTCCAGTCACTGGCTCCAAACATGTTGTGTGGATGGAGAGCCAGTCAGAAGTAGTGGTGTGAGCAATGTGTGAGAGAAACTTTGTGTGCATGGCTAGCACATTCAACAGCTTGCATTTGGACACACACGCGTGCTCCAGGCACAGTGGAGCACGCGTGTGCATTTTAATCTGCTAGTATGCACACGCAACAAATTGTAACTGATGTAGCTTCTGATCGTAAAGACATGTACAGACAAGACTCTGGGAAACTAAGTGGGAAGCTTTACTGGACATGTGGAAGGCTTACTTAAAGTTCTACTTGTGTTACCTGTACAACAAAGCTGCTGCTGCTCTTATCCCTCCGTTCCAGCTGAACATCCTGTGACCACTCATCGTCTCCTCGAGCCCTTACACACAGCTCTGTCATCTCTGCATCCTCCAGCACATAGGATGGCAGCTTGGCTCCTGCTTCCAGGCAGTCGCAGTATTCCCTGACTACCGTCTGGCTATCGGGCCCCACGTAGTGCTGCACCACTCGCAGCTCAATGTCTTGAGTCAGGTAGCTGCACATGACCTGCCGCCCACAGATTATTACCTGGGGAGAGGGTTGTATGACAGAATTGTCCAAATTAGAAATAAAGATGTTTAGTGCCTTATAATTAACTTCTATAATTATGAGATAAGTTTTACAACATGTCACTGGGAATGTAGGAAAGTCACGGTTTTCAAAAAGACGCCTTCCAACTAAGATCAGCTTTGACTTCTACCTGAATAATTTCCGATTCCCAGCTGTTTTATAAAGGGTAACTTTCCTCATTGCCTTACAGTTTAAGATCACTAACAATTCATATACATCCCCCATTTTTACAAGTTTTTGGATGTTGTACTAAACAGGAATAAAAAAATAATGTAATGATAACGTCAAAACAGAGAAGTTAAGAGGTGTGTTAAAAAAACTTTCTCTTTCTTGCAGTATTTTTACTTTAAATGATGTGTAAACCATTGCATTCACATCTTAATTTGCATTTTATTCCACATCTCAAAGGTGACACACAGACACACACCCTTACATCAGACAATCTCTACTGAACGGAATCAATGTAAACACATATGTGCACGCGCACACACATACTGTACTCTGAGTGTGGAACATCTTATTGTGCTTTTAAAAAAAACTTGTAGTATATGCATGTGCATGGAAAATCTGGACTCCCAATTAAAAAAAATAAAAATCAGTGAGTTTAAAAAAAAAACCTCAATCCGGTTGAGTTCTGACTGGACCAGCGATTCTGTTCTGTTTCACTCCGTCTGTAGATTGACCTGTTTCATGACCCAATTTGGGCCAAGCTTTAGCTGTTGGACAGATGACCTCACAGCTCACTGACTGTAAGGTGCCCAGGTCCTGTGTCCACAAAATAAGCCCAAATCATCACCCCTCCACCACTGTGCTTGACAGATGGTAAACCAAACACAACCAAATGTGTCATCCTGGGCATTGGGACCAGACATCTCAACATTGGTCTTCTCCGTCTAAAGGACACGACTCCAGAAGTACTGCAGTGTGTTCAAATGCAATTGAAACATAGGCTACGTTCACACTGCAGGCGAAAGTGCATCAAATCCGATTTTTCTGACCCTATGCGACCCATATCCGATCATGCTATGACAGTGTGAACGGCGCAAATCCGATATTTTCAAATCCGATCTGGGTCACTTTCGTATGTGGTACTGAATCCGATACATATCCGATGTTTTAGAAAGCGACTGCTGTTTGAACGGTCATGTCGCATTAAATCCGTCTTTTACGTCACCAACACAAGACAGAAGCCAATTATCAGCGCCCGATAAGACATCGCGAACGCTTCCTGGCCATCCCGTGTAGATGTCAGTGAAACTGTTGGGAAGACAACGTTGGAGAAACATGAACATTTTATTTGTACTGTATAATCTGCAGATTCTGACAGAAATCTGCAACTATCCTTTGAAGCACCGCTCCTCTCTAAAACAGCAATAAGGATCATTATTAGGTTATCTACATTATTATGTAAATAACAAAATAACTCAAAGCAAAAATTGGGAAACGTGAAGTCCGAAGTCTTTATATTAAGGGCCATCTGTCAAACAATACTGTTTGCTCTGGGTCTAAACAGAGCGCGTTGTGTGTGAAGTCTTCTTTTGCGCATGCAGGCCGCTTTGAGCGTTCACACTAGAGCGCCTTTGCTGTCGCATTTTATTTGTAGTGTGAACACGCAGACAAAAAAAATCGGATTTGATCAAAAAATCGGAATTGAGCATTAAGACCTGCAGTGTGAACGTAGCCATAGTAACTTTGCTACCATGTTCTTTTTCAGAGAGAAGAGCAGAAAAGAAGAGGCTTTCTCCAAGCAACCCTAACAAACAAACCATACGTGTTCAGTATTTTTCTAATTGTGCTGTCACGAACTTTAACCTTTAACATGCTAATTGATGTCCGTAGAGTTTGAGATACAGCTTTTGAAGGTTTTTTGTAGTTCTTCAACCACTGCACTCGGTGAATTTGCTGGGATGTCTGCTTCTGGGAGGATTGCAGCAATGAATGCTTCGGAGCTGCCAATGATCAGTTAAACAAGACCATTTAATTAACAGCACATGGCTCGTAAGTCCTGTGAAAAACTCTCTTTTCCATTTAACTACAGACTATCATATCAGCACATACCAAAAATGAGAGAAAGCTGGTTTCATACATAGAAAATTTGTTTTTGTTTCACCTCTCTTTTTGAACACACTGTAATGGAAACAACATGAAGCTTTACTCACTGTTTCCATGTTAAAGATGAACCACTGATCAAAAAATAATCAATGGCTTAAGTGATCCTGACAGTAATTTTCAGTAGCAGGCCTAATGCACGTGCTTTTACAAGTGTTCTCCCAATCACGCATCCATGTGCAGACGCATGTGCGCATGGGCTTGTATGAGGGAGATTAATATACACTTTATAAACTTTTCTAACAATAGGTGCCAATATGAACACTAAAACGGTGACAATGAAAGACCATAGAGAAGCAAGAAAGAGGGTAACAGAGAGGACATGGTGTGGCGCTGAGGACGAACCCCACCCTCCCAAAAGAAAACCCAGACTGAGGTATACTCATGCGTTTCTCTGTAGTGGCAGCTGCCGTCCCGTTCTGGGGGTTTTGTTGTGAATTGGATATGACCAATGTTCATACTCTATCACTGCATCCAATGGAAACAAGATGTAATCAAAGTTTGGGACAGATGGTAGAAGGAATGTGAGAAGCCGAGACTGTTTTGTCTGGAGGATGAGTGGGAGATGTGTGTGACACTTGACACTGTTTACATAACAAAGTGTCACAGCTACAATCTGATGGCATCTCTGCATTTTCAGGAATATGAAGACTCTGCTTTTTATTTGTGGAAAAATTCCAGCATGATTCATTCCTTTTCTTAGAGCGAAAAAAAAAAAAAGACAGTTGGTGTATGTATTTGGTTTATGCTGGTTTATGATTTGCTGTGATCTTCTCTGTGGATTGATGGGACACATTGTGTTTTTGGATGGCCTAAAGTTCATAAGCTTTTGTTTTATTGCTCTAAAACAGATTACAAAAACTGACAAAGACAGTCTGTTGTTAGCTAAGCAACTACTAAATCATAACATACAAAAGCAGGGGAAAAAAGGAGATTAAAAAGCACTCATCCTGAAATGAGTGCTGGGAAAAAAGCCAGGCTTTTGTGTCACATAGAAGAAATCAACAGGCGTAATGCAGCAAACATGTTCCTGCTTTCAGTGTAAATGTTTAACAGGTTAGCAGCAAGATAATCTGCAGGATCCCTATATTCTTGATTATGTTGAGAACTCTGGTCCTGTTTTGTTACTGCGGTGTATCTGGGCCATAAATCATTGCTTGTCAATTATAAAGAGTCTTGCGTCTGGAATCTTCTACAAATTAAATCTGGGGGTTGGTAATGCTGTTCACCATCTTTCCTTTTATCGCTGCAGTTAATTATAAAGATCTGCTAAAATCTATTCACATTAACTCTGATCCAACGACAAGAAAAGTAAGATGTTTAACTTTCTGGAAGCCTTTGACCTTCATCGGAAAATACCCACCATAACAACTACATGGCCAATGAGTAATATTTCTTTTATTTCAATCTTTACAAACAAAGAAGTCAGTAAAGGAGTAATTACTAAAAAGTGACAGTACCTGTTTCTGGACACCATTGAGCTGTATGACCTTGATGATGAGAGAGGCGGTGCGTCCTTTGTACTGAATGGTCCTAAGCAGAGTCCCTACGTTGTCCACGCTGAAGGCCTCTGACCAGCGCCAGTTCCCCCATCCTTCGATGCAGATGTGCAGCAGCTGGAGGACAGCACAGAGCAGAACATACACACAAAAACAGAGACAGAAGTTAGCAGACATCAGAGGTTAGCCTTCTTGCCCTTTATTTACCCCGATCAAAAGGCAAGTAAACAACAGGACTCTGTTTGGGAAATTCTGGTAGGGGGGGAAAAGAACAACAAAGTTCCTGTTTACTGTTGCCGAACAGGCCTGCTGCTGCTGGAAGCACAAATGGAAGGTCGCACACAATAAACTGGCTGGTGGAAAACAGCTGATGTGGAAGATTATTACAGCAGTGTGTGTAATGACCAGATTGTTTGTGCGTGTGTACTTGTGCGGTTGAATGTGGAAGACTCTTTTCTCCACACATCTAAATAAGAGGCACATATTTTAGCCCCCAACCATTTGAGCTGCATATCCATCACTTCAGTGTGGAGCACATCCATGTGTGTGGTTGGTATAAACACACAGGCTCAGGATAACAGTAATAAACAGACGCTTTCCTTTCTTTTGACAGTCAAACAACTTTAGAGTGGTGACAATTTCCCCCCAACCATTTTCCCCATAATTCCTTAAACTGTGCGCCTCGACATGGTAGCAGGGCTAAAAATATGTAAAGAGGCAGCCCGAACAGTGCTGTTTTGCTTTCACCGATACACAAAATACACACTGCAATTAGCTGACTGGGTTTTAATTAATGCATGATGCAGTGATGCAGCATTTACTGGGTGCTGCCTCCACCTAAATCCACAAACATTCAGTACAAAAACCAAGTGGTCTGGCCAAATGCCCATCACACCTGTGCTGCAGTGAGGTTATTCACAGACCATCTGTCCACTTCTTATCTGAAGTTGCTCAAAGCTGCATGATAAGGAAACTCCTTTGTCAAACAGTATGATTCTTCTCATGAGATTTTGGTCATAATACAGGAGCAGAATCATAAATACAGAAGGAGATCTAAAGCCTTCTCCCCTTCCCGAGGCAAGGGGGCTGACTTTCTACAGCACCGAAACTCTGTGTCAACCCTGCTGCCAGCACAACATCAAACTAGCAACAGTTGAAAAGGAAGGGGAGAAAACATGAGAAAGACAAAGCATGTCATGGGACTATCAAGACAGATGGGGCGGGGGCAAGCAGCAGAGTGAGATTCGGGGTCAGTGATCCCCCAGAGGAGTAGCGACCAGACTGAAACACTGAAAATTCGAACATTTACACTTTGGGTAGTTGCTTCAACATGCTGAACATTTACTCAATGTGTTTAAAGAAAAACAAATTACTCCTGAGGTCAAAGGGCACGGGGGGACCTTGGTCAAGACCTTATGTGCTTCTCAGCACTGCAGTCTTTTCTTAGTGTTTGAAGACAGATTTCTTTACAATAACATTCTTAATCAAACCCTGAATTCACTCTCTACAAGATCTGTCATCCTCGCTGTCAGCTGCGTGGAAATGAGTTACATTTCTGAGATCTCCTACTTGGTGCACGTACTCAGAGGGGTCTTAACAGCCAGGTGGCAGAGGTTAAGTTTAAGCCTTAAGGTGGAGAACTATATTACCGAACCAAGCCTTTACTACATTACACACAATTTCATAATCAAGCCCAGCTAAGAATATTGTGATCAGAGGAAAATTGAGAAATGAACTGTAATGTGTTTGGCATTCTACTCCCATGACTTAATACTGATACCTTTTCACTTCAAAGCTCACCTCAGGTCCTACAGATTAGAACTCAGTATTTATATTATAATACTTTCATTAGAGTAGACTGGTGACAATAACGGCCCAAACCTTGCAAATCTTGTGATGGTGAAGCCACTGGAGACCTCTGCCGTGCGTCAGCACCATGTGTGAGGATGGATTTGCAATTTCAACACTTCTCTCTGCTTTACCTTCTCTGTCCCTTCCTCCCCCGGTCTCTGTGCACTCTATCATGCCTGTGGCTCAACTTGACCTTTAAAGAAGAAGTCATAATAACATTTCTCCTCAGACTTCAAACAGTTACTGCTGCTTTTGTTTTAATTCATCATGTCTCTGACTCAAGCAGTAGAAGAAAAAAAAAAACAGCAGTGACACATATGAACTGGATGTGTAAGGACAACAAGAATGAAAAATAAGAAGTTGTTTTGCCTCTCTGTGACGTATTCAACTGTTGTGACACAGAAAACCCAGCCAGCCACATGTGACCGATTTATACACACGGATTAAGCCTCGCCTTACACCAACAGTGTTCAACTGAATAGAGACTCAGCATTTATGGGGAAAAAAAGATTTTATTTAAGGCAAAAAAATTTTTTTATTAATCACACTGTTCTTTAATTAGTCAACTTAGCTTAATAATTTGATTTACTTTATGTATCGTTTTATATAGAATTTTATTGGTACACATACTGTAGGGAGCAAGGTGCAAAATAAAAGCAAAAGACGACTGTAACACGTGGAGATTACCCTAAATAGAGAAAGAGCTCATCTTTTATACTTTTTTTTCATATGAGTTGTGGCAACCCTAGGCATGTTGACAAACCATAACAACTGCTTTATACTTTGAAGATCTCTGACCTCACGAAACAAAATGATGACATACACCCCAGGGCTCGAAATGAGAGAAAAGCCCAGTGATGCAAACTGACAAGACAAGGCCGGTATGCCAAGGTGAAATAAACTGACAACTGAGTAAAAGTTAAAGGGTCATTGTTAACCCCCCCCCCCCCCCGGACATGTAACTGTCTCTTATATCTATGTCAACTCTACAAAATATCACACAAAAACCAGAGGTTGTGCTGTAGCCTGCAGTTAAATATGAATCTCATCTAGAAATAAATATTTTAACAAGAAACTCCAACACTCACTTTCAGCAGCTGGCCCGAAGCAGAAGATTTTTTTTTTGTCCAAAAACAACTGAAGACCCATTTATTATATTGTGATAATTCCCCAAGATGGGTATTGAGTGTGAAAGAAATGTGAAATTGAAATCTCACCCTCACTTCATTTCCCTTTAATCCTCAGGGGGAGAGTGTGATTATGGCTGATGATGGACACTGCTTCACTCCAGCACATTGGAAGGCTCCAACTATGCTAAAAGAGTGATCTTCATGGGAATAATTGAAAGTTTGTGGATGTTAACAAACTATTGCTATTTTCTGACAGCACTTTGATGTACTCTAAATATTCTGCCATGTGTCACTTATGGTGCGTAGATTTTAACCAAGGTAATGTCTTGTTTTTTTTTTTAGTTTCCAATAATAACTCTGGCTTCAAGTCACAACATAATCAAAATACAAGCAATTATCCAAATTCCTCAAATTTTATTTGACCTGATAGATAAATAAAACACTTTAAGTAAACATATTTTCTAGTCATTAAAATAATCAAACAATTACCTGTGTTGACTGTTTGGAAATTACTGTAAGTTAGTCATGTGTCTTTAGGTCTGACAGTACATCCCAGTTATATCAAAATGATGAGTGACATGTTTGTCCAAATATGCTAATATAACTTAGCAACCGATTATTCAGCTCGGCTCCATGGTGATGACTCATCTGACAGATATTAAAATAGGTTCAGTCACTCTTGCTTGAACTACATTAACTCTGTTTTTTACTCTGACATCTTCGATCATGCCGCTTAAATGTTTTTGTAACTGAGTTGTACTGGTCAAATATGGGTGTTCTGGATTTTTCCAAAATGACCACACTATTTGGTGATGTCTTACGATTTTTGGGAAGACTGAAACGGTCAGGCTTGGTGAAGCATTTTTGGGACATGACAATCTGACCATCTTCTGTTCGGTGTTTTCTTTTCTGCCTTTTTTGGAAACTTCAGTGACAGACTGGCTACTTGCTGTGTGGGATGTCACTGTTTCCCCATATATTAAAGCTGAAGTTTTATATGGTTTATAAATGATCACCTCACCACTGTTTACTTACTTTACCACATTCAAGAAAACAAAACAAAACAAAAACGAAGATAAAGCAATACATTCCATCCAAAAAATCCACAATGAGAAGTGCCAGTGCCTCTACACTGAACCGGACTTTCGGGTTAAATCTACACAGGATTCAACCAAAGTAAATATACAGTGAGGTCCAGTGATGTTCTACCAGGGCAAGCAAGGCAGGAGTGCTTGTCCGTTGAAATTTAAAAACATTTAAAATCACCGTCATTGTCAAAGTCTACAATCTAGAGACACCTGGAGACACAGAGACTGATATGGGCTTGTATGACTTCCAGAGGTATAACGCTACTAGACGTCTGATAAAAGTGTCAGGATCAACTGTTAAGTGTACAGGGCCATATTCTGTGCTCAGATTCATCCAAATGCTGCAAAACTGATCAGACAGCTCTTCACAGTGCAAATGGATAATGACCCAAAACTGCAAAAAAGACTCAAAAGTTTCTAAAGGCAGGGAAATTGAGTATTTTTCAATGGCCAAGTCAGTCACTCAATCTCAGTCCAGTAGAGCAAGATTTTACGTACTGAAGAGCTAAAGACAAAGAGACCAACAAACAGGCAGGAACTGAAGGTTGCCTAACTGAAGGCCTATCCAAGCATCTCAAGGGTGGAAACATCCCACCATATCCATGGTTGACAGACTTCAGGCAGTCACAAACCACAGTATTAAATCCAATCCTTATTTTTAAAATGACCTCAGTTCATCTGTTCTATTCATTTACTGGGGGATGATATGTAAAATATCAGTAAATTTTTTAGACATTTGAATTAATTAATGAATTCAAGCTGAATTTGGTTTTATAGTGAACCAGATGAGTATGGTAACATTAGCAAATATCTTGCGTTGAAGTAAATTCCCTAATGCTAAGTCAGTGCAAGTTCCTTTTCTGTTTTAATGCCACAGATGGCCTGCATAAAAAAGGCTTCAAAAACTTTAAAACAACAGGTCTTCACAGGCACTGTGCACCCACTAAACTTAATAACGGTGCTTTGACATATGTTTTCAAAACAAAGAGTTTGGTGAAATTATGACTAATCTGCAAGTAACAGAGAGAGTGGACAGAAGGATGAAATTAAAAACCACACATAATATCACTGAGACCAAGTATGGTCTTAATACAAGATCAACACCATGTAAACGTTTTGAAATCACATCATCCACATTTTAGATTACCATGGAAACTAGATGCAGAAGCCAAACATATGACCAACACATTTAGTGGTGTTAACTTCTGAGAATTACCACCCCCAACTTGCTAAACTGTAAATTATACTCAATGAGTCAATCAAACCATCAGCCTCCCTAATGGGAACGATGTCATGTCTACTGCCCAGTTCATCGCTTAATCTTTTCCCAGGAGAAAATCATTACCAACAAACTTTCCTGTAAAAGACAGTAACAGATCTGTCAGTCACAGCCAAAGGACTGACTGTTAACTCCCTGGTAAACACAGACTCATTGCGTACTTCATATGGCAAACACTCAAGTGTCTGCTTTGATAATGTGGGTGTCAGGACCAACATAGGAATCAATGGCAAACACAAACGGTAAAACATACATAAAATCACTCTCTCTGAGAGAGATTTTTAGAGAGACATTCACATGAATGTGCACACAAAAACACCATATACCCTATGACCCATGCGCTACTCTAGACAGAATGACTCACTCTTGCCACTATAACCCCTATCTGTCTATTGTCCTCAACAGGAATGTGCTTGGGTGCACACAATACAAATTAAGTCTATGTCTGCAGCGGAGATGCAATTGGCATTCTTCGATGCTACACAGACAGGCTGACAAAGCTGCAGTGGTCAATGGTTGTCTCCCCATTAATGCCATTCCTTTATTTCATCTCTCTCAGACTATAATAGGAGATTTGAGACATGTGGAGCAGAGGTATCAACACCAGTAGCTTTGCACACAAGGTTCTATAAAAGGCCTGAGGAAGCTGCGGCATGTCTTAGATGGCTGATTAAAATCATGTGAATTCAATGTCATGTGACAAAAGTTTAAAAATAGCTTGACAAGTCTCTGTAGTGCCTATCTTATTTAATATAATACAGACAGAGATGAAAAAAGAGGGATGTGGAACAGAGGCCCATCTTGTCTGGGGAAATTACTTTGGGACCAGGGAGCTAGCTGGCCACCTAACAAATGAGAAACAGGTTTCTATCCAGACAACAAAACAAAAGAATACGTATTACTTTGCCCTTTAAAAAAAGAATATGTATTAAAAGAGAATTACGACAGCGAAAGACACAACAGCATCCATGCCAGGGCAGTGAGGGCTAACCCATGTAACATGAGGGAATTATGGTGGCTACACAGCTGTCTGTAATGCTTCTCTCCTCCTTGGCTCCCTCTTTCTGACAAAAGAAGCAAAGCAGCACAACATCAAAGCTCAGATTTGCAAGTCTAAGAAGCGGTTTGAGAGCTCGAAGAAGCTTCAGAGAAAAGACACTGTGTGGGTCCGTGGTTTACAGAAGGGACATTAAGAGATTTATGCTTGACTAACATACTTCAATAGTTTTCCCTTGGTTTTTTACTAAGGCATCTTAGACATGCAGGGCCTCAAGTCTCCAGGAGATGCAGACACGGCAAGTGCTTGAACCAAATGAAGAGAACTGACAAAAGGAGCTCTGTCTGAGAGGAGGATAAAAACCGCACAGCACTGGGATATGTAAGTCAACGTTTAAAAACCCTTAAGCAGGACATAAACCTCAGTGTCTATATACACTCACTGGCCACCTTATTACTTAAAACTGCCCATTATGATAAACATCTTATCAGCCAATCATGTGACAGCAACTCAAAGCATTTAGTCATGTAAACATGGTGAGGCCAACCTGCTGGTCTACTGCGATTTTCCCACACAACCAATTCTTGGGTTTACAGAGAAGGATCCAAAAAGAGAAAACATCCAGTGAGCGACGGTTCTCTGGGTGAAAAGAGGCCTTTCCGAGTCTCAGGGTCTTGAGTGATGTGTGTGAGGCCACTTGGATAAAACAGCCACGCAACCCAGTGGTGCTCCTGTGGGACTAGCCATAAAGCACCAGGTGCTGTCCATGGTGCTGAACCCAGAGCAGCACCAGAGGGACCTTAATAATCACAGTCTTCACCTGCACCTCCCCTATGGTCTGCTTTAGTAGAGAATCAAGAAGAAGGCTGGTTCAGGAGCATTAAGCACAGAAAGAGGGGCTAACTGAGGTCAACTCTTTTAGGACAGCTAACCTGTCTGGAGTGATGTCCTCAGGATTGAAGAGCATATTAATTGGATGACGTCCTACCATAGAGGCCACATAAAACCAATACTGTTAGTCGTACAAGTGCATTCAACCAAGGAGCTGATCAAAATAACAAAACTTAGTTTTAGTGCCATTTTGCACAATTACTGCATCCAAAATGTTCCATTTCTCTAGTGAAAAAGAAAAACGAACTGGGACTTGAGTGAGGAGGTTTCATTTGGTGTTTTGAGTGTAATACTAATTACCTTTTTGTTTAAGAGAAGGATTTAACGCTTCTGTAATGCTTTAAACAGCATTTTAGTGTAGATCAAAGATCAAAAGGCTTTTGATACACTGTCAACATTTTTAATGGTTTATATTCTTTATCAGTGTTTAACTCCACTGTCTTGTATCCTTTCCACACCTTATAAAAACATCAGCTGTGGTGAGGAACCCTATTCTGTACCTGAAATCACAGCACAATGGCGGCTGGTATATTTGTTAAAACTGGGATCCCAAGTGGAAAAAACTCTGTCATCAACATGTGGCCCAAGGTAATCGAAACATACCAACGCGTTTTTCATGTGATGATCAGTCAGTAACGGTTCTGCTGCACAGAAAAGGGTTGCACGCCATTGCTTAAGAGCCTTTGTTGTCATTTCAAGGCCCAGGATTTGATGTAGAGGATGATATAATTGATATAATTTGTAAACTGCTAACACATTGGAATGTGCACAGTGCTCATCAACATGGTAATTAAATTAATGTCTTAATATCAGAGGAAAAGCTTCCTTTGGGACAGACTACACAGGCAGTAGAATTATACAAATATACAGTCTATACACAAAGAGTGTCATGAGAGACATTAGTCTACATGAGTGGAATCATAATAAAAAACTCCAAGAGTGTCAGTAAGAATGCAAAAACAGACTCCCCTAAATCCTTGCTTGAATTTGGAAGGAAGAACAGGAATGACATATACAAAGACAAAAAGAAAACATGTGGTGAAGGAGAAGTCCGTCTTCACTGTATTTCTCATGAAAATCTTGACTTTGGCAGCCGTGGTGTAGAGCTGATGAATGTAGTACTTTTTTTCAAGTTGAACGGAGACCAAAAGGTGGGTTGCAGAAAGCTGATAATGATTCCCCAGAATATATTCAAAGTAAGTGATTTCAAAAAATTACTGGCAACCACTGATTGCAGAAACATTTTTCTTTGTCTGTGCAATGTAACAGGGGCTGAGGTTGAGGTTCAACTTCTTGAGACATACCACTTTAATCACTAATCAAGTGTGCTCCCAACAAACAGTGCTGGGGATAAATGTTTCATCCCTCCAGTGACATTTCCTTAAAACAAACACTAACAAAAGCAAAACTTTCTCAACATAAAAAAGGCTTCTTGTCCTGCCTGAGAGTTTAAAAAGGAGCAAGAAGGGAAATGGGTTAGAGGAGATATGTATATGGGCCTACTGGATGCTGAGGCATAGAGCACTAATACGCACAGTAAACTGATATACCTTTGAGAATTATTAGACTTGTACACTGGAGGTCCAACTGTAGAAGAAACTGCTGGTGGGATGAAAAGGCAAAGGAAACTTGGAGGTAAAGTGTAAGATTTGTGGTCTGGAAGGAAATTTTTTAACCATTCAGGGAACATGAGATTACTAATCACCTTTGACCTTTAGGTGTAGTGATTAGTGTAGATGTAATTCCTTGTGGCATCTAGATACAAGTAAATCCCCAAAGAACTGTGTTAAGCTGCCTTAAAGGACGCAACAGTGAATTGCTGATGAAATGAGCAAAGTGTATATATGCATCATTATATTCACGAGTATGGATGCCATCCATACAGAGAAATTACAAGACGTTACAGCAATAGCGAGACAAAAAAACCCTTGCAATAAATAAACATACAAACTGGGAAAGTGCGTGAGTTTGGCTCGCATAGTGTCATGTTCAGTGTGGACCTGGCCAGGACTACCACAGAGTATGCACAAGCTGATCATCATGAAACCTGATAGTGTTAGTGAGCTGACATGGACGCACATGAATACATGTAAGAAACAGTATCTGTATATCCAAGCATACAAGTTAAAAGGATAACTTCCAGCCTGAAGAAGAAATGTTACAGCATGACACTGGTTTCAAACACACAAATGTTTAAAGCACCCTGGGGAGGAATTTCAAATCTACCATCACAAATAAAGGTGGACTAAAAAAGTATTATTGTTTTAGACAGAGGAATGTTTAGCAATGTGCTGCAACATCTCTTCTTGTGTAACTCAGTGTTACTAAATGGATAAACCTTTTCTCATAATTCAGTGTTCATCTCCAACTTTTTATTTTCTTCTCCTATTTATATTTTAAGGTAATGGCTACAAGCAAAAGTCAGTGTGAAAAGATTACCAAACACAGATCTAAGGATAGACAAAGAGTCAGGGTTGTCTTCAGGGATTAAGACGGAGAGCACTCCCTTTTCTTTTAGCTTCCTCACGCTCAGTCTGCAAGTGGGTGAACCTGAGCGGAGCTGAGATAACCCCTCAGGGTCAACTGCAGTTAAAGTGGCAATGTTGGATGAACAGCATGACTAAACCACTTCACTTGAGGGCAGTGTTTCTTAATCATTGAGTCTTGATAGATTCCAGCAAAACACCAGACACATTTTAAGGACGAGATTTGTTTCTTTTGAATGACGAACAGCAAACAATGAACCCTTCTGAAAACTTAAAACACTTGTACAAAACTGCGACACATGAGCAACAGGGTTCACACACAGACAACTATTCATATATACATGTTCACACACAGCTTCCACTGATGTAACACTGCTCTCTCAATCTCCTCTGCCTCTCTTTCACACACACTCTCACCCAAAATACCACCCTGTCATGCCTGCTTCCAAAAACACGGCCAATCTCGCCGCAAACTAATAGTCCTGGGCTGCTATCTTCCGCACATTACCCCTGGGAACCGCACGCACGCACGGCCAACACAACACTGACACTTCCACACAAACACTAACACATGGAGCAACACCATACATCACAGACATACACAGACACACTAACACGCAAAGACATGCATTCAGAGACACTCTACTGTAGAAGCCTGCTCATGGAGTAAATCACAATTTATTCAAATAGGGAATATTCCTTGTAGGCACTTAAAAAGTCCTTCTCAAATCCAGGGGGCTTTTTACGCCCCTCTCCCTGCTAACCACACTAACCACAGGGATTTCCATCAGCCAGGCTGTATCCTGTAACGAGCAGCCAGATATTTCAACCATCCACACCACACGCCAGAGCCTTGAAAAACAGCAGGGTGGGGATGGTGAGTGTGTTTGTGCGAAATATAAACTGTACGTAATTAGAGAAAGATCGTGTAGTTGTATGCATGACCATCCTGAAGGTTTTTAACAGATGTATTAATTTAACCGTATGTGTTCCTTTATCCGTTTCTCTCTCTATTACATGACACGCAGAACATAATGGTACACTGCATATAAAAATTAGGGAAATTATGTGTTTATAAACATTTTCGCATTGGCCGGGAAATGCTGGGGTGTGAAGGCATGCTAAGCTTGAAAGGGAGAGACTATACTGAGAAGCCTGACAGACTCCAGGCCTTAGGAAACATTTTATTACAGTGTGTATGTATGTGTGAGTCTGAGTGTCCACACATGGGTATGAATTTGCTCAAGTGTTTGGCGAGAGTGGGCTCTAAGGACGTGACTGCCTCAATCGACCCTTTTAATAAGTCTCATGGTTATGAATGACAGGAGAGATGGGGTGGTAGAGAAAGTGGAAGGGAGAGAAACAGAGGAGCAGTGAGAGGGAGTCTGACCTGAGCTTAGGTTCATGTTTCACTACGAAAACACACTACTTTAGTGTTCTTCGGAGAAAAGCGAGATACTCGAAGGTATGACAACACCGTATGAAGTGTACATTGGTTAGATGGCTCAAGATTACACACATTAAACACCTCTCGTTCGTACAGGAACAATATAAAGGAGATTGCGGCACTTTAAATATGCCTCGCTGTCTGAGTTCAAGCTGAAACAACAGCCTGTCTAATCATATAAATGGCCTTATTCCATCTCTGACTCTTTCTATATGTATGAACTGGAGACAGGAAGGGAAGACTTCAGGTGCAGCAATGCACTCATGATAAATAGGGTTGCTTGTGCATCATCAACAGACAGAAAAGCGAAAGAGAAATGGGAAAGGTGGGAGGAACAGAACAGATAGTGAGCAGACATGTTTCTGGCGGTGCTGCCATTGTAGAGGAGTGTTGAGAGCATGGCTCATCTTTTGCCCCTGCTTCCATTTTTCCATGTCCTCTTGTTTTTCTCAAGTAGTGCTGTGCAATATCCCCTCTGACAACTCTGTGCTACTCTCTTTTTGAATTTTTCATATTTCCCAGGTGATCACTTCCACAATCTTTTTCTCTACCCATCCTCCTCTATTCAAGAAGACGTCATGTCTCGTGTGTTCTCAGGGGAGCTCGAGAGAGGAACAGGCATAGATTACTTTACAAAAGCATATTAGAAGCTGTGGCTTATGAGTGTGTGACTGCCTGGGGGACAATTCAACTGGGACACACACATCATACCAAAACCATGAGGACAGGTCAATGGCCTTGCTCACCGACATTCCCCTGGCCTCCCAGGAAAGACAATACTGCATGTACAGATACATAAAAACTGGGATAGTAGTTTGAGGGTTGATACACTGGATTGTAAAACTAAGTAAGGGCGCAATGATATTGTTAGGAGACTGGACAGAGTCAAATTAGACAGAAAGATGTGACCATGGATAATGTCAGCAAACTGAGTGGAACACAAAAGCAACTGTATGGACCAAATAGAAAGGAAGTGGAACAGCCAGTGCCAAGCCTTCATGAGTAGTTCCCTTCCAGAATCAACCATATCGACAACACCTACTGGGATGAGATGGAAACTAAAAGGACAAAGTTGCCTTCTAGCCAGACACAGGACAGACAGGGAGTCAGCACCAGGACCAACGAGCTTAGCCAGTATGGATGTGAACATCAGAACAGATGACTAACTTCAGGAGAAAAGGAAAGGGACAAGTACTAGTTGTGCATTTGGGATGAGAACGGCACAATGTCTAAGTGAGACCTACAAACAGTGTAGGAGCCAGAGACTGTGCAGGTATACTGATCTCATATAGGAATAAAGAGAGACCAGGACTGAGCCAGCAACAAGGGAATGATTGCTAACCTATGGCTCAGGGTGTGAGGCCTGGAATGGATTTTGGGTTGTGTTTGGTGGGTCCTTCCAGAGCATGGAAAGAAGAGACACAGAACTATGCATAGCATTAAAGTATAACCAGTATGAGTGAGGTAATTGTACCGTGGCTCCCAAGCTGCAAAGTGCTAATGGATATAATTTGAAAAGTTACAGCAACAGAACATGGTGATGACAGCGCATGAAAAAGTGGAGTGGAACTGATGTATAGCGTGGTTATTTAAAGTTAAATCAAAGTGATACGCCGTGCCTCAATGCTGAGCAGGGTTAGAGTATTTGTCAGCGTGGGGGAGGGTTAGGGGATGAATGAGAGAGGATTTGGTGGTAGGATGTTATAGCTAAACAATTTCCACATTGTATATGTATACTAACCCTATAACAGTAAAACTGGACACAGTTAAATGGGATACGCAGACAAGAGGACAGAAGATCTTGAGTTGAAGTCACGAGCAGACTGACAGATAGAGGAAAACTAGAAGATGATGGTTTGTGATGGTCAGAGTCGTTTTAGATGCTCCACGGCATCGTGGGACTTAAGCAAAACAGCAAAACCACTTACATCTCAGCCTGGAAACTGATTTGTAATAGTGAAATAAAACCCACTTCCAAGTAACCATTAAAGAAATACAACCCTTTTCCTTATCAGTGTCACTATTATTATAACCCCAAAATGTAATTAGGAGTGTTTGCTACAATTTGCTGAGGCGGACACATTGGCAAGCTTTTAATCGTCAAGCTCAAAGTTAGCTGAGTGTTTTTGGCAAAGCTGCACTATTTCTTATTTATCTAGTTTCACAAATCATGTTCATCTTGAGAACACATATTTCATATACCACAAACACATGATGGAATAACACATGACAGAACTATCTTGGAATCGCATTCTTCATCTATGATGACATTTGGCCCATTCGGACAATTTTTCATCCAAAATATCCTTGAAAATACCGAGGTCATTTTGACTCACTGCAGGAATTAAATGTGGTGTTCACTGTGCTGATATGCCAGATTGCCACTCACGCACTGCGTGTGTGTGCGTGCGTCTGTAAGCAAGAGTGAGGTAAGAGCACAGATTAACCATGGTCGATGATTAATACAACTTGACTTACTGACTTACTGCGAGCAATTATGGCCATGTCTTTTCTCAAGCTTGACTTTCTCACACTCGCTGTGGAACGCATGGGGGTCCTGAAACATGTGTGCACCAAACACACACATATGCCACAGATCGCCAGCCCACCCTCCACTCAACCTCAAAACCACAAAGGGTTAAATATAATCAATCTTCTTTAACAATGCTGTCAGGGCACTGTCTGAGAACACTGACAGAAACACACAGATACCCGCTGCACAATGATGTGTCTGGTGTGTGTGTATACACACCTCTTACAACTTTTGCACAGAAATTGTGTGTGAGCCATTCTTTTTACACATATGTACTGTACGTATGTATGCAGTATGTGTGTATTCAGGTGTCCATTTATATAAGGTTCAGAGTGTGTGTGCTCACTGTTTCCATAATTCTGCACAATGTTAACGCTCTGCGTTCCAAAGTAAATATCTTAATCATGTGTTCCTGTCTTTTATGACGACCGCTGATGTCCAAAAGATTTGTGTGCAGGAGCATGCATGTGTGCATGGCTCTATTCAAAATCAACCAAAACAAGTCTGTCGGTCATCAGACATTTCATTAAGTATGGGCTATGTATGCTTGCTCGGGTGTGCGTGTGCGCATGTTACCTGAGGGGATTTGTGGGATCTCCAGCTGTACTGGTGGCTATGGAGGCTGGCCAGGAGCACGTTCTCATCAGTGTCCACCTGACCAAAGCGCAGTGTCTCATGCGTATCATTACAAATAACATAGTGGCTGTAGAGCAGCTCCTCAGCCTCTGCGTTTCCATTCTGGCAGAAAAAAAGAGAGAGATGAGCGGATGAGGTGGGAAGACAAAGAAGAAAGGAGAAGGAAGAGGAAGGACATTTAAAAAAATGCATTTATTTTGGCAGTTTGCATTTGTTGTGGGTGTCAAAACACATATACATGTGTCAACAATGCATGCATTTATAGACTTAACAATGAAGAAGGAAATTAGTGATATTATCAGAGGAGACAACAACATTTTAAATGGGGAGTGGTTCATCATAGCCTGACAGGTATTCCAGCTGGACCAATCTGACCTCTGACCTCTCCAGGAGGCCCGTCACTTTATCAATCCCTTAAATTTTTAAAAATCCTTTTTTTGAACAGCTAAATGCTGCAGTTTGCTCCTGGAAACTAAGTGGGCTGCTGTGTAGGCATTCCTGTTAGTAAGTATCATCCCTATACTGTGTGTGTGTTGGAGGAAACAATATGATGGAGTCTGGCCCACCTACAACACTGAACCGCACAGAAATTCTTGCGAGTCATACAGGGATGCTGTCCACTCATACGTCACCTTGCATGCAAGAAGGGAGAGCTCACTGTCTGCTATTGAAAACAATGGTTTAACCAAGAGAGAGAGAGAGAGTGGGGTGTTTCTCCTGCATTCAGGAATTCAAGCACATTCAAAACAGCACAAACTATGGCTCTGAGCTGGATAGGGAACGCTTGGGTGCAAGGGTAAGCTTTACTTGAGTTCTTTCCAAAGGCTCTTAGGGCTCTGATGGGATCTCTTCTGCACACTCCTCCTTGATTCTTGACGCACATGAATGTAGTTCAGACAACTTCTCAATAACTCCTCAAGTACCCCAACAAAGAGGGACCTCAGCCTGCTGTATACTTTTAAATGGCTTGGGGGTGGGTGGGGGGGAGAGTGATGGTTGATGGTTAAAAGAGGCTGGCAGTAAAATCTCAGAGTTTCACTGCCAAGCACGTTCAGGGTCCTGGGGTTGTTGATGCTATTGAAAACGGATGGGAAAGTTTACACCATTAAAAGAACACTTGATGATAGATGTGTGTGTGAGAGAGGTAGAGAGAGCAAAATATAGATGGGACAGCTGCAGCAGTGGCTTTAAATCCATTTCCAGTTTTATAGTGGAACACTATCTGTGCTCCCTTTCCAATGTGACACTGCGATTTACAAACTTCCTGCTGCCATCTTAAGATGCCATTGCTAAGCCCGCTCTTTGAAGGTATCGTCTTTCTCCTCTGATTCACAAGGCAACGCGATACAGACATCAGAAAAGCTTCCTCCGGTAATCATATTCACTCGCTGACTGTCTCCGAGTTAAACGGACAAATATAAAGACAAAGATATTTAAACAGTCAACACGTATATCTTGTTAAAAAGCACAAGATGACAGCTTTTTCAAACATCGTCGACAGTATCAAAGGATCCAGTTTCCATAATCCACCCAGATACAATGACCTAGCTTTCGCAGAGCCTAACCCGGATCTGCACTGCACAATGGCTTACATATAAATAACAAGGTAACAATAAAATGTCTGGAAAACAGATTGTAAATAACGACACCCATTTAAAAGAAACACTCATGAAACAAGACACCTTTGAGGTGATAATGAAACCTGTAAAATGAACATAATGAAACACTTATCAGTTCTAAAATCACCAATATATTTCTGTACACATGACCAGAGCCTAAGAACCAGTAACATGATCTCTGAATCGTTTTCTTTCCGGCTACAAAGACAAGAAGAGAATCGTTCAAATATGGGAAGAACCCCCCCCCCAAAAAAATGAACAGGGGGAAAATTCCTGTTGTTGTCTCAATTCCACATGTAACAGTCTGTGAATGTTCTGTGAGAAAGCAGAGTGTGTAAATACTACTGGGCTTTTGTGTGGCTTTCCACCAAAGCCACTTCCCTGGGGTTAGGGTCTGAGGGTTAGGGCAGAGCAAAGTCTCATGGTGGAGCTGGGGGCTGAGAATTGAAAATAGAGGGCCATGGGGCCTGAGGTTAGAGTGGTGGGGTGCTGAGGTTTGGGGCACATGGGACTACTGAGTGCAAAGACAAGAGGCAGAAATATGAAGAAAGATAATAAAAAAAATCATGTTTTCCTCATCTTTGGTTCCAAGCAACCAAAAGACTCCAGTACACCTCAGTCTCTTATCTCTTTTATATTAAGACAAAACTCAGTGAAGGCTCAACGGATGTTAGAGCCAACAGCAGCTCGGTTGGGGGTGGGGGGCGAAAGTAAGCCTGCTTACTTGGGGACATGCAGTATTTTGCAACAGCCATAACATACATTCATGTTGATATTAATGAGACGCTATTTGGCCTGTGGACTTGCGATTGCCAGAAATCCTTTGTGATGTTATTATGGAAACAAGAGCACTTCATTTACCATGACTACAACTGTGTATTATTACCGACTATTGCTAAATGAGTGAAAATCACAAACATATACTACACTCGAGTGCTATGCATCTGGAAGTACTCCAGCTGTTCTGGTTGCGGTGGTCTCCTATGACCACGTCTGGATTATGAGGTTTCAATTGTAGCTGAAGAATCTTCTCTATGTTTCGATGCTAACCCTGCAGGCCACATCACAACAGGCCTGCCTGCCAGCCTTGACACAAGGAAACATGAAAATCACTGAAACAATTACACACATTAGGATACCTTCTTCTGCTGTAGAAGGTCAGACACTCTTAATATTTCTGACTCTTCCTGATTACACTTTAGCTTGGCTCACGTTTTTCCATACATGGACAATATGGGCAAAGAGAATTTCTATCAAATCAAATCTTATGTTATCTTAAAGAATCTTTCCCTACAGTGCAGGATTTCACCAGTCAGAGGGTTAATTGCACCCATAAGTGGTTCTGTCATCAAATACAAGACTTTCTTTCACTGGAAACCCCAAAAATGGAAACAATGCTCCATTATCAAGGAAGTTTTCAAATCTACTGAAGTGGACAAGAACTTTTTTTTTTTTCAAGAATCTGCCTTTCAAACTTGACCTCTGTTTACCCCCTTACTCCAGAACTACTGTAGCCACATGCAGCACATTTGCCTTATAATTACAGTGTTTTTCCCTTGTGTTCAGCAAAGTGGTGAAGGCTAGAGGTAGTTAAAAGGTTCTGTAGAAGTTACAAGGCTGCTGCTGTGTAGACCAATAAAGACAGCACAGCAAACTTAATCATTTAAGAATGAACGTGTAGATGCAGAGTTCAGTATTTGTATTTGACAAAGTCAATCTTTAAAGCCAACATTTATGTGAGTATGCATTGTAAAGCTCGGTTTGGGGGTTTAAGTCGCTGAGCCAAGATAGCATTCACACAGTCAGTATCAAATGAGGTGCGCCTGAGATCATAAGACCAACTAATAACCCAAGTAATCACGCTTGGCATGTTGGGTAAAGCCCAGCACGGATACCAACATGTCTGTAACACTCCAGTAAAGCTGCAATATGACCTTTCATTCTAATAAGACTAATGCTCTCAAGTCTTATTTATGACTAAAATACTCAGCAGAAATAGGGAACATTAACTAGCTTGTGTTAAATGATGCGATCATGAAGCCATGGGTCAAATATGACCAATAACCTAACACAGTCGGTTAAGCGCTTTCGATGAGTCAGTGATGCCCCTGAGTGAAAACAAAGGTATTAAAGCTGCTACACAGAACAATCATTTAATATTATGTTTCCTATATAGCATGCCTAATTTTATTTTATGCAGGTAAAAAAAACCACAGCTGTTCCTAGGAAAACAAGAACTATTATTTCTTTCACCTGGCAGTGAGTTTTTGCATGCATGTAAAACTATGAGAGTGCCTCATGTCTCCAGAGACCAGTATATGAGTCAGCACAGCGAAGCTGAGCAGAGCAATGATAGAACATACAAAACCAGGGAAACCAGCATGTGTGTGTGTGGGTTTGTGTGCGTGTGGAATAGACAAGTGGGTGGAGGACTAGGGCCAGATGAAGTCTTGGCAGGTGTCACCACTCAAGTTTTACCATGTTTTAATGGGCATCACTTCACACACAAATATCCTGGCTACCAGAGGCAGTGCTGAGAGCTGGGAACTGAGAGATGACGAGGACCATAGAAGCACTAGAAGCCCAAGAACAGACACACTTAGTCAGAGTTTACAGCAAACAGAAAGGCAGTTCCATCCTGCAAATTTTATTACCACTGGCATCCAACCAAAACCATTCTCATGAAATCTACTTCGTTATTAGTTTGTTTAGCTGATACTCCATCTGGGACAAAGGCATAGTTTCTAAATGTACATGCATTTTCTAGAATTTCCTCTACAGACTGACTAGTCCCTGGCTCTAAATCAAATAACCCTAGGCTAATGTTAGAATCAAACATCAGGGGAAATCCCTTGTTAATGTAAATGTCTGAATGCACCAAACTGCTTAAATACACAAGTGAAAAAATCATCCTCCAACATGTTCTAACCAAAGCCATCGTATCACTAAATGTTACATCCTGGTAGGCTGTGGGAGTGTGTGGGCGTGGTGTTGTCTTCTCCCTCTCCTCCTCCTTCGTTCTGGCCCCTCCCTCTGCCCCTGCCTTCTCCTTTAGGTCACACCTGCTGCTCATCTGCTCTCGTTACAACCAATTAC
This sequence comes from Rhamphochromis longiceps, assembly GCF_057381845.1. Classification (NCBI taxonomy): domain Eukaryota; kingdom Metazoa; phylum Chordata; class Actinopteri; order Cichliformes; family Cichlidae; genus Rhamphochromis; species Rhamphochromis longiceps. Next base: position 8,140,167 of record NC_140567.1, read on the forward strand.
CCTCAGGGGTGATATAAGCTGGAGAAGAGCAGTGTGGAGGAGAAGGGAGAGGTTTCTGGTGGATTTCCTCTGTGCTGGTCAGAGTGTGCTACTGGCTTAGGTGTAGGACAGCCTGCTGCGTGTGGCCAGCCGTCTGGTGTGTGGCTCTTTGTGAGTAGTGTTTAACTGAGCAGTGATTGCCCATGAGTGACGGCGGCCTTCATTAGTTTGTGTGGCCTGCCTGGATATTGTTTGCTAGCAGCGTTGCTGTCTCTTTCTGTTGAAGCCTTATTGTTGCTTTCTTTGTTGAAGTGGTCATTACCACTTTGGGTTGACCTCCCTGATTTCTCATTAAAGCAGCGGTGCTGTCTCCTTTTGTTCTTGCCATTTGTATGATTATTGAGGTGTTTGCCTACAATAAAGATCTATTTTATGTTAAATACCTCTGCCTGGAGTTCTTTTCATTCCACCTGGATCTAACTGTTACTGTCCCCCACCCTCATCGCCTAGACTTTTAAGTGGGGACGTAACACTAATCCTTTGGTCGCAGCCACTTCCTCTTGCAGTGGTGAAATTTTGGCTATAAAAAGAAAATGTAACCTCTTTTGCTTTCAACATTAGCTTTAAGTACATTAGACGAGACACTGAATGATAACTTCTGCTTTAAGAACCCTCAGAATTACACAATATTTTTAATCACCAAAAGCAATATCAATAATCTATAATCGACAATTTAGCTGACTTTTTAATTGATTCTTATTTTATTCTTTGGAATATGTTTGTTATGCAGCTGAAATATCTGGTGTAGTATATGAGGAGTGTTGCAGTTACCTGTTGCCAGCTTTGCAGGGCAGTGTCTACAGTGTGGATGGCATACTGGCTGACATTAAGTGCCACTGGATCCACAAACACATTCACATCAAAAGAGGTGTTTTGGGGGCAACAGGTTGCTGTAGCCTGGGCCTGAAATACAAATGAATATCAACGTTTGGGGAAAAAAAACTTTTGTAAAGACGGAAGAACTATGTAAAAAGCTGAGCTCAACCTGTAATAGACACGGCTGTAGAAGCTGAAGGTGTGTTAAGTTTCGGTACTCCAACAGCTTGCAATCTAGCTGAGAGGAAAAACTGAACTCCTGACAATGACGTGGTCCGTAGCTCCACTGTCGCAAGAAGACTCGTGGCTGCCGAGCACCTATCCCCATGAACTCTTGCTCTTGAGGTAACTTCCGGTCTGGCAGGAAGGGATGAAGCTGTCGAGATGGAGCTGGAGGAATGAGAAACATAATTTTTTTTACTTAATATACTGAAACAAGTAACAAAGATTAAACATAAAATGGATTAATGTAAATCAAATCCACATGTGAACAGATGTGAGTTTTAAACAAGAGGTCAATTAATTCCATTAAGCAAAAGGACACTTAAGCTGTCAATCAAACAGAGGGCTGCTAACAGATGATATCTGAGTGTACTTTACTGCTACCATGAGAGATCAAACACAGAACAAGAAAAGGTAGAGTTTTTTGGAAGTCAACTTCTCGAACACCTAGGTAATCCCTCTTACTAAACCCAATATACTTCAGACTTGGAAGAGATTTTGTTTTGATATATTACAAATCTTACCTGTACCCAGCTGTTCTAGGTGATGACAGAGGTGAACTTCCAGGTGTGCTAGTTGCAGGCACACACCCAGGGACGGGACGAACCAGGGTGCAAAACACGAGTCCACTCGGGTACAGGCTGCCAGTGCAATCGGAGAGACCAGCTGATCGCAGGGTAACTGGGACCCACACTCACTATCCGAACTGGAAGGGAAATGTTGATAGAGAAAGCCGACAATATTTACAAATGATCATTAAAGAGACTGCAATAAATGAGGAAAATTTTAAACTGACAGCGCCCTGTGAATATAAAATGATTCCATACGGAAATAATATCGAGAAAAATATCCTAATATATGACTGGGATTCAGTACTTGACAGTTTTAAAGAAAACAGTAAATGATTTTCTATCAAACTTTGTTTTTTTAAATAACAAAAGCAATGGCCCAGCTGTGAAATAATGGTCACAAAAAAAAAAGAAAAAAAAGGAAAATCAATGGACTTATTAAAATAATCTGATTCTTATTAAGAGTGGAATGCTTTTGTGTTTGTGTACAAATTGTGTGACATCCATCTCAGGAAGCACACTGAGACCAGCCATACAGTTACTGAGAATTCAAAAAAAAGAAATGAAATAAGGTGAAATGTGAAAGATCTTCCTCGCTGTTAGGAACATTATTACACATGCAGTTTCCAGGAGAAGCCCTCCGTGGACATTAATTGCATGTCATGGTTGATGATGTTGAATGGAAGGTAATTGAAGTGAATGACCATTTGCTCTGTAATTTGCTGCTACCATGATCCACCATAAAAACTCCAGCAGGAAACGCTCAAGACCTGAAAAATGCTGGTGCAAGCAGAGCACTCCTTAAAAAGATAAGCATCATATGTTGACAATTTTCATTACTTCCAGTTGGCAGGGCAGCCAAGTTATTTTTCTGGTGGAAACTAAAGTAAGGCAGATGAAACGAGGGAGTAAGGAAAGGGGGATCAATTTTGATCAAAAAAGACAAATAATTTAAACATAAAGGAAATGTAGTGTTCGGAATATGATTGTAATGAAATACAGATGTATATTTTGCTTTACACAGTATCTGGTCCTGAAGATTTTTTCTGTTGCTTTTCTTACATGTTTTCTTATTCCTTGCTCTCCGTTTTGCTCGAGCTCTCTAAGCCACACAGAATGTGGGCTCGGCAACGCTCTTCCGCTAAAAGTTCCCTAAATCCCAGATGGAAGTAAATAAGGGGAGAGAAAAAGAAAAAAAGATTAAAAGAAGGAAGGAAAGAAAAAAGAACAAAAAGAAAAATCGATGAAGGTCGGAAGATGTAACAGTAATGAAAAGAGGAAGCAGTGGCAGGGAGTAAAAGCATGCTCTTTGGGGTGCTATAGTATCTTGCAAGCCTCGTCCAACTCATCCCATCCTAGCTCAACCCTGCCCAGCCCAGGCCAGGCCAGGCCTAAGAACTTATGAGCCAAAGGGGGCCTGACTACTCTCGCTTCCCGTGAGCTTCCCCTCGATTAGATACACTCAAGGTAAGCAGGAAGGAATCCGGATGGGCCCTGACAGGCACTTGGTGTGCTGGGAAATCTCATTAGGCCGATCTGAACGCCTTCCAAGCCCACTCCCTGCTCCTGCACACCAGATGTGGGGCGAGGGATACATTCTACTTCTTTGTGCTCAGCAGCCTGGGTGCACTCTCCTTCTGTTTTTTCTCAAACAGGACGGCACACGGTCTGTAGGTTCACACACATACCAGTGTGTAGACATAAACACGCTCTCATATGGACAGTTAAAGCAAAATTTCCTCACCTCTGTTCATCTCCATCTCCATTATGATTGAGTACTATCCTCCACAGGTCTGAGGCCACCAGCTCCTTCTGCTGGTTGGTGAGGCTGAGGCTGGGCAACTGCAGCTGGCAGGCACAGCTCTCTGATAGGCTGAACTCCCGATATGGAACAAAGGTTTGCTGGAGCTCATCCCAGTACTCTAGACTGCATGGTACCTGAAAGCAAAGTAAGTAAAAAATATAGTAAATATATGTAATTATATATGTGTGTGTGTGTGTGTGTGTGTGTGTGTGTGTGTGTGTGTGTGTGTGTGTGTGTGTGTGTGTGTGTATCGTAGCGCTTGTAGAAATTGAGATTTCTGGAACTTTCTGGACTCTTTAATCATTCTTTGCTTCCTGTTGCCCCCATACAGCCAGCCTGCATGTACTACTCACAAATTAAAACTATCGCAGGTAGTTCAGAGCTTTGACAAAACTGTGAGGAAACACATTTCACAATGACATCATGAGGACCTATATAACCAACAAGGCTTTTTCGAAACCCTCTGGGTTTCCTTATAGCATTACAGTTATACTAAGCAATTTTCTGTTAAAAATACTAACTTAATTTCTTATTGTGGCTATTGAATTTGGGCACACAATCAAGTGAGACCTTGTTATATATACTTTTTTCCATTGCAGATGAATGGGTGTTTATTTATACAGTGCCAGATCACAATAACAGTCGCCTCAAGGTGCTTTATATTGTAAGGTAGACCCTTCAATAATACATACAGAAAAAAACAGTCATATGACCCCCTATGAGCAAGCACTTTGGTGACAGTGGGAAGGGAAAAACTCCCTTTCAACAGGAAGAAACTTCTGGCAGAACCAGGCTCAGGGAGGGGCGGGGCCATCTGCCAGGACCAGTTGGGGTGAGAGAAGGAAGACGGGACAAAAGACATGCTGTGGACGAGACCCAGAGATTATGAGGGTTAACAGTTTAATCTCTTGGTATTTGTTAAGCATTACACAGTTGGCTCCTAAATCCCTACACACACTAGCTGTTTTTCATACTTTTGGGAAAGTTTAGTCTGCTATTATGGAACAGAACAGTTGGAATTTAGGATAAAACATCCTTGATTTAGTTATGTACTATAATAGAGTATGGAATGAACTATAGGTGAATGAAATGTACATTGCTGGGTTAAGCGGTCCCAATAGATACAGCCACGCCCAGACTTAAACTAATTAATCATTTGCTGTGAGATAACAGGTAACATTTCTGTTCTGTGGATCCCCTAGCTGCGCATTAAGCTACGGTAGTCTGCTAATCATTAACCATTGATTCTTTACTGACCCTTAAAAGACATGGGGAATCCCCATCTCAGAGAACAAATGAGCAAGTGATTTTTTTTTATGGCATGTGCATTTCAACCTTGAATTTTACTCACTTCAGACACAACCGATCTTTAATCTCTCGTCTAGTTGGAAAAAATGACAGCGCTTTGACCACAGACCACCAACACAGCAAGCTGACAACTCATCTCCATAACAACATTTCATGACCACAGCATAACTAAACACCCAGCAACAGCATGCTGCAAGACGGCCATTAGCATTGAAGTCCTGGAGCCGTTTCTCACACTGAATAACAATCAGTTTTTGAGTGTTTTCACATTGAGTATCATTGATGTGATGACTGGTAGGGCTCCATTCATTCCTCTCACACTGTACCAAAATTAACATAAAGGTGTCTGGTACCCTCAGCGAAACCAAGCACCTGCAGATATTGGCTACTGATGGATCAGTAGTGGCAGCGCACTGAACGTGAACACAACTGAGGAATGCGTGTGTATGCTTTGGGTGCATTAGTACTGTCGGTGTGCATATGTCACATAAGACAGTCCACTTGTTTACCGGAGGCATGAAACTCCTGAGACAATTACCAAACTCCTGGAACTGTCAGCAAGTTTGTGTGTGTCAGAAACCTTGTGCTCACAAAATGTGTGCATGCATCCATATATTCATGTGCAGGGCTGTACTGTTACAGAGGAATGGATGAGGTAACTGTAGCTTACATCATATAATCAATGTCACACAGGTTTTCCTGGAATCAACTTCTCATAATTGCACCTGACAGAGTTGTGCACCCGCAACCCCCAACGCTGAGCCACTGGAGCGGAAACTCGCTGAATCTCCACTGAGAATTCCCTGAAATGCATTGCTAAAACACCAGGCGTGCTTTTTTTTCACCTGTGATATTTTATACACATGACGGCATGCAGAAAGGGATATATGAGGTGTATATATATGGTACAGTAGAATACATTTGAATGGTTGAATGTACGTCATGTTCCCCTTCACTTGTGGTGCAACTTTGGAGGAACGTCGAGATGAAATCGATAACCAAATCCAAAAATGTCAGAATGACGGAAAGAGGAAAAAAGGAGTTTTCTTAATGTGTAAGTTGAACATCTGGCACTTGCTTTCAGGAGGAGAAGGCACCTATGTATAATTCAAGTGGATTGTGTATATGTGTTCAAGAAGAAAACGATGTATAATTGTACATATGAAAGAGAATATGCATGTATACGTATGTGTATACACAGGTGTGCGTATGTATGTGAGCGTATCATACAGTCTGGGCAGTGTCAGTTTCCGCTGCCTGATTGTGTGTGTATCTTATCTGATAAACAACATGTAACCCTGAATAGCTGACATTCCCTTGGCTGCATGGGTCGAGATTGTGTTTTCCACAAGAACTCGACAGAGTAGGCCTGGCACCACGACCGCGGGCAAAACATACGCCAAAAAACGATCTGCTATCCTAAATTCCAACTTAATGTTCCATTTTGGGTTTGCTTTAAATCCGTGAGAAGCTACGGTACTGTGCAAAAGTCTTGAGTCACCCCTCATTTCTTTATATTTTGCTTCCTAGAAACCGCACTTTCTTGTAGTTATTTAAGATGATCTTGAGAAATGGTTCTCTAGTCTTTCTGAGAGACCCGCAAAGTTTGTCCATTTTCTGCTTTTTAAATCATTTTTAGTCCAGTCCTTATGCAGTACCTGACCTTTTATTTTGGGTTGAGACATTTAAGATTGACCCATGAATCACCTAATTATTAAAAGAAAAAGGCAACTGACTCAAATGATGAATCAGTAACAGAAAACTTAACAAGACCATTTTAAATTCTATTTAGGCACTTGGTTTTTTTTATTGCAAAAACACATAATTTGTTTGCATTTCTTTAGTTCAATCTATGAAATATTCTAAAGATAACAAAGTTTGACAGAAATAAAATAATACCACCAATAAGATGAGTGTTGGTAGCTGGAAACTTGGTACATATTCATGGCACATGGTGTGCAGTATGTCCTTAAAACATCTGAGGAAACTGAAGAAATAGAGGATAAGAAAAAAAGAAGAGCCAGGCCTAAGACACTATCTACAGCAGATGAACTGTATCTAAACATTTTCTTGTTAAGAAATAGGGAAAAAAATCTAGCAAAGATCTGAAACAGGACCTGAGAGATGCGTCTGGATTTTCAGTTGATCCATCGACTGTTTGCCAAAATCTCATCAGTAATGGTCTCAGTGGAAGGGTGCAAATCCAGTGAGAAAATGCTAAGGTATGCCACAATACACAAGAGAACTGCACTGAAAATCAGTGGCAACAGGTCTGATGGAGTGATGAATCCAAATTTGAAATTTCTGAGTCAAATCATTGTCAGTATGTAAGGAGGTGGTCAGGCGAGAGGTACAACTGTGAGTGTCTACAGCCATCTGTAAAACACAGGTGGGGGATGTTGAAGGTTGTGTTAAAATTAATGGAAAAGTATCATCTGATTTTGATGTTACTGGAACGTACTCTGATTGGCATCGGTTTCACACTGCCAATGGAGTAAAAGCATACCTGGACAGAACAACACACAGTGAAACCCTATTAGTCATGGGCTGGCCTCCCTAGAGCCTGGAGCCCAATATTATTGAAACAGTGTGGGATCATGTTGATAGAGAATGGAACAAAAGGCCGCCAACATCCAAAGAAGACCTCTAAATATCCTTTGTGAAGCCTGGAGAACTATTCCTGAAGACTGCTTAAAGAAATGACAAGAAAACTGCCTCAGAGAGTTCAGACTGTGTGAAACAATAAACATGCTCATACCAAATATTGACTTTCAAGCTTGTTAGACCTGTATAAACTCTGCTTTTGCCTTATACAAAAAAGTGCTGTATTTCCATGTATGTCTGCAGATGTTTCAATAAGTCACTGCAACCATTTCAGATTTTCTTGGCTAAAAAGAAAGAAACGTGACTCAAGACTTTTGCACAACACTACATGTTAAGCACTTTTTAAAACAAATGTTATATTCAGAAGTGCTGGCAGCATTGTGCATGTATGGATGATATTTCCATTCATATAATTCACCTTTGTTTCTGAGAACTCAGGACTGTTCTCCACATGATTGTACTTCTCTCAGTCTGACTGCACAACCACAATTTCTCTAAAGGTTAACTAAAGGCAGCCAAACTAAAGCAAATACACAACATACAGAAATTAAGTCAATTTCCATCACCAACCCAGGTGTGATTGCTACAAATTCTCAAGTATGTCTGTGCAACTGAAGACTCCCTCAGCTCGCTCTGGGGCCGTGGCTGCTGACATCCACAGCCATGTCTGCCATTACTTTTATTAACAATATCAACAGAGCTATTAGGTCTTCTGTTATTTCACTGATGCCTATATGTCTAAAAATTCCACTGCTTGCTACCTCTTATCAGCCAGCAGACAAATTGAATTGACATCAGCTTGAACAAATGTTTATTCAAGAGATGTAATAAAAATTGTAATGAAAATGACTCCTGCTATGCTGTCTCAGGTGGGCTGATATATGTTAACATTAATCAGTGTGGAAAATCAGGAATAAGCCCATGCAGAGATCTTCATGCTCACTCTTTTTTTGTGTTTTTACTCTATTCTGCCAAACTCTTATAGGGGGACTGGAGATTTTAGTGGATGAGGTGCAAAAACTCCAGATCAAATTAACCACATGGACAGTCTTTTATTTTTATAGTGCATTAGCTGTGACTAATGCAGGTCCGCTTGAGCACTGTCCTGCTACAATAATAGTTATCTTGGCTAAAATTCCACCTCGCTATTTCTGGGTAAATGTGTCGCTCTGAAGTAAAATACCCAGTTGAGTACCCTGGTTTACCTTCCAACATTTCTATTCATCGGAGAGAACGAGTGCATCGGCGGAAAGGGCGTGTCACAGATGTGAAGCTGATGGTGGACCTGTGTTTCATATAACATTAACAAAAACAAGTTATGGCTGAAGGTTGGTGGCTCAACTCAGGCTGCAGTGTTTTTATGATACCGCTCGCAGGCCAGAGGGGCCACGATGGCATAACGGAGGCCTGCTGGGACATGAAAGGCTATCCCCACAACGCCATGCACGCAAACAGCAGGGGAGCAGATGGTGTGATTTTTTTAATAAAGTCAGAGTAATTTGGGCAACTTCCTTCAACAGAGAGTGGATGATCACAGTAACACAATTGCATATTGTGAAAAGTCGGCATGGACAAAAGGCAATTGAATGAGACAAGACTCTGTTACATTTACTTTACTGGATGCTGTGTCTGAACTCGAACTTTTATTCTCTGCTTTAACACGCTCCATCTCCTCCAGCTCCCCTGAGCTGGGGTCAAGCTGAATCATAGCTCCTGTGTTTGCTCCATGGTTCCCAGGCCCCACAGAAGCAGGAGGAGGGGAACACGAACAGGATGGACAGAAAAGAGAGCAAGACGAACACCTGCTTATGATTCAGAGAACTGACTGCATGTAACAAGAAGGTGACAATGAGTCACCTTTCTCTCTTATCATCGGTTCATGCTTCGGCACTCTACAGGTGGGAACCTGTGGATGCTCCATTAGGGATCAGATGCTTTTCAGCGGCAAGAGTCCCCCCCCAACCAACCACCAAATTCTGACATTGCTCCCCTTCAACCGTACGTAAAAACAGCTCAGGCAGCAATTTGACTTTGAGTAATGGAAGGAGGTTTGAATTCCCCCTCTGAGATACTGGAACCAGTTGGGAAACCACAACTATTTAAATGCAGGAAATCTTGATTTTATAAAATGTTAATATGATCTGCTCTGGGGACAAGCGAGCAGCAAGGCTCAGAGCAGGAGCCCCCCCCCCCGCCAGTACAACCCTTCATTTATTCTGAAGAGCAGGGGAAAGTGGGGAAGGACTAAAGGAAAGGAGCAAGGGGGGAGTGTGACAAAAGGGGGGGGGGGGGGGGGTAGTGAGAAAAACCGATCGGAAAACCTATTTTTATTTTGTTTACATGCAGTCCTCTGTCCACCTGCTATGTTTAAAAAAAAGAATTACTTCATAAATGACAGAGAGGAATGAACACAGCTTAATGCTGACTATCACTCGCCCTTAACTACTTATTTCTTTTCTTTCCCTATGCCTCTCACTTTCCATTTCTCAAAATCTATCAGCCTCCATCTCTGCATAGCCACATGGTAATTTTAGAGGCCTGAGAAATTATGACTGCCTTCTCCCTCTCTCTTTCTCTCTCCTCAGTCTTGATGTAAAGTAAATGAAATTCCTTTGGAATACAAACTAAGCCATTACTGTGTTTTGGAGTTTTATGGCTGCATTTCCGTTCCCCTCAGCTGGACTTTCTTTCTGGTCCTGGGAGGAATTAAAAAAGCGAATTAAACGAGACTGCTGATGTTTCCTAAAAGGCAACGCGTTACCATTATGTCACTGGGGCTACAATCAATCAAACCTGGGACTGCAATAACTTTGGCTGATGACCAAGAACTTCAGTTAAAATAATAACCGTAAATGTAATTTATCTGTAAACAGATATCCAATATCTTAGAATTACTTTCACGTCTAGTTTAGCAACAACATATTTAGCAGTGTTCAAAAACGTACAGGAATAGCGTTTAACACCGAATTTAAATCAGTTTAAACAAACAAACAAACACATTGTGTGTTATGTCCTACATTTGTACTACTACCAGCAGCCAGACCCATTGCTCTATGAACATGCTGCAGCATAGTTTACATGGATGACACAAAAACAGCAGAGAGACTCATTGCTTGCTTTTTGATCCTTTACAGCTGGCTCAGCAGTTTTACAAGTTCTAGTCCTTTCTAATAGAAGACAACTAATGTTGCACAATGTGCTTTATAGATTTCTCTAACTTGTCAAATGCAATGGCTTCCATTGCTTTTCTCTGCAGATGCTGCATCAAATCCCCACATGAAGGAGTTTTAACAACAGTTGTGTGCTTGGGGCCTCCTCTTTTCACCACTATCCCTGCAGTAGCCTCAACACCTGATTCCTTTTAACAGACTTGTCAGAAGAGATAGGACCATGCCACATGACAGGGGAAGAGGAGCAGAGTGGAAGATGTGGAAACCATATGTTCATCAACTACTGGTTCCATAACTCCTGCTGTGTAATACACACAACTCTAATACACATGTCTGTAGTCACAGGCATTATCTTTTACGTACTGGCACAGGCATATGTAGTAATGCAGACGTAAATGCATGCTTCTTATTGACATCATGCATTTTCTGTGCACAGGACACATATGTGTAATAGTAACACGCATTATATTGCAGAGTATACATCAGGAAGGACGTACAGTTCATTTTTGCCTGCCTGTCATTTCCAGCAGCTGCTAAATAATCAACATCCTCTTCCTTGGAGTAGAGAAAGTGTAGCATTGTCACACAGATCCTCTCACACTGAGGCTTCTGTAGGCATTATCAGAACTGCAGAAGACACCACCCCCTCTATGGTCATATATATATATATATATTTCTTTAACCCCCTTTCACTCAATATTATTTCCTATTCCTCCACCCACAATAACCCCTCCCCCCAATCCCAACTCTATCATCACATCTTCCTCCAACTCTCTCTCCTCTACACACATCAGCTCCCTCTAATTCTCTACTGTAACTCAATATGTGGCCAATCAGCTCGAGGGTTTGCTCAGGAGTTTTGCTCATTACAGACTTTACAGCTGTGGGGCCTCGCTGAAAGTCTGACATCTGCAGCACCTTCCAAAATCTTTCCTCTCCTGGGCCAGCACACATAAACAGACAGAATCGGTACTGTAGGTGAAATGGCTATGGGAGTTCAGGAAAGAATGTGAAAGATAAAGAGAGGAGATGGGGAGATGAGAAACCTATGCTGCAGCCGGAGAAAAATAGGAGAAGGAAAAGACGAGGGCATCCAAGCCCAAAGCTTCAAACTGAATAAAAAAGCTAAAAGCCAGTTGGGAATTATTTTGTCATAGTAAAACTTTGTACACTTACAATGTTATAGCCATCAAGAACTAATGCTAAACTGTTGTTACAATAATGTAATCTTTGATTGGCTGTCTGTATTTATGTACTTGACCCATCCTTGCATCATATTTTGAGAATCTAGTGGTAGATCATTTATCGCTATACAGCTGCTTCTCAGTCACACAATTGAATTTAAAACCACAATAACAAGGCCATTCAAATAAAATCAGACCAAACACAGATGGCTTTGACTGGGCTAAGAAGAGAGGGTGACAAAACATGTTTTGCATGTTCTGTTCCCACAAATTCTATTCCTAAAGGAATGGTCAAAAATATAAATCCAACCGACTGTTGCAATGACACTATCAGGCACTAACAAATGTCATATTTCTGTTTCAAGAAAAAAAAAAGAGAATATGGAGGAGGATGCAAAAGACCACAATTTGGGATGAATCTTTTCTTTAAGAATGAAAAGTTGGAAAGAGAGGATGGGGAAAGAGAGGATGGGGAAATGAGTGATAGGAGGAAAAGTGGGATGTCCTGTCCCCCACTGAGGCCCCGAAGGCTCGGTAGCTACTGCACCCTGCCAAAATATAACCTCATCTGTGCTTTGAGACACCTGGCTATTCACACCAGAGCATGCACGATGACTTCCACAGCTGTCTGACCATGTATTACATGTTTGGAAAGACAGCAGGGGTCTCTGTCATTCAATAACATGCAGTGTATAGGAGTTCTCATGACTCATGTCAAGGGAATTACAACGCCCCCCCCCCCCCGGTCCAGCTCTACGACGCTTTATTTCCCTTTTAGTGCAGGTGATGTTAAGCAAAGACTACTGGCAGAGGTGTGTGGATTCTCTCCTAATCTTGCATCTTTGTATGTGACTATAGCATCTGCACAATGAGCTGGACCATGGATTGGTTAATGCATTACTGTTCTTTGCTTTTTTGGAGTTTTGGAGTAAAGGCAGACATATAAGACATATACTCTCTATATACTATGGAAGGGACATAATATAACATAACATAAGATGAACGGCTATGAAAAGAGAATGCAAATACTAAGTGCCTTATACCCGCATTCTCTCTAATGGCCACCAGGGGGTAAAGCCTGTAGTTGAAAAAATATTTCTGGTCCTGTAGAAGTCTCTAGGAAAATGTCACTTGCACCGACCTCTGTGAAAAACCTTTCCTGGTGGGTTTGTGGGCTCATTGGATGCCTATTTTGAAAACTTTGGTTATTCTAAGTATTACGCAAAAGGCTATCTTTTTGATTGAGAACGTTACTCGTCAGATCTGTTTTCAGACCCCGGACGTCATTTTCTACCTGCAAGACATCTCCCAGGTCTGCAGTGCTGATCTCAGGGTCTTCTGTGGTGTTGAAGGGAACAGGTGTTATCCTGACAAAGGTAAGGACACGAGGTTCTGGGTATCTCCACAACATCACCCCTGGGGTATCGTCTGTCTCGCTGTAAAACACCACCTCATGTGGACCTGGCAGTCTCTGTGAAGCTGCGAGGAAAGAAAACAAAACAAAACAAAACAAAACAGGATTTTATTTAATTTGTCAGTGATTTTCTGTTGTGGTTATACTTCAGAGCAAGACTTACAGACTAAAAAGAGAAAACACATGACAAGTAACAGAAAAAAAGTGGCAGAACTAAAACAGCAAAAAGTAAACAAAGGGCAGAAATTGATTCTGGGGCAAAAACCCGCTGATACACTGAACTGAACAGAAATCCGGTTTAATTATAAGAGTGGCCTCTTTCCCCCCTGAGATATAGGTTAAAAAAAGCATTCTTTGCACTTTTTCTCCTTTTGGTTCAAAGGGACTATATTTAACTTGCATCCATGTTTTGTGTAGCAATGTTTGCATGGTTATTTGTACTATGGTATCTGAAACTACCAAAACAATTTTGCCTCAGAAATTGCTGTGGATGTTTCCATGCTTTCTGAGTGTTTATATGCATAAGGAGCCCTTCATAAACATAGTGGCTAAGTAAACATTTTTGCTATTGAGTAAACGGCCATTGATTGAACCACGCCAAGCACCTGCAAAAGCTGGAGAACGCTGGATCTAAACCTCTGAGTGGTGTTTTGACTCACTTTGTGGCTGCTGCTTGGGATTCAAGTCCTTTGGAAAAATGTTTATTTAAAAAAAAACAGTCAAGCAGAGAATTTCTGCTTTGTTTGGTTCCAGGGCTTCACAAGTTGAAACTTTTGGTTTTGTATAAAACCATTTCTTGTCTGTGCTCTCTTAGAGGTGGACAGCATATTGTTCTCCAACAAAAAGGGCAGATGAAAGAACAGGCAGATACATTCATGAGGTTTTGCTTTCAACTGAGAGAAAGTGGGTTAGAGACTCATTCTGCCCTCGTTTCCACCAAGCTTTCATTTACTCTTCCTGTCCATCTACCCCATCTATCCCTGTCAGACCTGGGGAGCGGCACTTCCTGGTCTCTTTGCTCTGGGGCCCAGTTGGACAACATGTTGCAGACAGATTGTCCTCTTGGTTCTAGTTCACTACTGTACTTTTTTTTTCTGCTTCAGCGAGAATATTAAATGCATCAAAGACCAGTTGAACAGTGCAACAAACAAAGACTCAACCACAGCTGACAGAGTGGACGGTTGGTCTACAGCCAGAGAGAAGTTTGATCCTCTGTGTATAATGTTGCTGTGTGTGTCTAAAGGACAACGCACACAAAGCACAAAGAGAGGGAATAAACACCATGTTACTCAGAGTGGAAACAGGCAGACATGTCTGATGAAACTTCTTTTCACACAGGGCTTTGATCTGACTTTGATTTAAGTCGATGTGTATCTTAAGTGACATCTCACTTTGTCACAAAAGCTCTTTTTTTTAGTTTGTCCAACTCACTTACACGAATATATGAATAAACAGCCATTGTTACTGTTTATCCTATGGACCGAAAGTTATCAAGAAACAATTACTACTATTATTATTACATTTCAATCTCTGTTCTATGAGCCGCACATCATCTCTACATCAGATCAACATACAGCACATTGACATTCACCTGAGTCCTGGATATACTGGAAACGTCCTGTGCGTAAGTCATCTGAGCTGTGCTCTGTCCGAGGAGAGGGAGAGCCTGGAGACGGAGGTGGCTGGGTGTGGCAGGCCTTGCCTTTAGCACAGCTTTCAGCTGAATCCCCTTTCTGCAGGTGGAAGTAGGCACGGAGGTGCTCCTCTATCAGCTTCAGGCAGTTCAGGTGTTCCTGGCCCCAAAAGACCTGTTGTTGGGACAGAACAAAAAAGGTGAGATGACTGGGAGAAAGGATTAAAAGAGTAAAGGGGGAGTATAAGGAGCTCCAAATAGGGAAAAGTCGAAAGAAGTTAAATAACAGATGGGCATGAGGATAAGGCTACATGTTACAGACTTCTGGCTCTTCCTTGAAAAGCTGCATCAACACTTTCTTTTCCAAAACAGGAAGAGAAGGAGTCAGGATTACCCTCATCATAACCCATTCACAACCTTACCAACATTACCCAACACAACCTTACGTCTTCCCCACTTATCCGCGGCATTCCCCTTCCCCTGTTCCATCAAAGCAAGTCTGCCTGGGGTTTGGACCAAGGACCAGGAATCTCTGAGTCAAAAACTCTGCACACATGGAGCTGCCCGACTGCTCGGCCGCCGCTCACTAGCTTTGCAAGGGTGGGTTATGACTAAACTCTTAAAAACAGGAAAATTTGGGGATTTTTTTTCCCCCAAAAGTTTTCGGAAAGAGAGCACGAAAAGAAGGAATCTGAGGGAATTCCGGTGGTTTTCGTACAGCACTTGATTAAAACACCACAAATGCCAATATTTGCAGAGGGAAATGTATGATTACGTATTAAGTGTTGAGTTGCGAGTGATGTTTCTGTTTGTGGGCACGCAATAAGAGCATTAGAGAATCATTGAATAAAAGGGGTCAGGGGGTTCCCCCTGAGCGAGTAATGTGGAATAATACACTTGTAATAATGTGCTCAGTCAGTCACATTGAAGAGGGACTTTTCAGTGTGGGCATTATGTAACTTGTGACAGGAAAAAAGCCACACATATTCTCCCCCACTTCCCAGCCTCTATTAATAGCTTTTTAATATTCCACCACTTAACCAGTAGATATGACTCAAATGTACAGTGAAATTACAGCATGTAATTTCTACTGTCATCGCTTCACTCCAAAGAGGACAGAAGCCATGGTGAATTAAAAAGGAATATCAGATTCAAGAGGAGTGTTCAGATTGTGAGAAGCTATGATGTGAGTGGGTGTCAGCATATAAATGCTGTATGGTTTAATTTGGAAACCAATGACAGTTAAGCGGATGTTTTAGTGGGTGGTAGGTCTACCTTGAGATTAAGACTGGTGTTGAGCAGGAAGAAGCTCATTAAAACATTTACAAAGCATTCTTCAGAGAGACTCATTTCCATCAACTATCGCTGTGCCTGATAATTAAACCTATACAAACCTGCAGGAGGCCTCCCTTCAGGTCTAGTAGCAGTTTGGGGGGGCCGGGCTCGGGTCCAGGGCTGCCACTGTGGCGACACCAACGAGCCTCTAAGGAACTGCTGCAGGAAAATGGTCCCAACAGTACACGGCTCCGATCCTTTAGTCCAGTTCTCACCAACACATCTTTTACCTCGAGCAGCACAGAGGCGGCCTGAATGGCATCTTGGAACACAAAAGAAGTAGCAATAAATGTCATGCACAGCACAGGGCAGAACTAAAGAGAGAAAACAGAAGGTAAAGGATAAATGGTTTGTGGGTAAAGTAGAAGCAGGCGCTCAGTAATTCTACAATGGAAAAAAGGACAAAGGTTCAGACAAATGGGGAAAAGTCGAAAATCAATCCTGGTTTCAAAGTGAAATATCGATACCTCTAACGATGTATAAAAACTAACACTGTTCATTTGCAACTGGGCCAGACGAAATTAAAAGACACAAACAACCGAACCTCAAATATCAGCTGCACAAATGCTTGCCTCTATGTTTTTGCACTGGTCAATTACAACAGTCTGGCACTGTGATAACAGAGCAGCAAAACATACAGTGCAGTTACACCAACCACATCCTCCTGGATATTGTGCTCGCCTGATGTTAATGGCATAAATACTTGGCTCTCTGGGGACGGAAACAACATTACTCTTCGCTCGGAACAGGCATATGTAAATGCCTTGGACCTCGTGTTCTGTGTGCAGATAACTAGCTAAACTATATTCAGTGTTAAGCCACCAGAAACACTGGGATTAGACAACATCTGGGTGTAAAATTTACAACACAGAAACATTAGTTAATATAATGGGGCTCCATGAGTTCATTTCATGGACAGAGGCACACTGGGGTATTTGAAACAGTCAAACTAATCTGAAACTGCATATCTTTGTCTTTATATTGTAAATTGCTAAAGTAAAAGGTTTAGCAGGCACGTTACAATGAGAGAAAAGCCAAACACCCACTCACCCTGTAAGCCCCAAAGGTAGCAAAAGCCCCAGCTTAATAAGGAAAGCTTGAAACATCATCTGTCCTTTCCATTAAAACTGAGACGCATCATTGTGGTCACAAGCTCTCCTGAACTTGTAGTTTTGCTGCCATAACTCACTATACATGACAACAAGCTGTTGATGTGGGAGGGCTGATCAGGTCAGTTATAGCTACAGCGGTGGCAGCCCATTTGGAAACCTCAACACTGGATGACTAATAATGCCCTGAGAAGTGGTTCTTCAAACATGTCTTTTAACTCGAGACATTCTCACTCCAGCTGACTTGGCTGTTAGTCTGGGAAAGTCAAAGAAAGCAACACCTGTTTCTGCGTCTAGCAGGCAAAACAGTTTTTGAACTTTGTCAGACCGTTTTATATTTCTTCATAAATGTGACCGAAAACATCATCGTTTTTTCACACAACACCTAAAAGCCAAAGAAAGAAGGAATACAATTAATGAAATGACATAAAAATATTACTCAGTCATTTATCTGTTAAGGAAAATGACCCAGTATTACACATCTCTGTGGAAAAGTATAAGAAACTCTAGTTTTAGCATTCAATTTTACGGTAGATGGGAATTTTTAATTGGTGGGAGAACAGTCAGGTGGGAGTGGGTGCTATGGTGAATGAACTGGGCTTTGAGGAAGTTGAATCATAGCACAAACACAGGAGATCGCTAAGGACTTCAGGAAAAAAAAATTGTCAATGGTTCGCCAGGATGGAAAAGGTTACACAACGTTCTCTGAAGAGTGTGAAATCCACTGATCGGCAGTCAGACAACATGTGTACAAATGAAGGGAATTCCAGGGCATCGTTACCCTTCACAGGCATGATCAACCATGCCAAGAGTGATGTGGGAGATCATACAGAAATCCCTGGTGGCTTCTAAGTTGCTAAAAGTCTCTCTTGCAAGAGGTCATCAATGCAGCATCAATGAGGAAGACAAACCAATGAGGAAACCAAAGCTCTCCAAACACAACACTGCTCCCTACTTGCAATTCACTAATGATAATTAAGACACCCCAGAAGGCTGTCCTGTATAAAAGATAGCATTTTTGGTTTAAATGAGAAGCCTCAGGTTTGGTAAAAAGGAAACACCGCACTGCAGCACAACAACCTTATTCTATCTGTGAAACAAAGAGGGATGGGGTTTGATTTGGGCCTGTTTACTGGATCTGGGCCAGGATGGCTCACCATCATTGATGGAGCAATTATTTCTCAGAAGAAAGTGGGTCATGCAGCGATGTGATGCTTAGCAACAAAATAGTTAAAAAAGATGAAAATGATGCCTTGGAAAAGCAAAGTCAAAGTCCTGACCTTAATCCAACAGTTCATGGGAGAAAAAAAACAATGATGTTTTGCACATTAGATGTGGCTAATGTTGCTCAAAGCGGTGTTCAGGACTGATCGGGAGAAAGGTTTAGCTGCAGTTATGAAAGAAATTGAAAGCAAGTCTTCATGCTTCAAGATATTTTACATTTCAGCAATAAGGAATTCAACCCAGAACTCAGTGGTTCAAAACTGGCCATAGGTGCCAATGTAGGATAAGATCTGGGAACAGCGAAAGAAATATGATTCATATAATTTTCACACTCAAACAGTTCAGTGAGCCCTGAGGTCCCGTGAACAGGGACACCGTTATCATGGAAGACAGCAATCCCATTAAGTCTCAACATAAGATAAAGGCAGTCAGAACAACTGTGCATTGAACTGCAGTGATACCTCTTTTTAAGGAAACAAGTAGACATGTAGCAAAAAGCTGCCAACAGCATAACAGAGGCAATGTATGGTCAAACATTCAGGATTTACCTCTTTGATAATACAAGCTGTTTAAAACATGGTAAACCCTTTGTTAACTCAGAATTAGCACCCAGAAATAACATCAGCATAAGTATGTAGAAAAAAAACGCACTGTGCATGACATGATGTGTATGGAGCAGATGGCAAATTACACAGTGTTTGGATTGGCAGGCTACACTATCGATACTTTTCCATAAAAACCACACCAAAAATAAAACTTTTTATTCCTTATATTTGAAAGCTTTAGGTAAAGACAGCCTACTTGGAGCTTGCGGTTCACTTGGGGTAAAGCAAAAAATAAATGGGGGTTGAAGGAGAGATGGAAAGGCATATGAATTGGGGGACTGGGGAAGGAGGTGACAAATGAGGAGATGAATAGATATAGACACGGATGGTGGGAAAGAGTGTGGAGACGAGAACAGAGGATATGAGAGAGAAAGTGAGCTATGATGTGATGAAGATATGACACACAAGGATACTCAAATCTTTCCAGGCTTGGTCAACTGACTAAGGAACATCTTATTCAACATTAAAGTGCAATAACACAACATGGGGTTCCAAAGAAAGACAACTTCTATTGCATAAGACAATCTGGGGTAAAAGTTAAACTGGGATGACTCATTTCTTTCAGGAAAGACATTGTTGATACAAGTTGGCAGCTTACCTGGTAATATCTCCTGGTGCCGTAGCACAGACAGAGCTTGGCTATTACTTACTCAACTGTGGACAATGGGTTTATTTTCATGGCTACGATTTATTACACAGTTCAAGGGAACTCCCAAACTGGGTTGTTAAGATGAAAATCTTTCATGAACACTTATGTATAAAAGCACATTTAGGTTAAGTGCAGTCACACATAGGCACATTTAGCAAAGTAGAGCCGAATGCCTACATCCATACAGATGTAAATCCAGACGTTTACCATGCACAGCCAGGTGAACAAGTGGAAATAAATACACACACATGCACATAGTCGCACGCACAGAGTGTGTAGCAAAGCATTTCCTCCCGTCTCACCATGCGTCATTTACAGCCCGGTTGACCGCAGCATCCTGATGTTAAAGCCAGCAGCAGCAGCAGCCAACACTTTCAATAATCAGCCTAATTGGGAGTGGTTTTAATGAGGGGGAATCCCTTTCTTTCTCCATCGCTAACTCTGTTCTTGCTTTCATGCTGAATAATAGTCAGAAGCACATTTCTTCAGCCTGTTCCCATCCTTGCCTTTGCTCTTTATGACCATATTACCACTATGTAGGTTTGTCTCCAGAGACAGCAGACAGCCCAAAGACATTACGCAGCCGGACTGTGAAATTCTGCCATAAGACGGAGGTAACATCTTTCAATACTGGTGAGATGATTTGAAATATGGGCTTTGTATAGCATATATGCAATATATTTATAAATGATGAGTATCAAACACAGACAAAACCAAACAGTGACACATTGGGCAAAGAAAAAGACCAAGAGGAGAAGAGAGAAGTAAGAACTTGATTAATAAGGAAGTAAATATAGGTGCACAGGCAGCTGTTTGGACTGTCTTGATCTAAGACAGGGCTGGTAAGAGAGGTGATCAATAAGGCCAGTGGACAGATGTCAGTGAATCACCTCTGCCCGATGTACACATACAGTACATCGTGGTTACAAATAGGGGAAAACAAATTAAGAAGTTGAGTAATACTTTTTTCCTTCACATCTAAAATAATATGCCATCTGGTTATTTATTAATTTTGAATAAATAAACCATTGAGCCCTAATTAACTATACACATAGCACTGGTTTTTATATATCCCCTTAGGTGACTGCTAGAAACACCAGAGCTGTAAAACAGCTGTAACAAGTGAGGAACAAATACACAGCTATAGTCCATGGATGCATGTGCATGAATAACTGTGTAATTGTGTTAAATTATTAGAATGGAGTCAAGATAATAAACAAAGCCCATTGAGAATTAATTTGGATTTCTGTACCTTACACACACACACACACACACACACACACACACACACACACACACACACACACACACACACACACACCTACTGCAGGCAAATGCACAACCTCTGACACTTGAGGAACCAAGTGGGTGGTGGGGAAAAGGTTGGGTAGAAATCTTCCTGAAGTGAAATACATCTCTGGCAAACATTAGATAGATTAGATAGGATCGGAGACTGATTTACCATGTTGGTTTCTCCCTGGCAGCCGTTATCTGACCACTGCCTGGCTGATTTATACTCAGCGACGTGCTGGTATCAATTAGAAGAAACCTAAAGGAGTCATTACATAACCAGGAGAGGCCCCTGAAGACCTTCTGGGATGGTAAGAGTAATAGGAGTAATATACTGTCACTCACCACAGAAATACACTACTCACTCACCACAAGACCACTATAGGACACTAGAGGAAACTGGTTTTGTATCAGGGGACGCTATCGGCCAAAATAGCTCAGTGCAAAAAGCTGCACGTCAGCCAAGCCATTACAAATAGAGTAAATATGGGTTCAATGAGAGCTGCAAGGCGTAAGCAGATCGTGTATGCAAGATATGCATTTATTCCAACACTAAATGTAATTTCTCATATGAACGCTACATATGAAGCTAAGTCTATGTGCTACACAGAATGTTTTTTTCCCCTAAAAGTGGAATTTTTATTACATGATATTCTTTTAGCCAGCCTAAGGCTGGGTTCTGACAAATTATCAGGTTTTAAGCTGACTTTGAGAAATCTTTTTCAAACAGCTTCGGGCTCCGTATGGATGCTTTCAAATGTAACTCAATAAGAAATGCCTCTTTTTCTTTGGCTACTCCAATGGTATGTGTGTGTGTGTGTGTGTGTGTGTGTGTGTGTGTGTGTGTGTGTGTGTGTGTGTGTGTTGGTTGGATATGAACAAAAGTAGAACAATTAAAAAAAAAAAGAGTTGTGTGGCAAACTAATGGCGAGTAATAAAAGATATAAAGCAACAACTGTATGAATAGTAATTTACCTTATTCATGAAGATGTGCACTTGCTTTCTCTTACAGTCACTTAGTCTATCTTTCTCTATAATCGAAAAATGTAAAATGTACTAACAGCTGGGCACTGTTTTGACAGAGTATACATAAAAAAAAACCACTCCCAGAAAGTACTACAAAAGAGCTTTTTAAGAGAGTAACGGTACTTTCTTACTAGGATTTATTAGTGTAAGGAAGAGGACTCCCTTACTGCATTTATTTATATTGTATTGTCTGTATAGCACTTTAGAGCACACCTTTCACTTTATTAAAAGCACCTTATCAAGCACTTTATGTAGCATTGCACTTTAAGCATGGATTTGCACACAAGAAGTTTAAATATTTATTGACTATTTATTGGGAATTTTAAAATCAGTTGGTGGCCTTGTTTCAGATCCTGCACAGCTGCTCCTCATCAAGGAATGTGGTGGTTGTCTGTCAGGAGAGAAGAATGGTGATTGAGATTGTGATTAAGGTTTACCAATAAGGAAAACTAAGGCAAATGTGTGTGTGAAATCTAGGGATAAAAGTGGTGCAAATAAGTGTTTGTAAGTTAATGATTACTCACCTTTCTTGCCTGTGTCCTCTTCAAGGTGTTTGGGCAAATGTTTCCCCGGGGGTCCAGACACCATTTAAAGGTTCCGGGAGAGACCATGGGTAAAGAGTGTGGTGAATCTTTTTGTGCTTGGGTTTCTGGGTTTTTATAATATTGGGTTTTGTGTAACATTAAAGTGTGAAATATTTATTAATATGTAAATGTGAAGATGTATTTATGTATTTATTTATTCTTATTGATATATTGTATACTGTGGTGGAAGGTTGGGATTTAAGAATTTACCTGAGAGTGGAATAATGGTTAAGTCTGTGACAGCTGAACATATTTAAGGCTGCCAGTTGTCATTAGGGGATTTTTGTGCTGTGAAGAAGCTCGACAAGTTAATTGTTTTAAGGAGAGCCATATAGCAAATAAATACTTTGTTCCACTACACTTGCCTTGGTCTGTCTCACTGTGTTTCCAGCCGCTAAGGGCTGCCCTGTTACAATTAGGAAAGTACTTTTTCTCTCTAGAAAGCTAGAGGAGCTTGTTTTGAACCAAACATTTTGTACAGTCCCTGTTGGAAGATTTCAAAGTTTTGATGGTTGTAAAATACTTTTACCTGTAGAAAAGTGCAAGTATCAACAAGTGTGTACAAAAGCAGGCACATTAGATGATAAGCCGGTGGACTCAGAAATCATGGTTTTAATGATGACTGAGTCTTATTAAACTCATATCACCTAAATATCGACCTTTTACATTTAATGTCAATAACAATGTAAGATCAGCATCAGGCAGAAATGTGAGGTAAATACCTGAACAGACCGGACCCCTCTTCCTCACGTCTTCTCTGTGACATAGTATTTCTGTTATTAATGTGCTGAAAATAATTTATTAGTATAGCGAGCGTGCCAAATCACAGCAGATAAATATAAATCTTTTCTTGGCTTGGCTTAACTCAGCTGCTCTTTCCTGACCACTGAAGCAGTGATAGATGGAAGAGAGTGGCTTTCTTTCAGCAGAGTAAACAAACTGACATGATCATAATTCAAAGATTGGCCAAAGAAACAAAATAAAACTTGAACTGAAAGATAAAGACAGGACATAAAAAAAACAAAGGGTAGCTTTCGCTTTGTTTCACAATAAGAATTTTTCATTTGCAAGTGCGCTGGAGTAAAACACAGGGAAGAAGAAGCTGGAGGTCCACACAAGAAAGGGATTGAGAGCAAAACTTAGCCTGTATGCGCAAAAATAAAGCACGCTATAGGAACAGGGTCTATGGACGTGTGGGTGTGTGCATTCTTAGGAAATCAGGGGCACTCTATGAGCAGTCAGAGAGCTGAGAGATTAGGGAGGGTCTTGTTTCATGGACCCCAAGACATCTGTTCTCTCTCTTTTGCACACCTCCTTTCTTTCTTTCATTGAACTACAAATGCCCCCCTACCTTGGGGAGTGGTGATTCGTGGATGGAGGGAGGAATGCGGGGCTTCCACTTGCTTTTCATTAACACAGGATCTGGTAACACACCTCACTGTCAACCTAATCCCCTCTCTCTCCATCTTGTCCCCTGGCAGAGAGGGGGTTGCCAAGACCAGGTACAGAGCCCCAGATGTTGCATGGATGATGAAGACAGGGTAGGATAAGGTGAGCGCAATGACAAATATTGGGGAGATCTTGCACTGGACACAGTGTGGCCTCCCTGTCCTCTCTTATATATGTCTACATGTGCCTTATGCCTCTCTCTTATGGCCTTATGTGCCACCTATCTTCTCAGTGAGTATTTCTCCTTTTCCCAGTCACAATCCATTTCCAACAAGCTCTTTTCTCAACTCCCTTGTTCCTGATTTAATTAATCTGCTTTAACTTTATTCTCCCTCTATTACTTTATCCTCCACACCCCTTGCTTCTCTTCTTTCGCAACTTCTCCCTCCCACTTCCTCCCTCTCCCGTTTCTCCTTACACACACAGGCCTCAACGTGAGGTCTGCTCAGGATTTGCTCCATCAGTCTTAGCCTGCCACTGAGGACCAGCACAGCAACAACAGCAGCAACAGTAGTAATACATACTGTAGAAGCAGTCGCACTACATTCTCCTGTCTTACATCTCTCATGTTCAGCTACTCCCAGGGGGGTCATTCCTGCTGACTTATTGTGGCAGCTCAAAGGCTCAACCTTACAGAATGGGAATCCCAACCTTTATCTTTGGAAAATTCCAAGGTATTCGCTTTCCAAGGCACAGAGTAGGCCAGAGTGGTGAGTGATGGAGGCAGTGCAGCTAAGGCTAAAAGTCAGCAGATACATCTAATGTCACTAGTGATCAGTCTGTGTAATTGGAGACAGTTTGTCTCCTTTCAGTGGCAACAAATCTGGAAACGCTATGTGAAGAAACCCATGGGGAAAAAAGCCGTGTGTGTTGTGATCTATAAGTGTGCTTAAGTTGTCAAATAAACAAAAAGAAAAATCCGCATGCAACGGGGTGAGATAAACATGTTATTCAGTTTGCTTTAATGTCTTACCCCATATAAACAAGAGGCTCTTTACAAGCATTTAGTGCCACGTAAACTTCCCAAGTCTTACTCAAATCATGGCTCAGCATGTGCTCTGAGAAAAGGCGCTGAAATGAAATATCAGTCTTTAATGAGATCTGTACAGAGGATCTAAGATGTCTCAGGTATTTCACAAAGCACTCAGATATGATGTAAGAGGAGTTGAGTAAAACGTCTGCCATACATGATGACAGCATTAGTTTTATGGCAGTTGTTATAATGTCTTGTTCGGAACAGACGCGCATGAGGTTATGTTTTTCGAGGCGTAACAACAACCAGTATTTCAAGACGTTTAGAGCCAAACTGAGGATGAATAACCCAGTGGATGTCAATAAACACCAGTGGTCCTGATCCCCATATTTTTTATTTGCATCAAGTCAGGCTCTAATGGCTTGCTTTCAGTGTGCTGGTAATTGTGGAGAAAACAATACCCATGAAAAGTCAGTTCACGGCAAATCAATCTGTACTTCCTGTGTTTACAGTAAACAAATCAAAGAACTATTATGAACGGATCTCTTGAAACGTATTACTGAGTGCAAAAGAAAGAGTAATAACTATAAATAGTAGAGTCATTCAAAAGCACAGTGAGTGGGACGGGATTAGCTTTCATACTAGCGCTATTGTCTCTAAACTGCTTTTTTTCCCACTGCCTTGCACACACAGTTTCAACTGTGTTTATCAAAGTCAACACATCAAAGATGGATGAAAGCTGAAAGCTGGTGAAAATCAGTTCAGGGCAGCACTGCTGAGTATTGTGTCACCGTGCAGTTATGCAGATTCGAGTAAACAAAGTGCAAATTGTTTGAGGTTTTAATTAACATTTTTGACAATCATTTTATCTGAAGTAACCCTATATAACAACATCTGTAAAACAGATGCAGGCACTTAGGGAGCCTTGTTTCAGCTTGTCCTCGTTCTTCTGCAGCCCCAGTAAACAGAGGACGTGCCGCTCAGGGCACAGAGGTAAAAAAACATCTACCTGAATGATAATGAGAAAGTCTTCCTCCTCATCTCCAGCACGTCGCATGCCATCTCCTCCCCCCTAATCCCTCCCCACCACCACCTATTTTATCCTTCTGTTTCCATCTACTGTCCAATTTAGAAGACGTGCCAAGAAACAGCAAAAGTGAAAAACAAACTAAAAATCCCTCATCATCTGTTATAGTGCGCCGGCTCACACCCAGCTGCACAAAGAAATTGGAAGCTCTTTAATTTACATTAGCATTAGCGGTTCTGATTGTCATAATGGAAACACTGTGAAGCCTCCTGGATAATAGTCAGTGTTGATGAAGGCAGGGTTTGGTTCTAGCACAAAAACAAACATCTTGCCCTCAAACACATTCATACATAACTGCGTGAAAAAAACTGTCTCTCTCATGTCCAAATGCACACATACCCACGTAATCAAATACACCCAGTCCTACAACTTTAGACCCAAGACTAACACAAACATCTCACTTCACAGTTTACTGTCAAACCCTGTTGTTAGCAGATGAGGACTTTGCTAGCACATGTAAAAAACAACAATATTCCAAATAATAATAGAAGCAACAGTGCGATCTGATTCCCAGTGTTCATCACTGGGAGTAAATGACTGAATGTAAAACCTTCCAAACAGGCAAAGACATCATACAACAAGCATGGAAAGAAAATACTTTCACTATTGGTATGCAGTGACATAGTGATCAATAGATATACAGAAGCTACAACTCATAAAGAGGCACACACTCACCAAAACAATGGTTTAGGCTTTTGCTGTTGAATTAAACATATTGCAGAGTAAACATATTGCATTTCAGGCATATTTTTTAATTTGAAGGAATAAAAAAATGTAATCGAGGTGAGCACATGAATGAACAATCTGTTCTATGCTACATTTTGTATAGGATATCTGGAGCACTTTGCAACAGTACTGTATTTTCAAGGTGCCTGGATTCATTGCTCTCTTGGCCCAAATGCTGAGTTCGGGTACTAGACAAATGACACGCCACAGAAAAGCATGTACATTTAGTACAGAGTATTACAGAGTCTTAAATTTTGGTTACTTCTGCCAAACAGGGTGAAGTCATGACAGATGTTTCCAACATAGCTCCACCTGTTTCAAGAATTTCCTTGAAGCAAGTAGCCATATCTTGAAATATAGCAGAATGAAATGGATCACATCACGAGTTTGATGTTTTTCAGTTTTCACAAAAAGAACATGTAACAATGAGTCATTTAAGGTCCAAGCCCATTTTTAGCAATCTGCAAAATAATGACTCACGGTTCTGTTTTCCTACTTAACTTCCATGTTCACAATGTAAACTGTTCTTAGGCAATACCATTAAACTGTTATCCATTAGCTTTCCTTCAAACATCAATCGCTATCCCACTAAGAGAAGCACCTTATAGTGTCATCAATCACAGAAGCTCCATTACCATCAAGTCTGTCTGAAACAGACCAATCACTTCAAGGACACAGGATTTGCCAACTCCCTTTCTAATAGCCTCTGGCCCCAAACCAGACATTCTTGTTTTCTTCCTGTAAGATCACTAGAGCTCCTCAGCAGTCTTGGACAAGGATTATTAATTTAACTGTTCACAGGCGCTACTGTCAATCTAGTCCCTCATTGTGGGTTTTTTGGCTTCAGGATTTGTTTTTTTTTATGCTGTAATTATATTTTCCTTACAAAAATAAATTTGCTTCTTGAATTGTTGCAGGTAGTACATCCGGTGAGCTTATGTTTGTGTAGCTGTTTCGCTAGCTGTCAAAGTTGAGCAGTAGTGCTTCTGACTACTGGTAGATCCTCTCAGGGAAAAGCCACTCTCACTAAGGTTAGGGACTTCACGCGGGTTGACCATCTTAGGGAAAAGTTCCCGTCACCTCTACATCGCCTGTATGGGTGTCAAATATGCACCATCGCTAACAGATTCCATCTCTTGTGAGCATTACCATGTAATGATAGGAAGAACCCTGTAGCGCTGTTTGCAAGTGTCGGTAGCCTCAAAAGCAAATTGCTGCTTTTCCAGTACTGTGGCAAAGCCCAGTGACAAACCAAACTCAGCTGACACTAGCTGGGTGGACATGTTCGAAGACGCAGAGGCCAAATTTCTTTGTCTTTCCAAACAGCTCCTCGACTCCAGAGAGGAACGCAGAGAAGAAGTTGAGCTTGTTGATTGATCCCCTCAGAGACAATAGCGACGAGGATGAGGAGGATTCTATTCTCCCTCTGCCCAGTGATCTATCACCTTAACATCATCACCACTTAAACCATCAATTCACATTCACATCAAGGAGCCATCCTTCCCAAGTAAAATGGCATGTTTGAAAGCCTCCATGTACTAATATGGTCACCCTGATCCCAGCTTATTAGGTTGAATTGTTTCAGGACATAAGCCTCCCACTGGATGACTACAACTTGGGAGAAGATATGTGTTGTTATTGAGCTTATTCTCTAGGTTTCTGGGTTTCAATGTAGGACTATGGCTGTATCATAGGCCTGGCCATAGTAGGAGAGAAATCACTGTAGTTCAATCTCTCCAGCCTGCTTGACAAGCAAGTCAATATGGATTCCCCATATGAGCTTTCACGTGCTAAGGAGTAGTTTAGGAGAGGCAGTAACCACTGTGCAGGGTAGTGACTTGAGGAAGAAGCACGGTGATGCTTTTGACCTTTGCCTTCCCCACAAAGTCCCACTGTAAGAACCACTGCCGGCCTTCCCGGTCTTCACAACGACAGAGTGCAATGTAGATTTCAACAATGTAGGCTTCAGGGGGCTGGAAAGTAGTGTCCAGTCCCCTGAGGAGCAAGTGTCCTACTGGCCACAGACACAAGAGTATTACAGTTAAACATCTTTCACTGGCATTGTCACCACCCCTGCTGCTGCATCAAGCCATCATCCCTTCCTCTGGAGGGAAACAAATGACACACAATATATGAACTGTGGTTGCTGCCAGAAGCACAGCAGGCAGCACTCATGGAGATCCGTGCCCTGAGCACTCGATGGATTGTTTATTGTTCCTTCCTCCCCCAAAGAAGCAGCGTGAGGAAGATGCTTCGTTCTAGTCTGAGCTGTGTAACAGCTAACAATGTATTCCCCATTCATATTCAAGGAACAGCACAAGTTCCCTCATTGTTTCCTGTTTATTCACCTCCCTTCAACAGTTTGTGGGATCAGTTCAGAGAGAGAGGTGTGTGGTTCAAAACAAAAAATCACTTTGAAAGATTTTTCAAAATCCTAGAAGTCATTAGTCCGCCTTAGACAACTTAGTGAAGCTTTCATGGTCATGTTGAAATGCGCTTCCCATCATAAGATACCTTGCTTGGATATTAGAGAAAACATTACATGTACATTCACTGCTGGTCCCTCTGGTTCCTGTTAAGTTGACCTGTAATAATCCCCCCCCAATAAAACAGGTTTACTCACCTTCTATCCTAGACCCTGGCTTCATGTTCAGACTTCCTGCCATGGCAGACACTGATACTGTCATGCTGGGCCTCATTGGATGAGTGTCAGTCTCCATAACCACTAAAATCTGGGCAGTCCGAAGAGAAACCTTGTGAAAGGTGAGTGCCAGCGCCCCAACACTGCTGGCTTTACCCAGGGCTGAGGCCTGATGCTGTTTGTCTGCACGAGGAGGAAAGGCCCTGTGAAGTGTCTTTGCAGGGGAAGAATGAGGGGTGGAGGAAGCAGACGGTGGTTTACTTGAGCTGTCCCATGTATAGTTTGGTAGGATTTTATTCTGGTAAGCTTTGGCCTGCTCCAGCTTTGCCAAAGTGGGACTGATTTTCAAGGGACGTGATAGCTCCATGTTCAGTTCAGCTGTGGAGAGAAAAAAAAACAGATGACAGACAACAAAGCAAAAAAAACAAAACAAAATTAAAGAGTGTTAGTCAATCTGTGCTGTTAGCAAACTTTACAAACAACAACGCCCTCTGTGGACATGTGTTTGTGCACATCCTGACTTATATTTATGAAGTGCTGAGTGATACAGAAAACTGGGCTGGAAGCAGAGAGAGCAAAGTGTTTGAGCAGGTAATAAAAACACAACTTATTAGTCAGAAAAAACAAAAATACATCCTGATGGAAACAGACTAACTAGATCTCTATGGGAATCTGTTTTGTTTGCATATAGACACACACACACATATATATGTATATGTGTTTTTATATATATATATATATATATTTATAATATAGTAACAATTTAGAATTATCCAATTGTAGAGCAGGGCCTCTTAAACTATGTCAAAATGGGAACTAAAATTGAATAAATTCACTGTTGGCTGTGGTCTTTGGTCTTTAAAACCTGCTGTTGAAATTTGGAAAAACATAAATGGGATAAAATCCATTTGGGGGCTTTAAGACAAGGCAGGCTTCATCAATGTCCCACTGAGCAGATTTTCAGCTATCTGACCGACCCATGGGATACTAAATGGTGCTGTGTCTCATAAATCAAACTTCTCTCTTCTTCTAATCACTCAACTTTGCATGCAAACTGTTAAAAGGACAGCTGGGTCCAGTCTCAATCTCTTTCTTCTCCTCGTCTTAGATGGACACATATGCACGCACAAATTCCTGATTGTCTCGTTGTAACATCCTAATGTGACACTGCGGAATAGCAGAAGAGAATGTTTTCTCCGTGCCAGCCGCGTAAATCTGAGACCACTCTCTCCTGTTCAATCTCTCTCTCACTCTCTGGTGCTCTGCAGCCTTCAAACACTTGACTGGAATATACAGAGACACATGAATTAACTCAATGCCGTTTTACACCACTTCCATTATCCCATTTTTCCACTTGCTCATGATGATGGGAGAGGGAAGCAACCCCCCCCCCACAAAAAAAAACCCCAAACCAAAACTAGTGCAGCTGTTTTTCATGGTCTCATCAAGAGCCCAGTGTTTACAGCCTCTTAAGGGTTTTAGGCCCCCTGTCTACCTCCTCTCCAGGTAAGAGCACTAAATGACATGAGCGGGAACACTGCCAAGAGTGAAAGGCCAAAACACACACACACAGACTGAATCTGCCTTCGGGATACTTTCTCTTTTAATTCAGCGGAAGTAAAGCACATGGTCAAATGGAAGGATAACTGCAGAGACGAGCTGGAGGAAGGATAGGTGGAATTTGCTGTGCAATGTAGCTTATCATTTCCACTTGACTTATCACCAGGAAACTTTACAGTGGTGAAATAAATAGCTGTATGCAGCTGTTCATCCAGGTTTCTCTGTTCCCCTTCCCATGTTACTTCACCAATCCATTTTCTCCCCGTCTGTTTCATGTAAGCCATCTTTCTGCTTCTTCTCTCTTGCTCAGTCATTTCTATCTTTTACTCTTCCTCCACCCACAACCTAATCAACCCATCCCTGTAATCAAGTAAAGATGTCCCTGATCAACCAGCCAGAGCTAGTGCCATGGCCTGGCTCCCGGCACATGGAGACCTGGTACTCATTATCATTGTACTCACTCCAAAGTTCCTTTCTACACCCTACCGGTCCTATCCCCCCACCAACGGCAGATCTGAAGTGATGGCAAGGTATTTCTATTTTTTTCACTAATCTGAAACTCACCAAATCAAACTGAGTAGTGCAAGTCGATATGGCTAACTATAACCCAGACTTTTTAGACTGGAACTCATGGTTATAGTTATCCTCTTGCATGTAAGGCCCATGTCTGAAATAAGGTACTAACCTTTTAAATAACGATGATGAATAAAATATTCCACTAAACTGTGCATTAACTGTATATACTTTTAAAGAAAAGTTAGATTTTAAAGAAGAGTGAATAAATTCCCTCCTGCTCGTAACCAGGATGTCATAATGTATGAATATTTATTGTTAAATATTAAATGTCCATTTCTATATTTAAGTATTCCTTAAGGAATAGTGGGAAAAAGAGTAAGTTTCCTCCTTTTTATAGTGTGAAATGATTACAGGCCACTGCTATCTATCGGGGTTTAGTACTGTGAAGAGACAGCCACAGCATCTGTACAGCCTCCAGTGTTTTTTTGCAGAAGTTTATCAAATTTCCACATATCGAACAAAACGTGTTTTTTTTTCTTTTCTAGAGCTGATCATCTGTGAGAAACAGAGACAGATGTAGGAACATGTGATTTCACTAGGCAAAGATGACATAAAAAGAGGAAACTTTAACCTCAAGAGGGAAAGAAAGGCTTTTAGGTTTTACAGACTGAAGTGTAAATTCTGTATTTATGGATTAAGATGTGACATCCGATAAAGCCTTCCCTCAACCATATATACTGTAAAGTGAAGGAAAAACATAAATGTCACTCTTATTTTAAACTGCCAGCAGCGTGCCAGCAGGGGCCATGGGTGACTGGGATTTTTTTTTTAAGGCAAGAAATATAAATATTGAAAGAAATGTGGTGAAAAAAAGTACATTAACAGCAATGAGATTCACATATACGAATGATTTAGCTGAAAACACTGATGTTTGCCCTGAATGTAACAAATATTTTAAACTGGCGACTGTCAGTAGAAGGCTTGTGCAAAGAGCAAACGTCCAGCCTGAAGGCTGAAAGGTGGTGCTCGCATACTTTTAAATAACAGGCCTTAATGTGAACAGGCTGCAGGGACTCACAGACTGGCCCTTCTCAGGTGTCAGCCTCTATTAGCACTGGAGAAAGTGGAAGATCAAGGTCTAACAGAGGTATACACACAGGCACAAACACACACACCCCTCTGCAAAGTAGTGTGGGAGATCAAATACGTTTTACTACCCAGGTTACTGTGGCTTTTTGGCGAGGTCACGTGTGATGCTGTCCCCACTTTGAACCTGGCGTTGGTATATGTGATTATGCGTAACTACCAGAAACATTGTTTTCATTCCCACCCCCTCCCCTCTGAATTCTCTAGCTGACTTTCATGCTTGACACTTGACAGTGGAAAGCCTGTGTCCGACACAGGTGGCAATGTGTCAAATTACGCGGGACCTGTATGTGAAGGGCATGTGTTTCTTTCTGGGTTCGAAAGTGCAAACAATATTTTGGGGGGTACCTGTTGCTTCCCAACATTACAAAAAAGTCACTCAGATGACTTGAATCAGAGAGGGTCTGGATGGTTCGGAGGGGCACACCCTTGTATACAGTAAATGACAACATTTCTACGAACTCTGGTTTGACAGAAACCAGGGACAGAGAGCAGTGTTTCCAATTTGTTCAAGCTAATCTATCACCTGCTCCTTCTTTACAGAGGAAAGGCGGATCTCGACTTCGAGTGGTAGCAGTTACGATTCTGGACATGACTAACAAAAAATGAGCAGGGAGGGAAAGTATGCGTATTTGTGTGCTCACTGGTTGCTGCTCGTGTTGGAAAAAAAAACCCCGATCCACTCAGGACTTTATCGTCTATGTCTCCGCTGGTCAAGCCTTGAACTCAAGTAGTTCTGAAAAGGCTGACGTTCTGTAAGCATCGGCATTAGTTATGTTTATGTGAGCACGCGCATGTATTTGATGAGCAGCTGCTGAGTGGGGGTCAATGCTGAAACACCATCCAGTTTACAGTACACATGTTACAAGTGTTTCCCACTCAGCATCCTTGGGAGGGCCGCTTTGATTGGTCTTGCTGAATAAATGCTGCTGAAATTGCGAGCATATTGCTGTAAACACACAGCAAGATGTGGCCTCACGGCTGTCTTCTCTCCGTCTGTGCTGGGCTGAGATAAATTAAATGTGAAGAACTGTCAAATTAAAGTAGGGGCCGCCAAACATGATACACATAGCAGCACCCACATAGTTACAGAGACTTACACACAAATAAATCACGTGTAAAAACAACAGAAGGACAAATGAATAAAATGCTAAATGCGTTTGTTCTTCATAATCCAGTTTTCAGCTAGTCAATCCAAGTCAAGGCATTTCTTGAACTACTTAGTGATTCATTTATGAATTAGAAAATAATTTGTCAGCGTCCCGTCCAAATATTTTGTGAATAAGGGTCTTCTAGAAAAACAACCTCCGGTATTGGGATTCTTCTGCTCTGTGTAACTTCTTCCTTTTCTCTCCCGACCTTGAAGACGATAATTATCTTCCCCAGAGAGTTATCCAACTAAACAACACAAAGCTGAAAGTGTGTGTATGGATGCATGTGTCGGAGTGTGTGACTATGTGGTTGAAGGGGTGAGGAAGAACCAGTAGCATGTGTGGTCAATTCTCGAAATTTCCAGCAGAGCCTGACCCGGAGCAACCTCACACTGAGCCTGGATCCTGTCTGAGTCATGTGGTATGGTTTTTTTGTGTGTGTGTGTGTGTGTGTGTGTGTGTGTGTGTGTGTGTGTGTGTGTGTGTGTGTGTGTGTGTGTGTGTGTGTAAAGAGAATGAATGTGAGTGATTGTGATGCAGCTAATCCTACTGAGAGAGAGAGATAGCTCATCTCTTTATTAGTTCAAGGGAAACACCTGACTGTAATTTCACATTATTGGCATCTCCACTTCAGCTGCACTCAGGCATCAGATATAACTACAGTATAATTATCATTAGAGATATAACTCTGTTCAGTGAAAAGGACAGGGCTTCTATAAATAAATCAACACTGAGCCATATACACTTTTTAATAACCTAATAAACAAATAAACTGAATCTATTTAATCCACCATGCACCTGAGCGATAACTGCTCCTCTTCCTTACCCTTTTCCACAGGCAGATTAAAGCATACCAATGTTGTAGGACACTCTCTTTCCACTCCTTAATGTACATACTGTGAAGTATCATTTATTACCATATACCTTAAAATCTGTTAAAACAGTTATGCAATCTGGACTAGTGCAAAGGTCTCACTCATTGGTTAGTGGTGTCACTGATGGATCTGGTTGTGTTTGCTTGTACTGTGTGATTGTTGGGGTGTACATAGAGCTGCATTGTATTGTGTTGTGGGCCTCCAGGTGGACAGAGCAGCTAAGGGCTTTCAGCTGACAGCAGGAAGTAAAGTGTGTGGGAGCAAGGGAGTGATATGCTTTGCTAAACTATTATCAATAACACCTCCAGTCCATCCTGTGCTCCCTGTATACACACACAGTATATGTTCATGATTGTATGCATGTGGAAGAAAGACGGGCTATATGTCAAAGTATGTCTGTAGTTAGGTGTCAGTGAGTATGCATCTGCAACATCTGGCCTGGGTTCAGGGAGCTGAACTCTGGATGATGTTCTGCGCCTACACACGCTCACAGGGATAAAAAGGTTGTGCACACTGAGACTCAAAGGCCCACTCACACTTTTATTTATTGCTCTTGTATTTGTGTAGAATGTCAACCACACCCTTAGGTCAAAAACCTTAGCTTAAAGCTACTCATATGGATATCATATCAACCTAAAAATAGAGAACCAAACACAGTGACAGGCAAATTCAAAGAAGCATGAGACTACACGCTTAAACCCACAGGGGATTGTATTGTACTGTTCAAAGAAACGGACACCTGCGATATCAGTGGCTTTCTGAAGCAAACATCCATAAGGTTACTTATAATTTTCTCATCATGTGCTCACATGTGTGTTTACTCGTGTGCAGTATATAGAAAACTGGCTGTGAAATTGCTGTTTGAACTGCTGTTATAAGACTAAACACAGAAAGAAAAACAAGAACTTATGGATAAAGGTAAAGTGACTAAAATGAACCCAGAGCTGAAACTGGATTTTTGGATGGTATTATACACCAGAGGATGTTGTGCAAGTCAGTGCTAAAAATGAAGCATGTTGTTGTTTTAACTAAAATACAGCACTGTGACAAAGTATTTAGCCCCTGATTTTTGTATATTTGTCCCACTTAAATGTTTGGGATCATCAAACAAATTTAAATCCAAGTAAATACAGAATGATGATTGCATATATTGAGGGAAAGAAGCCATCCAAACCTACCGGGACCAGTGTAAAAAACCCCCCCAAAAACTGCCCCCTTTTGTTAAATCCCACCCGCCTTTTTTGCATGAGTATACAAAAGTGTGTGCGTGTGTGCACGATTCCCACCTGGTCCATTTAAGAAATCTTTAATCTGGAGGCAGAGCAGAGGGGGAGGAATCCCCGTTTTACTGTCCACCTCTCCTGCTACTGTCTGCAGCCAAAACACATTGTAGTCCAGAGATTCTGGTAGAGTCTTTCCCGGGTCTGAACAAAACGAGGCACATAAAAACTTGAATAGAAAAATAAAAGGTCATACATGTCAACATCAGGAAGTTTCACATTTATTAGTTTGAGTGAATATGACTCATGGGAGGAGATGGAAGTCAATTTGTCCAGGATCTACAGTTTAATAACAAAATTCAAATCCATTTACCCTTTAAAAGTATCCCCAGCCATCCCCAGGAACATATTTATCTCTCTCACCTAGACACTTGTAGTCAGCAGCTACTCCTCTTAAGGACACATCAAACACAGACAGCTCCATCCTCTGTTTGCGGTGGTGACAGCTGAGAAGGGCAGAAGGTTGCATCACCTGTAGGTACAAGAGGGGTTCCAACACCTGGTCACCAGCCCCTCTTCTCCCAGGCTGCCTAACTATGGTTACACCAAGTGCTTGACGGGCTGAGGAGCGTGTCGGAGTAGGCAGGCCATCCAGGGAGAGCAGGCTGCCTCTCAGCAGTGGAGAGGCCGGCTGGGAGGTGTTGCTGTTGAGGATGTCCTCAGCAGTCAAGCCAGCAAGTGAACTCTGGGTAGCTGGAGGCAGATCTGGAGTTGGGGATGCCGAGGCTGAATGTGACTCAGACTGGAGGCTGGTCTCAGGCTGGTTGAGGGCACTCTTTCCAACCTGAATCAGATAAAAAGGAATCTATCTATCTCTATGAAATCACTGGAATTTGAGGATCTTACTTTGGGTCTGTTGACCTTATACATATCAAATTGGGCTGTTTGGTGCTGCTTATAAAAACTTGAACCAAAAAACATAATGTGCACTTTGTGTAGATGTGAGCAAGTTTAATTTATCAGCTCCAAATGCACAACACGGTTATTTGTTTGCTTTTCTATCTCGAGTGGGCTTATGTTGAACTGGTGCCCAGATGTCTTTGAGTTCCACATCTGCTTAGACTGTGGGAATGATTTATCAGCATAAATACACACACAGTATATTAATGTTATTATGTGGATAGATGAGCACTGATGGTCCATGTTGCACTATATTAAATTGAGTATATGAAATTGAATTGTTATCATTTAGACTGTATGAAACTACTTTTATCAGACACACAAAATAATTACAAATTCTATTTTCAATTAGACAACTGTACAAAATCAACCTGCTGTAAAACTCAAACATGATAACTCTTATAATAACATAATAATACTGCATTCTATTGTACATGTTTTCTATTATAATTCTAGACACGTGGATAACAAAGAGATCCAGAAACTGATGCGTGCAAGAGCTTCCATGTGACAAGCTTTTATTATTTACCTTATCTGCAGGCTGCATCTTTTCCGGTGTGCCAGGAGTATCCGACAGAGAGGGAATTGCCTTTGGAGGGCTGGAGCAAGCATAGGTCATCACAGACAGCCTACTAGCGGTGAGAAAGATGTCAAAGGGGATAAAGCTTAGGTTCTTGGTAATGGTGGACTTGTGGGAGGGTCTGGCAATGCAGTGGTGACTGGCCCCGCTTTGTTGCTCTATTTGCACAATACGGATGCGAGCGCTGTCGCTGCCGAAGCCGCTGTCCTGTCCAGTCCCACTGTGCCGCGATGAAGAGTCAGCGCCCGCTACGGGGTCTCGACCACCTCGCGTCTGCTCATGCCGACGCAGCTGTATATAAAAACATTGAAGGGAAAGCCATGTTGACACAGATGCATATGTTCTTGGCAAAAAAAAAAAAGTGCAAAGGTTATTAGCATTAGCAGGACGAGAATAGGAGGGAAAAAGAAAGGAAAAAAAGCTTTTGTGTTTTGTGTTTCTGACCAAAGCACAACAAGGTTTGCAGAAAATTAAGGCGATTAAAAGATTAGTAAAACAGCAGTGCACCATCACTGATGCACTTCCTAAAAAACTGTTGAAAAAGACCAAAATGCTATTTTTCAAAAGTGTAAAATCCATCACTAGAATGAATGCAAACCAACTGAACTGGATAAGCAGAGGAGGATGGATGGATTAATGGATGTACTAGTACCCCCACCCTTGTAAGGGCGGACCTGTTGTTCACTGACATGCAAAGAAAGAAAACCATAAAAGTCTAGGTAATGTATCTTAGCTTTATCATGTTTGCTTTTTGTAAATTGATAACAGCTACCAACAGCTAACGTAAGCAGTATGGCTACTAACCTGTGCAAGCCATGAAATTATAAGGTAAAGAGTGTAAATACACAATAATAATTACCACTTTATGATAAAAAATTATGGTTTAAAAAAGAGAAGTCTGTTTGCAATAAAAGACATGACCTTATCTCAAACCAAAGCAAGCTGGTGTGTTAGCATCACCATGGAGATAAGGGAAGCAAATGACACTGGAGAACATTTGCTGTTTTGTTTTTTTTAATCTATAAATCAGTTTCTTGTGTTGGTCCTGGCTTTATGAGAGAACACAAATCAAATAACTCATTTGATTGAATCCAAATTGACCAAAGAAGGGAAGCATCGTACAGCCACAGAGACATTAAAGGCATGCTCTGGGACTTTTTACTGTGGTCTAAAAATCATTTTGCACTTCTTACAATATTGGAAATGTCTACAAAAAAAGAGCCTCACCCCAGAAAATCAAAATGTTTTGTGTAGTTACTGTGGTATTGTGTATGAAGCAGCTGAGATTTTATGCTTGGCTCCAGCTAACGGATGTCGGGAGGGTTCCAGCCGTTGTGGCAATAAAAAGCTTGCAGTGACAGATGATATAAATCAACGCGAGCACTGTTGCTGGATTTCAAGTGACAATGAAAACAGGCATCTTTATTCTGCTACCAAAGAATGCCATCTTCCAAGGCTACAAAGAAGCTGCCATTAGCTCCCATGGGATAGATATGAGACAAATAACTAAAACTAAATGCTACCTACCAAATCACTTGCTGGACATGTTTCCAGAACTGACATATATAGCTGGAATATCCAAATGATTTGACTTTTTGAAAAAATTCCCAAATGTGTGGAAACATTTCTAGATGCTAAGAAAAACTGTTTGGATCACAACACACAGAAGCACTTTGTTAAAGTGGAGCAGAGGCTGACGTAAGAAAAAAGGAAAAAATGAAAGAATGCAAACAGGTCTCATGTAAGCATATAAGGTGGGTCTGGTGTGTTTGACCACTACTTCACATCAAAAAAATCCCTCCTCTTATACTCTACAGGTTTGTTAGACGCAGCATGAGTAGTCAGTTACTCACCAGTTCCAACACCACAGTTACACCATGACTGAGGCCTATCCCCAGTGTTTCCCATCCATGTAAACAGGAACAACGTCAGTTTCGATTAGCTACTGCTGTCTTTTGAAACATGATGAATTGTAAAACACAGGAGACAGACCCAAGGTGTGTCCCATTCTCTCCCACCCTCATCTGCTCCAGTCTGCACATGGTTGCTATTACAGCATGTACTCTCAGCTGCCCCCTCTCTTTCTCTGCATCACTCCCTTCCACACACTCCAATGAGAATTTTAAATGTATATTATTGCTGTGGCGGAGATAGTGTTTCAAGACCTCCAGGCAAACACTAAACCCACTGGCAGCACATTAGACAGAATACTTGACTTATTAGATATTTCCTATTCTAAACAGTGTCATCAAAGGCTAAGAACAAGAGCCATATAAAACGCAGCAGCATGCCTGCCTGCCTGTTCTGTTCAACTGGGCTCATGTGTGGGGCTTCCATAGGATTGGCCTAGCCAGATCCCCTTCCTTTCTCTGCCATAATGAGGACAGGATGTGTGCATTTCTTTTCTGTAGAAATGTCAGACTTTCCAAGCAATGAGGAGGAGAGAGAAGGCAGAAAGGGCCTGGACTTGTCTCCATGTGTGTTAAGTTAAGCGAGTGAAACTTGCATTGAGGTAAGGAGGTATTTGAAAAGGTATTCAGCAAAGGCAAAACATCCCCTCCGAGGAGCACCCGACATTGGAAGGGACAAATAAGCTGCATAGCAGCTGGGAAAGAGCGAGCCAGCAGAACCTGCCAGACGCTCTTTATGCTTTTCTCCCTTCCCAAACGTAGGCTGTACACATGCATTTACAATTACAGCAAATACCCCATCTTCTCTTTAACCACCACTACTAGCAGAGTGCCCCCTAAGCAAATTTTTGGTCTATATTTAGATGTGCTTACAAGTGGAATAAGGGATGATGGGGAACACAATCAGAGCCACGCAGGAAGAGAGACAATGAAAAAACATGCCAAATGCACAGTGTTCATAAGTTCGTGCATTCAATCAGTGTATTCACAAACATGTACGCATAAACACACATGAAGTCAGTGGCTATTCAATCACTTTAACTTGCTGCTTCTTCTTCTTGCAGCTTAGTTAGATCCCTATTGTACCTACTAACTGGAAAAAAACAGCATGTATACAAAGAAAACATATACCTCTATATGCATTAACTTTATACCAATTTATTCAATTATTGAGGGCAATAAATTTAAAATACAAACATTGACTGTAACTACAGGACCAGTCCCAGCTGGAATCCCCTTTTCCAGCTATTACTTTCTATTATATTATATAATGGCTTCACTGGAAACGCTCTTTCCAGATCCCAATGCAATCTTCCTCTGGACTTAGGTGATCGTGATCATGAACGTGCAACTACGCACACATACACATCCCTCCACACCCGAACCCCCACCAGCCAATCGTGAGGTCATCCCATCAGAGTCTCCAGGCAGAGCATTCTGGAAAATGAAGGATAATCCCCAAAGTGTGAAACCATGAGTCTCCTGAGTGCCAATCATATCACAGTGCATCTGTGTGACTCCTGACCCCATTTCTATCAGTGTAACTCAGAACAGCTTGCTAAAGAAAGGCTAAGACTCGGAAGCAAGTGTCACATCATCCAAATGCCACCCGTTCACAGTGCTGGCTGGCTAGTCAAATATGACAGCATACTTTTTACATTTGAATATCACATATGCAGTTGATGCTTTCCAGATGAATGAAAAGAAAGTTGCCATTCGGGATCAGGGATCAGAGAACATGAAAATCTGGATTTTTAAGATGGTAGGGAAGTCCATGGTAGTCGACAGGAAAGAATAAAATAAATACGATCCAAGTAACAAAGGTGACTATTATTCCTTTCAAGACGGCCCATTTAATAGCCACATATCCAAACTGTAGTCCGACTACATTCAGGTTCTTATAATACAAGGATTCCCAAAAGTTCCCAGACTGAAATGGTGCAACAGGATAAAAACCCACAAAAATAGCACTAAATGAGACTAAAATTCCTTTATCCCCAAGCAATACACTGGCCACGTTTGAAGCAGACTGGATGAATGGTTGATGAGATATGTGTAGAGCACACAGA
This sequence comes from Rhamphochromis longiceps, assembly GCF_057381845.1. NCBI lineage: Eukaryota > Metazoa > Chordata > Actinopteri > Cichliformes > Cichlidae > Rhamphochromis > Rhamphochromis longiceps. The sequence goes on from NC_140567.1 coordinate 8,181,615, forward strand.
GAGGCATACAGAGATTTCTTGATTTATTAGTGAAATGCTTCAGCTTGAATTCCTCCAGTGAATGACAGGCTGTTGCAGTAGCCATAGCAGCCAGGTGAGGTCAGCTTAGGGAACTGAGCCACTTTTCATGCATTTTTAGCAGAAAAATGGTTTATCACATTTTTCCCATGTTCTCTTGTAACTCCAGTAGAATTCCCATTGAAAAACACGGGAAGTCATTACTAAATCTTTCTGACAGCACTATTCAGTTCAGCTACTTGCTTGCAAAATGCCTACATTGAAATTAACTTCTGTATCTTGACTACATCAAAGTTTATATGTTAAGCCCCTGCTGTGCTACCCACTTTTGTTTACCAGAAGCATAAAGCTGATAGCAGGCCTCTGTGTTATTGTGCCAATGAAGGAAAACTTCAATGCAGCAATACCTCATCTTAATCAAAATAACAATAATACTTTACCACATGCCATTAGAAACCACAACTCACTTGCTTATTTTCTTGAGGAAAACAGAGGAGGGAAGACATTTATAATATGAAGTCACTGCTTTGTACGCCATAATGCAGAACAAGAAAGGGCATCAAAGGCAGTCATTTAGCACACTAAACTTTGTTTCAATAACAAAGGCAACCTGCTATGCACTTTAACTGAACCACAACAAAGAGGTAAAGGAAGGTCGTGACCCCAGAGCTCGCAAATGGATGCCGAGTGCTTCGGCGTGACTGTCGACTGTACTTTAAACAGTGTACTCCAAAGCTCAGGGCGCCAAGTGGGGCCATTTTAACAAGCTCCCTCCACCCAGTAATGCTGGTGGGTGGGTTTACTCCGCCAGGGTTTAGCAACATGTTTCTCAAAGGAACACGAGAGACAATATCCGAACCATTTTGTTTTTTCCTTCCACGCTCCAGGTCCCCAGATATCTCTCCTTACTCCATTTCTCCATCTATTGGTGTGGACCAAAGGAATAACAATGTGGGAATATTTTGCTTACCATGTCAGAGAATCTCTCGCTCCTTTGATGCCACGTGACTCACAGGGGGAAAGCAAACACTGCGGTGACAGTAATAATTTATGCATGTTGACATTCCTAAAGCACTGGGTCAGTTGGAACACTTTTCATCCGGAAAGACCGACTGGGGCAGAAGCGAGGAGATGGCTGGTCTAAACAGAGGAGCATGAGAGAGGGGCTTGTGAAACACCTAACTGAAAAAACAAAGGAAAGATGAACCGACAAGAACATGAATACAGAGATGATGTTCTTTGGTTTCCAGCTGCCCTATAGTTTGGAAAAGCTCTGGCCCAGAAACAAAGATGCGAAATGATAAAGGCGGGAGAATGGAAAGAACAACTGTAAAGAGAGCGAGTTAATGTAGTCCATCTGGGGAACTACAGTTTGCTTCTCAACAAAGACCTGGCTCTGGAAGATGTGGCGACCAAAGCCTCTGTTTTATAATTGAACTTCAAAAACGTTTTTCTCTCATGCCTGCTCACGACATTAGCTTGCTTACAAATATTTTGCTACAAATAGAATGCAGATTGCCATTGCTTAGTACATCAGAGCAGCATCCAGAGCGCTGACATTACGCAGGCTACAGTAGTGTGCTCAACACGTTGAGTTTAAGCCCGAGGCCTTCCCAGTGTGACTCCAGGCCCTTGGAGAAGCTCGCCAAACCCACCATGCCCCGCTCCAAATCTCTGGCAATCAAGAATGATTTAAAAAGTTTGACAGATACCACCCTTAAAGCTCAACAGGAGATGTATTGCTTCAGTCACCCCCGTCAGATCCACCATCTAAACCCAAATCCTCACAATTATGTCGCACCAATCAAATCTACTGCTTAGGTTAGGGGTGACTGTGAGGACGTGCAGGAATTACCCCATATCGCAACAATAGCACAAGCTCTTTATATAATCAGGATGCAATGCAGTTGCCTAACTCGCCGAAGGAAGCGTTCAAAAGACGGCACAAGACAATTTCTAGATTAACACCACAAGTGTGTTAGTGAAAACAAACAAAGGAGGGAAAGCGGCCCGACCGTCATGATGCAAGTATTCAGAAATGATACACAGACTCTCTCTGCTCATCCGACATAATCTCTTGGCTGCAATCAGACACTGCTGAACAGACTTTATCACCAAATGCTTCCATCATTAATAATGAACATGATACAAGATAAACTAAATAAGCAGAGTTACAAAAGTGAAATTTTAAAGCTAAATGGAGGACTTGGCAGCTCGAACACCGCTGATAAATGTCGCCTGATGGCCTTTATGCACTTAATATGAAAACATACCGACTCCCGTCCGATATACCTAAACAACTGCACCCAGGCTCGTAACATTTTACAGGGTACCTGTTTACAATAACTTGAAGGCCAGATGAGGGGGAAAAAACCATGATGAGAAGTCACAGTGAGACAGAAGCACCCTGGGGTCTGTCTTTTCTCTGAGCCGCTATGATCCTAGCCCCCACAGCAGCAGAATATTCATCAGACGTACTTTTCTTCTGTTTTTCCACAGGGATGGAGCAGAGCACAACTGGCTCTCGTTAGCCCTCACCATCCCTGTTTATTTTTGAGATCTGTGTGGGAGCAATTTTCTAATCTAAAATACAGGCTCCAGTATATACCAAAAGTCCCTGAGTGAGGTGAGATTAACGGTGGTCAAAGTTGTTTCTGAAAGTGGGCATAAAAGTCCCTTTCGCTGAGCTACTGTGAGACATCTCGGAGCTTGACTTTAGATGTTAGACCAGTGGTGTCTCTGTGAAGACACTGGCAGCGATTTTGCGTTCTTGACACATCTCATCGCTTGTTACATTTTCACTGGCAAAGCAAAGTGTGACACGCACCGTCGCTCATGGTCTCACAATAAAGAATAAAGCAGCAAAGTACCTTAAGATTTCTCATCCGAGGTTTTGGCCATACATCATTAGCTTTGGCGCTATGTTTTCAACAAACAAACAACAAAAGAAACCTCAAACTGCATTGTCTTCAGCATGACCTTGGCGGTTCAAGAAAGCAAATGTCTAAGAGACTTCAAAAAGCTGCAGAAATGCCTTTCATTAAGTCGTGGAGTGTTCTTCTGAAACTTGTGCTGCCTGCCAGCCATCTCTGTATTCTCTGCTATAGTTACAAGTTTGTGAGCAGAGAGTAACAGCAGGGGAAAACAACAGAGTCCTGAGGTGATGTGAGGCTGTTTGGAGCAGGACAGGGTGGGAGGTGTAGGAGGCAGATGCTCACCAGGTGGTCTTATACAAGATTGGGAGCGATGCTGCTGTGATCAGCTCACGCTCCAGGAAGCCCGCACATACACGCTCACAATTTCGAAAAGAGACACAGTAAGAGCGCACCGCTTCATAAGTGAGGAGACACACACAAATATGCACTTAAGACTGCACTGAAAACTCAAAAGTGGCATGAAGACAAAAACAATCCTGGCTCTCTGTCTATTTACAGCAGGAGGATTGAAGTAATCTTCCTGTAATTTGTGCCTGGATTAGCTACGAGGGTCGAGTGAGACAAAAGCTCTCGGGTTCTGCATGTTAGGCTCTCAAAGGAGAATTATGTAAGACCCCCTATCCCCTGACTTGGCTGACCAAGAAGGACCCTGATAATGGAAACATACTGTAGAGGACAAGGCTAAACTAACAAAAAAAATGATCTGCAGACAGAAAAATGAACATGAACGTAGCTCAAAGGCTCATTTTAGGAGAACAAACAATTTCACATGTTCAAAGTAATGATAAACTGACTGCATGGATGGCTGGGGGGATTCAGAAGCAGCTTACATGGAAGGAAACACCTGTGTGAGGGGGCATCTGGTGATTCATTTTTGACATGTACACTGGAGCTCATCCAAGAAGACAAACTGAAGCAGGTGAAGTACAAAATCAAGCCCACGTCCTGATTATTTAAACCATCTGAGCTACGTTTTTCAGTTGTGTCTCCGGTGACTACATGGAACTTACCCGTGCATATCTGTCATTACCTTGACTTCATGTGGGTTTTACACGCTGCTATCAGGTTTCAGTTCCAGTCGCAAACTTAAACATATTCAGTTCACAAATGTACTGATAGATAACAGTTCTTGTATACATGGAATAATGCTCGGTTCCTCCATCACTAACATTAAGAACACATGTGGCACAATAACTCACGCCATAATGCAGTACACATTACAACTACTCTCGTCGCTGAATGACCTCTTGTGAATCTTTCAATTAACCGAATTAAGGATGTCGCATTTTGTTTTAGCAGAACTCAATGCTTCTGCAGACCATAACGCAAAAAGACAAGAAAGAAAAAGGAGAATAACAAAGACACTACACACTCACACTTTTATTGCAATGTTCGAGTTACTTAATCTTCCCCATCACCTGTTTTTCTAGGTGGAATCTTGCTTTTACAGGTGGATGGAAGAAAAAATACCCCCACAACTATTTCCTCTTTTCACTTCACTGGACAAAAATTCTGTGTTTTTACACTGAACAAAATCTACCATAGTGTCTGCTAGCTGGCCTGCACATTGCTTTTACTAGTCCCCTGGGTTTATGACCCTGTTTCCCTTGCAGGCAGAGAGAGAGGGCACTCCTGCTCACCTGAGTTGTCACTCGATCTCTGGGTTCACGGCGGGGGCCTCCTGCCTTTCCTCAAAGGCACCATTTGTTTCCCTGCTCTAACAGAATTCCGAGCTTTGTGATTTTATCTGGAGTTTTCACGCCAATTTTGCCAAAACCGATTGAGGAGAGAGCAAATTCAGCTGCTACTGATCTCAAATAGATTGAGTTTCCAAGGGGCCAATTTAAGAATGTGCCACGGTTATGCTCTGAGAAGAAGGTTGGTTGGAGTGCAGAGGCTGAACAGGGAAGGTGAGCTGTTATGACTGGCTGTCAATTAGCAGTTGATTCACACAGAAGGGTCAGTTAGACACAGGGAAAAAAAGAAAAAGATATGGTTTCATAACAAAAGAAGGGCAGCAAGATGAACATTGGCTATGAAAATATGTATGTTTAAGATAAGCTGAGACGACACTTACTTTACAGATCTAAGGCAGCCAAAATGGAAAAGGAGACAGCTGCACAAGGAGCTTTATTTATTATTCCTCTCAGCAGCAACCGGGCGAATGAAAATAGTGCTAAGCAGGATGGGAAAAGGTCAGGGTGAAAGGAATCTGGCCCTCAGAGAGGGTTAATAGCCAGGTTGACTGGTTAAGAGCTGACCTCTCAGGAACATCAGCTCCCAGCTTTACAGACAAATTCTTTGGACGGAGACAGGAATCAAAGCAAACACCACATTCAGACGCTGTACTCATCTTTGAACATTTCTTCCTTACTCTCTTCCTTCTTCTCTCATTTGGCAAACCTCTCTCAAGCTGTCTCCACTGTCTGCTCTGTTACTTTTCCATGCTTTAGATTTTTACCCTCATTTCATGTCTCCTTATTTCTGTTGGCCAGCAGAGCACTGAAAAGATCCTCTGACACCTTACTGTCCTGGAAAGATCAGAGGTCAAGAAAGATAATCGAGTTCTCAAAGCTCAACAGCTACAAGACAATATGAAACACTCATCACAAAGAGGAGTGGCTTGGGAAACGGTTTACTTTAAACATATACAGACGAGGATTCGGCCGCAGGTCGCTCGCTGAGCCAAGCTTGTCAACAGCACCGTGGCTAAGATAAGCTGTCCTACGTGCTTTTGACATCCAGCTAACACTCCTACGTGAAAGAGAGCTATATACAGGCCATCAAGCTTCCACGCTCCCACAGTAACATTTAGCAGTATTTGGTAAGAGTGAGTTACTTTTATTTGGTTATTATACTTAAAATTATGCAAAATTCTCAAGATATTTGAAAGGATGACCTGTCACAGAACTGTATTCTGTTTGCTCATGTAATCCCAGACTAATGGGAGCTCTGAGGAGGCCCCATCACGAAACAGTATGGCACATCAGTATACATGACACTATGACATTTTATTTTAAACCATAAAACACACTAAACTCGTTTTTTTTTATAAGGGACAGTTTTTAAATCTAGTAAGTGTAGTTGAGTGTGGCTGTGTGGACAATTATTTCAGGAAAAAAAAGCCACTATGCCTCCTTAAGGGTAGACATTTAAGACTAAACAGATGTAACAGCACAGTATTATTGTCTCCAGAGGAGGAACCCTGCCCAATAGCAGCCATTTAGTCCAGTAACTAGCTAGCTATGGAAGAGCCAACACTCTTCCAGCAAGCAGACGTGCCAGTTCCACGATGGAGAAAAGATTGAATGGGATAGACAGTGTGGGAAAGAAAGTTGGACAAGGTAAACAGAGAGAAGGCAATAATGGGTGACTGGGAACTTGATGTATTTTCTAGGATTTATACTTCAGACAGTCCAACCTGATAACATCTTGTAAACCTGTATACAACCCTTTACATGTTTGTGTGTGCACTGGCATCAGTGGGGATATATGTGTGTTTGTTTGTGTGTGTGTGTGTGTGTGTGTGTGTGTACATGAGTGTTGGAGGAAGTCTAAATCCCCGTTTCCCATGCGTGTAATCATCCCAGGATGAGGTGGAAGATGAAGCCGACCGGGACTTCCCCTGCACCAGAGGGTATTTTCCTCTAACACTGTGGTACGAGCACATGGCTGACCCGGGCTGCCTCTGTATGTGCTTTTTTTACTATGTGTGTCTGTGTGTGTGTGAAAGAGAGTGATAAAAATAAAAAAGTATTATTATCACTGCTAAAATAATATGTTTGCTTATTACTGTAGCAAGCGTATAAAAGGCACACAGTAAAATCAGAAAATGATACAGAATAACTGAAAGACTGTCAGGAACAAACTTGCACACTTTCACACACTGTCATCTAAATCTTTTACTCTGTCTTCTAGAGAACAAATAACGTCATAGCAGAGCTGACACACACACACACACACACACACACACACACACACACACACACACACACACACACACACACACACACACACACACACACACACACACGGGTCAGCTGTTCAGTCATAAAGAACCATTAAGAGTCCTGGCTCCCAAATAAAAGCAGAATACAGTTACCATGTTGAGAATGTGGAAACAATGTGTATGACAGAGTGTGTGTGTGTGTGTGTGTGTGTGTGTGTGTGTGTGTGTGTGTGTGTGTGTGCGTGGTATGGGTCTGCATTTCTGTGTTGCTTGGTGACACAGCTGATGACATAGCAGTGAGATAAGTACCACAAACTGCTCCATCATCTATTCATAGCTCCCTGGCTGAGGGTCCTCCTGCTGCTTAAACTGAACTCAGCCTCACTTTATCATCATTAACATCGAGCACAAAAAATGATGGATCATAATGCTGCAATAAACATCCCTACGATGAAGTGATTCAAGGAGCAACACATCTGCTTATCTAGTGCTTAGAAATCAGCTGTTCGGTCATAAAGAAGCACATGTTTTGCATCTCAATCATTTTAAGTGGAAACTGGTAACTGTCGATAAAGCACAATAAGAGGGTATGAAAGAGATTATGAGAAAATAAAAATCTAACATCTGTATGTATGCATGGAAAGGCCATTACAATGTGTATGTGTGGACAGACTCCTTTGAACACAGCACAGTGTCTAGAAATGACTGAAATCACACACAACACTTGAACGCGCTGCCTGAACGAGTGTCTTGCCTCACCACTGCCAGGGAACCCAAAAGCCCCTACAAAACAAATTCATTAACCAAGACAATAAAACACAGCTGTGAGGGGCAATGGAACCGTTTGAAATGAGTGCCTGGGATTGTGGAGAATCTGTTCAAGACAAACAGCATGCTAAGAAAAAAGAAAAAAAAATCAGAGGAAAGGATTTGGAAATAAGAGAGAGTGAGTAAAGAGCAGTGTTTAATTTAAACTCTAGCTGGGGACAGTGCTGACTGTGAGAACGGAGATGGTTTGTTGGAGCACAACAAAAACAACTCCCCTGTACCAGATGCTTGAGTTCTGGGACCTGGTTTTAATTTAATCTTTTGAACAGGTTGTATAAAATAAGAACAAACAAAAAATGCCAAATTCTATAAATATCATTACTGAAGCTGGGATTGAATTAAAAAAAGACATTCCAAATCCAGTTTCTAATACTGTGGAAATTACAAATGGAAAGACATCTGAACTTTATTACATGAAACCTGAAGATTGTTGACTCTACCTGTTCTTAACCCACACTCTGAACACTGTCAGGGTATGTACTTCTGATATTCTATGATGACAGTGGGTGAAATGTGTTAGCAGGGGGTGGGAGTGGGGCCTAAATGCCTTAGTTCAAAACACCACTAGAGGGCTCTGCAGCTTGTGAAATGGGTTTTTGTAGATCCGTACACACCAGACCTGATCATGTCTAAGTCATACTAACCTCCCTGTTGAAGGGCCAAGCAGCCGGACAGACTCAGCTGCCAAAAGACTTACGACACTGAGATAGATGGAGGTACAAATAGTTTTACAGAATGTCCAAAAAAGTCAAAGCCAGACCACATTTATTCAGTATAACCTCCGAGCTCTGCAGCTGCACAGAGGTGAAGACACACTGACTGAGCTCACTGTTAATGATACTGTTATGCTGTGTAATGTCACTGCTATAAAACAGTAAGGCACACTGTATCATGCATATGACATAAATAAGGTAAAAGCAGAAAAGTCATAATAGCCTCCCCTTGTTAATAACTGTGACCAAAAGAATTTAAAAATGCATGTGTGGAAATACATGAAAAAAACATGAAAGCTGAACCATCACAAATACATCTAACTTCTCAAAAAGCAGTGATTGATATTACATCATTCTGGACCTTGTGGGTAATTTCTACTTCACCTAATCCAGATGAAAAAAGAGAAGTAATAAAAACAGTCGGATGCATATTTTTGCACAAAAAATTGACAGCTCCTAAACTTGTATAAACTAGGAAAAAGCCTGGGGGTAAAAACATAAACACAGCGGCTACTGTCACAGTGTCCTTAATATTATTTGGAATCTCATCTCCTCCAGCTGGAGAAGCTCAACAAGAAAACCAAATTCACAGAGGAATGTTTCGGGTGCATGTCAGGACTGCACTGTGAGCCAAGGTGTTGCAAAGCTGAGCAAAACTGATGCTACATCATACATTACGTTGCATTACATTTCATTGCTTTTAGAGATTAATGGAAAAAATAAACCGTGATCAATCCAATTTAAATCACCCTTCTTGAAGGGTGAACCCTAACAATTTTTTTTTTTTGGGGGGGTGGATAACATATTGCAGTTTTCAAACAGTTGCCAATAGTCCTCCCAGAATAGCTGCTTAAATTTCTCATCCTGCCTTGAACCTGGATGAACCCTCTGTAGCCGTTAGCTGCCCCTCAACAGAATCAAGCCATGAATCATTACAAGTCAAGGGTGAGGGCTCAGAGATCACCCAAATCAAGACCAGATGCACAGCAGGCACCTCCCATGGTCTTACCGTGCAAGTAACAAATGAAGAACAAAAAAGAAATAAGGAAACTTCACACTGCGCCTTTCTCTTATCCATTTCTACACGGTTGTATTAGTCCAAGTTGTCCTAATCCATTTTAGATTGTACAGTGATTACATGATTACAAAGTTTAACTTGTTACTTTGCCTGAGAAAGCCTACTTCAGGTTACAGAGGCCTTTATCTGCGTCATCTGACGCAGTCATTGCACTTAAGCACACATCGTCCCATAAAGAATGTTAAGAGGAGATAACAGTAAAATCACTATCAACTCACTTCACTTCATCCCATTACCCCCGTTCTTCTTTCCCCTGTCCCCTTCCCTCATCTACAACTCCCATCCTCACCACAGCTGGTAAATATTTTTATATTGTGTTCCATTAGAAAGCTTCATTAAGCGGTCAGACGGGGCAAATGGCGCCTGGGAGCTCCCTGTCCTGTAAACAATAGGAAGGGCCCTGAAAGCTGCAGCTGAGCAGAGCGCAGTAAACTAAGCCCACATTAGAGAACAGCCTTGCTCTGAGTGAGTAAATATTTAAATGTGTTGGATTCACCCAAAATAGTCACGGCTAATAGTTAAGAGCACAGTATTGGGAAATAATAATGATAGATTTTTGAGCAAACAAGCATTGCGCTGCTCAATGATTAGTAATTGGCTTCATGTGAACTTGTGGCAGACTAGTGGGTAAAAATTAATAAGCCATAATTGTATCAACAAAGTGATCTTTTGGCAGATGTACAGTATCCAGCTAATGTCAGCACAGCACATATCTACAGGAAAAGTTCCTGAAATAAAAAGAGTTGTTAGTCACACATGACTTCAGGTTTGTTACACCGAAGAAACAAAGCTTTAGTATTACAGAAACCATAGTTAAACTACTCAAATAACCTTACTCCAGCTAAAATGTCCATACTATGTATGTATGTAGCTTTGTTTGTCAGTATGTAAGTGCCCATATGGACCAAGACGTTTGTGTTGTGCATGAATGTGTGAGTCAAAATTCCACCTGATGTCACTGTGACCTGTGTTGCATATGTTTATGTGAGCACTAGTTGGTGTGATTTCACCCACAGTCTACAGGACCAAAGGAGCCAGGCCAGGATCAGGAGCCCAACCAAGTGCATGCTCATTCTTTAATATTCATGGGTATGAGGGATCACTGCAAATCTGTCCTCCAGTGCTGACATGTGCTGTCCTCAGACATCTCGGGGAGAGGATTCAGTGCAAACCACCTGAAGCCACTCACTAGATTTGACTCCTCTAAGTTAAATTGAAACCAAAATGGAGGAGATCCAGAATCGCAAGCAGTGTGAGATTATGCTTACAGACACAGGACTTTCAGGTAGACAGAAGCACTGAGAACTGTGTATTGCTGCACAGGCTGACTGTTTAAACATCTTTAAGTTTAAACAGGGGGTGGTTTTGATTTTGTATGTAGTGCTGGAACGTCACTATAATGTACCTCAAAGCCTTTCTCTGGAGCATCCATCCCCACCATGTTGTCTCTGAGAAGCTGATGAAGGAGGTGGACCTGAGCAATACTGAGGTAGAAATCCAGACTGCTAGTCACATTAACCTCCAGAGAGTGGCCACACACCACCACCTCCTAGAGAAAAAAGGGAGTTAAAAAAAAAAAGGGGGGGGGGGGGGGACAAAATGAACAGAAGAAGTAGGAGGAGAGAACAGGAAATGCATTGAAAACATCTTTTGTAACTTGTATACGCTTCTATTTACTTTCCATCTCCTCACTATCTTTGTATCTTTACTTAAGTCTGTCTCTTCTTCCGCTCTTCCCTCTGTGCTCTCTGGGGTCCCACCCACAGCCAGCAGTTCAAAACTCAGGCTGGAGGTTACATCTAAAAGGATATTACTCACCAACACTGTGGACTGAACCACACACACGCACACATGGCAGACCTAGCGCAATAACCCACAAAGGGTATTGCCACTGTTTTTTAATTTTATTTTGTCAATTCTGAGCTTTAAATTAAAGTCACTACTGTCTTTTTTCTCATTTAGATTTATAGTAACATAAGAAGTGCATTAACATTATAAATATTAGTAGTTCTGTTAGCGGTCAAAGTGACTGGTCGAACATGTTAAGGTTACAATAACAGTTACAGAATAGCCTGGCGAGGAACCACATACTGCTATAATACATTCAATACATTAATGATTCATTAGCAATAGCTTTTACATTTGTGTGGGAACCATGCATAAATCTGCTAACAGTAGTTAGCGGTTAGACAAAATGAATATGATTTTTATTATAGAAATTGTTCTACACGACTTAGTTCAAAGTTGTGTTTTGTTGTTCCTGGCTCTGAGTTTCCATATCTGAGGGAGTTACACAAATCACATTGAGAGAGAGAGAGAGTGTGTGTGTGTGTGTGTGTGTGTGTGTGTGTGTGTGTGTGTGTGTGTGTGTGTGTGTGTGTGTGTGTGTGTGTGTGTGTCTAAGCACAAACTATGGATTAGCTGTTATGCATTGTCAAGGGGCACGTTAGCGTGGTCGGATGAGGCATCAAAGAGGCAGGAAGTCTCAGAGAGCGGTGCCAGAAAACATCAGCTGTATAAGCAGAAAGGTTTGAACTCTCGGGGTCAAAAACCTCCCATTACATGGTGGACGGCCGATTCCTAATGAGTAAGTTACTGTACGTTAGGAGGAAAATGTAAATACTTTTGACATCTCACATAATCAATGTCTATTTTCATATGAGCAACGGATTGTGAGAGTAATGGCTGCAGTCGTAGTTGTAACAGGTCGCGGTCAAAGGGCACAAGAAGAATCTTTGTCTATTCTCAGACTTAAACTTTGACGTTTCGATATAATTTTCCCTAGTTCCGGGGGATTTTAACTTTTCTACAGTGCAGAGACATTTTCATTCAGAAAATCTGAATACTCTCTACAGAAATAATTCATGCGCAGTATTTCATGTAGCGCTGAGTGGATGCTCACCTCTGTCTGTCCACTGTCAGGGGACAGGTTCTTGCTGAAGATGATAGCTGGAGCAGCAGTGACCCGGACAGAGAAGTCAGTCAGGATCGGCGTGAGGATGGCCCGGCGCTCCTGGTGTCTCCGGATGCTGTACAGAGATTAGACACCTCATCAACTACTATTTTGCTACTGTTGTTCTCAACCATGAAAAATGTATTCAAGCTTTTGTATACCTTATAGAAACCTAAAGGACTTTTTATCTTCACTAAAACTCCCCTCCTTTTGTTTACTAATATCTTTTCATGGTTAGTACTTAAAAAATCTTTGTGAGACCGTCCCATCTGCCTGGGGATGGCACGTCAACACCACACAGTTGAAACCACAAAAAGTCTTCACAACAGAGTTTTATTGTCGTGCTAACAGGCAAACATGCATTTCAAGGCTGTTCTAGGTTTTAAGATTCAAAGCATTAGAGGAAAAGCTAAACTTGACAACAGAGACTTCAAAATTGATCTTCCCCTCGTATAAACGATCTGTAAGGTTTTTGCCATCACTGAGATTTTTTACATTTCTTCTTTTACGCATTTTAGTTGCAAGCTTGAACAGAGACTGAGTGAGACAAGTCTCATTTGGGAACAGCTCTTAATTGTATACACACGAACGAGCTGAAACCTTCTCATATCAACTCTCCATTTCACTAATGTTCATTCCCACAATCAAGTCATATTTGTGGGAACATTTGTTAGCAGTAAAACAAATATACAAGTGGGCTTTATAAGGTGGTGTTAATTGCCACATCTGCTGCTATTAAAACAATCAAGCAGTACAGCTTCCAATATTTATAGTTGGCTGGGATTATAAAAGGCCCAGTTTCTAGGTGGCCTTGAGTACAGTTCTTAACCAGAAACAATATCATATTCACTTCTGCTACACAAATGTGCATTACCAGTGCCCTTAAGGGATTATTTTCTGACACATTTCTTTGAGTGGGGAGTTCGAGGGAGGACTAATTCAGAGGTGAAATGATCTGTGAGGCCAATTGGTGTTGGCTAATCTCCCTTCAGACGGGGATTGAAACAATGAGTGTCTCGTTGCAGGGGACAGGTGCTATCATTCACCAGCAAGGCTAGGAGCCCCGAAGCTCAGTTTACCAGTATTATGGAAGTCTCTGAGTGGGCTGGAGAATCCTGTGGTTCTGTGTATGTGCGCGTGCCTTTCAATGGGGTCATTACAAAAACAAAATATGGAAAGATTGACTTTTGTTTCATTCAGTGGGACGCAGAATAATCAGTAAATTGGAATATCAGTGGCATGAACAAAAGGGAAGCCTGCACTGGGCGACTGATAGGAGGGGCGATGGGAAGAGTTCGCAGCTCTGTGACACAAGGTCTTTCCTAGCCAGCAACTACAAACTGTGATGAGGACAGATCCTGTCAGTGGATCCACAGTGCTGGAATTTCCTCACAAAACCTCAGGAAGCAAACTGAGGCCACTGCAGATCAGCCGCTACTGGAATTAAATCCAAAAAGCAGCAGAATCAACATACCGTGAGTCTAAGGCTGGGGGGAGAGAGAGGGTATCAATGTAAAGGAAAAGGAAAAGGTGTGAACTTTAGAAGTGGTGTGTGTCAAAACTTGTTGCAACCAAGGTGGTGTATTTCTGTTAATGATTGCAGCAGACAAGTAAAGCTGTGAACTTGGCTCCCCTCTCCTCAGTGTCCTGGAATTTTCTCACACATTCAGCTATGACTTGGTAGTGTTGGTAGTTGAGGCGCAGCACACTGCAGTGCACCAAAGCCCTGCCGAGCTTCTAGTGCTGTTTCTGCTACAGCGAGGGGAGTCGCATTGCTTTAAGGTTAAATGGAAGAGCTGGGACGAGACCCCAACACCACTACTGACTTTGACCTTATCAGTATGACCATAGAGACACACCTGCCTATAAATGTATACCTTAATTGTGTAAACGATATCTTACGGAGTTAAATGGAAAAAGAGGAAACATCAGAAAAGAAATATACGCTAAAGAAGAATGACAATCCAGTGATAAAGAGCTAGGAGCTTCTGATTATAAACAGGAGTCAAACTTTAGTGACCTTTACTCCATAAAAGTGGGTGTCAATCCTCTTGAGTGCAAAAAGAACTGTTACATATTAGGTCATACAATCATCAAGTTTGAAACAGAAATCCAGACCCACTCTAGTATGTCTTACGACAGCTAAATCTATGCTAAAGATTTTTAGCATCTTCTGGAGCCCAAAGTGAGAGCCCAGAATGTCACCTCATTGCCCTTTCAGACAATGTGGACTTGGCACTAGGCCCATTGCAGAGAAACATATTGAGTGAAAGAAAGAAAGAATGTGACTGGATTAAAGATCAGAAGCCCCTTGCTCTTGTGAGCGTCTCTGACACAGTAGTAAGAATGTAAGACAAATATAGGCCCAAGTCCACTACCTAAAAGAGCTATTTTACAGCTGACCTGGCCAGGATTGGAGGATTAGAGACAAGCGAATAAAAACTGGTGCACAGACAACAGAAAAACATCAAGGTAGAGTTTAGAGATAACATCCCATGCATATTAAACTCCATTGTCTTCTTGGAAAGGGAACACAACGGTTTAAGAATTTTTATCTTTTCACAATCCAACAAGAAACAGAGGAAGTTCTTACTATAATACAAAGAATCTCTGTGTGTTTGTTTCTGTGTCCATGATCTCTTTATAGAGTTGAGCCACCAAACAGATACACAGATATATCTTAGGTACTTGATGGTTTTTATGTATATCAGATTATATGACATGTTATCTAGCAACCACATATTGACCGACTATTTATACTGCTATAATACCTTATAATCCATTGCTTTAATTTCACATTAACATTTCACTTATATCCACCAAAGTTAAATAATGCATAATATATTATGATAAATCACATTACTTAGTTGTCACCCAGCAAAAGGCTAAAATGACCCATTTTTAAGATATAAACAACATTTACCCCATTATTTTTACTTTGCCATTGTGATTTAGTATATCTGTTTGCCAACAGCACAAACAGGCCAAACAACACTGTAGCATGGGGGTGTAGAAGTAGTAATAATATACTGAAAAGCACAAACCAAAGGAACAGGGCTTTGCGATATGACCAAAATCTCATATCCCGATATAAGAATTCTATCGTCCGAATAACGACATAAATCACAAAAATGTAACATTTTCTGTAAATTCTGTGAATCTCGGGCAGCTCGACCTGCGGGAAGTGTTTCCAGCTGCGCGTCATGTAGCTGGAATTGAGTGTTTTAACAGATGCATGAAACGATACATTTCTAGACATAAGTTGTAACGGCCGCAGTTTTCTTTGTGAGTATTTATTACACGGCGTGCTGCGGGGAAAAGACTGTTCTAACGTTTGAGTCTAAGGTTTATTTTTTAGCACCTGGCGGCTCTTTTTTACTTCTCATCCGTAAATAATCTGCATCTTTCACGTGATTCAGTTTATTTTGAAAAGTCTCAACAGGATCTTGAGCTTTATTGTGAAAGGTTTATGTGGAACATAAACAAGCGAACACGCGATGCTGTTGTTGCTGACCACAACGCATAAAAACAGTTGCTTGTCCGTCTGTAGTGTGGTTATATTAAATATATGAGAAATAGAGAACTTTAAGAAATTAATATAGCCACTACAGTGACGATGAAAAAATATTGCCGTAAACAGTTTATTTTGCGACACCACGAAACAAACGATAGCGTAAAATGAAACGATAGACGTTTTTATATCGTCATCCGATATATATCGTTATATCGAACAGCCCTACAAAGGAAGCACATAAAATCAAGCAGTGCTTGCTTTTATGAGAAAGTGCAGCAAGATGCCTTTCAGGAAGAAACTGAAAGAACAGAGCTCCCATGAAATAAGTCTGGCTGTCACAATAAAAAGGTCTTATTGGAGGTCTGAGAGCTGAGGGCTGAGCATCACTATCATGTTTTCCAAGACAGTATGATTGTCTTGGAAAAGTCTTCTTCCAAGACAATCATACTGTCTCTGTGTGTAAGAAATACAATAAAGAAAAAAAAATATTCCTAATGAGTATGTATGACTGTTTGCTTGTGTCTGCATTGGAAAGTGTGCCCATCTATGTGTGAAAGGTGTGAGTATCTCAGCCAGCAAGTCCCAATGACCTGAGACTACTCGGTCTCAATCAGGCCCGTGTTGATTTTGCACTGCATTCTTCCATGAGGCTTATTTTTAGTTGACAGGGAACAAATCTGGAACCTTTGCCTATGATTTTGTGATTTTTGGTCCTGTTCCCTCTCAAAACATGAGCAGAAAAAAGGATGTGGGGCCAAACAGGCTGTTAGACTCATGCTTGTTTTAGCTCCCGAGTCTAAGAAAAAAGTGACAGGACTTGTAATTATGAGCGTGCATGGAGAGGCTGCATGATAGGGAGCTAACTCAATAACTACACGGTGCAGTGACATCAAGACGAATGATATAAATTACAAGACTTTCTTAGCAGATTAAACACATACACCCACACATGCACCTACCTGACTGGGGTGGAAATATGAAATTTAAAACCAGTAAGATTCAAACCAGAAATGAAAATAGTAAAAAAACAAAGATCAGAAACACTAGTAAAACATTATTTTTTTTAAAAGCCACACATTTGTAGGCAACTTCATCAGACTTGACCTATGCATATATATTCTTCCCATGTTTACCAACCATCTATAATTTTGTCATCATGGTTGTTCATGCAGTAGAGGTCAAGCCCTTGATGGGTAACTACTTATTGATAGTTTTATACTATCAATAAAACATAGATTAATTTCCTCCTAGGGGGATTACAAAGGGATATAGGAGTGATCACCTCTGGATCAAAAATGTGAGAAGTGTGATCAGTCAATTAAAAAAAGTAATTGGTACAGAGACATCTACCTGTGATACACATACAAGACAGAATTAAATTCGCCACAGCAACTCATGAAACATCCAAGTGGCTCCTGACCTGCTAGCCATGTTCCACTCCAGCGCAGGGTTCTGGGAGCTCCTCTCACTCTCTGCTGATGTAGTTCCTTTGATTCCCTCCTTTTCTGGTTTAAGCTGTTCCCACTGAGCAGTCCCAATGTTGATAGACTGAAGATCGATCTGGTATTGACGATCCTCCACCTCTGAGCCCGGGTCACGAAGGATGCCAAGGTTCAATGCACGACTGAATGAAAAAAAAGTTTGAGTCAGTATTCATATTAGGGCTACTTTGAGGTTTGGATGTTCAGTAAGTCATCATGTAAGAAGGAAAGAGTAAGACACATTAAATGCAATTAAGTTTAATTTCACTTGTGCAATATACTTTGCATTAGATTCAACAAGGAGGTGCCGATGTCAAATAGACTAAATGCAAAAAATATGACTTTAGTTATTATTATAGAGGTTCGGTTGTGTCAGGCTGTACTTTATATGCTTGGTTATGATAAAGTACGTGAGCCTAGGGGTACACCAGGTAGTCTGTTGTAGTGAACCAGTAAAGATGTTCTGGCTCTAGGCCCTAACCACTACTGACTGCTTCTTTCTGCTTTTTCAGTGGTTTAGTAGCACATTTTTCTTACGGGATGATTTATGACTAAATGTAAGACCAAGGAATTGTGCAGCCAGACCTCAGATAAAAAAACCCTCTGCAGGCCTCAGGTGAAATCACTTGCCTTTTATAAAGTTTTGATTTATGCCAGCTTATCGCTGGCAGTAAACATTGTTTAAACCCTGGCTGGACAGCACGGTAGTCTGGAGAGTGGCTCTTACTGCCTTTGGCCTGCTGTTTCCGTCTCCAGAAACAGGTAGAGGTAGAGGAGATGTAGAGATATGTCAGGAGTGGGCAGCGCTGTGTTTGTAGTCAAACTGCTACAGTCAAGTGAGCAAAGACTGTCCCGTCAGCGCCAAGAAAAAGTGATGTCATCTATTTTGCCTTTGAGAGACAAGATCCTGACGAATTCATGAGGCAAAAGGAATAATCAAAATTCAACATCTGTATATGACATCAGGGCTTTTGGTTCATTATGATATGTTTATTTGTGCTGGTGAATTCAAATGAGAGCTTAAATGGTATAAATAAGAGCTTAAAATGGCTACAGATGTAGCAGCAGCATGAGTAGTTTTATTTGTTTCGGCAACGTCAATGGCAATTTTCATATAGCGTTTCCCCTGCTTAGCGGCTCTGGAAAGGTCTCTACCAGAGCGTGATGTTATGACAATAAGCACCAAGTACAAAAACAATGGCAATGGGAGATCAGAGGTGTATAACTGGATTTACTTGGATTTGTTGACATACAAACAAGTGAAACAGATCCTTAATCAACATTTGGAACCACATTTATCAACAAAGTATAATATAAATCAAACCAAGGGCTCTGTAACATTTGGGTGGGATGTGTCAGTCTAGATTCATTAGGGTTTTTGTAACAGTACCTCCATCACCCTCCCCGTGCCTAAACGGTATTTTTCACATTAAAGAAAACCACAGTTACCTCATATGCTTTCCAAATTATCTCCTAACGTTAGCTTATTTAGGAGACTCTTACTCATAATCAACATAACATGAGCGTCTGCAGCCAAGCCTCTACATCGCCGAGCTGCAGGGTCATCTTCAGTGACATAAATAAATATGATAAACATTTGTCTTGGTCATGCAGCCAGTGGAAACCGGTGTGATTTAATATCAAAAGACATATTTCAGCAAATCGCAGGAAACGAGAGAGCTTCATTTCTGACAAATGAGGAGGGGAGGAATTTTGGAAGTTCCCCTTGGGGTGCAATAATAATTGAAGCCAGATTTTCTTGTTGTACATGTGGGGGGAAAACACTGGTGGTTTGACATATTTGATTGGTAATGTGAAGACCACACTGCTTGGCCAAGAGGAGTCGGGGAATGCTTTGGGAAAGCATGACATTCACTCTGCCCACAGTATAACGGACCGACTGAAAGCGTGCAGAGAGAGGCAGGTGGAACACACCCTTCTGCTCTGTCTCACATCCCATTATCAGACATCTGCTTGCCACTACCACACAGAAAATCTAGAGGAAAATGAAAATAACAAGTCATAAATGACATGCTTTCACAGATGAGGAGGGCAGGGAAGAGAGAGGGAGGAAGGCATGGAGGGGAGGGGCATTTTTCTCAAGCACAAGTACTTAGTTTTGCCCTTGTTCCTCGGCCAACCTTATTTTAATTGCAGGAAAAGACCACAGAAACATTATTTTTTACGACAAAATTCTGCTATTTATAAAAATGGATCAAAAGCTCTGCAATAAGCATGTTCTGTTTCACAGCGTTCATGGCTATTATTTTAAAAAACATCTCTCCCTCTTCTGACACTATTTAAACCCAATTTGAGTCCAAAAAGCCACTGGGCCGATTTTGCATCAGAGCTGAAATATGAAGGCCCCGGTCCAACTTTATTATGGCCCAAAATCAAACCCTCCACCCAATGCAAGCCCTTCAGTGGGAAACAGCAGACAAAATAGCAAAGCCATGGCAGTGTTTAGTATCCAAAATGCAGGACTTGGAATAAGATGTTCACTGATACTTCATCACTGAGAAGAAGAAGAAAACGATGTTCCAAATGCTTTTTACAGGAGATACTCGGATAAATTAATAAAAATGGGCGATTAAGTGCATTTTCTGTTCCTCTGTTTAGCATTCTTTGGGTCTATGCATGTGCTGGGCGGAACATCGGTCATGATTTGTGTTAAGTGGACGTGTGGGAGGACAGAGTGCTTAACGTGAAGCAGATTTGGCAATGGGATTCATGAAATAATTTTACCGGCAACTATATAAAAACGGTTATTATGCACGTTATGTAACGTATATACTGATAAACTTTGATGACTTTGATGTAAGCTTGCACGAGACGAGAAAGTGGGTTGTAAGAAAAAAAGTAAAATACATACATATAGTGCTATAGGGATGAAGAATCGTTAAGCAAAGGGGTGAATAAGTAAAAAGATTGCTGAAAAAGAGCAAAAGTAGAATTACCATAGTGAGGGCTTGAAGGCCAGCTGTGGTTCAAGGTTGTAAAACAAACCACAGTGGGATCTGGTTCAGGCTCATGGCCCAATGCTAGGAATTTGGGAGCTGTGGGCTGCGCTGAAGCCGCTTGCCCAGAATCCTTTGGGGCAGGGTGCATCGTGGCCCATGGCTTTGAACGGTCTCTCACCTTCCTCTCTCAACCCCTAGCTACAGATTCCCAATTCCCATCCCTGGCCCAGGGCCAGAGGGCCAGGAAGCACCGGGGTAATACCAAGCGTCACTGGCTTCTGGATCTCGTCACTCTGAAACCCGCAATCTGAACCCTCAACCCCAGACCTGTGTTTCACTCCATTTCCCCAACAATCACATGCAATACATGTCTACTTCCATGCTCAACAGAGGCAGGTTTATATGTAAATAGGAATATGGGTGTGTGTGTGCTGAGAGAGATGGGGCCCTGCTTCTGCTCTCCTGATAAAACATACATACTGAGTAGAAATTTCATTGAGATCTCAAGCTTAATTCGGCAAAGTCAAGCTAAATTAGGCTTGTAAACAGATGTTCACAAGTTTTCCAAGTACTAGGTTTTGAGCAGTATATTTAAAGTGAAGGAACACATGCTACACATGAAATAGAAACACTGCATGCTTCGGTGTGTTTTTTCACTTGGGCTTAACCACTCTTCCAAACGCTAAAGTAACATCCAAGAGGCAAACTGTTTTTCTGACACCAGCACGAATACTATCACTCATCCATGAATTATTAAAAAAAAGGCAAGTGTTCAGTTGAGGTTTTGATCATCTCTCTCCCTGCCTCCAAATGTTATCGGTCAAACACCATTAGCACCCAGCAGCTCCTCCGTGGTATTTCTGTCGTGGAGAGCTGCCGAGCTCCACAATCAGCTTGCCACGACTCCCATCGGCTTTAAGCGGAGTCCCACTGGGCTTGTGTGTGTGCCGAGGGGGAATTCATAAGCATTATGATTCATGAAACCAGCAATTACTTAGTAAGTTAAGCACCCCTGCCTACGGTGGTCTGCTCTGAATTGCCAGAAATTCGGCAACTTCTGAGGTGTGGATTTATGACCCCAGTCAAGTCCAATTGCTCTTAATTTGCATCTACCAATTATAGTAATTAAGGCTCCGAACAAGAATGCCGAGTAGCTCTCAGAGCACGAGGGGAAAATGATGTTGTGGAATAAAGCAAGTCAGCAGAATCTAAGACGCAGTCACCGAAGGACTTTAATGACACTGCTACTAAAATGATTTTTGATGACTGGAGCTTTTTCAAAAGGAGTCGAACACAGTCGCGAGAAACAAAATATCCAAGACAACAAAACCAAAACAATGCACCTAATTTGTCACAGTTGGCAATAACAAAATACTTACTTTTTAGCCAAGTACAACAAATCCAATCTTTAGTTGATTGATTTTTTTTTCTCACTGGCACAGTACACAATAAACAGAAATTGCTGCTTTCCTGAATTGTGTATTGGCTTTGATGTACTGACAAACTTCCATGACAAAAACTCAATCTATTCTTTTTTATTTTAGCCCAGCAGCATTACTCATCTCCCCTGCTACTCCCAACAGAAGCATGTTATTCATTACGTTGATTGCACTTTAAAGACACTCATACTCGACCAATTATATCATATTTACACAAGATCTTAGGAGGAAACTATTACTTCTATATACAATACAAGCTGGGCTTAGTTCGAGCTCAAACCACCCTCATGACAGCGGTACGCGATGGTAAGACGTTAAGAGAAAGCACTACTGAAGACGGGCCTCTGTTTACAATGACATGGTGTATACTAAAAGTCAGTGTTTGCACTTTGATTTCAACATATCATAATTACAGAAGTCATTTATCTCCCATGCAGTTTACATGTCAGAGAAGTTATAATGTTATAAACAGTCTGCGTTAGGCGTAAAAGTCACTGGATAACATGTGCTCTCCACGATGGCATGTTAAACATGACAGTCTGGCCGGTGTAATTTATAGGCTCATCACGCTCGTAATTCATAATCGGATTCTTGCATCAGATCTCCATGTTGCAGAAAAAACAAAACAAAAAACAAGCCATGCCTTAAGACTGAACAGATATTTCTTTTGGCTTCAGCAGATGTGCATTTCATGGAATTCACACACACATTCACTGACTGCACAAATGAAACTGCTAATCTTTTGTTATATTCTAAGATTTACTATACAGCTCAATACGTTTTCTACAGTCACATGGTGGATACTGACTCATTTATTAACACATTATATCAAAAGTCTTTTTAAAGACGTACTTATTGCATATCCTTGGCTACACATCAGTCAGAACTTTGATGCACCTCCAAACTTTCAGTCTAAAGTACTCTGCAGTTTGTCCTGGCTAATAGCACTGCAAGGGCCATTTATTGAAATGCACAGATGTCGTCCTCAACCCCACTGCTCCTGTTCTGCTTCGCCTTAGTTATGGCTGCACGCACGCATGCATGGACGCATGCACACATGCACACACGCAAACAGACACATAGCTTGCCTGGTCTGTTTAGCTTTAACTCTGCTCCTCTGTCGCTTCTGCTGCTAGCTCCAAGCACGGAGCATTCCTGGGTAACAGGGACAGTAATTCAGTGACTTTTTAAGGGCAATGACTTCTTATTGGATTGCATCCTACAGCAGGTACATCTGCAAAGGATCTAGTTGAAAAGGGTCCTTGGATCCTCAACAACTGAACCTGCAGACCTGTGTGCATATTAGTCCATCTCAGATCCTTTCCAGCAATACACGCTCGAAGCTGACGCTGGTAATAATTGCATTTGTGTGTGTTTGAGAGTCTACGTGTCACAAAGGGACAACCCTACGATTTCTCCCACAAATCTGAATGGGCCAGTGCTTGTGAAATCACTTCCTCTCTTAGCAGTAACAGATTTGATATGCTTCCTCTCTGCTCTGAAAATGGACATAATACTGCTTTTATAAAACATGTCAGGCTGAGTTTCAGCAGTGGGTCCCTGGTGCCGAGGTGTGAAGGGAATGCTTACTTCCTCAGAACTCAGATTGAAACCAGATTTGTGTCCCCACCAAGCAATTTTCAAAGTGACGTAATCCCACCACCATTTTAATTTGAGAGGCCTTATCTCTAATTAATCGCTAAACACATGCACGGAATAGATTATTCATAACTGGATGCAGCAGAGAACATGGCAGGGGTGGTTAAGAATCTGGCTTACCCTTACGTGCAATCATCTTCATCAAGTTAAAGAAAAACAGGCCCACACCTCGGTGTTACTTTTACACCAATTATTGGAAAACTTGGAAGGAGGAAGATTCCTGATCCAAAGCTTGCTACAGGTCTCTGGCAACCCCTGTGTGTTCAGTAGGTCTGACTGACAAAGCCTGAAGTGTCTGAAACCCCTTTGATATATAAAGGATTTAGAATGACTCGGGACCCAAGCCAGTGCAGTTGTAAGTAAAATAGGTGAAGCAGTGATGCATACTTAGTAGAAATACTCAGTATGCATACAGCCACTGCACACACCATCAACACAGACAAGAAACAGAAAACCAAGGAGTCTCTCACAAAACTGTACGAATGTTACACAGCACAGCGCTCAGACACATAGGCACACGATAAGCATCCAAAATCGAAGTTTACTCCTGCACATAAAGAAGTCGTGCTCCGGCAAAAAGAGTGTTTTATGGAGCTGTAAAATTAAGCTCATTTTATGGATCCAACTGCATGAACCACTACTGTTTTTTTCCACTTGATATTGATTAAGTGGTTCAGTATTGCCAAGCTGGTTCACATTAGTACAGAAACAGTTGTGTTGTGTGTATTTTTGAAGATGCTCATTTTTATCTGTGAAAACGAGTCTCTCTGGCAGAGCCTTTGAAGTTGATTACACTGTGTTTACAGCAATTATTGAATTCTGACAAATGTTTAAAGCAGCCAGATTACATATCAAGGCCCTATCCTTCTTTAGACAAAGAGCAAAAACTTTCCTAAACAAAGTCAGGGAAATGATGGCCATATTTGATTAGGTTAACGTATGCTACAGGTTAAGCAGACAGGCTGAACAAACATGTAATTGGATAACTAAAACAGTAGGTCCTTCTCACTGACGTTTGCCTCGACCTTAAACAACATTTTGTTCTAATTCAAATTTCTTTCCAGCAAACAAAAGACAGAATGAAACAAAATACAACAACTTGCTGCTGGAAGCGCCACACATAAAGGAATTAAAAACGTATGTCTAAATCGCAAGCTTAAAGGAGAGACGGCTCGGACTTTGAGAATACGAGAGCAGCTTAAAAGCCTCTGGTGCTGCCCAGGACTGCAACACTGCAACTGCTTTCTCGTGAGATAGTATCCAAATACTTTTATGTCAGCAAGGAAAAACAGCATAAAATAATTACAATAATCTGGGGCACACATGCTTCCTACATCAGCTAATTCTTCCTCCTCTGCGAATGACTGTGGAGCCAATGTTTATAATTCTGAAGCGGATCTCAAATTCATCCAGACCTCCAAGAGTATTTACACAAAGTGACATTTCTATATGGGAGATTTCCCCTTTTCCCTCGCTAACTGAGGGAATCACACAAGGGGAGAGTACTCCTGGACTTTTTGAGTCATTTTGAGTTGTCAGTGTAGGGAAAGTCAAGGTGTTACTAGGTTAAGTATTGCTGGGATCCCCTGTATCAACTAACAGAGTGCTGACATAGCGTTCCACAGAACTATAATAAAGGCTGTGTTCAATCATTCGCATCTGGACCCACCATACTGTACATGTGCAGTGACAGTGTTCTCTAAGAATCAGCACGAGATGAGTCGTTTCTGTCTGTTTGGTGGCAAAGACCTTGTTCCAGGACGAAGAACACGCACGACGTGAGAAACACAAAATGGGGGAAAAAAACCCAAAAGGATGGGAAAAAAAGATGAAACTGTTGTGTGATACACAGACTGAGTAGAAATATTTAACTCATACAAGCACAGAATGAATAGAAAAACCTGCAACATCTCATCTCTGTTCAGTCTTTCAGTTCTTCTTGTTTGAAAACATGTTTCACATGTTTTCTTTACACAGTTCCCAACAAAGTCACTTTTTTGTCTTTTAATAGCCTCCTTCACTCTCCCCTCTCCTCTCTTGCCAGTCAGTGTTTTGGTACAGTAACTCCAGAACAGTGAGAAGGAAGTGGCCCCTGCAGGCCAGGCTCCTGACAAACCACAACTCTAAACTGGCAGTGCTGTGAAAATATGGCATTCAAACAACACAATGCCAAAGCTTCTGACCGCCATGCCGACATCCTAAACAGCTGCAGGCACAGAGAACGTTGAATAGGGGGGGAAAAAACAACGGGAAAAGAAACACATAGTAATAATAAAAAAAGTAGCAGAGAGGGGGAGATTACAATCAAAAACATGCAAAGTAGATCTTAAGCAGTGTCTGAGTCAAGCTAGTAACTGGACAAGGCTGCTTTTTTTTAAAAAACAACAACAAAAAAACGGGGAATTGAGAGATGAAAAAGATCTGATGCTAACACAACAGCCCCCTGTGACTCCATGGATATCTGAAAAACATATTGGACAAATAGCATGCTGTGCAGTCAGAGGCTGCGGGGAGAGAATGAAAAAATGGAGTGAGAGATGGTTTAGGAAGGAAGGAAGGAAGGAGTGGAACAAGTAGTGCTTCTGTTGAGCAGAAAATCTGTGCAGAAAAGAAGTCCAGGTGTAAAGAATTAAAGGAGATGGCACATCAAACAGAGGTTCACTGTGCCTCTTTCCTGTCGCCCTGGTGGCAGGAAATGCTCTAAAGCATCCTGTGAGCTGACCAGAAAGAGACAGACGAGAGGGCGCAACAAGAAGTAAAGTGGAAAGTGAGGAACAGACGAGGGCAAATGTAGAAAATGTTCAACAACATCCTGCAGAGAAGTGGGAGATTAGAGGAGAGAGAAGCACATGGGAAGAAATAATGGGGAAGGGGGAGGATATATGGAATGCTGCAGCAAGAACAGTGCAGAGGAAAAGGAGAGACTAAGGAGAAGAAGGAAAAGCTTCAATAAATGCTATTTGAGATGACTTGGCAAATTTGTGTATTGGATGTTTTTGTGTTTCAAATATGTGTGTGTCTGTGTAGATACAGATACATATGTATAGCTGAATATCTCCAGCTGATATCATCCTTCAAAAAAAACCTTCTTCTGCTTAAAAACTATTTTGCAGCTTTTAAAAACTAACAATACCAGCCCATTACTGACTGCAGATAATGCAAGACCTGAAAAAACAAAACAAAACAAAAAAAAAAAACCACTCTTAAAATCCCTGCTTAGATTTAAGAAGAGGAGATGGAATACAAATCAAGGGAGGACAAGATTGCTTTAAACACTGGCTCCTCTTCATTACAGAGGAATGAAAGGGAGGCTTTGCCAACAGTTGGACATTTCATTTCAGCATAAAAATATGGAGCAAAGCATATTTGCTTCAGTTAATAATTTTTGCCCCGGTAACATGTGCGTAACAAGAGCAGTGCGATGATAAATTGACATGGGTGTGGTGCTGATTGGAGGGCTGTTGTGCATGTGTGTGTGTGTACACGGGTGTGTGGTAAGTTATAGAGGGAAGACAGGGGACCACACACCAAAGTTGTCTATAATGTGGCTTCACATTTCCTTCAAACCTGCAGCTAAAGTAACATGACTGACGTTCTCACACACAACGCAACTAGCTGTAAAACTGGCCCATTTTGATCCCATGAACAAATTCTGGGGCGAGTTCAACCAAATACGCACAGCAAAGTGTCCACGACAGCCTCGGGAATCTAATCTACTGTGTCTGATATCTGATTCATGCAGAACACAACTGATGTATGTAAACATTCATAATAACTCAATGGCCTCTCTAAGTGAAACAGATCGTTAAGCTAAAGACCTGTGTTCATATGCTGGGAATATATCTATATATAGAGAGAGATATAGATATATACACACATGCACACATGAACATAACTCAGGACCACATAAAACACTGAATTTGTTTATTTAAAAAGAAATGTTCTCCTTCTAAAATCAAAGTGAAAATAGAGTTGTAGGGGGAGTAATTAAACACATTAGTTTACATTATATACATTAAAATAAACTATTCCAAGCAGTAAGGACTTTAAAAACTGGTAAAGACTGGGAGGAGGAAGACAAATCTAAGCCCACTTTAGTGCCAGCTTCTTGTTCTTTCAAGTCTAGCTGGGCCTCCTGGGGTTGTAATGTGCCTCTTGTTACACAAGCATTAGGCAATTATGCCACTGGTTTCTTACTGGCTTCCCAGAGCCGCAGCAGAGCTTGTGGCTTCACACATGGACATTTGAAAGCATCTGCACATTCCTTCCTTCTCGAGGTCGACTTCTTTTTTTCCCCTCTGTTGTACTTCAGTTAGTTCTGCTCTGGTGTGATGTTCGACTATGTAGCCCATTGATAACTTTGGCGGGAGACTACTGACCACACACATACACGTGTGCAGATATACATGGGTGAATCATTAGAAAAAAGCAAATGTGTGTAAATGTTTACAATCTGGTGGCCACATTATGTTGTAAACCTAATGAGCACCACAATTATAAAAGTGGATTTCAGAAACTATTCTATTATGGAAGTAAACTACTGATAATTGTAACAACACTACAGCTACATGTAGCTTCACTGCTATAAGAAAAAAGGGGCTATAACTCGTCCTCCAAATGCACTTTGTGAAACCTCTTTGTGTATCTCGACACATGGCTCAAGTTCAGCTATTTCTGTGTTAATTTTATGGAGGAAAAAGAAACTAGACAAAGTAGAGACACACTGACTGTCAATACTGTATTTCTATTCCCCTGATAGTCCACCTGGCCCCTGCTACTGCTGTGTGACTGGCCAGTCTGAGTCTCATTGTCATTAAAATGACAGCTTCAAACCAACCACGCAGGATGCTAGAACATCAACATGTCATGAGCAGGCAGA
This sequence comes from Rhamphochromis longiceps, assembly GCF_057381845.1. Taxonomy (NCBI): domain Eukaryota; kingdom Metazoa; phylum Chordata; class Actinopteri; order Cichliformes; family Cichlidae; genus Rhamphochromis; species Rhamphochromis longiceps. The sequence goes on from NC_140567.1 coordinate 8,210,022, forward strand.
AAAGGAACTAAAACACAATTATGCACAAGGCTGGGGTTTGACTGCAAATGCACATTTTCAGGCACACACACACACACCAGAGCTAGAATGTGTATATCGCACGCTGCAGTTGAGCACAGAGCTTCCGAGGCAGGGTGTATTCTTAGAACCCTAATATCCTGCTTCAGGATGAGCCATTCGCACACACACACACACAATCACTGAGGTTGGATCCCTGTGGTCATGCGGTCAACCCCTGGATCAGGCCCTTTATGAGTGAAGGACAGCTGAGGCATGATCCCTCTTGCCTCTGTCAGCATGCATCCCGAGCTGACTGACAGCAATATGCCAAAACACATGAACAGTTTCCGGGAAGCTCTGCATTAAGGTCTGTCACCTTCAGTGCCACTGAACAAAGCATGCAGAAATCCATGTTGCTTCCAACACAAAGATGCAGACAGATGAGAGGAAAAAATGATCCGCGCTGTATCTGTATGGCTATTTCAGCTTTAAAATGAAAAATAAAATGGAAGGGTTTAATGAGCTCATTTTGGGTGTTTGGGGAAGTACAGTGACATACACTGCACACTTTTAGCATTTACTCTTTCTAAGGAGTTTATATTATATTCTTTTTGTTTAATTCAAACCCTGCAGAAACACATCTTACTTATCCTCAGATATCTTGTTCCCAGAGTTGAGATTTTGTTTCTGGTAAATGCTGAACCCTTTGATTTAAAAAGTAACATGTTTAAAATTAGCTTAATCTGAATAAGATGCATAAGCAGTTCAGGAAACAAATACATGGATTATAGACTAAAGGGACAGTTTTGGCAACTTTACCCAAAATAATAACAATGTATCCCATTGGAACAATTCTACAACAAATTGACTGGATAGCTGTTCAAACTTTATTAAGACCAAAGTGTTGGCCCGTTTGTTCCTAAGGCAAACGGGCCAGCATCACTATCTCACTGTGCCAAAAAAGAGGAGGAAAATAAGTTGTGGTTTACTTGTTTGATTCCCTTGTGGTGAGTCCTAATACTCCCTTCTCTCTATCTTCTCCCCTTTTTTGCACACTACATTGGAGTCATATGCATAAATGGCCATAAAAATGTATAGCTGGGCCCAGGCTGGGGTTTTCTCCCTCCTAATCTCCCTAAACCTCTAACTGCAGGCCGACGAATACAAGTGTTGTGGTACAATCTTCTCACAGAGTGGAGGGCCTGAGAATAACATCACAGAGGCCACAGATATTTATGGAATGAACCACAGGCTGTACACAGAAGTCAGCAGACACCACAACACAGCACACAAGATGCTGTATACAGCTCCCTGCTCATAGGCAAGACGCTGCCAGCTAAACAAAGTGCAATGCTGTCGTCAAAAGCTTATCAATGACATAGTCAATAGATCTGCGGGGACAGAAAGAGGTATATAGGTTAAAAATCCTGTACTTTAATAAGCATTTACATTACTTTTCTTTGCAATAATCTGTTCAATCGCCTATTGTTGGACAGAAAAAGGATTTCTGGTCGTCAGCTGTGACACTGTGGAGTAAACCCTTAAGTCAACGATCACCATCATAGTTTGATGCTTGAACACAGTGGTCAGCTACTCTGAATCACAGATCAAGAATCAAACCCAGTGCGTCAAATCTAGTGTCCTCTGCTCTACGTTCAAAACATCAGCTCTGCAAACACAAAGCAAATCTTCCCATCTCATTTACAGTTTTACAGGCAAACAGAATTTTCTTCCTTTTCATCATATCAACTATGTGTATCTGATGTGTTTGTGATAGCGTCTGAGAGTTAGAGAAATTCTTCCATGACCCCAGTTGCAACAGCAAATACTGAGAAATAATTATCTAAAAGCAAAAAAGAAAATGGGGGGAAATAATCGAGAAAAAGCTGCAGCTTCAGTGGCTGAATCTAAACTTCCTGTTCACATTACAACATGTTGTCTGAGAACTGTTTCGGCGTGAGACCCTCATCCTACTCCCAAGTCTCATTTGTCGACTCTATGCAGGCTATCCTGTCAGATTCAAAGCATAAATTCTGAGGCGAACTTTAATAAAAGGGGGCGTATGATTTACTCTAGGTAGTGTCTGTCCCCATTTTTAAAACAATTTGATGCTGCATTAATTCTAAACGTCAAGGCAATGTGAAATATGTCCTCTGCATTTACCAGCACCAGGTGTTTCATTTGCCGGAATGACAAAAAAAATGTTTATTCTGGCTGACCCTCCAATCCCCGCTTATTTTATCTTTTTTTTTTCTTGAGAAGAGAGAAAGAGAGCGAATAGATGTATATCTGAAGTAAGAGTGCAGAAAAGAGATCAAAGAACAAAATGGAGCTACATGATTTAGCGTTAACCAAGAAAGTTTCATGTCTAACAATTTCAATTACACTGTCTCATTCCTCTGCCTTTAAGGCCCAAACAGAACACCAGTGCTGTTGTTTCACACCATCAGCCACTTCACATACGTTTGCCTGCAGGGTGGATCTGCTGTAAGAATCTTCTGTTGGTTGGCTGCAGTTCAGCATGCTCACGAGGATCAGTGGCATTTCCCTTTTACGTCGATAACAGCCTAGACTGACCACTATTGATTACTGAAGTACACCATAATGATTGATCGTCCGCATTTAATGCATTATAACAGAATGCAGATAATCACGGAGTATCAAAAGGAATTGGTATAAAAACATGTATTTAAACCAGTCATAAAAGAAGCAGCAATGACATCAATATACACACATGAACTAACTAAAACATCAAAACAGCTACTTAGCCCAAAAAAAAGACCAGTGCAATTAAAGAGATTTAGTGAGTTGGTTTGGCTTTTGCCCACAGTTCAGTGTTAATAACATACTGAAATTTTTCAAAAAAAAAATAGGAGTGAAGAGTGTATACTAGGAAAAGATGATCCAGTATATTTTTAAATCCTAAAACTAAAGATGAAAATAGATCAAAGAGAACTTTGATTCACATGGTCACGTCTGGCTGGGCAATCCCCAGACACCGTTTTTACATTCTAAAATCGTGCTCTGTGTAGAGATAAACTTTAACAGCAGGGACTAATTATACCTAAGCTTCCTTAAACAGCAACAGAATTTAGGTGCATAAAAGGTCGCCTCTTATGAAAGCACCTGATTGTTTAGGTAGGTCAATGGAGGTGTCTAAAAGAATCATGATAAAGAGTCCTCTTATTCTGGCGAGATATTACGATTACTGCCATCGTAGCTTCTGAACCGAGTTCATCATTAAACCTCCGCAGCAGCCAGGGAGTTTTTAAATGAACTTAGTGTATATAAGAGTAGGTCCTGGGTGTCACTGTGTGTGGCCTGAGAAGCTCCTCTCCGCTGCGGCAGCGAAGCAAAGCTGGAGCACTTTTCGCTGGTGTAAACAAACGGGGAAATGGGGCACTTGGCAGCCGACTAAAGTGAGTGATGAGGCAAGTGTGCGCTGAAGCATCTAATGAATCATTTACTGGGAATGTTGGGTTTTATGAGCAAAAGACAGATGAGGAGGAAGACAAGAAAGAAGGAGACCAGCTGAGAGCATCGAAAAAGAATTACTTTTTTATGAAAAGAAAAGAAAGTTGGTGAGCTGCAGCTGTCATGGAGACACCTGAGAAGATCGGTCAATGTTTTAACCCAACGTGAGGACGAGATTAGAATACATAAAAATAATCCTTCTGCTAGCGCAGCACCAGCAGCATATGAACCTCGCTGAATTTACTGAGGTGGCTGCTGACGCTGTGACAGGTTTGCACCTTTGAACAGAGCTGTTGTACTGAAGGCCTATAAGCGGTCATATACTCATACGCTACATTTTTACACCTCCAAGGAGAAACAGAATCGCTACTTCTGCTTCTACAACTGAGTGAACAAATATCCAGAGCAGTGAGTGAAATCGCTCTTTATTATAGGACATACACAAAATATCTTGGAATTGTAAAACTTTTTTTTCCCCTCTTTGGCAACTTGTATTCCTTTATCACTTTATTCACACACTCCCATCCATGGAAAGGATGCTACTGTGGGAGATGGGTGCATATAATGTTCTGCCAGGGAATTTTATTAGTAACAGGCAACATCCTGGCTTCACTGGGCTGAGTTTATCTGTGGAGGGGAGATCCCCATCACAACCACTTATTAGGACATATATGTGGCTTTAACCAGGCAGCCATTCAACAGCAATAAGGAGCTGGGTTACTGACCACAAGTGACTGGGAGTGGGACCATTTTAACCAACACCGAAGCAACCGAGAGAAAACGGAAGACAGGAAGGAAATAACAAATACACATAGAAACACAAGGGAAAAGAGAGACATTCAGCAGAAGACGGTAGCATGAAGAAATGTCATGTTCTGGAAACTCCGTGTGGAAGAAAAAGAGACAGGAGTACATCATGTCCATTGATACAGCCACATCATGCTAACTAGATTCTGTATCACCGCTCACGCACAGCTTTCCCTGCCGTTACTGTAGAAACACGAGCGTCTGCACAGATCAAAACAAACAAACAAAAAAAAATGTGGCAGCTGGATGCTTCATAACTCTCCTTTGGAAAGAGCATGAGGTAAATGAATATGTGATGGAATCTAGAGCTGTGTCCTCGAGATGTGGGGGTGGTGGGAAATACGCAGGATATTTTAAGTCTCAAACACATGCTTACACATGTCCAAACATGTGCAGACACACAAATGGAGAAGGCAAATAATATTTAAATTGCTTCGGTGCAAAATTTTAAAAGTTTCATTTAACAAAAACAAGGAGCAAATATTAAGCGTTTTCCTGTCACTGATAAATGAGGAGAGCTTCTTTGTCTCTTTCTATATTCTCAAAGTAAAAAATGAGTCGTAAAAACACAAATGAAAGCCATGTGTAGCCATAGTGAGACTTTAAAGATTAGCCCTCTTTCAGTCAGGGATGTCTGGTTGCCCTTTCAGATTTGCCAAATAATCATGTATGTTTTTCATTTTTGTTTTCATCTACAACAAAGGATAATGAGTGCCATGCATGTTTAATGGCTTTATCAAAAATGTATATAATTTAAAATATGAATATACTTAATTTGTTTTTTTAATTTAATATTATGTTAAAAGACAAATTATCTTGGTATTTCAAAGCTGTTCCCCAGCATAGAAGAACCTTTCAATACTATGTTCCCTGAGTTCTAAAAAAACATCTCAGTGGAAAAAGGGGAGTGACAGATAGAAAGAGAGAAAAATGGGAGCAGGGAGTGAAAGATATGAAATTTTACAGAGACACAAACCACAACAAAGTGAGGGTTGAAAGTGTGCTGGACATTCCCCGGGCTGGTGCTCGTACTTGGAAAAAGACGGCCTTTTCAAGACAGGAAAATGATTACAGCTGTGTAAATTGACAGCGGCCTTGTAGCTGAAGATGAAGAGGGCGAAAGACGGGAAGCCTGCAGCCCCGTCATAACTCCAGCTTGGTCTACAAACTGCTGGGGGTCGACTCCTTCGGGGGGGGGGGGAGACATCACACGATCAAATTAAATGGTGTTAATTGCTGCCAAATCAGCCTGGTGGTGGCTATCAACGTAGCTTAACAGCATTCCAGTCAAACGCGTTTGTTTTTCCATCTCTGCGTAAATGCTAAATGCACACCGTGCTGTGAACGCGGAGAAGCTGAAAGGCACTGAAGTGTGTTGGAGCTTAAGTAAAACATAAAGATAAGCTCCATCAAGATGTTTACACAGTTTCACTATTTTAGCTCGCACTCTTCTCTCTTCTCACGTCTCGTCTCCTAGGGTGGCATTACAGTAAATCTTGGTTTTAGACATTGTGAGGCAATCATTTCAAGTACAGTAGACAATAACAGCATAGCTACTTAGATCAGTCATTCAATTGTGACAACAGATGTGATTAGTGGTAGACTTTAAACAGAATTGCAGCAAATGGCTACTGGGACTCACAGACATATTTCTTCCTATAGCCACAGTTTGTTAGAGATTGTAAACACACTTTGGTTTGCATGATTATAGACTCTCCCTATGACTTTCTCTATGCAACCTGGGGGAGCACACGCAGTAGGATTCGGCACAGATAAATCGCAATATTATGTCAACAAGTCTTTGATCTCAGGGTTATCAATCATGTGACTCATAAGTGTGATCATTCTAAATTGGAGGGCAGATGTGAACAGTGAAGGTGGTGAAGATAATGCCTGGTTAGGAATGGAAGAATGAAAACAGAGAGTGGCTCAATGTAATTCCTGGGTTTTGCTGAAGAGAGGGAAGTGGTGGCTCTTGGCTTCTGTCTGCAGAAGTTAGAAGACAACTGGATGTGGGTGTGTTTGCAGCATACAAACATACCATGCCTGCTGCTAGTGTTTGTCACATAGTATGCCTATATATTTGTGTACCCTGCACATCTGGGTGGGAAGTCATGCAGAAGGTGATCGCCTCTGTGACTGTATGTGCCCCCCCTTTGACAGCATGCAGTATGTCCACGTCTGTGTGTGTGTTTCCATGTCTGCCTGGGTTAGGGTGGAGCATCGTGCGATGGAATCTGGTGTCTGTGAGCAAATGTGGGCACTGCAGCCACAGAGCCACCAGTCCTCTAACTACTAGAGGTAAAACATTACTGGCCAGTATGGGCTGAAATTGCATGGCTGGTCTAAATGGTTTTTCGGGTGAAAAACAGAGAAAAACTCCAGATTATTTTCCATGCCCACAAAGACATCATTTATCATCTGACAAGATAACAACATAGCCAACATGTCAACAAAATAAATCTATGCAAAGTTGCCACGGAAACTGAGCAGATACATCCCATTAGCTGTACTAACTTGTACCAAAACAAACAGCAAACATTTCAGCACTGCACACTGTGTGAATCTCATTATGCTGGTGATCGATATCGTTCTTGCTCCATTAGCTCAAATACAAAAGTGAGACTGTGAGGGAGACAGTTTGGAAACTTTGGGTGAAATGTGCACAGTGTAGGACAGAGTGCAGGATTTTGTACATTTGTGCTTTGGGTATCTTTAGGGCTAGGCCCTCTGAGACTCTATGCTTTTTGCAATCAACCTACTTGTGACACGTACTCCAAGCGAAAGTGGCAATGAAGCCTAAAATGGCCTCTCTTCTCCTTTTTTTAACCGCCTAACTTTTTCCTCATTTCAAATCAACTCACATCGCACTCGCAGCTGCACAAAGCATTAGGCACCACTTTTATCTCCCTCATTACATGTGTTTGCCAGCTCCATATCTGCCCATTCGCACAACTGCTCTCCCTCTCTCTTTCACACACATACGTGCTGCAGGGCTGTGGTTTTCAGGCAGCTATGACACAATCCAGATTCTTTTAGCTGCCTATAGCAGGGAAATGTGCTTTGTGCGGAGCTCTTTCCCTACCAAGTCCAGATTTTCCCTGCGTTGCAGCTTTGATCCACATGGCACGAGGGGCTTGTGTCAACAGTCTTGTGTTTCAGCTGGAGGCACGGCAGACCGCCAAGATGTCATTGAATTAATTTCAGGGACAGCTTTACCACTTAGAGGTGCTGTTACCCACCACATCCTCAATCCCCCCCCCCCCCCCCCCCCCCTCCCTCCCCCCCTCCAAGGTAGCCAGCATCCTGAGAGACAGGTGAGCACCCATATATATGTACATGGCTACCAAGCATGTAGTTCCAGGAGGTTTAATGCTGAAGTCGTATGTGTGCTTTAAAAGTATTACATGTTAATGTAATCTAAATTATTAAATTTAATGACAGGAAGGAAGTGGGAAATATTTGCCTAATAAAAGAAGGGGAGAAGAAATTCCAGTGACAAGAAACTGACTGAATTATAAAAAGAAGGAGAATCAGATACAAACATCCTCATAGCTGCTGTTTTAGAGTGATTGTGTAGCACTTAACTAACAAAATAATAAAAAATGAAATAAATAAATATTTCAAAAAAGATAAATGGATCATAAATTATAAAGGAGACTTGGTGGCAAGAGATTGGCTTACTGGTAGATGTCTTTTCGCAGCACAGTGCGGGTCAGCGGGTTATCAGCCTGAGGAGCCATACTGAGGGAGCCTAGCTTCAACACCAAGGTGTCTTCCTTCTTCATGTGGGAATCTACCAGGACACATACAAATACACAGAACACAAAATTAACCACTTACAAAGGAGAAGAAATGGTTTGATGCAGAAAAATATATATTGCTGATTTATAAAAACAAATGAAGTCAAAGCATATGATAATTGATACTGGCAGAATTCATTAGTGTTATTATTTTTACAGTAATAAAGGTTTTAATCAGACCTCATTATATATACTGTACTATTCTGTCTCATGTATCTTTGCATTCCGTTGTGGAGGCTCTATAATGTCTTTAAACAAAGTAATTCTCTAACCTGACCCAAGCTGTTTGTCTTGTGTCCCAGGGCAGAAGACCCTGATCACACTTGTGTTGATGTAGATGAGAGGAAGACATCGAGAGGTCAACGTGTGGCTTCTCATTGGCTGACCTGCTGATTTCCCACGCTCTCTGTAGCGTCTTGGTACCTTCGCCTGAAAATTTATGAAGCCAAAAGTACAGGTGATGTATTCAGAAGATCAAGGTTAGCTGGCCTCTTAAACTGCATCAAATTATTTGAATTGGCTTATTTTTTTCCAATATATTTCATCTATTAATGTTAAAACTGATTAAAAATCATCAGGATTTCAATTCCTGTGCCCAATACTTTTTATAACTATATTACAAAAGGCTACTTAAATGAAAAGACATTTGTTATGCCGTTTATTTCCCATATGGGCCCAGCGTTAACAAACTTCACAGTTATTAGAACTGACAGACATTTTTTGCTACCTGGAACACTCCTGCTACAGTGGCCAGTAAGGGACAGGACAGAACCACATCAAACGGCTGGGCTGTCAGCAGGATTTCTCTCAGGTACAGCGGCGAGCTGTCTGCCAGAGGATCAGTGGTCACCTGCTGATTGGCAATGGTAGCACTGCTGCGGGCTGGCCGCTCAGGCCGAGTGGTGAGTTTATGACGGACATTTTTGGTGATAGCTTGCGTGTAGGTGATTGACAGAAAGCCGTGCTGCTGGTGAGAGCCCTCCAGGACTTTAGCTGCCGTCTGGCCAGCGGTAAGACAGGACAAATCACACATGAGCGATATCACACAGGAGTCACACGCAAATAAAATTCATTGTTTATTGTTTTGACTAATTTTGTAGGTAAAGGTTAAACCAGAATAAAAATAAATGAATAACTTCTTGAGCTATTTTTCTCAGATCGCATTTTAATTTGAAATATTTTTTACCAAAAAAATTCAAGAGAATCACGTTGGAATCAATGATCTATTTAGTTTAGAGGATTAGATTTACACTTTCCCTTTCAATTTCTGAAAAACCTGACATCACTTTTTCAGATATAGCTCAAAAAGCATGCAAAGCTTCCATTTTATTACTTATTTGAAAAACAATTATGGGGTGAAAACAATTAAATACAGAGTACCTCTGAAAAAAGAAGTTTCATTCTAAATGTTTAATGATTAAAAGACAAGCTGATTGATTATAGGCATCAAGGTAAAGTGCTACAACATCCAGTAACAGTGGATTAAATAGCTGCTGACAAAAGGATTCATTAACTGATCATTTTCTAAGTTCTACACCCTTTTAGGAGACTTCCTATTAAACCTAAATAAATACAAAGAGACCCAAATAGTGATGTTCAGACTATCTACCTGATCTATTCCTCAGAGACAAAGTGCTGTATGTGACTTTTTGTAGTTATTTTAATTACTTAAACTGTTTTTTTATCTGTTGTTGTTCATAGAACGTCAGTTTTGTACTGTGCTGGTTTAAAAGCATATTTAAAATTGATTTACATCAGAAGCCTTCGATTCTGAAACACCTCTGAGGAACATACAGAACTCTATTAAGCCACTGTTGATGGAGGAAAAAAAAGAAGAGCGGGATTCTTACAGGAGAGAAAAAGCCAGAGAAGTGGCTGAAAGACTCTTGCTTGCTGACGGGTCGAACCAACACAGTGCGTCTGTTCAGCTTGTCAGTGCAAGAAAGGACCACTCCTCCACAGCCGCCCGAGCTCCGAACACCCTCCTCCATACTGGAGGGAAGGAGAGAAAGGAGATGCAGAAAAGAACAGAGGAGAAGTCGTCACACAGAGAGGGCAGAAAAGATGAGGAAAAAAAGCTATAACTAGAAGAAGATAATTAAATATAGAATAAACTGATTAAACCCACAGGAAGCTGCTCCAGCTTGAACCAACTGAAGTATTACATTGTCATGGTCTTATACTATCCAGCAATAAAGATGTTGAAGCAACTGTTTAAGTTGTGTTTTGAATGAAAAGTACACAAGGTACCCAAAGCACTTTAAAAAAACGAAGATTCAAAAGTTTTCTTTGCTTTAATGTTTAATAATTTCAGTTTCTATTCATTATCATCTGACTAAACTGCATAATTATGGTCAAATCTGTGCTAACTGACACATTTTCATTTGCTTGCCAGTATAAGACCATCACCAGAATGAAATTTGTCAACAAGAAAAGGGAATGCCCATGTTTTAGTCTCCTCCAGCAGACACAGAGAAGAAAGGCTCTCAATATTTTTCATTGGTTTGATTATTCAGCTAGTCAGAATCACTGGAGAGACAGGTGAGTGTTACACCATGAGCAAAATTTAATTCTGTGATTATATTTCCACCTGTTTTGATGTTATTAATGTGTTCATCATAGCCAAACACAATATTTTGTCATTTATCTTCCTTTAGTTTCCTGTCTCTCCAGCACGAGAAGAGATAAGTGACCTTGATTAGGAGCAATAAGATGGCGAGGCGCAGTATAAAGAGACCTAAGGCTGCCATAGCTGTTCTGAGATAGGCAGAGGCCTCACCACAGATGTCTCCTTGCACTGCAGAATGAGTCCTTCATAGGTGCCACAGTGCCAGACCTGCCCTGGCCTGGAGAGAGACACAAGGCCCATCTTAAAACAGTACCTGCGATTACTCGTGTTGCTGTGCCAGGGCCTGAAAATGTCTCATCAATGGCAAAATACAAAAGTGAACCACAGGCCGATGCTAACATTTTTATCAACCTTTGAGATACTAGAGTTACACACCCCTATAAATTTTATATACTAAGAATATTTGATCTTTTCATTTATTACTATAGCCATACATAAGAAGCAGAAACCACAAATAACATGAACGCAGACATAACAACACAACAATTACCATTCTCAATTTGCAGTACCACAAAAAAAAAAAAAACAAACATAAAAAACTACCCCAAATCTGGAGAATGTGAAACACACACAAACAGTATCAAATGGTGCACAATACATTATGGCAAAATGCTTCGCACAGTGGAAATGGTTCAATACCATCAGCATCTTTCCTTTTAGTAACCCTCTCACTCACCTTGCCCACCTCTCACTTCATTACACCCCATTAGTATACTGAGAGTTCAGCGAGAGAGGAATGGTCCCAGCGGTGAGTGTGTTTCTGTGTGTTCCCTGCATTGTTACATAGTGTGCATGTTCTTTCTTTGCACACTTGTGCGAATATATCTTTGTAATCTGCTCTCTCACTTGTGAGAGTAACTAATCGACACACGGACCCCCCACAGCTCCTCGTCTCTCTTTTCTCCCTCTAAGCTTCCATCCAGTCATCCTTCGCTGCCTCCTATTTGTAGAACAGCTGGAAGACATCAGCTCCAATTTGCGTGAGATGCTCAACAGAGTGAATATGGGTGCACTGTATCTCGGGAGCATCTCTGTGCAACAGTTAAATGTACGTCTTTCCGACAACATGGCAAATAGCCTTACAGAGTCTACCACTCTGCCGCCTTTTTGCCTTCATCTCACTTCAGTTTCCCTCCTCAGCTTTATAATAAGTGAGCCCAGTACCGATGAGGTGCAACACCCACCTAATTTGTCCTCCCTACAGACTACTTCTGTCATTTTCTTTCCCTCCTGCTCACTTTTTCTGTCTAACTCCAATTTTGATACAATCACGAATTCAGTTATATATTTACCTCCCATATTTACTTGCCCTATCTAACTTTCCATTCATTTTCCAGCAGTGAGATAGCTAAGGCCAGATGAGGCATTTTCTCTGTCAAGCTGGATCTAATCTAACCCACTGCACACAAATAACCTGGGTTGGGTGATGAAATACCAAACAATTATCTGTTCAGAATGATTAATATGGACTCCACTGGATGTGGGCTCTCTTGTATTTGTGGATGACAGGGATTAGATTGGGCCCGCAGCCCAGAGGTCCTCCACTGTGTCCTAAACAGCCATGACTGTAACCTGGCTTGGATAATGAAGTGCTTCTGCCTGCCAGAACATTGTTCAGTGAAAGTGTGTTGGGACCATGTTGTTTAATTCACATTAAACTGAAATAACCTATGAGAAAATTGACTTATTATCTACTTAGGAAGGCATAGAGGTCTAGTAAAAAGATTAGGCTTGGCGCTGCCTCAGAAGCAATTAGACACACACCTGTGGAGAGCAGAACCGCACGATATAATGACCCAAAGCACCTTCACTCTCTAAAAATGTCTAACCGCTGACTTGGTCCTGGCTTAAACTGTTACTCAATACTGTACAGAACACATGTGGCCTGACGGAATATAAATTAACCAGCTACAGCAAAACAGGGAGGTCTGTGAGACGCCTGTTAGACAGTCAGGTTCACAGCCAAGGCAATCAACTCAGTCCCTCTTTGACCTGTAGTGACATGCCCAAGATCCAGATAAGATGATTTTAAAATCTGGCAAATCAGCATCGATAGCTATTATCATATCGATGGTGAGACCGTTGATTGCTAATGATGGGGTCCAGTACAGGCTCAGGGCCCATGAAGATCAATCTCTCTTTTGCTGTCTGGCTCGATCAGAGCATAAGACACTTACAGGGGTGTATCTACACCGACACTTATGAACACACACTGCAAAATACACACAAAAATAGTCTGCCCGCTGGATGCAACATGCAGCAGATCGCTGTTTCATTATCTCCTCAGACAGAGACGGGGGGAATTGCCTCCTGCTAAGCGGTCTCTTCCCAACAGAACAAGACTTCAGGCACGTACAAAACATGCCTTTGGAACTGCTGAGTTTATCGCCGAGGTATGAGATCGTAGCACGGAGAGAGAAAACTAAGGATTTAGACACTGAAAATAACGTCCCTCTTCAATTAATGGGAGACACATGTATGTGGGGCATGGGAAAAAATCTGTACTTTCATTTCAAGCTGCTCTATGCTACAGTATTTTCTTTCATCATTTCAGAACCCAGAGCTAAATTAGCCCATTGTGACTGTAACTTGACATGGGGAGAGATTACCATAAAGATGCAGTGGAACGTCGCCCAGTGGTTTTCCTCCCCTAACAACGTGTTAATGTTTCTGTGAATCAATTCAGACACCGCAGACAGAAAGAAAATGACTGACGGACTGACTGAACTACCGCTCTGTGAGTCAGAGTTGGGCCGGCCCAGAATCCATTCCGCGCGTCTATCTAGTCAGTCGGTCCATCTGTCTGTTAGTCTGTGGTCAACACCACAACAGCTGTCTGGAAAGACAAGGACGTTGAGGCGATAATCCAGAAAATTATATGAGCAGAAGTGGGAACAGACCAAAGTGGCAGTACTGGTGGTAAAAGTGTGTGTGGGATTGCAAAAGCACAAGCGTAAGGGGGCTGCATGGTGTCCTGGTGGATAAATGTGGGATCCCAGGTTTTACTGCAGTTGAGTCTACATAAATTACTTACAACATTTACTACAAAAGCTTGCAGGCTAAAAATTTGTGGGGGGGAAAAACCTATACAGACCTATCCAGGGAAAAATCAACAAAGCTCCTTAGTAAGATGTCAACAACAGAACAGAACATCAGATATCCTTGCTGTAAGGTGCCGGGGGTTCAGGCTTTTCCTTTAATTTGCTCTGTCTCTTTACATGGGGTAGATCCCTTCGTACCTGCATATGTAGTGGTCGATGTTGAAGCTGCCAACTTTACATTTGATCTTTGTATAGACATCTTGGACATCCACAGAGGCACTCAGGTCTTCTAGTTCACTGATGACGCAGATCTCTGGCAGAAAGACAAAAACAAAAGAGAATATAATATAATAATAAAGACATACATTTACCAAGAAGCTCAAATTTGTATCAACTCTTAGTTTGCAATATTCTGTGGCCAGCCTAGCACTTCACAAACAGGCATTACAGCTGAACTTGGACTGCATGAGAGGAAGTTTAATCTGTGCGAGTGAATTTCATTAGCCTATCCAGGTCTTGCCTTTGGCCATAATCCTGCTGTGGTCAGTTCCTGCACAGTGGATGCTCAGTGTGTTTTTGAAGCTAGACCAGTGTTGCTGATCAAGACTGAAGCCACACAGATATACACACACACACACACACACACCCAGAAAAATGTGCAAACGCATGCAGCATTTGTATTGGTATGCCTGGCTGTGTTTCAGTGCTCTGTTTGTATTTCAGAAGGCAAAGCATCTTCTCAGTTTAACACGATATCCAACTGGCCCCAGAACCCTCAATCTGTCTTAATGAGGAAAGAGAGGGTGAATGTGTATTTACACAATATTGAAAAGCCTGTGGACTCTTCTGTGTGTATTCCTAAGGTTGCATGTGTGTACCTCTGAGCACCTTGTGTGCAAACAAAATTCACCCACTGCAGGCAAAGTGAGTAAGGTTCATAGAAGGACTGATTAACTTTGTACTGAACCGAGCTTGTGAGCTTAACTGTTGAGTCGCTCTCATTGTTTCCACTGAGAAAGTCCCACAATCACAGACTAGCTTGGGAAATTGGACATTGTACATCTGAAACTATGGTTGCTGTTGTACTGTTGCCTTGTGGTAATTCTGAGAAATGTAGATGTTCCTAATAGCTTATTAATATTGAAACACAAGGCTTGTCAGCTTTATTGTGGATACCGCGTGGAAAAAAAGCCTCTCCCAAGTTGTTTGATACTCAAAAAGTCATAGTCTCCAACACAGTGCTGATATTGATATATGAGTTTTCTAAACCCACCCTGTGAGAGTACTGGAAACCCTTAGTCCCTTCATCTTAGAATGGCTCATCTTGAAAGGCAGAAAGTGTACCACTGATTTGTGCCTTCAGCAAAAGCCTCTAAACACTCACGCTTCAATTTCTACCTCTAAACTTCCAGCACATAAAAGCATAACATTATACCGGAAAACCAATACGTCTGGAACGGCTATTTTTCCATTTCTCTGGAAAGACAAGAATGTGATTTCCTTTGCAGCTGAAAAACATTACATCATAACAGTTTTTCGCAGTCTTATATGTGGTTTATCTCCAAGAATGCATTTGTGATAACAAGCGTCTAAAAAAAAAAAAAAAAACTGCATGTGCATAATTGTTGCTTTCAATTAAATACTTAATGTGCTGCACACAGAAAATCCACGGGTAAGATCGTTTTGCAACTCAGATGGCACATATTAAGCCAAAATCCAAAGTAATGCCTATTTAGGATGTCTTTAAATCAAACCATCTCTGTGAGGTCCTCAAAAACATTCCATTTCCACTATTAAAGACCTTAAGCTGGGTGATCTGGTTGGCAGATGCTAAATATTACAGCCACCAATTAAAGGTGAATCTAGCCTTTCATCGCCCCAGTAAATTTAAAGGGACAAAGAGGCAGTTCGCTTGGGATTCATCACCCATTTATTTATTTATCTTTCCCCTCCACCCCCCTCCTCTCCAGCTGCCTTTCCCTTCTTAGAGCTTAACATATGACTGAGAAAGCAGGCGGGCACCGATCCTTTTAAGTGTTAATATATAAAACCTTTGAATACTGTTTTGCTCTCATACACAGCAAAATGAAACTTTTATTTTTCTTTTCGCCTGTCCCGTTTGGTTCTTTTGCCATCAAACTGAAGCATTTTCATGAAAAACCTTCCCCCTCTTTTACACTTGTTTTATTGTATAATTTCGATAACATTTTAAGGAGCTTGGAAAGAAAAGCATCTGGACTCAGGGTAGTCCAGATGCTTAATCACCCTGCCTAATCACACAAGCCAAGGTGTAAAAACGGGTGTGGGTCACAATCAGCCAAGGTTTCGGGTGACCTAGCCCCACCCTATCATGTGACTTTCTGAGGTCAAATGGCCCACGATGTGAGTGGGCATTAAGGCATCTGAAAAGGGATCGCAAAACTGGATTATAGATGGCAGACAGTTGGTGTTGTAAACCACCGCCTCTGTTCAAAGATGGTCGTCTACAGTGGACATAGATGGCTTCTTTCACTCCCCTTTCAAACCATCTGTCCAAAATGTGAACATTGGCATCCTCAAAAGAGGATGTCCTTTGTCCTTTAGATGTAGATGAACAGCCGAGTCTTGTCGAGGTGAGTCATCTGTTGTGCGTTTATGAAATGGCTGTTTGATCTCTCCAGTGTAGAGGTCTGAGCATTCCTCGCTACACTGTACAGCATACACTACGTTGTTAATTTGGTATTTGGGATGAACTGAAGAAGCTTCTCGGCTGAGAGGTGAAACGTCTTCAAGAAAATTAAAGAAGTCAAGACGCTTTTCTTTCTTCTTTCAAAGCTCCTTAGACTACGATGAGCTGGATGATTGAGAACCTTCACAGACATTTTTAATAACAGTTACTAAACATGTTTTTGTGTAGTCGGATGTGGTGCTGTTAATGCTAATGCTCCCCTGCTTCTTTTTCAGCTATTTAACACACACAGACAGACATCTAACACATATCATGTGTTTAGAGCAGAAAGTCATTAACTTAACACCTAAAGTTTGCAACATTCAGCAGAGAATTGATGTTAAGGTCAGTTACCTGTCTTTTTGGCAGTGGGATCAGGAGCAAACAGTTTAACTGTGACCTTGGGCAACATCCACTGCATCCAAAGGCTGACCTTCCCACTGGTTCCACCAATGCTGCTAGTTTTCTGCTCCAGTGTCACCGTGTCTGCAAACGGACCGTCATCTCCTGCAGTCACCGAGTCGCCCTAGAGAGCCAAAGCAGAACTGTTTTGTTGGACAGAATAAAATGGTAACCAGCCAGCAAGCTTGAGGACCATAATGTAATTCACACATTAATATTGAATTCTGATGTTTGTCCAATAAATCTAGTACAGATAAGGAGAGAAATTCCTGTCACTTAAAATGTCAATTAGCCAATTACAAAGCACATTTCAGCCAATATACTACATAATTTGCTAAAAGATATAACAACTAAACACAACCAAATAAGAAGAAGAAAAAACTCAAAGAGCATTTGACTTAAAATTCCTGTTTGTTTCCCATCATCATCGAGGACTGTCTGCTTGAGTGCATGTGTTTGTCCATGTGTTTGGTGAATGTGTATGTTTGAAAGTGTTGTCGCTGTGCATGTAGCCATAACAAAGCAACCACCAAATATTGAGCCTTTTAGTGCATAGATGACATCAGTGTCTGGTGAGCAGAACCCCACGCAGAACAGAGAAACGTGTGTATGTCGGGAGGTGGGTGGGGGGGTGCATTGTGCAAAGCTGTCACCGGTGTTAACCCCAAAGTAAGCCACCAGCACCCACATGGCCTCCTTTCACTCAAGTGCACCAGGACACACACGTCTTGCAGCCTGGGAGAGAATGGGAAGTGAAGACCGGAGGTGGGGGCGGGGGGGGGGGGGGGGGGAGTGAAGCTGAAAAGCAAGCAGGATGCGGTGGAGCAGGATGCCTTCTGTGAGCTCTCAACTCCTTACTGGGGATTTGGCAATTCAACGAAGATGACAGCACTGGGGATATTTTTATTTCTCAGTCTCTTCCTGGTAAATATGTTTTCCAAACGTGTACAGTATCTGTGCGGCTCGCTTGGAAAGTGAAAAGCCTACAAACAAACAATATTGCAATTAGGAGTTTCATTTTTTCCGCAGCTTCTCCCATCGCAGTGTGGTAATGACAGATTGTGTCATGGTTATCAACCGTGGCTCTGTTTGGTGAGGAGGTTATCAACCATCTCAATTAGAAACCCCACAGCTGCTATGCTGATTACAGTGTTGTAAAGAGGATCCAGATGAGGAAACTATGTCCTCTTTCCACAGCTGGGGGGAGGGATGAGGGCGCGAAACTAATTTGCAAATTTAATTTAATCACACAGTTAAGGCTGGTTGACAGCAGAGCATGATAAGAACGGATGACAATAATATAAATAAATTAAGGATTATGTCGATTCAAAAATAGATGCAACGTCACAGTGTATGGGGACCACTAGGAACTGATGAGAAGCATGTGCTTCACACACTAGTTCACACTGTAAGAAAAGGAAAGCAACAAAACACAGGCGTGAACTAATCTAAGAAGATGAGGATTTAATTCCTACCTTTGATAAAATAGCTATACATACACTTATGTAACTAAAAAAAAACAATCAAACCCACTGAAAATCGGGAACTTAAATACCATTATTATTGCATAAATGCCACAGTGCTAACTACACTAAATCTCTTTGTGTTTAATTTACTTAAATAATGACTCTAAAAGTATCATTAAGTGTCTTCATCAAGCTAATCTGTCAAGCACATATGTGAATGTGTGTCCGTCTTTCTGAGTGTGTAATATCGCTGATTGGCAGTGAGTAATATGAGACTAGCAGTAATGGTGTTCAGTCAGTCTCAATGAGAGATATTCTGGTGTCAACTGCCATTTGGGGACTAATTATTGTTGAGATGAAGTCAAAATATGGCTCTCTGTGTGTGTGTGTGTGTGTGTGTGTGTGTGTGTGTGTGTGTGTGTGTGTGTGTGTGGTTGGGATTGTTTAGTTTACAGTTCTAACCATTTGGTAGGATTAGTCTCTGTAATATCATGTGTGGAAACAGGAGCCAGTTGCTGGCGCTGTGGGAACCAACCACCATGTACTGCAGCGTGGTTGTGTGCGAGCATTGGACACTCGACTGCTTAAAGCTTCCAGGCCAGAACTACTGCTGTCATCTTTAGAAAGCTTCTCCTCGTGTAAACCACAACAGTCACAAGTAACAAGTAATTATGAGCATTTTAATGTCATTCTTTTCTGCCATGTCAAATTCCATGAAAAAAGTACTGTCTATATATTATAAAACATTTAGTACATGTACTGTCATTTTTAAACAAGGGGGAAATAAGTTAGACTTTAACTATACAACACATATTAAAAACATCTTTATTTTTAAGGGTGAAAAAGGGGAATTCAAAAATAAAAATGATATATCTTTTTTTTTTTAAACTGACAAACAAAAAAAGCCAGGGTAAAAGTTATTTTTAGTGTCTTATCAAAGTGAGGTCTTGGTGTGGTTTTGGTGAAGGTGGGCTCTGCTACGTCCCTGAACTGCCAGATCAGGGCCCCAAACAATCACACACTTTCTAGAAGTATTTTCCCACACCTCCGCAAGCCAAGTTGTAAAGTATACAGTTTAATTCCTGGGCCTCTGTGCTATAAACGGGCTGAGGATCCGGGTTTATTTTCTCTGCAGAGTTTGTCTTTGCTCATCAGAGAGACCCAAACATTGGAAGACAACAGCAGGCTGGGAAGTGTCAAAGGAAGAAGGAAAAGGATGATTTTGAAAAAAAAAAAAGAATTAAAAAGAGAATGGCTCAGGCACAGGTGGAAGGATAATTTGAAGGAGAGGAAAAGGAAACTTTCAGACTGAAAATAGCACAGAAAGAAATAAGAGTGCTGCTTGATACCACTTTAGATAGAGAAGCAGTGAAGAATAAGAAGAGGGAGAGCAGAATGCTTGGGGGTACATGGAGGAAAGACAGAATAGGGTGACAAGTAATTACAGACATGGAGAAAGCAAAAGAAGAGAATCTGGATCGTTGACTGCTAATGGTAGACATGTCTGCTTTCTCTTTGCCTCGTGGTGCTCGAATAATGCTTAAAACACAGTGGCAGTGTTTCCAGAAATCATTAATTGGTTAAACTTTTAAACCTCGTTGTGACCAGTTTCATGCAGGAACTATTTACTTTCTAACAAACAACTCCAGCAAAACTTAGCAGAAGTTACCCCCTTGGAAACTTTAACACTGTCGCTTTAATGCAGTGAGTCATTATTAGAGAATCATCGCTCCTAATAGTGCAGGTAAACTACTGGTGGTCAGGCGAGCCACACAAGTTGGCGACAAAAGTTGTAAAAAAAATCTCAACAGATTAAAATCACCATCAGAGGAAAGAGAGCTAAAAGGTACGATGAACAGAAAAGTGTGGCGAAACAATAAAACGGCTGAAAGGGGAATGTCTGTTTATTAAATACTATGCTGTGTAAATTAATAAATACTAGTAGAACACTTGTTTACAAAATACAGAAGTATGAATAGATTGCTTTATATTTTTACACAAATGGGGAAGAAAATATCTGGGAGGACAGTAGGGCAGAGGTTTTTGTGGGTGTAATGTGAATGTAGCTAGAGAAAGAAAGGGTGGGGTGTTGGGGGGAGACTGCCGCCACTACTGCTGAGACTTATCAAAACAGCTCCTACATTCTTGCTCAATCACTCGGCCTCCCAGAGGACTAAACACTTCTACCAGTGTTTGTACTTAGGTAAACAGTGACAAGTGGGCTGTCAGGGGCCACCGTGGCCTTGCTATAGAGGCACTATACCAGGTTCTTCCCAGTTCTACTGAACTGCTGCCACTTCTCCAAGTTCCACAAATGACGCAAGAACACCCACATGTCGATAGCAAGGAAACAAATGTAGGCACAGATGCACACTGACATATGAAACACTTTTTTTCATAAGCATGTACACGCTATTGCCTCTTAGGCCAGTATGGTGGTTGTATTGCGATCCCTGGGGGCCCACAGTGGTGACAGGCAGCTGCTGGTCGAACACTATTATAGCCTAGACTAGTTTCCACTATGCCAACACTGACCCGCACTCACTATCATTTTTATAAATGCTATATTTATGCTTCACAAAAACACACATAGACATATTATCCAGTGTCCTGGTGGCCCCAAGGCCATGGATCCCCAGCACTGATTGCTGCTGCAAGAGTATTACACAGCAGGAAAAACTCCTGCCACATTAACTAAAGCTGGGATAACTGCCACAACCATCTAGAGACAAAAGGGAAAAAAATTATATTTGAGGCTACTCCCTAAGAAAATATGACTTTAATAGCCTTCGTTATTGCACATGCATATGCACTGCTACATTTCAAACTTATGTCTGGGTTTGATTTTTAATCTGAGTAAAAAAATGTAACAACAGGTAACTATTTTCCCCCAGTTAAGAGGCAAGTTTATCCTCAATCAAGGCTGAGCTTAAACGAATCAAACAGCACTCTCTGCCTAGCCTGGAGTATAAAACCTCACTGAGTAAGAAAAAATCATGTAAGAAACACAAGCAGTGATTTATACTTTTCCACCTCTAAAATTTTTCCAGAAACAAAACATTTTTTGTCACGTGTGTTAAGACTGACTCAGCTACTCATAACAATAAAATAACAATATTTGCACTTAAAATTGTAAATCAGCACCAGAATTATGTATACAACAATGGCTTAAATGGCATTTGTTACTGCATGACTCACAGCAGCTAGCTGAGAAAAGATGGGTGCTGGCAGGCTGTCATTAGGTCGCATATTAAAAAAGTAACACAACATTAAAGCTGGAACACTGATTCTGACAAAGGCAAAGTTCATGAGTGACTAAGCCAGTGCTATGTATGGACAGACATTCAACTGAATGAATGAGTGAATGAAATAATGGACCATTTCATGTGTTTTTTCCCCCCGATTATGAAAAGAGGTTTGTCTGGATGAAAAAAAAACCAAAAACAGTGTAGATGAGCAGATGATTCCCATAACTCATATAAACTCTGAATTGACATAATAAAAAGTGTAACTGTGAGAAACTCCAACCTCAGTGGGGGAGCCAAAGTCTGCAGAAGGACTGCAGGTGCTGGTGTCAGGCAGGGCGGTGCCAGCGCTGCTGCGTACAGGGGAGGATGGAGCGGCACCGGCAGGCGGATCTGGGATGTTGGACGTCTGACGCAAAATGCCATGCCTCTGGAGACGAGCCCACGTTGAGCTCCAGCTGAGGAAGAGCTCATACAACAACTGAACCTGGAGGGTGAACCAAGCAGAGATAAACAGAGAACGTTAGTTTTGTATTTTGTAATTATGGTTGAAAACAATTATAAAGACAGTCTACCAGCGAAACAATTTTTGGTTTCTCTGTTTGGGGGGAAAAAACACTCATTTTGAATGGGAAGTGAGGACTGTTTATCACTATGTTGCATCATCCGCTTGTTTAACAGCACTTGTTTGGAAACTGAGAACATATTAAACACGTATCATTCAGTTTTCCCAATTAGCTTCTATACTCTGAAAAGTATTCTGTGCCAACTGAGTGCCTCAAAAGATAACCCTAACACACCACAAGTAGTCAAAACCAAATTCAAATGTATATTTTTTTTTGCCAAGGTCTGACTCAAACAGCTGCACTGGGGAGTTCTCATGTAGTTCTGACTTCTGAGGCCATTACCATGATTTGGCTTGGCAGCTTTGTTGTTATGTGACACTAAACCTAGTAAAAGCTGAGAGAGAAGGAAAGGGAGAAAGAGGAAATATTAGCCAGAAATGGACTTCTATCATTCTCATTCTTTCACTCTCTGACTTAACATACTTCTGTACTTGTCACTCAGAGAGGCCTCGTTTCTCAAAAATGATGTAAAACCTATGCGTTGGTGTTTCTGTTCGATGGGTCACACTTTGCGAGGCGCAGCATGCTTACACACGTGCTTCACTGTGCAATTTGTTATCCATAACAACAAAACTTCCAAAGAAACACCCTCAGAGGAAAGTTAAATTCTGTCATCAATTTCCTGCTAAAAACTCACCACGATTAGGAAAAACTGAAGGCTCTGCGTCAAGTGTTCTCAGCTATTTATCATGTGTTCGCATTGAAAAGAGCCTTAGCTTTAAACAACAACAAAGCCAAAAAAAAAAAAAAAAAAGAGTGGAAAACATGAGACGAAAGCAGGGGAATGTGATGTGATGCTTTCGGTTATTCATGCATTCACTTGGTGCTTTTTAGGAGGAAAGAAGGGAGAAAAGCAACACGCTTTCACAGTGAGCTAATTTCTGGATTTCAAATGCTTCGCTTCTGCAGCCAGCTAAGCCCGCAGCCCCCACCACTGAGGGTCCCTTAAACTTAAAGGTGCACAGGCACATGAGCACACATACGAAATAGACTCTGAGCACATTTTTACTCTCAGAGTCTCGCTCGCACACATGCTCTCCTGTTAGCGCACACATTGCAGGGAGGTCTTCCACAAATAATCATAAATCAAATTAGAAGCACCACAATACATTACAGCTGCACCATTTCAAACATGTCCAGGAAGAGCTGCTACGCCGATTCAGCCGCTGTCCAGGGACAGGGCCAACAGCTGTTTGCCATACCCAACCAAACTGCACTGCCGGCAGGGGAGGTACGGCACCGTGCGCCCTTCTCTGAGAGTTGGGGCCTGGAACTCCAATCAAGCACAACAAGGCCTACTGCACTCAGTAGCAGATGTGGAAGAAAAGACTGAAGACTGCTGAGCAAAGGGGGAAAAAAAAGGGAAAATGTGTGCACAGTGAGATCAACACGAAAATGAATGACAGGGTTGTTACGTGACCTCTGTATTAGCATCTGGGATAAAGACTTGTCCTTAATTTTACGATGAAACCTAAGCAGAGCTTGAACTCCTTTCCATCCACCCTTTCATCATTGATCTTCATTCTTCATCTCCTACCTTCCCTCTATTATTTACCCTGTCCTATGTCAATTTGCTGCTGCTGATACTTCTGCTTAGCAGGGTTAGACAGTTTAGCTCAGCTACTGCTATTAGGGTAGGTTGGGCCATGAAAAACATGCACATACACACACGCTTACATGAGCTTATAATACAGATGCAACATTTCATGAGTTGGGGAACATTTGGAGGCCTGGATTCTCCAAAGGCCTGTCATCTGCAGATCAGGAGGCCTGTTAGGGTGCAGTACTACAAACTGGAGACTGAACAGAGGCTTCCAACAGTCATTCATAAAAACACACAGATGGAGAGGGACAGGACAGCATGCAGATGGCGAGTGTTTGTATCCTTTTATCTAGGAGCAGTTTATAGAGAAACTTCACAAAAATGACATATTGTTGAGTATGTGTGGTAACTCTTGTGTACACGGGAACAGGTGTGTGTATGTGTGCATATCTGTTCATTGAAATTCTGTACAGTTATGTGCCAAAGGTTAAAGCAAACAGTTGCTGTGTGTACGCTCGTTCCAAGGTGGTCCTGATAATGTTAAAGCACAACTAGTAACCCCAACTTTCAGACAGCCAGTCAGTCAGTTTGTTGAAGTAATATGGAGACGTTTAACTCCTCCTGTCCAGACTAAAAGGCATACAAGTGTCATATGGACTGCATTGGTTTCTCATTGCTCACACTTTTGCGGACGTGGTTGAATCTATATACCTGCACAATCCAAAATTCATTAGGAAATTTGCATCTTCACGTGTACTGTCACAGTCACAGATAAAAATACAAAATACGACTACGATACTAGTTGCTACCTGTGAAAACGCACCACGGTGTTTGCTTGAAGGCTCGACTGTTTCACCACACTGTCTAAAAATACTTTTGTTAGTGCTATGAAGTAATCCATCATGTAATGGAAATGGAAAATCTGACTTAATGTGACAAACATGCAGCCGAGTAGCCGTGGGGAAATTTAAGGGGCCAAATTTGTTGCTTCTATTTGTTTACTTTAAATGTATTAATATCTCAAAATCAGCGCTGTGATAATTTATTTGTTTTGAAACGGCAGATGTAATTTTACCCCCAAAATCCAACAATCATTGTACTTATTGTACAGTAACTGTGCAGCATTCTGACAACTCCATATATATTCCCCCAGATGGCAACGCTAATTAGAAAGACGATCAAGTAGTGTGAGGTCTCTTTTGTTCTAGCGAGGGTGGGGTTGCTCTGGCAGCAGTTCTTAAAAAGCTGCAGTGAGACTTGAAACTGCATTAGCTTATTACCCCCCTCAAGTCAGAAATTTTGCACAGAAGAGGGAGGTGAGCAGATGGGACAACAGAGCAAAGGAATTACGATTTTTTTTTTATTATAATGGCATCCAAAAACTAATAATGACTCATCATATAATCACAATAAGCCTCCCCGGCTTTGCCAGACACCAGCAGCATACTTGACGGGGAGACCAGAGAAGCAAGAAAAGAAACTTTCCCTCAGTAAAGTTCTTCTCATCTCTGGGAAACTTTTCACCGCAAGCAGATTAAGGCCTTTAATTCGTTTCTGGTACCAATTCCCCTCAATATCACCATGGGTCATCACTGTGGTCGAAGACATTTAACAGTGTGACCGCTCTAAAGGTTGACCCAATTAAGTGTTTACAGAGGAACTTAATTCAATACAGCTAATTCAATTGTGAAAAAACAAAACGTGTAATGGTACATGTAGATGTGATTCTACGAGAGAAATGAAAAACAACACAGGGACCTAACTGGGAGACAAACATGTTCCGTTTGCAGTACGTCCGTATTCATCACAGTCTCACTAAAACATAATAACATGCTGTAAAACAATGATGGTGAGTACTGCAATCCCTTACTCTTCTTGACTGAGACCTCAAAATGTTTTACCAAAACAAACAAGGCAACACTCTCATGTTTACACTTCCATTTTCATGAAAATTATACGAGTTCAGAAGATGAGGCAGTTTGTTTACTGGACTCAATCTATATCAGAAAATCATGCGGAGGCAGGATCTTCTTGCCAGGGTTCGTGCGTTCATATTTCAGGAAAGTTTACAAGGGGATGATTTGTATAAATATACATGTAATTCTAATGACTACTTTGTGACTGCAAAGACTGTCTGACTGACCTGAGGGTTGGAGCACTTGACGTGGACGGGCTGTAGATCAACATGGAGGCACACTACAAAGGAGTGCCTTGCTTCAGCAGAGCTCTGCAGCTTATGGGATGTGACAGCTAGTGTGGAAGTGCAGCCCATCGGCTCCAACAGGCTCAGGCTTTGCTGCTGCCCCAACAATGTGTATATGCTGAACTGACTCAGGCTGATCGTCCATGGGAAGGCATCACCTGGAGTTAGACATAAAGAAAAAGCAAATGATATATGAAAACAAGTACGTATATTGCAAATGGCAAAGAGATGCAAGGATGACAGACATTATGTGACGTGAGGGCAAAGAGATAAACACTCACTATGGTCTCAGGAAAAATATGTGATTCTGTGTTATCCCATTTAACCTAGGTGTTTCTGATTTGTACATATTGTTCTCCATAAGACACGAATAGACCATCTTTCTACAAATCTGCCATATTGTTTATGCCATATGAAAGGCAACAGTTTTATCCAATATACACGTGTCACACCATAGCACAGAATTCGGCATATTTTGGTCTCTAGAGGTAAGAAGGATTGTGCTGTGTTCCCTTTTTGAGAGAATCTGTCACTTAGATTTATTCGCTGAATATAAATTTGCTAATGTTTCTTCAGTCTAACCACGTCTATTTTCAATATTTGTATAGTTTAAAACTAGTATGAATCATAAGCTATGAGCTAAGGTCTAGCTTGGACTTCTTACAGGAAGAAGCAGCTACTTTTTGCTGTTCCCTGGTCACGAGGGCTCACCACAGCGGGTAGCTCCGTATGTTTCATTTGGCAGAGTGATTTTTTGCTGTACGCTCTTCCTGACACAACCCTAAAAATGATTTATGGCTCCAGCTGGAATTGAACCAGCAACTTTGCCAAATAAATGTGTAAACCACTTCACCACGAGGTCATCACCTGGTATATCGTGCCACTTAAACTTTGCATGTGGAATGCTGTGGATTGGTAACAGCATAAATATATATAACAAAAATGAGAAGCTTGTATTATTTTATTATTTGCAGTTTACGCCACGGTATAACGAATGGTGTTTCCAAATTCTCAGTCAGAATTTGAATCCAGAACCCCTAAACTTGGATTTCACACTCAGAAAGTCGGAGCACCCACACCCATCCCGAGTTAACAATCCAAGATGGTGGCAGTAAAAGTAAAAAGAGGTAAAACTGTAAACTGTATTTGTGACTCAACTAAATAAGCAGAGCACTGACCGGGCTTTATCTTTGAATGCAGCACTGTTTTTAAGGACCCATAATCGAGTATTATATTGTATAGCTAGTGATGTATGAATCGCTCTACCTTGCAAAGAACCAAAACAAATCCTGTTTTTCCTCGCTTTTCTTGGAACAAGCTTACTCAGGAGTGATGTCATTCCCAAGTTCTGAAGTACCTGGGACGTGGGGGCCTTCTTCTCATTTTTCTTCCTTTTTGTTAAAATCCAGCGAGGGCAGCTTTGCCAGATCTTGACAGAGTCTGATTCTAAGATACCTTTAGGAACCCAATTATTTAAATTGTCCACCATATATGGGATCCACAAAATAGACAGTGGTGTGGCTTGAGTAAAAACATTTTTCCAGCACATGAAAAAAAACTTGGACATTACATAACCTTTTACTATTGTGAAATGGAAAACCTGAGAAAAGGAATATTGAATAGTTATTTCATCTATAATTGATTACGCCACATCCATTAACCAGATACACAAACACAGCGGAAATTGAGGCCTAATATTAAATCTGTGAGTCTGAAACAGCATGCAGCACTGGGAGTGCTTGAACCAATGAACTTGCTGACCCTGGAAGTACCATCTTACAGGGATGAGGAACAGGTTCATTATCACAGGGCCACAAAGAGCACTTTTACCAATACGCCCTTGGCAGGCTGCTTTGATCCCGAGCATTGAATATGAGGGATGAAGACCATTTCAAAGAGTAGGAATGAATTACTAAAAGCATGGGTTGTTAATTTTCACTGCAACATTGACAAGGCAGCTGATGTCACTGTTTTTGCTGTCGTTTTTCTTTCTCCTCTGTTTTTTTACAACTGCATGCCCAATGCTGATGTCATTAAAAAGTTTGGAGAAAAGAAGTGTGCCCCCCTTTTTTCTCCTCCTGAAGAGAAAACATTGCTCAACCATCTAAGTGTTGCTTGTGTCAACTCCACCAGGTGTGCACACCACATGTGCACGATCTATCTCTCAAAGTCGCGCTACTTAAGTTTGTTTGTCTTTTGTCATGGTAAATGAGTAGCAGTGGGTCAAAGGTTTGCTCAGTGTTGAAAAGACTCTAATGATGATGAATTGACATTATATATGCTATTACTATTGTGAAATCATACATTTTAATTATTAATAAAAATTAAATGAGTTATTAAGTCATATTTTCTTTCTCACTAAGTGGGATTAAATTCCCAAGATTTCCAATTTTAGCTTATGCATCTATCACCACCAGTGTTTCTAATTTCAGCTTTGAAATCACTCTTTTTGACATCACTGTGTATCTGGGTGTATGTCCCAGAGTATTTCAATAATTCTAATGAAAGTTTAGATTTCATTAGATGTGGTATGAAAACCTACCTTCTTCCAAGATGGGCTTTGAGACCACAAAGGGGAGCTCCTGTAGTGGTTCCATGTACTTATGCCCAGCACTGAGGATACTAATCTGAGGCAGGCAAACTACCAGAGTCCCAGGCATGTTGGTCTGGTTGTGGTACCAGCTACGCACAGTGCCGGGAATGTCGCCACAGATGATAGTGCTCGGAGAAGGGAGGCTGTCATTGGGGAGGAATACACAGCAGGGCTGCAGCTCCAACTTGAAAAAAGGCAGAAAAAAGAGGGGAACATTAATCATGTTAGCCAATTCAGCCTCACCCATCAGTAAACAAGCACCTGTCTTATGCCATCCAAGTGCACAAAAGTTCAGTTTTTTTGCCAGTATTACAGAACTTGGACTGTGATGGAAAGAATAGAAGAAAAAAAATTGTGCAACATTCCGGGTGTTGCTGGAAAAGCCTGAACATGGTGAACAATACTTTCCTTGGTTTAAAAAAGAAAAAAACCCTACATTTGGTCACACACACTAAACCGTCTTACAAAATGCACATTACATACATTACATTACATATTTCTGAGCATCCATTTAAAACCACTGTGATTTTCTGAAACAGAAAAACAAAAAACTTTGAGGTTTCGTCAGTTAAATACTAAAGTCTTTTTAAAAAGCACTGGAGATCAGTCCCAGCTGTACAATGTCCCAAATAATACATAAATAAATAAATAAACAAATCAAATAAAAATCAAAAGCCTTTAGATGAGTAAGCAGTAGCCGGCAAGAGTGCAAGCAACAACTTTGAGCAACAATATTGCTTTGTGTTTTTCCATTTACTAGCCTAGTTAATGAAAAGCAAAGGGGTGCAGGGTCCAGGGGGCAGACAGCAGGTTTTGCCAGATACTTGTGTGTGGATGTGTGCTCACTTCTGTCAGAGAGACTACTTCTACTTATTTTTAGTCTCACTTATTAGAGAGGTGGATACTCTATGAGCCCTCTGGTTTCATGAGCAAGTTATACTGTAAGATATGTTTGGCATATCTTAACACGTTAAGACACACACCATCAAAATTTGCATATGCACTTGTATGATCTTTGGCTATAACTGCACGGGCCTGGAAACCATCTCCAAGTTTTCATGGGAAGTGAAAGAGAAGGCGAGACAGAGAAAAAGACTTTGAAAGCAGGATCAAGAGGAGGAGAGTGAGACACTGAGAAAGAGAGAGAAGTACAGATATGGTTACACTTTCATCATACTCTGCTTCCTCTTTTGATTATTCTTTAAAGGGTGGTTTGAAATGGGAACGCTTTTGCACAGTGACACATAAGCTTTGGCCTTTTTAAGAGCTGGCACGCAGAGAAAAAAAAAATCACCGACACTGCCTGGGCTGTTGCAGATCTAAGCAGGGTTAAGCTGTAAAGCAGGCTGACATACGGAAAGTGCCGGCTTTAATACCATGACTCGGGCCTGCACTTTGACGACGGTGCCTGAGGCTAATGCTATCCTGCTGGACATCTTGAATATATATATATATATATATATATATATATATATATATATATATATATATATATATATATATATATATATATAAACAAACAGATATGTGCCAAAGTCCTCAACCATCAAATATCGTCAGAACAACGGTACTGGCTGATGGGTGTGTTGGTATAAGGAACACGAGGAAACAGAAAAAATAAGAGCAATGGCTTCAGTTACCTATACTGTAATGTAAACAAAAAAGCATTACAGCAAAGTTTATTATAATAACTAGAATCCAGAGAATGAGTTTGTTTTAATCACCGTGTGATAGAAAAAATGAAATCACTGAGTTCACATCATGTGACAGTTTGATTAAGCACCTGGATGATCTCAGGGCTAATTTAATGTAAAACGAAGCTCAATTATAATTCAAAGGGATTTTGTATATCATATTTCTGAGTAAGTACACAATAGTACAATATCATAGTAATTATCGCTATAAACATTTTACTTATTATTTACTTTTTTAAAACTGCCATCTAGACACAGACTGTAAATAACTATTACAGAACCACGCTGTGCCTGATGAGTGACCGAATCTGTCACCATATATCACCTTCTAGGAATTAAAGTTTTACACATAATCAGAGAAAAATATTATGAACATAAATCATTATAGGTTCAGTGAAATTAAAAACCAATGGAAATCTGTTTGTGTTTTTGAGAGGAAACATCTGTATCAACCTCTTTAGTATAGAATTGTGGGAATTTTATGTAATAAAAATGATTAAGCAGGTGGTTTTTGTTCATTTAAAAAGGGTAGTTGTGACTATTACAGGGTAGAAAACACAGGCACCTATCTGTTACAGTGAATGTGAACAAATAACACAGCACCTTATAATGGTGTTTGCTCATGATTTTAAAGTGCTTATGATGGAACACAACGATGATGTCAGGTGTACGACAGTCATAGTCTTGCCACATTACACAGAAATATACTAACAATAAACAGATAATATCTCACAGATGACGACAGAGGGCAGTCAGACAATTGACTTTCTAGATGTTTATACATAAAGGCACACAATGTTTCAAGGAGCAGAGTATGTAATGGAAAAGAAAATGGCACAACAATCCTAAATCTGGGCGATACAAAACGAATCTTTGGTTGGCTCTTTTCTCCTTTCATTCCCTTTTGATGACAGTTATTAAAAGCCACAAACACAGAGAAACAAACATGTTGTATTTACCAATGGCAACAGTACACAACAGTACAAGTCCATAGGGGGACAGTGATTAAAGCAAAATAGCTTTTTTTCATGAGTGGAGGAGGTTTGGATCTAAAGAGCATTTGATGCTCTGGTGACCAGTGAGGACTTGTTGAGGAATCCCAGTTGCCCGAAAGTGGATGACAGCACAAAAGAGCAAATATTACTATGCCAAAAGAAAACAGTTGTACTGGTTGGTAGATGTCTTGTGAGTTCAAGTACAATCTTTTAATAATCCACACTTATTCTGGGTCACAGCGCTGTCAGGTGTTCAATCTGCATCCAAGACAAATTGGGCAAACATCTCCAGTAAGATCAAAATATAACAAGAACTGCTAAAGCTGCTCTAAATCTGTTCTTTTTAATAATATAAAATACTTGGTACTGTTTTAGCATATCAAACTTTGATGCCAAACAATTTTTGCTGAAATGGCCTTAAAATGTCAGCGAACATATTGGAAAAGAATCGTAAATGCCCGTCCTTGTCACCATCCTGTTACGACAGTGTCACGTTATTAGGAACGTGAACTCAGAACTGAACGGCAATCCTCCACCCAGTTCTCTGTGCTACTGTTAATAGCAGGTCACCCTGGTCACCTCGCAGACCTTTCCAAAGCCCCCCATCTGTGGTCTAATGCTTGAGCTGTGACTCATACACACACACACAGGGAGACAGACATACAGTATCCAAACAAAGACGACAGGGGCAACAAAGGGCAAGAAAAGGGAGCACTGGAACTGCTGAGCAGTGCTGACAGATCCAAGAGAGAAATAGTCTGAGGTCAGAATGTCCCATATGCATCATTGCTTTTATGACTGCCAAAACCACTGACAGCATCTCTTCCCTCTGACCAACTCTACAGCCCTCTATCCCTCCATCACCCCAACCTCCCATGCCTCTGTCCTTTTGTCCCTCTCACTGCTGAGCATGCATTGATTCAAGGTGGAAAATCTGCGTTGAGATGTGAGAGGAGAATCGTGGTGTTCATGGTTATGGTTGACATGGCAACAGACACACAAAAAATGTTGCCCGTAATCACAGGTCAAAGTGGAAAGTGAGAGCATGTATGTGTTTTATGTCTCAACCTCAGGTGTAAAAGTGCAGTTGAGGTTGTGCAGGGTCGTGTTTGGTATTCCACACAATTGTGTTTAACAGCTCTGTAACAGGCCAATAAACACAGCACTGGAAGCAGTTAGTGTGTGCGACAATGTCCCCCTCCCACGAGCTGAGGGCCAGGCCAAGTTCATGTATGTTTGTGTGTGTGAGAGAGAGACTTGCACAATGTCCTGTGACAGGAGGAAACTGACAGGAATACCAGGCTGACCTAAAACTCATTATGTTCCGTCACATGCTTGGGTGGCAGCGGGCCACATTTTCACTACTCACCAGCCAGTCACAAGGCTCGGCAAACTAAATTATATTTTTATCCTAAATAGGATAGTGGAAATTTATTTTCTGTTAGTGTAGACCCGTGGAAAGGCGGTGTTTCCAAATGCAGCTAAAGGAAAATTCTGAAATGAATTTAAAAATAGAAATGGGCACAAATAATATGTGAAAGCCAGAGGCATAATTGCAGTGTGGAATATCTGTTACACAACTTTACCCTACTGGGTTTAAGGGTAATGTGGAATAAAACTGCAGCAAAAACAAGACAGATAGCCCCTGGAAATGACTCGGGCACAACAAATAATAAAGTGTATGACCTATGCTTCAACAGCCATGTAGTTTATACATTTATTTCTCATTATTACATGGATAAATAGGGCTGACAGTGTTTGAAAGGGATTAAAATTCATATTCATATTCAAGTTGGGCCAAAGTTCAGAATGGCAGATGGTTTCATACAATATCTGTATTATTACAGAAGATTCAGTGGGGAAAAGCGAAATCAAAGATGCATAATTATCCGTTCCTTTTGTCCAATGACATCATGTCCTGTCAAAGTGAAACAAAATCTTTCAACATAACAAATGGAGTTAACGCTCAGCAACCTGGGACCATACTTTAGTTACCTACTGCCTCCAATAACAGATTCAGTCAGGAGAATAACACTGACGGACAATTTGAGTATCTGTGTGTGCGTGTTCAGGGGCCACGGATCACGTGGATCACTTGCAACACATTCATAAACTTTTTTTTATTAATGTGAAAAAAACACTTTTCAATTTCGACCAGGAAATCTCAGTTAAACAAGAAACGAGACTGAAGCCAATCAACTCCTTATGAGGCTGCACGTGCAGGGATTTTACTGTGAAAACATGCTCAAATGACACACTTAAACATTTGCAGAAGCATACACTGTGTGCTTGCATGTTCTCTGAAAAACTGAACACGTACACAATCATAGATCACATCCCCCCTGCTAGCTGCAGACAGCAGTTACTTAAAGAAAAGATTCATAATGAAAAGCGGTTAAAGAGAAAAAAAATGCCAAAAATAAAAAATAATTCACAACAGCAGTCAGCTCAAGGTGTTTGATTTTTGTAAGGTTCAGACCTTGCAATATTAAAGTGAAACCCCCAACAATCAAACCTACAAGGAAAAACTTGGTGGGGTGCAATGAACATGAAAAGACTGCTGGCACAAGCAGGAAAATAATAGAGAAAATGAGAGCATAGAGAGACCACAAACAGGACATGACCCAAACTGGGAGCTGGTTCGAGAGGAGAGGGCCCTGTTAGCTACAGCGAATGCCTCCCATTCTACTTCTGGAATCTCCAAGCAAGCCTGCTTATGAGAGGGAAGTGCTCTACTGGGATAAGATTATACTCTGAAGTTGTCAGGATCGACCCGGTCATCAGTTGAGCTCTGGTCTCAATAGGGAGCCAATGAAAAGATGATATTTCTGTTCAGTTCACCAGAATGGCTGCTGCTCCTTGCAAGCTTGCCCTGATGGTAAATTCTCCACAAAAAATAGTGCATAAGATTGCCTCTATTTACATACGTACACCAGCGCAGACATTGCTTTGTGAATCTGACACAGAGAAAAAGACTGCATTTGTTACTTGTGCTCACACAGATGAATTTGTCTCATGTCTCAGCACATCTCTGATATGCAACAAAATTCGCTCTCTGCCATTCAGTAATGAGACTGAGTGGGTTGACAGGGAACAAAGCTAGCTGAAAATAATGTGGGGACGTGTCATCTTGAATGATCTTCATGAAACTAGCAGTTAAAGGTTGTTCAAGTCTCAGTATGGATGCCAACAAACAAGATTCAGTAAAAAAGCCCCAGAGAGTTTGAATCTTTGAGTGACAGCCTGGTTATTTATTAGGTGACCAGCGCTTATCCATAGATTTAGGTACTGAGCCCTTCCTCTCAGCCCTCTAAATGAGCAAGGATCTGCTTACACTTTGATCTACAATACACAACCATAATTAAATGTAGGTTCTGGGCTGGGAGGCCACATGCAGTCAAGAGTAAATACTACTAGAAAAAAGACAAAAAGCTAAAAACATTAAAAAAGGGGAAGTATATCCATTTTGAGGTTATTTTGATTAAATTTTAAGATGCCCAAATACATTTTTCCCTTTGTTTCTTTTCTCTGGCACCAGATCACAGAGTTCTAAAAATGGGGTCTTCTTCGTGGGTTGTGTGTTTGTGTGTGTCAAGCTCTGCTCAGTTTTATTCCCGATCACTTCTCCGCACCATCAGATAGGGTTCAGAATACAGCCACATGTGCCGACCCTGTTTCAAATCTTTGGGTCTTAATACCCCTGAAAAGCATCCCTGACTTCATGCTCTTCTGAGCAGCAGTGGGAGTGCATGATCTGTCTTGTGTCGTACTTCTCCCTTGAGTCTTTGTGAGGATGGTTTATCTGGTTCCAGCAGAGCAGGTTCTAATAGAGAGGAAGCTGAGGGCCAAACACACTCAAGCTTTAAAAGGCTGAGGCCATGTGGAAATGGCCTATATAACCACAGGAGGCTCTTAGGATCTGCCGGGCCTCGCCAGTAAATGACAGAACAGTGAGTTAGATTGAGGACAGCCCGTCTACTCTTAAGACCAACTTAGAAGTGCAGCAGACAGTATATTACTCACCAATAATCATTCATAGACACAGCTTTATGTTTCAATCATGAACTGACAGATTATAGGAACGAGAGATCGGCCTTGTCCAAAAGAGGGATTCAAAATTTTAGCACTCATGACAAAACAAAGCAAAAATACATTGCTACTGTTTACCCTCAGTATTTAAAAATGGAGATAAGATGTTAGAAAACTGAACTGCTCCATTGTATGAATGGGTTAGCTGTCTGAATCACATCTGAATCTGAATCTTTACACATATGCAGCACAGCAGTCATGCAACAGAGTACTTGCAAGAACTACAAGCAATTACTGTCACCCTCACCTAACTCGACCCAGGCAATGAAATACGTGTGATATCAGTCCTGCGGCGCTGTACAAATCCGCTCTTAGGCTTATTGTTTTCATATCACTGTAGGGAAGAGAAACTTGGATGCCCTAACTCTGTACAGACCTTAGCAGAGCACAGACTTTGGAGGTCAAGATCACCCCTCTGTAGAGAGACCCACAACATGTGAAGGCCGCACGTGCACACACTTGCACATTTAAACACGTACGTACCGACAGATTTTTCCCTCTATTTTTCTACACACAATAATAAAGCCACGACACACAGGAAATCACCCAGAGATAGAGGAGAGGAAATTAGAAACACCCTCTCAGCATCCCCAATGAAAACATTTGCAACTCTGGAGCAGAAAAATCTCAGTGGAAGGATCGGCAGCAAACGGAAAACACATCCCTTTGTTTTAAAAACCTGATACCTCTCCAAATGTAATCTTCCTGTGCCTGCACCAGACGGGACACTGTGTTTCCTAAGTGGCCGGTCAGATGAACAGAAGGTCCTCAGAGCACAGAGCCCACTACCCCACCCACCCACTCTTAACCTTCTGCTCCCCTTCCTTCTTCACATCTTCCTGCATTTTCTGTTTGCTATAAACCAAAACAAACAAACAAATCAAAACCCCAAAACAATAGTCAAAAAGTGGGTGTTATAATACAAACTGTATCGTTAACATTTTGACATGATTAATGTGTGTACCTGAAGATTCCACTACGCAGATGTATCTTGCGGTACATGGATAGAGATAGAAGTTTTGGTTGGAAACCTCAGAGAGCAGATTTATTTCCTGATCTTCTTGAGAAAAACATTTAAGCATGATTCCTTTTGACACCAGATAGGCTGTGTCTCACCCACATGCCACCACAAGCAATAAGATCGTGGGCTGGCACCGCACAACGGGCTAGGCAGCCAGCCATCTATGTGGCCCTGCATTCCTCTCTTCCAACACTGCTTACAGAAGCTGACAAGCTCTGGAGGTCTCCCTGGCCGAGGTGGAAATCTGCAAAAATAAACGCTTTAGGTGACATGAGGCTTTGTTTGTTTCTGCTAGCTCAGCTGTTTGTGTTAGCGCGGTGGGTTAATTGCGACTTTGATCGCTGCGTTTATTGATCCAACAGTGGCCTTAGGAGCGCGGCTGGCCTGGCTCGCCTCACCTACTCCCACCCATAATCTCAAACAATCACCCCTCCACCACCTCAGCATGGTGAGCCAGTACAGATGGGGCTGAACATGGTTCTCCATTGGCAGAATGCTAGCAGTTTGCATGGAGCTACAAACAGTCCATCTACCTGCAGAAAGCATCTGTTGCCAGATGGAGGCAGTGTCCAAAGTATGTGGTAGAACCGGCCCGCATGTACTGCATGGACCCAGTAGGTTAAAAACCATTTTCTGCAGTGAAATACCAACACAAAAGGACAACTGTGGCACCTCCAAAAAAGCACAAGTGGGACCCTGTCAAATTAAGTCTGAATACATCGCTGATGTTTGGCTGAGCACCAAGGATGGGCTAGATTGTTCTAGGTGAGAGAGACTGCCTAAAGGTTAGAGTATAAGTGATGCAAGATTCATGGAATAACTGACAGCTTAGAGCAAAGTCCTCAGATATAAACACGGGTTGACTAAAGTTTGGCCAAAAGCAAGCTTGGCTTGGTTTATCTATAGTGGTGATGGTGTGGCCAGACAATTTTGCCTTTGGCTAACTGAAGAGAGTCAAGGTGGCTGTGATAATGTTATGCAGTATGTAATACAGGCCAAGTTGGATCAAATGGTGATGGACTGCAGATGAAAAGAGGATTCAAGGGCTAACTCTGGCAGATTTTCACCACTACTGATTTATACAGTGTGACCCAGTGAAGCAGGCCAAACCGGGCTGTTCTAAACCCCAACTGATCTGATTCGACCTGCGTTTGGCACGGCTTCCTTCATTGTCCCAAGACAAAGGGTGGATGTGTGCTCCATCAATTTAACCCGATTCCCGTCCAAACTAGCTTTCCAAGACACATTCAGAAGATCAGGGCATAAACTGCACATCATTTTTCTATGACAGTTTTAAAACATCCCAATTCTGTCAGCAATTGCAGCTCCTGTGGCAAATCTGTACTCGCTGTAGTGTATCAGGAGGGTTTTTTCAATCAAAATCAGTTCCAAGTCTCTAAACTGCTGAGATTCAAGAGGCTAGAAACACAGGAGAATCTCAGTAAGCGCTTTTCCAGTACAGTCCGGTGAGAGGGTCAAATATGTGAGTGCGTCTATAATGGCTCTGAGGTCATTAGTGTATTGACACAGCGGCAGATGATGGAATGGGATTCTGGCCACACATGCACATTAACACACACTCGTCAAGATGTGAACGTGTGCATACATACACCCACGCACAGTGTTCTCACTGGGTAAACAGCCAATGACATCTACTTTTGCATTGTGGGCTCTTGATTTAGATCAGGCGATACTTTCTTTTTGTATTTCTTACATATTCACTAACTACCTCACCCTGTGCCGCTTTCCGTCCTTCTCTCGTTCTTTATTCTTTTGCTGTCATCCTCAAATCGCTGAACAGTCTTGCGGAGACTTAATGTTAGAAGAGACCCCTTCTGTCCTTAGCATTAACCTCCCTCTCTGTTTGCACTCAGCCAATCAGCACTTAAACAATCAGGAACTGCAAGCAATTATAGCAGGCTATTCATTTTCATATGCTGTTCATATGCTGAAACACACCAATTCATTTTCTATTACATCGCGGACTCTCATATGTAAAATATGTGTACCTCATTCATAATGTGTGCACGTATTATTTAAATGCTAATAAATGTGAAATATATTATTTGACATATTATCATATTGTTTGACACCAAATACTCTAAGGAGTGTGTGGGTAGGTTTCGTGTGTGAGGTGATAACAGGTTAGTTAAATTGTTTCTTTTTTGCTTTGTTTTTTTAAGCACATCCATTTTAAACAATCTCATTGCAAAACTATAACATTTATTTTTTGCACTCAGATTTATCATGCTAAATGTTAGTATATGGATTTAGACTTACTGTATAATAGAAGCCTGAATTATTTTTTAGTATGCCATATCTACCAAATTGCTTATGATTAAGATGAGCCAGCATCTCTCAGGATTTGTAAGATGACTGTCAAGTTTAAAAGCTAACAATTTATCTCCCCAATACTGAAAGAAACATGGTGTTTAAAGTGGCCCAAAATTAAAGCTGTAATTACAAATCACTTGGAAATTGTGGGTTCTGACAGACAGGGAGGATGAGGTGTTGAATGGAAGGATGATAGGATGAAGGGAGGGGGCAGAGGATGAAGTAATGTGCCTGCACAAAGCACTCAATCCGGGGGTCAGATCCTGTTCATGGAAACCATCTGGCCAGCTTAATCTGAGCCACACCAAATCCAGTGCACATGATTCTCCTTTCTGTATATCTCTCACTTTCCTCCTGCCTTCAACCTCAGCTTCTTCCCATTTTTATCCAGTATTCTTCCCAGCTTCCTACACCTCCCTCTCCTTTCCACCGCTTTACCTTTTTTACCCCACTGCTTTTTTCCCTCTTTTTCTTTCTCAAAAAGTATCCTACTCATTAATGCATGGCAGCTGCAGGGAGCAGTGTTACTTCATTTTTCCATGGCAACGGTCTCTCTGTTTCAGCAGATCCCATTTCAGTTTTGGTAACAACGTGCTCTGTTGCCAGTGCTGAACACATTCATGTGTTAAATAGAAGGAATCATTTTAAAATTCCTGAAATAGAATCACCATCCTGATCACTTGCAATTATTATCAGAGCCAAAAAAGAACATGGGTGTCCTCAGGAGAATAGGGTGGAGAAGGGGAGATGGCTGGATGAAAAGTGCTACGGCTGAGCAGTGGGGGAGAAGAGTAGAAAACAAGAGGGAGAGTAAACAGAGCTCGGGAGATGTGGTAAATAGCAATGACCAGAAGCACAAGAAGAAAGAAAAGCTGTGGGTGAAAGCTCCAAGGATGAGTGCAGGAGCCACTCGTAGACATTTCACGTTGCTCCAGCCTACGTAACATTTACAACAGCGCCCAATGTCAAGTGACTATTTAAAAAAATAATAGAAAAACATATTACATTACCAAAAAACAAAGCATGCACAATTAGGATGATGTGCGCTGGACAGAACACTCTGAGTCCATCATGCATGTTGCAGTGGACACTGGCTCTGTTGCTCTAAGCGAGTGAAAGACTGAGACCTCTGTTCATCCAAGAAGTAATTAGCATAGGTAATGTGTAAACTCCATTTGTCTACGAGCCAGCAAGCTTTTCTGTTTTCAATATCAGCTGCCTGACTTTGTCACGGACAGTCTCTTTACTTTTTTGATGGTGCTTTAATTATTTATGAATAATGACTTGGATATTTTCATTGTATGTGTCATCTATTATTCCTAAACAGGTAAGACTCTTACAAACTGAGATAGCTAGGACTGCACATAATTTAAATCGAAGAGATATCACAGGTTAGAGTGTGGCAATATGAGGGCTCGGATTCAGATAAGCTGTGTTTAGGAATGTATGTTAACATAGTTTGTTGGTCCTATTAAAAAAGGCAAATATGGTGAAAAGAGTGACTTTAGAGCATAATGATTGATTAATAATGATTAATTACTGTACTGATGGCATCTCCAGACATTTTCACTTTATGCATCAATATTTTTGAATCTCATTCCTATTAAAATGAAAACACTTCCAGTCAGTCGCTGTGCATTTGTAAGATGAAAAATAATGCCACAGCAACAAAGCATCATCACCACATTTCAGACAAGTGCTATGGATAAAAAAAAAAGAGTGGTTTACACTATCACTAGCTATCACATCTTTATGTTCTGTTTAAACAGTCTTAAGTGGTCTCAGAAGCTAAGGAATAATAAATACTTTGGTAACTTTGTATCCCCCAGTCTCATTAACCCAACCTTTTTTCTGTCCTTCCTGCTCCTCTCGCTTCTGTAAAAGTCAGAAAGAAAGCCCTGCATGTTAAATTGGGCACATGTGCAGCAGAAGTGTGAGCCATTAGGTATTCTGTTTACACCACACTAAAATAAATGGAGTGGTTCAAGTTTGGGGATATCCAAGACCTGGGGTACCAGCTGTTGGGGTTTTCGGTTTGGTTCGCTTCCACTCCCATGTCAACAGGACAGAGTGTTTCCTAATTACTGCTGCAGTATGTGGTGTGGTCCCAGTCACACAGCCGAAGGGGACAGAGGAAAGTGGAGGCAATGACGGGCTCAGCAAACTATTAGTGGGTTGAGTTAACTCTTGTGAAAGTACTGTAAACAGCTCAATGTACTGACATTGGACGCCGGTTCTGGAGAATTATTTCAATTCACATGCTCTCTTTCTGTCTGAATGACATCAGATTGTGTGGTCCAAGCAATAGGAATTAAAATAATTTGAGAAGGGTTGTTTCATTTATGCCTCAATAGTTATTGTTTACATGCTCATAGAAACTCACCTTAAAGCCCTACTCAATTTAAGGAATGATTCAGCTGTGACTAAACCCTGAAACTAAATAGCCACATTGCCCACAATGAATAAGCCCACTGACAGAAAACCCTGCTGCACCTGTGATGACTTACATGCACTCACAACAGTATAACTATTACTACATGCAAAAATTGAATCTTGTTCATTTATGATGCCCGTTGTGACATATGCTTGCTGACAGTTAAATGTAACCATAACTTTGAGAGCTAGTAAGAGGAAACACTAATCTTTTAACAGTAATGTACAGTGGGGCAAAAAAGTATTTAGTCAGCCACCGATTGTGCAAGTTCCCCCACCTAAAATGATGACAGAGGTCAGTAATTTGCACCAGAGGTACACTTCAACTGTGAGAGACAGAATGTGAAAAAAAAAATCCATGAATCCACATGGTAGGATTTGTAAAGAATTTATTCGTAAATTAGGGTGGAAAATAAGTATTTGGTCACCTCAAACAAGGAAAATCTCTGGCTCTCACAGACCTGTAACGTCTTCTGTAAGAAGCTTTTCTGTCCCCCACTCGTTACCTGTATGAATGGCACCTGTTTGAACTCATCATCTGTATAAAAGACACCTGTCCACAGCCTCAAACAGTCAGACTCCAAACTCCGCCATGGCCAAGACCAAAGAGCTTTCGAAGGACACCAGGAAAAGTATTGTAGACCTGCACCAGACTGGGAAGAGTGAATCTACAATAGGCAAGCAGCTTGGTGTGAACAAATCAACTGTGGGAGCAATCATCAGAAAATGGAAGACATACAAGACCACTGATAATCTCCCTCGATCTGGGGCTCCACGCAAGATCTCATCCCGTGGGGTCAAAATGATCATGAGAACGGTGAGCAAAGATCCCAGAACCACACGGGGGGACCTGGTGAATGACCTGCAGAGAGCTGGGACCAAAGTAACAAAGGTCACCATCAGTAACACACTACAACAGCAGGGAATCAAATCCCGCAGTGCCAGACGTGTTCCGCTGCTGAAGCCAGTGCATGTCCAGGCCCGTCTGAAGTTTGCCAGAGAGCACATGGATGATACAGCAGAGGATTGGGAGAATGTCATGTGGTCAGATGAAACCAAAGTAGAACTTTTTGGTATAAACTCAACTCGTCGTGTTTGGAGGAAGAAGAATACTGAGTTGCATCCCAAGAACACCATACCTACTGTGAAGCATGGGGGTGGAAACATCATGCTATGGGGCTGTTTTTCTGCCAAGGGGACAGGACGACTGATCCGTGTTAAGGACAGAATGAATGGGGCCATGTATCGTGAGATTTTGAGCCAAAACCTCCTTCCATCAGTGAGAACTTTGAAGATGAAACGAGGCTGGGTCTTCCAACATGACAATGATCCAAAACACACCGCCCGGGCAACAAAGGAGTGGCTCCGTAAGAAGCATTTGAAAGTCCTGGAGTGGCCTAGCCAGTCTCCAGACCTCAACCCCATAGAAAATCTGTGGCGGGAGTTGAAAGTCCGTGTTGCTCGGCGACAGCCCCAAAACATCACTGCTCTCGAGAAGATCTGCATGGAGGAATGGGCCAAAATACCAGCTACTGTGTGTGCAAACCTGGTAAAGACCTATAGTAAACGTTTGACCTCTGTTATTGCCAACAAAGGTTATGTTACAAAGTATTGAGTTGTATTTTTGTTATTGACCAAATACTTATTTTCCACCCTGATTTACGAATAAATTCTTTACAAATCCTACCATGTGGATTCATGGATTTTTTTTTCACATTCTGTCTCTCACAGTTGAAGTGTACCTCTGGTGCAAATTACTGACCTCTGTCATCATTTTAGGTGGGGGAACTTGCACAATCGGTAAATGGCCTGCATTTGTAAATGGCCTGCATTTGTATAGCGCTTTTCTAGTCCATAGGACCCCAAAGCGCTTTACACTACATTCAGTCATTCACCCATTCACACACTGGCAATGGCAAGCTACATTGTAGCCACAGCTGCCCTGGGGCGCACTGACAGAGGCGAGGCTGCCGGACACAGGCGCCACCAGGCCC
The DNA here is from genome assembly GCF_057381845.1 of Rhamphochromis longiceps. Classification (NCBI taxonomy): domain Eukaryota; kingdom Metazoa; phylum Chordata; class Actinopteri; order Cichliformes; family Cichlidae; genus Rhamphochromis; species Rhamphochromis longiceps. The sequence continues at coordinate 8,253,121 of NC_140567.1, forward strand.
TCTGACCACCACCAGTAGGCAAACATGGGGTTAGTATCTTGCCCAAGGATATTTGACATACAGCCAGGATGCAGCCTGGGATCGAACCACCGACCTTCTGATTAGTGGCTGACCTGCTCTGCCACCTGAGCTACAGCCACCCGGTGGCTGACTAAATACTTTTTTGCCCCACTGTAGCTGCAATACTTGAAATTAGTTATTGTTGTTTTCTGTGGTTGGCTTAATACCCTAATAATTGATGAACAAACAAAAAGAAAACACAAGATTAAAACTTTGGACACATGTGGCCAGCATTTTCGGAGTAATACTCGCACACTGTAGTTAATCTGCCAAAACTGAGCCTAACATATTACTGAACTGAAAGATATCCATATGTACCATGCAGTAATGTACCCCGCATGATTACTATGCGCAGGGAAGCCCATATGTGCACACACCATGATGTCCAGCTCTTGCATCAAGAGGAGGCCTGCTAGAGAGTTGTCAGCACTTCCTGATGTGCTTCAGATGGGGTTGGTTGTGATGTGGTCTCTACTAACTAGTCCAGTCAAGATGCAGCGAACAGACAATCGATGAGAGCATTTAACTTCCCAGTTAGACACTTAGACAGACAGGAACATCCAAGACAGCCAGCAGGCCAAACGGAAACTCGGCTTGCCACAATGGGACATGAGACACTGTATATGCATCTGTATGTAAAAGAGGGTAATCAGTTAACAACTAACAGAAGTCCCTGGATGCCATATGGCTTCACAACAGAGAGCACAAAGCTGGGCTGGGATGAGCTAAATTTTAATATATTATACCATAGAAATAGGAGAGAAATAGGTGGTCAGGGAAAAGCATTGCTGGTCCCAGAAGGCGTACAAACTTTTATCCGGGTATGCGTTCGTACGCTTGATCCTTTGGAATGTGAAGACCAAACGTAACACTGAGTGACTAAAAAACTGTAAATAATCTTAATGGACAAGATCAATGAACTTTCATCCAAGCTCAGTGGAGTAGTAGAAATGTCTTATATACCTGTTCCAGTACATAAAGACAGTTTGGTACCTGCAGAGTGAGCCGTTTAACAGCATCCCAGGCGTGGGCGATGAGCTCCTTCATTTGTTCCTCTGAGGTCGTCCATGACTCCGCAGCTGTGGTGTCAGGCATCACCCTCATTGGGATGGACAGTGGATGTGATTCTGGGAAAGAAAAAAGTGATAGGCATGACATTGTAATGAAGCTTTTAAACAATCAGCGCCATCATTTCTCATAGTGTGTACTTGTACTGCTGATAGACTTGCTGAAACATTTAGCTGACTCCTGAAGGAACCGCTACCACAGAAGTGAAGCGGCACCTTGTAAAGTCTTAAATAAAAACTGGGTTTTATTTATTAACATGAGAAAAATTTGCCCTGCATTTATCCTTTATTTCACTCTCTTCATAATTCACTGTTATTTTCATTTACTGTAAAGTATCATGTTATATGATGTTTAACTGACACTTCATTGAGATGATGTAATGTTGGCACTCAGGTTTCTTGTCTCCTACAGCAGGAGAGGGAACTATGAAACCGAGAGAATACGCACGCACGCACACACACACGGGGACACACACACACCCACACACACACACACGAGAACACACGCACACAAACTTCTAGACATGACATGTTCTGGTGTGCCTGCTGTGGTCCAGACGAGGGCTGATTGTCTGTACTGACACTCATGGCAACAGTCAAGCACAAAAATCACACAGTAATAAGCATATTCAATTATCCATTCTACTAACTATATGAACTAAAGCACACCTTCACTGGAAGAGAACCAGTTATCGATAAGAAGACGACAGGAAGCTTGAGACAGAGTGTGAGAAATATACATAGATACGGTGAACGAGACAAAGGCACGAGGGCATTCTAGCAGGTTAACCCGAGGTCTGTGGATGTTAAAGCCATCAGGGCGTCAGAGGTTAGGGAAGGGGGGTGGGGGGTCTCTCTAAAGACACATTAAGACATATTCCATGATTTAAAGGTCTGCCTTGCTCAGCAGCCCTATCCCACAGTTTTCAAGAAACAGCAGTGATGTCACAGCTGTACAGTGTGCCCTCAGACATCATGTTCCCAGATATCTCCAAATGCGTTGGCATGGCAATAACAGCATGTTGGTGGGGAAAATGACAAAAAAGGTGGTTAACTAACCATTGACCCACATACCTTGATCCACTTTTTGTTGGTCAAGGTATGTGTGCATATCACTGGGAGACTTGGGCCACAGGTATATGGATGCTGTGTGTGTGTGTGTGTGTGTGTGTGTGTGTGTGTGTGTGTGTGTGTGTGTGTGTGTGTGTGTGTGTGTGTGCTCGAGCACATGTGCACAAGTGGAAGAGAACAAAACTGATAATGGGTCTGGACTCTTGAACAGTATTTTCTCACACTCAGGCTGCCTCTGGCACTTGGGGACTATGAAATGGTCCCCAGTCAGTGTTGCACTTGACATTATTTTTACATTTGGCAATTTCCAGTCTACCTTCCTCACTCTTATTCGTCAGTTTTTTTTCTATCCTTGTAATGCTTCCAGTGTTGTCCTACTAGATGCCCACAAAGTGAAAGATGGCAAAAATTGACTTTGACAGGTCAGATTGTGTTTCATGGGCTGACTTTTCATTGAGTAATATGAATAGAGTGCTGCATAAACTGCTGTGATATCATTGAGTTGTCAATAGAGTTTTATTGTGAAGGGCTGTGCATACGTTGGAGTTTTCCTGTTACATGGCATTAGAAAAGTATCTCATACTTTGCAGGGGATCGATGTAGACAAGACAGGGGTGTGTAGCTACCACTGTAAGTCATGCAGCTGTCTAGACTAAGGAGACATTACCCTAAGAACTGGGCTTTCCCTGTCTATGTACATGTATGTGTGCAAGTTTCTTCCAATTTTGGTTAGTGCCCTGGTTATCTCACGGTATACATCCTATACTATCTAAACAACATTTTACCACATTAGAAAATACAATAAAAGCATATACCACAAACACAAGCACATATAAACACACACAATCTTGACAAACATAAAAACCGTACACTGAAATAGAACCCATAAAGAGCTCACACCCTCACGAATCATCACTCATGAAATGTTAAAGTAAATACAGGCCACCCTTCTGAGCTCCAAAAACAGAAACTCATACACAGTTGTACCATCTCCTTCCAATTTACAAAAATAAGAGAAAGTTACTTGAGGGTGGAGCGGACTTTGCATGACAAGTAGGGCTGCCACAAACGATTATTTTGATAGTCGACTAGTCACCGATTATTTTTGCGATTAGCCGACTAATCAGATCATCATCCATTAGACGTAAAACTACAGCTTATTGCACCAGCAGCATCTGCTCTTATATAACTATCATTAGCTTACAGCTTTAAGTGTTTAAGGTCTATGCTAACTAAAAATAAAGACAAGATGATAGTTTATTAAATTTTAATGAAATTTGCAGATTGTTTCGGTGAAGTTTAATAAACTCCTTGCTATCTAGAATATAACAGGACACCGGAGTATATTCTGGAGCATCTCACACTTCTGATAATCAGCTGTCTGCTTGACGTTTATTCAGCTGTGTAAAAACTATAACTTGAATCTCAGACAAACTGATTTACTCAGGAACAAATAAAATACTAAAAAAAAAGCCAAACAATAACATTTTAAGTTATCTAAGTGACTCATATATATTTAACCTGAGTAGCGAAAGACAGCGGTGGGTTTGAAAACGATTTGCGGGGAGTCCGGTGTTCTCACAGCGCTAGTGAGCCTAGCCCCCGGCTCGCTAACGAGCTAGCGGGTAACAGACATCTCCGAAAACGTCGGAGCGCTTTTGAAAATATGTGGTGTCCTGATAAACTGAGCAGATATTTGAAGTTTACACAGCTACATTCTCGCCTGAAAATATGTTAAACGTTTATTTTGTGACCCAGAAAGAATAATAAGAGTAACATTAAAACTAACTAGCTGCCGCCATTGTTGGAAACTGCGCTGGGCCGCGCTATGAATTCTGGGACACAGCTGCTTCTTCTTCTTCTTCTTCGGGGTTTAACGGTAGCTGACATCCTTGTACATGCAATGCTGCCATCTTCTGTTTCAGTCCGTTATTACACTCTTAAATCCTGCCACTTATTCCTGCGTCTTTTGTGATCGTACAAAGTTTCAAACGACGCGTCGACTATTAAATCAGTCGTCGACGATTTTGATAGTCGACGTAATCGTGACTAGTCGACAAATCGTGGCAGCCCTAATGACAAGAAACTGAGGACTAGCTAACTGTAAGCATGTCTGCAGAGGAGCTTATGAGACAATGAAACACAGCATGCAAGATAAACCTGCATAATTAATTCCATAATGCACGCACACACACGCACACACACACACGCACACACACGCACACACACACACTGTATGTCACTACAGATTCCAAAAATCTGTGAATAAAGGCAGCCATGAGCATCATCTGGACTCTTCTGACCTAAATCGATAATACTCAAAAATATTATTCTGAGTCATTGTTCTCAACGAGCCCATCATTTCTTAAAATTATTCCTTTTTTGGCAAAGAGACTGTCCTAATCCTTGCTAACTTTGCCGTGAGAAAGCCCGATGAATGAGTGGATTTCTGATCATCTATTTTTGAAAGCCTTTTTTTTTGTCGTTTTTACTTTGGGGGTAGGCCAGACAGTGAATGTTCTTCCCCAGAGTGAGTCTGTTAGCCCAATCAGAAAGTGTGCTGAAGTGCAGCATAGGCAGTAACAATGGATGAAGCCTTGTGCTTGGTTTTAAATACCATTCCAGGTCTCTGTTTGTTAATCCTAGGGTCATTATTTGGAATGAAACTGCCATATCTTGTTATAGTGACTTGGCGCCTGCCATTCCTGCAGGGAGGGGATTGAGAGGGAGCGAGAGAAAGAGAGAGAGAGAGAGAGCGGCAAGCCTAAATTCAAATGAAGGAGAAACATGACAGGAGAGCCCAAACCTCTTAAACCTGCCCAGGCCTAACAAGTCCTAGGAGTCCCTTTAAAGTGGGGTTATTCCCCCTGCCTCGTGCCATCTCAGCCATGTCCTCATTTTCACCCTCTCTTAGGCCATTAGGCTAATATGTTATTGGCCATACTCTGGCCATACACCCTCTCTCTTACCTTCTCTCCTTTGTTTCATTCTCTCTCCAACCACTCCCTCTTGTCTCTCTCTCTCAACTGGTTTGTGGAGCTGCCAGTCCAGTCCCTTATAAACATTCTAGTGTTCTGATGGTGGTTATTCATCCTCTTTAACAGCTCTGTTAAATCTCACAGCAAATGGAAGGCGACTGTCTTTGCAGCCCACGGCTGCAGTGTCAAATGCTCGGAGAAAAAAAGAAAAGACCAGAACCCCGTTACAGTACTTTGACTTCAGGGCGAGAAACAAATCAGCGTTGCCTCACATCACGATGCAGGTCGCAACACTGCCACGGCACAGTAACGTAGCTGTAAAATGTGTGAGGGTGTGTGGTGTGGTGAGTGTAAATCGCACATCATTCAAACGTGCGATTCGCAGTCGCAACTGAACGCGTGTTTAAATGCACACAAAGGCACTGGCACACCCACAGTCACACAGAAACACTAACATCATATCAGTGCCAGTGAACTTTCCACTACACATTTAACAGACTTCACAACAACAAAGGCGCAAAGCATCCATATCTTTCCCGGGTGGTTGAGTAACTCAACCATAAAAACAGCCTCATTGCGGGATCCCGGCATTTCCTCATGCCGCCTGCTATCTTTCTGGTATGTTCCCTATTACAAATGGTTTACAGTGAGTTGAAGTGTTGTATATTCTGCTACAGCTGCGTGCAGAGGCAGCAATAGGGCTCTTTAATAAACCTGCCCGCCTATTTGTTTTGGATGCAAGTCAGTGTTTATTTAAATATTTACGTGACTCCATTTGTTACAGCATTATTGAAAAAGCGCTGCTGTGGCCAGGCTCACTTGAAGGGGTAAGGAATGTGTAAGTGGTGGCAAGAAGACACAAAAAAATCACCCTTTTATTTCTACACATACTCCTCTAACGCTACAAACTGCATGGTTGCGCTTTCTTCCAGATGTGCTTTAAGAAGACCTCTAACAGGAGGAAAGCTCAGTCAGACTCTGATGCCTCTGGCAACATGTAAAGCAAGAAGAGAATAACAAATTTCGCTACATAAGTGATAATGACACAGTAATGCAAACCAATTTTCACTTTATTCGGTAAAAAGAGCTGAAGACTTGTGCCAGACCGACCATGATAAAAGCACATAAAGAATTGCAACAGCACATGTTCTCTCGGTGACATCAGGAACCCTTGAAACATCTCATGTAAAAAGCAAAACAACCCATCTCAGCTCAGTGCCCAACCTCCTCCCATTCCTCTCTCATCCTCTGTCACTAAACCCCCTCTAGCCCCTCAACTAATCCACACTACATCTGATGAAACACAGCTCAACCCCAACTTCCCTCTTCGCTCCTCTCACTTCAACCTCAGGTCCCACGGCCAACATCCACAGTGCATAATACCCTTATCATTCATGAAAGCAGCAAAGGGATACATAAGGACACATATATTCCCCACAGACCATTCTGTCTGTCATGGAAGCTGGCGAGAGGCTTGTATGGGCTCATCAGTGTGTGGAGGCAAAAGACGTTCCAGAGTCCCCTCAAGACTTCGACCATTCTTCTAAGAGAGGTGGGGGTTTCTATCTCATTATTCCTCCTCCTCCTTGTTTTCTTTCCCCACTCCAACCATCATTACCTTGATAAATTATTGACTTTACGAGAAAAATTAAACTATATAAATAACTCCACAATGAAAATATTATCCCCTTCTGAAAAGCAAACAGCAGCCAATAAAAACCCGCCTGACTTCCATCAGGCTACTTGGGCTTGGATTATAGTAATGTATGACTGCGTAGTTCTGCCTGAAGTCTTCGCATCAGTTTCCTCTAGCTCTTATAGATTTGTGTATGCATGTGTATATTAGTTTCTCTCTAAAATATATTCATATACGTCTTTCCATAATATATATTTCTAAGCCATTTGTCCAAACCTCCCTTTTTGTCGATGCTCTACGGTTGAGATCACAGAAAAGCCATCAGTGCTAGAATGTTTTTGTGAGCAGCACAACCCTGACCATAACCTGATATTTGTCCTACCTTGCAGATTAACAGCAAGTGCAAATGTTTCCATTTTGTCTCTTTTTTTGTCCTTCCAGTAAACAAGAAAATTACATTTAATCCCATCATGCAGACCACAAGCAGACAGGAACAAAGACAACAGTTCTCATTCCAACCTTTAGGAAGCACAGCCAGATAGGAAAGGTTTCTCAGCAAATGAAGTATGTTCTCAGAGTGCCAACAGCTAATTTTAGGATTGAAGCAAAAAAAAAAAAAAAAAAAAAAAAAAAAAAAAAGCCGGTGAGATCATTACTCTGGTAGATGTTAGAGAACAATAAGAAGCTCGGGACTTGGGAGGCTCATGATCAGAAACACGGTGCTGCTGCCAACAAGAACATTCATTAGGGACAAATAAAGAAAATACTTAGAGGCTAGTTTTATGTGAACCAATTTGTGGTGTAATTGTGCGGGCAGACAGAAATCGACCTCAAACTGTGGAGAAATGACTTGTTTTCAAAATCGTCTTTCCGCGGCCTTTCTTGTCGGCTAATCGCACAAAAACAACTGTTAACACTTCTGTGATGATGTTACTAAGCAACATTCAAACAAACCTGTGATGTGAATTGACCAGAATATTTTGTTGGGCCATATAATGTAACCAGTAACAAAATGAAACAAAAAAACAAAAAACGTGCTGACTGACAGAAAAGCCAACCATATAACTGTAAAAAACAAAACAACAACAACAAACAGACAGCCATTCATAAAGTTAACCTAGTTTAAAGTTTCATCGTATAAAGAGATTTTGAGACGATGTGATTTTCTTTCACCGAGACACAGGCTTTAAATCCAAGTCTCTGTCATCCACCAGAAAGTGGCTTCAGTCCAACTGAGCCTGAACTGGTTGTGAAAGTCAGCGGTGTCTTATAACACGTGCCCTGTATATTTAACATGTGTAATGACCAAAACCAGAGAGGAAGAGAGAACGGTTGAAATATTGTGTTGCCAGATAGAGCTGAGTGCCTATGGGTTATGAGTTTCAAGCCGGGCAGCCCCGGTCCCAGTATGATATCACCTTGCCCTCAGTGCTTCGGGGGAAATGATCTGCAGAGAACTGGTTCTGTGTGTCTCTGTACATTTGCCTACACATTAACAGGCACCTTCCAAAAGCCGGCAGGAAAGTCCCCCTTGATTACTATGAAACTGTAGCTAGGCTCAGTGTGGTAACAAAACAACATAACACTCTCTTTAAATCATAAAAGTGCCAGGCATGCATTCAAATAACCAATTGGAAGCAGGGACATCTAGCTAGTACAATTGTTCTGAGGAGGCTTTGAACTGCTAAAAGCTCTAAAAATGATTTTCTTTTAGTGGATTATGATTTATTCTTTTTAATTCCCTAAGGTGATTTTGTGGGAAAATCAATAGCTCCAGTGGAAAACTATGATAATCAATAGGCACAGACATAGACTCCACTTGCCAATTTATGATCAGGCGGAACAAAACAAGGCTCCATCTCAGTATTCCATATATCCAGCACTCTGGGTCATTTAATCCTGTGATAATATTTCAATCTAGCACACTTTTGAGATGCAAGCTATTAGCTTATATGTTCAAAATGACCACTTGAACGCAAGGTTAGCACACACACCGTGGGCTTTCTAAGGTCTCAGAGAGGCAGCCCAGCAGGGGTCGGGAAGCACAATTTCACAGAAAATCTTCTTTGCATTACATTTGCAGCTTCTACAGATGCTTTCTGGAAACGAATCATCTTGTTTTTCCCACTGTGTTTCAATAAGGTGTAAAACAGCAGCATCGAGGAACCTGGAGCTCAAGACTCGAGGGAAACCTGAAAGAAGTACCCAGGATTTAGCAGTACACATAAGATTCAAACACTCCCACTCGGAAAAAAACCTCACCCATCTTTCCTCTGTTTACCTAAACAAATGACCCTGAGTCCCCTGAGAAAATATATGCCAGCAACTAAATTGGACCTTGTCACATAGTCAGACATTTACTTGGAATCAGGTTGAAACAAGGACATTTGAACAATCAAGTAAAATGGCAAATGATAATTTAGTAAAAAGATGGAATTAAATGTCTGTCTGTTGTTTAAAAAATAAAATAAAAAAAAGGGCGGGGGGATAACTTGGACCATTTCAATTCATTTCTTCTAAACGCTATTTCTCAGCACATTTATTAATTTGCCTGAAATCCTTGCTCTGTCGTAACTGATGAAATTAAGTTCAATCAATATCAATCAACAACAGTCATTTCTCTACAACTATATTCGAATCAGCTCTATCCTTCAGCAAATCATTATGGCTTATTGAGTCAATCCAAGCTAAACAGCTGGACTGGATGTCGTGGGGTAAACACGCAGCAATTACAAATACATTCTGAAAGAAAAAAAAAATGCATCGCAACATTCAATAAGGCTGAATGGCTTTAGACATGAAATGCATCATGCTGACACGGAAAAGAAGACAGTTTTATGTCCAGCTTAAAGTCAACTTGGTATAAACACCGCACGCAAACATGCTAAACTAATAGGACTGAAGGAATAACCATGAACAGTGATTGTTTGTTTGTTTCTTTGCCTAAAAAACAAACAAATGTGAGAGCTAGACCAGAGGGAGCTGCTTAAATATCCCGGTCCTTCTTAGTGCTCTCCATGCATGGTAAAACAATTCATAAATCATCTTTAGAGAACCAAATTCCAACCACAACATGCTAGATGTCGACAGCTCTGATGGGGAAGAAGCCCTGGTAAGAAAGCTTTACGCAGAAAAATACAAACTACGGTTCATTTAGTTCAGCTGTGTACAGTTACAGGGTTAACGCACGTCAGTTCTATTTTGGGGTGGATTTTAACTAATGTCCCAACAAACAGGACTTTCCACAAGATTTCAGCATTAAAAAAACATTAGTCTAAGCAGGACTAAATATCAGTGCAGATCTGTTTACAGATCAGGTATCTGCAGCAGGTATTTACCCCATGATCATCAGCCAAGGAATATTAGAAATTAACATTTCATTTATCAGCCCCCAAATGAATCCCAGGAACAACTAATCAAGAGAAACGAGGCAGAACACAGTCTTAGTTTATGAACCTATGTGCATCAAGTTTCACCACAATCCAACAGGATGTCAGGAGTTCACATCTGTCTTTACGCGGCCATGGCGTCCAGTCATTTTTTTTCTACATACACAGAAACAAAACTGTAAAATGTGGAAAGAAGGCATTATTGTGTAACTAGGTACAAGTGGAACTGGAGTCGTGGGATGAAATCAGCAGAGTACCTGCTGTGCTGTAAGTCTCCAGTGCTGAGCTGTGGTCTATTAAGATCTTATAACCGTAGGGAAGCGTATTAATTCACCATGATTGAAACCACAAGGGCGAAATGACTCGGCCATTTTCTTCTTCTGATTGGTTGCGGAAACAATTTGTAACTTTTCATTACATCTTCTCCTGTAACACCACAGCAATTTCCAGAAAAGATGCTATTCATTTGCTTACAAGCTCCACTCCAGCGTGGAGAACTGGAGCGGGGGCACCGAGGGGTACATTTTAATAAAATGCAGTATGAGCACCTGGTTACTAATGTCTTGTTTTCACTTCACAAGAGAAATATTTGGATAGGAAAGAGCATGAGTCTAAAAAGTATATGTTTGAATAACTAATGGAGCCCAACAATTAGATGCCATATACAAATGTTGTGTGTCTAACAGTAAACACACCCACATGCAGAATTTGTGGCCAGATTTCCAATCCACTTAACATTTCATAACAACCAAAATACTACGTGTGAAAGCATCAGCGTGTGAGTGTTGTCAGTTCTAAAATCTGGTCTTTTATCGACTATTTTCAAAAACCTGATGGTGGACGGTAGGGCTGAACGATATATCGCATTTGCGATAATATCGCGACATGATCAAGTGCAATTTTCTAACCGCAAAGGCTGCGATTATACTGCGATTATATTATACAATTCATGGGCTGCATCCTCCTGAGGCCGCATTTGTAGACCGATTACGTCACAGCGACGCGCCGAAGGCTGTCCAAATTACTACCATATCCCAGAATTCATAGCGCGGCCCAGCCAAACTCCAGTTTCCAGCAATGGCGGCCGCTACTAAGTTTTAAAATTACTCATACTAATCTTTCTGGGTCACAAAATAAACTTTTAACATATTTTCAGGCGAGAAAGTAGTTGTGTAAACATCAAATATCTGCTCGGTTTATCAAGATATCCCATATTTGCAAAAGTGCTTCGACGTTTTCAGAGGCGTCTGCTACCCACCAGCTCGACAGCTAGCCGGGAGCTCGAGGGTTACTGATGCGGCCGAGAACGGCACAACTCCCGGCACATCATTTTCAGATCACCGCGGACTTTCGCTGCTCGGGTTAAACGTAATATATAAGTCACTTAGACAACCTAAAAATGTTATTGTTGGGCTTTTTTCAGTGTTTTGTTTGTTCGTGAGTAAATCGGTTTGGCTGAGATTAAAGTTATTAGATTAGATAAAATAAAACTTTATTAATCCCCCGGGTGGGTTCCTCCTTGGTTTTCACACAGCTGACTAAACGTCAAACAGAAAACTTATTAAACAGAAGTATGAGACAGTCGAGAATTTACACCAGTGTCTGGTTATATTTTAGATAGCAAGAAGCAGACGGCCGAGTTTATTAAACTCCACCGAGACAGCGGTGACGCTAATCAGAACTAGCCTTCTGATTCAGAAGGCTAGACCGTCCAATTTCACGCCTTTAAACTTTAAAGGCGTGTTTGTGTGTGTGTTTATACAATTGCTATTATGTTTGCACTTTATGTGTAATGTTACTGACTGCAGAGATCAGTAAGATGTGTGTATTTTTTATTTATTAGTTTTATTTATTTAATATTATTTTTTAATTGAATGACTGTCTAGTAGTTCACAGATGTCGAAAAACTGAGTGTGGTAAAGCCACTGATTTTGTTTATGTATATTTCTGCAATCTGCACATTGTACTGACTTTCATTTTAATGTTTACACCAGGGTTCCTTGTCAGCACTTTATGCTCAGATGTTTGTAAGCTAAAAATAAACTATTGTGTATGTTCAAATATACTGTTGTGATTGAAGAAGTTAAATAAAAATGTCAGTCATCAATTCATGCATCACCTCATGTCATCATAACAGAGGTCTGTCTTCCAGGAAAGAACAGTTTAAAATTAATGTAATATAGTATTGGCCATACTATATGATGTATTGCTTGTCTTTGTTTAATAATACAGAAGACAAAGACCTTAAAAAATAATCGCATATCGCATCGCAATCGCAATATTGGGGCAAAAAATCGCAATTAGATTATTTTCCATAATCGTTCAGCCCTAGTGGACGGGATGTCAAAAACAAGACAGAAAAGATGAACAAAGGAAAAACAATTACAAAAAAGAGAAAAAAACAGAAATAAAGTCACCCGGTGAAAAATAACTTCACAGACAGAAAAACAAAAACTTAGATAGAAAGAGAGAGGACCAGTCAAAGAGACAGAAAACACACTGACGGACAGTTTACTCCAGTCAGCGAGTGTTGCTGACAAACTACAGTCTGATGTTACTTAGTATGGAGTGTTGGAGCCAAGCTGATTATTTACTGACAATCCTCTAATGAGACAATATACTTTTGGAATGTGAGTAAGCAAAGATGCTTCTTTATGGAAAAGCCATTAGTCTAGTTTGCAAAAAACATGGACCAGAGGGGAAATCAGGAGGAAACGGCGGCATGACCTTTCAGCTGTGAGCTCTTTAAACAAGCTAGGAGACAAACCTCATGGCCTTTGTTTAAACTCTGAAATGTCAAAGGAGCATTTTTTTCTATCTAAACACTTGACATGGGAGAAAGTTATACACATCCAAAGCTTTTTGCAGCTACAGAGATGACTTCACCCAAAACAGAGACTTATCACTCCTGCTGGGAAAACGTTTCCCAGGGACTTAAAAAAAGAAAGAAAGAAAGAAAGAAAGAAAAACGTTGAACGACCTGCTTATTTCCCCTGACTCATCACTGTGATGCTTTAGTAGAAAATCTTACAGTGTTTAAAGGAGCCTAAACACAGTGAGAGTCAACAAAGTACAGACTATAAAGAGTTTTTCATATTAATTAGGACGGACGGACGGACAGATAGATATTAGGGGTGCAACAATACTCATATTGATATTGAACCGTTCGATACAGTGCTTTCGGTTCGGTACGCATATGTATCGAACAATACAAATTTTTTTATTTCTTTTATCAACTTTTCTTCTGACGATGCTGTCTGTGTTGAGCGATCAGTGGATCTGCGTTCGACTGATCCGCCTAGGCTGCACTGTCGAGTGCAGATCCACTGAACGCAGCGCAAGCTAGCAAGACAGAAGCTAAGCTCGTTGCAACATGGCAACTGCCTCAACGCTACCCGAAATTGAACCTCCCCCACCCTCATTCAGATCTGGTCTTTGGAACTGTCTTGGTTTTCATGTGAAGTATGACCCTGATGGTAAGCGCGTCATGGACAAAAGTAAAACAGTATGTCGGATGTGCCACGCAAAGCTCAATTGGTGGGAACTACTGCATTAGCGCAGTTAGCTCGTTAACGTGTTGACGCCGTCCAGCACCACGCATGGGGCAATCCGCGGTAACTTTGCCGCGTTATGGCGTTAACGTCATTTCAGATTAACGCTGACAGCACTAGTGGGAACACAATGAATATGACTGCACATTTACGCCGACATCATCCTAGTGCAAAGACAAGTGGAAGCAGACAAAAACAACAAGCACGCATGCTACAAACTTTACCCGAGTCATTAGCACATGATTCTCCTTATGGGGACCTGATATGTTTAATATGCTGCTGAGAATATAGCCCAGAAGAAGCATATAGTATAGCTTTTATTTTGGAAAGAGACATTTCTCTGTAATAAACTCTCTTTTCCAAAGATGAGGGATTTCTCGATCAGATTTATTTATTTTTTATTATTTTGTTGTTTCAGCAACATTAAATTTAAAAACTGTTCTTTTGAGTTAAAAAATATATTTAGAATTTTAATAAATGACGAATTAAAAAAGCCTGAACATTTTTTTGTATCGAAAAAAATATCGAACCGTGACACCAAAGTATCGAACCGAACCGTGAATTTTGTGTATCGTTGCACCCCAGATAGATAGATAGATAGATAGATAGTTAGATAGTTAGATAGTTAGTTAGTTACTGGGGTGGCACACTAAAAACAGAATTTCCAGTTTTATTATGCTGTTGTTAAATATGTGTTACTTGAAAAATGACAAAAAAGAAAAAGAAAATTATTATATCCCTAGTTAATTTCCTGCTATTAAGGTTGATATTACTGAAAATAGGTACATATGAAAACCAAATAAAATATTAAAATCAATAATAATATGTTTAGTTCATGTTTCAACTCATTGTAGGGTGTCTTCCTCTGTCTTGTGCTCATGTTAATATAAAATTATTTAAAAAATGATAAAAAACACCACTTGTTCTATAATAAACCCAGTAGGCATTTTCAAGAAAAGATTCATATTCCTTTCTGTCTGTCCCATCTATGCATCTTTTACCAAAAGTTTCAGAGGTACCTGCTTAGGACAACAGCTTTATGGATAATGGAAGAATCATGCACACACACACACACACACACACACTCACTCCTTGTGTGTGTGTGTGTGTGTGTGTGTGTGTGTGTGTGTGTAGACTTAAGGCATTCATTTGTGTGTACTGACAAATCCATGTACTCTGCAGACTTATGTATGTGCAGCAAATATGTTTTTTTCTGAAAAGGGGGTCCTGGAAAGTGGAAAACTGGCATAGAGGGAGGCTACACATAGCCAAGCCACTCATCTCTTCTGGGCATGAAGAGCCACAGTAGTACTACCAGAAGAGAAAAACAGAGGATGACATGTCTGGAGATGTGGTGTCCTGAGAAACGGGTTCACTCAGGTGTCAGCACATTGTAGCATGTTATGTAACAACATCGCAGCTTAAATTCAGTACATACAAACAACATTACTACTATTAATATACCAATGAGAAACAGCTAAATTAAAACACTGAATTTAGTGACATGTGGCATAGCCTGTTTCCGTTACGTGCATGACTTAAAATCATGTATGATATGCATTTGCCAGTGCAATCATTCATTATATAAAAAAGCACATACTAGAATTGGTAAACCTACCTGTCACAGTCTTAGTTTTGACTGGGCTGCTGGCATAGTCTGAGGCCTGATTGGAAGATTGTTTGACCAGTGGTGTGCTCCCTACTGACACCTCGTCCTCTCTCCTCTTGGCCAAAGGAACTGCACCAGGATTCTGCAAGGACATCAAAGCATGAGCACCTTATACGGCCATGGACAGGAAAATGCTGCGAATGTAAAGTACAAAGTTATTCACTTCTTGAAGGGAACAATTGAGACTGAGATTTAGTCAGATCTCAAGATCTCTGTTAATCAGGAGAAACAATAAATAATGCAACTAAAGACAGAGATACAGGCAGAGAGAGAAAAAGAAAAATGCAGTGGAACACAAAACCGGACTCCAAGACCAACAAGGACTAGTGACAGCTCCCTGCTTTTTTTAAGCAGTCTCCCATGCAGGCCAAACACACACGCTCACACACTGCTGTCAGTGAGATGACTGAAAGACAGAGGAGTGGAAGGTTGTTCTGAAATAAGGAAACCCCATTAGCATCGGCCAGCAATACCAGTCGGCTATGATGCAGCTGCACAAGGCCTCAGGCCAAACACGTACTGCAGCCTGTGTAAACATGCACGCACGCACGCACGCACGCACGCACGCACGCACACACACACAGAGCTGCTTTTCATTCCATATCTCTTCACTGTGTCTCAAAGACACCCCCCATGCGCCTCCTCCACTGTTAATGCTAATCATTTCTTCAATACTCTCATTTGTCCTCTCATCAGCCTTACTTCCACTTTGGCTTTCTCTATGAAGTCAAAAGTTCTACTCGCACACCTGTCACACAAAATGAACTTCCTTCTCTCTTTGTCCATAACTCAAAATGCCCCCCTGCTAGTCCTGATTTCCTTATTTTCCAGCATTTCCTGTCATCTCGACCCAAACCAGTCAGTGTCCTTTCCACTGCCCTTCACATGCTGTTGACTGGCCTTCAGATACAGGCCTTGTCTAATCCAGCAAGGCCTTGAGAAGTGGCCCTGACAGGCAGCTGAGGTAGACATTCACAGAAACACACACACACTGGCTGCAGCATGTCTACATAGACACACACCAGCCCATGTTGTGTATCCTTCACATTGGCTGTAGTTCAACTCATAACATGTGTTTACCCCCTTACAGTAACAACCTCTAGCACAGGGAGCCGGTGCAGTTAACTCCTGCTCTTTGTTGAATACAGACATACATCTTTCAAAAACTGCAAGGGGCATAAAACAGAGCAACTCAATGGGGGGAAAAATAGCATAATATATTCATTGACAATATATATTTATGTGGCTTTATGGGGTGAAGCTGTGCTATATCCCAGGCAATCACACCAAGAATGTCTATAAGTGTGCATGAAATGTGTGCACAGAACATTCAATGTCCATAACCATCACTACGACCCCTGTCAAATAAACAGAGAGAGACTGGATGGAAGACAGGGAGCAGAACACATGGAAAAAGGTAGCTGGGAAAGAGAAGGCAAGTCTGAAGGAGGAAGAACTACAGACTTCAGTTCACTTCAGTCGATTAACTAAACTAAGTGTGTGAGTGCCAGCAGTTTACAAATGCACATTACAAATGCCTGTATAAAGGTGGAGCTCCTTATGAGGATGGTAGTTTACTTACTTACTTTGGTTACAGTGACTGTAATCTGTGCAGAACTCAGATTACAATGGCACCAACTATGTATTTGTCCACCAAATGGACATAGAAATAACATTTCAAGATAAAGTAGAGCTACAAGTGGTGTTTGTAGCTGTTCACATTTTTGAGTAACAACCCCAATAATGCTCAGATTATGGCAGACAGATTCTATATCCTCTCCTGCCCAAGAATACCTCGGGATCCAACTCAAGGAGTTCCAAAACATTGCTGCTCTAATTATTTTATTATATCTTACTTAACTTTTATTTATACAGGTAGTCCAATTAAGATTCAATGTCTCATTTACAACAGAGACCTGTGTTTCCCAGCATTACTAGGCTGTGATCTTGTTGTGACTTCAGATAAGCAGCAGAAAATAGATGGCTAAACTGACATTAGGCCTGGAAGAGAAACTGACAGCCTGTCTGAGAAGAGATCAGGTACCTGTTGCTGTTGTCTGCTGCTCGCTCTGTGAGGTTGATACAAAAGCCATGTGCAGAAGATTGGGTCCACATTGATAGCTATTCCCTGGACACTGACCAGCAGGACTGCACCTGGAAAAAACACATACAGAATCAGAGTTTTAGTAATATAACACAGAAGACAAAGAAAATCAAACCAATGATAAATTGCTATGTTCCAAAAAAAATAAAATAAATGACAGCAAAGTATATCGTCTACATCTGTTTGCTTTTACAAAATGAAATCTGCTGGAGACCAGTTGTTTGACAGCACTCAAGCCATTTTTTGAAGATGTTTGACTTCAGCAATCAATATGACCTAGTCAACAGAATCCAGACTAATGTGGAGACTATGCGAACATGGACAAAGTTCTGATACTGCAAACTTCTGCAAAGTAAAAGGAATACTGATGTGCAATCAGTGTAAGAAAATATAATCAGCAAGGTAAAGTGGCTTGAAGTGAATCTTCTCACATTGAGTGTCAGGTTCCTCCACTGATGTACATAATACAGTCCAAATGAACTGCTGGTGGGTATCGAGCCCGCTTGCTGGAGTGCAGCGAGGAGGACAGTTTGTTTCAATTGCGCTGTTCAAAGTGGTATCAAGCTAAGCCAAGAATAACATTTTCTTTTGATAAATTTCTATGAAACTCAAGACTTTCTCTGGGTTTTGGTTTACTCTTAAATAATAATCTTTACCAACAATAAGCGGACCCTGAGGTAATGCATTAGGATCCTATCAATAATGATTCCCATGCCGGCAGGATTAGCATAAGGTCTCTGGCGTGCCGTGAAACGTCCCAGCATGACGATGGGAGGATGTTTCAGCTCTAGAAGGACTTTCAGCAGTTTAAGAGAGCTTTGGACAAGACCCGAGTCTTCTGTTTCAGGCCCTGAGGCAAGGTTGCGTGTTTGTGAGTGTGTGTGTGTGTGTGTATGTTTATATTTCACCTCCAACAAAGCTTGATTACCTGCTGCTTTGCCTAACATTTTAGTGTCTCCAAAGCATGAACAAAGCTGAATTAGAACCACCCATTCCCCAGCATTTGTGTGCTCACACACACACACACACACACACACACACACACACACACACACACACACACACACACACACACACACACACACACACACACACGGACACATTTTTGTTACACTAACTTTGCAGCTTGGCAGAAACAACTCCCTCTTCCATTATTCCTGTGAACAATACAAATAAAACTGTTCTAATTTGCTGCACTTTTACAACATTTAGTGATTTATAGCCTGTGAACTTGTGTATGTGTGCGTGTGTTTGCAGTGCAAAGTAAAAGTGCATGAGAGCAATGTGAAATGTCTTTGTGTTCATACTGTCAAATATGTGGCCGTGTGTGTATGCAAGGTGTGAAAGCTTTAAAACGTACATCCACAATATAGTATTTTATAGTGTATGCACAAGTCAATACTAGGCTTTGTGTGTATAATTATTATTCACTGGGTGCAATTTTATTCCTCAACCATGATTTATTACTAGTATACAATCCTTTCTGGGCAAAGGGGAAACATTCTCCTTGGATAAAGTCAAACTGACTCAGAGTTCTTCCTCTATTGCTTCATCTATGCATCCATCTTCCATCAACTCCATCCCAGTGTTTTCACTGTTTCCTCACCCACCTCTCTCCCCCTCCTGATGAGGAATCATAACCTCAGTCCTGTGGCTTGAACTTCTATACCACACTGTGGCTTCTTAATAGGCTCTGGCTGTGGCTGTAGTTCTGGGGCCCAACTTCAAGTGGTTTTGCTGCAGCTCAGAACAGCATGAGCTGTATAGGACCCAGAAGGCTGGGAGCGAGATGAATAGTGAAGATGTACTTAAGACCCTAAATCATGGTCTATAAGATGGACTAGCACATTTAGCTGAAATCATTCATGACTGCATACGTCATCTAACACAGCAAATTAATTATGTTTGTAACATTAAAAGGATAAATTTAAAAAAAGACTGCACCCATAGATTCATTTTAAAGCGATCACTTGACACAACTGAATTTTCATAAAAATGCCTGTGAGCCAGAGGAACCAGGATTTCACCCAATGCCAGATTCAGTAGAAAAAGCAGAAATAAACACAAATAAGTTTTCATTACTTATCAGATGAACTCAGTTGTCAGCTCCAGTTTTCCAGTTTGGCTGCTTAAATACCTGCTGTGAATTCCACAGCGTTTTCAGTGTTACGTCAGCAGCTGTAATCTTACTGTGGCTGTGCGTGATGTCTGCTTGGCATCTGTTCAGGACAGCCATGACCATGTCCATACATCACAGCACCACTCAAAAACCTCTCTTTTTAAGACTAACAGAGCAAACAATACTTCCCCCCCACCTGCTAGTTTGATGGTGACACAGAAGTAAAATATGTGTTGACCTTGCTGCTGAGGCTTTGAAGACCAAGGCTTTACAATACACACGGTGTTCTTGTTTCATCATTGTGTTGACATAACTACCAGAGAGTGGCACCTTCTTTGAAGCATGCAGGACCATGAAACGGCCCGGGGTGCTTAGAGGGTGACCTCGGCAGCAGGCTAACTGTTGTTTTTCTCCACTCTAACAGGGTGGCATAAGGGTAATTACAAAAAGTGATGACAATGATTACAAAGGTGTTTTTCTTACTTCCCAAATGAATCTTCAAGAAAACACCTCAAAACTCCTCAGTGGCCTAGATTCTGAAAATACATACAACCGCAAAATGTACACGCAGACGTCTGTGAAGACACACTTACCTTGACTAAACCACAGTGGGCCTATTAATGTCAAAAGTGTTTTTTTTCTTCAGTGGCTTAAGACCAGTTGAGTTAAAAGTCAGCATAAGGTTGTTGGTGTTGTCTTACTGCTGCCTAGCATCAGGCCTCACACAGCCTGAAGCTACATTTAAGTAGCCCTGACTGAGAGAAGGCCTTTAATGTTTAAGCCCCATCTATGTTCTTGTCAGTCTGTATTTATGGATCTAAAATCCCACTAAACCTTCAGCCACGCATTTTTACATCTTCATAGTTTTTTTTTTTTAATCAGTCCACATAGTTTATACATTGACTTCTCTGAATATAAAATCTGCTTTTGTTCAGTCACTGCAACCATGAAATTTAATCAACAGGGAGTGGTTAGGTCAGTGCAAGTTCAAAACCAAGTCCCACAATGGAGACCAAAGCCCTGATTGGGGGTTGCAGAGGGCACAGCCTCTCAACTACAGGGCAATGACCCCCAACATCAGAGTAACAGACAGGCAAGGTGGGAGGTGCTCTCCAATCACCACCCCAGGTAGACAGTGGGGGGAGGATTCATGTCTCAGCCAGCTAATCGCCCCCTCAGAATCACTTCATTGTTGGACGGGAGGCAGTGCAGGGACCCTGCGTCCAGCTTCTCCAACAGAAAATAAATAAATATAGCCCAGCCCGCATCAGCCAGATGACTTCTGACAGGTTTGGTTAATTTCGAAGCCAAGTAGCAAAACAAAACATTACGCCAGCGTGCGGGGCCTACACTGCCTTTAATTGCTTTTCCGATGAGCTCATGACTCGAAGGTGTCCTGGAGTGAGCCGTGCAGTCCGACAGGTGTTCTACTGGTGTGTGTGTCAGAGAGAGAGAAAAAGAGAGTTGGAGCTGCTGACACCAATGAAAAGGGACTCAGCTGTGTGTGGGTGGGTGCAAGGAACACTGTTTGCAACATGTGATTGTGTGTGCCTCCTTATGAACACAAGTGTTTCTGTTTGGATCCATTTCAAACGAGCTGTCCAACAGTGAACATCCCCTGTAACCACACACTATTTAGCTCTCTCACACACACGGACTTTTCTGCAGTTCCCCTGCTGAGCTCCGACCCAGCAGCCCAGGGCAATGCCGCCACAGGAGCCCAGGGGCTCAGGAAGGACACAGGCAAGTTTGACTGGAAACAGACCCTGCTCTACGGAAAGCCTGCTCTCACTCTGCGCCAATTCAGCCCGGGACTGGAAGGTGGTATATACAGTATGTGCGTGTGCGTGCGTGCTTTTAATAGAATATATAAGGCTACAACCCTAAGTGGCCCAATTGCAGTAGCTTGTAGCTGACAGGCTAGACCCACCTCGTAAAGGTTGACTATAGCTGTGGGTACAGTAACGGTAATAGGGAGGAAGAAACTTGTAAAGTGACTAAGCCAGCAAGAAAATCAGGAGAAGTCAGAAAGAAAAAGGTGAACAGAGGCAGAAATAAGTCTTAAAAATGAACTAAAAGAAAGACGCACATTCAAAGGAATCAAAAGACAGAAAAAGGGAGACTGAATAGATACTGAGATGCAGAACATCAGCAGAATAATGAAAACGTGTAGGTGATAAAAGAGTAAAATGTAAAGAAGCTAGTTTCCTAATCTTTATGATAAGTGAGTGTCTCAGTGAGAGTCGGTCAGTGTGCCTACTCGTTATTCAGTATGATTTATGGAATCACTGAAGTGCGTCTCCATACAAGCAAAGTTCTGTAAACTGGATGTAAGATATACATATAAGTCAGGATAAGAAGTAAAAAGTTTATGTACAAAACTACTGATTCGCTATAGAATTGAAAACTCTAATATGCAGACATTTATAAAATGCATATGTGTCTCTCAACAAGTACGTGAATAATCATGCAGTCATGTAGTGAGTACAGGGCTCATTCAGAGAGAGAGGTCAATCCCCGTTCCCACCAGAGGCTCCTTCTATCCCATCCACTGTGTTTTGGTGAGTCATTGTTTTTAGTTATAAACCCAACATTTCTCAGGCCAGCTGGTTTGTTCCAGAAAACGGAGCATGCTGTAGCTCTGTTGTCAGGACACTTCTGGGTGGTGCCTCAGTCAACAGTAGCACACTGTCCCTGTGCATGCATGTGTATGCTTCAGTGTTAACATGCATACATTTTATTTGCATCTAGACACAAAAGAGTAATTTCTAATTGTTCTTCAGAGTCAGGAGGATCTGAAGCAAATAAAGGTGCATTTCAACAAGTGAACGCAAGTGCATGTAAACTGTGATCAAGGCCACCACTCGTTTTTTTTATCTACAATTTAGAAAGATCTTCTGTTGGGTGCCTTAAATATAAAACAGACCACACAGTAAACAGCTGACATTTGCACATCTATAGGGCATGTTGTAGATCAGCATGATATGGTGTAGAGGTCAGATGAGGGGGTTGAAGCAAGAGAAAAACAGCAGCTCTGTAAAGCTCCAGATGTTGATAAGAAGCTCTATAGTCATACATTTCCCACTTCTACTCGACTCCTAGCCTTCATAAATCCACTTCAATGTGTTGAAAAGACAACCAGACACAGCACAATTGGTGCCTATATCACTAGTGAAACCTAACCAGCCCTGATTTGGAGTATTCCAGCTGTTGTCTCTTTTCCTGGTCTCTCTCACCAATAGAAAATACTTATAGTCACGACCAAATGTGACCTGGCCCTTGTCAGCAAGATAGCTAGCTTTCTTAATGAGAGACAAAACAGACTTGGTCCTGATTGCATTAATGTATCATTACCATATCCATCATGGACATACAGTGCACTGTGTGAACTCTAAATGAGCCCCAGTATAATGTAAGGGGAACAGGAGAGACACTTCTGAGCTCATTAAAATAAACAGACTTCTGCTTCTGCTGCTGCTTTCCCACAGAAAGCCTGAGTTTTGCATACTTACCTTGAAAAGTCCTTATCACTGCTATCATTTAGTTGGCTCATGGGCTTTCTCTGCAGTTCAAGCCGAGTTCTTTCAGTTTGTCATGAGGAATGGGGGAGTAAAGCATGTTAATGTCTGCCATTAGGTGGGGTTGCTTCCAACTATTTTATATGAATTACACTAACAAATTGAAAAGGCTATTTGCAAATGGCAAAATGTTAAGTTTACGTGAAATTGCAATTATGTTATACTCTCGAGGCTAATAATGTCCATAAAAAGGAAGCATATTGCCAAGTAATGATGTAGGCCAGTCTTCATACAAATAGTAACAACCCGGGGGGAAAAAAATTGGAAACAGCCTCCATGTCAAAAACACAGCAACTCCTAATGATGCTCACAAATCAAAGTAAGCGTGAAGCTGAAAGCAATATGTAACACAGAGCAGAAGAACTAAATAGCTTGTATATGTACAACAAACAGCAACAACAAGAAAGTCATTTCCCAAGGAATGTGCAGGTCACCTTCAGTCCACCATCTATCCTATGGGTGTGGGTGTGTGCGTGTATGTATCAGTTATCTGGCAGTGGGATGGCCTTTTTGTCTCTCTGTACAGAAACTGACCCGCTTTATAATCCAACTATGTTTTGGATTTGGAACAAACATCCAGATGACAAACACTCAGCCCCATCTTCTCCAGTTATTCCCCTTCAGCTCACTTCACAGCTCTCAGCCTTCTTAAGAGCATGCAGAAAATAAGGGACAAAATGTTGCCTTTACTACTTTCAAGCCTTTCCAACTCTCTGCAGCTTAGTTTCCCCCAGTCTCTCAGCTTGGCCTCTTGTCAGTTCAGTAGACTAAGTAATGATCTCAGTGACAGATCAAAGTCTTCTGCCTAAGATCTGCGTCGCTTGGGAAGCTGGGAATGCTGCTTTTCAGAAACTGAGATTAGCACAGTAATATGTAGACGATCTTCTGTATGTTGGTATGGCTGTCATCCACTCAGCTAGTCTGAATATTTCTGTCAAGCAATTTGTCTATTTACTCCATGAATGAAATTTAGTGCCTTTGAAATACTCTTTCATTTTGGCAGCACTTGAGGTGATAAGAGTCACTGATGAGACTTTTTTACATTACACTCCTTAGAGAATAATAAGAGAACGCAGCAAGCATTAAAAAGTGTTTTCCATGGATGCTCAGTTGGTTACTGCTCATGTTGCTACTGTATTCCAAAGAAATCTGTACAGCTGCTGCCAGAAATTGTTGGGGGGTTGGAGGATTTCTTCCTGGTAAATTGTACAAAATACAACGTAAAATCCTTTAGCACACAGAGAGAAAACTGGGATTTTCTTTAGTGGAGACAAATAAGTTCACTCAAGTCAATTATATGACTATTAATTTACTAAACATGTGTTTTTACAGAGAACAAATCAGCATGTTTGCCAGTGGATCGGGGCTTTACAACAAGCAGTTAAAGTTAGTCTCAGTTCTTCTTCACAGCTGCCAAGCAATCAGTGTAACACTTTGTGTTAAAATTACGAAATTGATAATTTATCACTTATTCTGAATACAGTCTTTATATGAAAATATGTGCTTTTAACTTATCATCATTCACTTTTATCTACTTGGAATCAGTGACATAAAAGATGTATACTCAAGTGTGTTTTGCTCTGTTCTTAACCCCAGTGCTTCCCATTAGTCCAATCTTATACTTTCACTCCACACCTACAGCTGAATGATGAATACAAAAGCTGGATAGAGGAATATAAAGAGAAACACGGGGATTGGAGAGTTGTTTATACAGAACAGTTAATATCTCTTAACCCCTTCTTCACTCTCTTTCATTAGTTTCATCTTCTGCTCCTCTTAGTTCCCCATCTGACTATCCACCCCATCCTCTTCTTGCTTGCCACAGTAGATTGAAGATTACTACTCTTAAAGACATAGTCTTAAGTGGTTGCACATTTGAACCATTTAGCAATTTGGTCTAATGGTTTCAGGATGAGCTATTTTTGCTGCTATGCAGGGTTGAATGGATAGGGGGATGAATGGGTGTACAGTATATTGAAATGCTAGTTCTGATTGGCTGCATTTCCTTATCCAGGAGGGGGTCACTGCAGTGTCAACGGTATGAGGGATGAGCTCAAGCAGAGATACGATGATTGCAACTGAACAATTAGAAGCGAGCAGATGTTGAAAAATATTCCAAGACACGACATTAAAGTGAAGAAAAATTCTATACGGCTGTTTTAGACACATGATGATGTTTTCGAACAGTAAGCTTGTGGCTAATGTGGTATACTGGGAATCTTTTTGGTTGATTATGACAGACATACTGACTAATATTCTCTCACTGGCATATAAGGTAAACCCCAAACCTTCACCCTTGCATGAAAAGACATCTAGATGACAGTAAAGACATGTAGTTTTGAGTGCGTGTTTCCTGGAGCATCAGAGAAATCACCTTTGGCCTGTTATTAGCCACTGCTGAATGAAGCCATGATTTGAACACTCAGCACCAACAGGAAAGTAAAGGCCAAGTGTGTGTTTTGTTGTTGGAGGATGTCACTCCTGTCTGCACACACACACACTGATGAAAAAGAAGAAGTGTTTATACCCACCAGAGCCCTATTAAATACAGTCAGACATCACACATGCAGACAGGCATGTACTTTTGCACACATGCATAAATAAAGGATGCTTAAGCCACCTGCGACACAGGACTTCCAAACTACAATCAGCTGCCCTACATTAACAAACCATGGCACAAAAGCAGCGATGAATCAGCTACTCTAAACACATTTGAAATGCTCTTCAGATCAGCTTCTTGCAGACCAGTGGGAAAATAGGGAGGGCAGAAAGATTGGGGGGGGGGGGGTAGCAATGAAGAAGATGAGGGTGAGAAAAGGGGACAAAGAAAGGAGATGGTGGGAGTGAAATGACAAAGGGAGGGAACTCAGATGAAATAACTGAGACAAGTCTTTAAAGGTAAAAAAGTAGCAGCAGCAATTGCAAAATAGGCTGCTTTTATCCTTCAGCCTCAAAGCTGCAAAGGACACAGACACCTTCTGAGTTGAAAGGACACATACTCAATTTGACTAAGATCCTGGTTTATGTCTATGAACACATAACCATGCTATGGTGACAACTCATTTCCCTTGTTCTATTTGTTTTTCAGCTGATAAAAACAGAAGGGATAAAATACTCTCTCTGGCCATGAGTTATCCTCCTTTTGTCTTATTTCACTGTGTGCATAGATTCAACAAGGTGCTGGAAATATTCCTCAGAGATTTTGGTCCATATTAATATGATAGCGTCACACAGTTGCTGCAGATTTGGCACCTGCACATCCGTGATTCAAATCTCCCCGTTCTACCCAAAGATTCTGTGCTGGCTTGCGACCTGATGATTTTTGGATCATTTAAGTATTGTGAAATGATTTGTTATCTTGCAGGAAGCAACCATGAAAAGATGAGGACACTGTGGTCAGGAAGGCATGGACATGGTGAGCAAGAGTACTCAGGTGGGAATGGGGCGCTTAAACAATGCTCACTTGGTACTAATAAAGGGCCCAAAGTGTCCAAAGAAAATATCCCTCAACCCATCACACCAGCAGCAGCAGCAGCCTGAACTGTTGATAAAAGGCAGGATGACTCCATGCTTTCACGCTGGTTATGCCAAACTCTGATCCTACCATCTGGGATGTTGCAGGAGAAATCCAGACTCCTCATACAGGCAATATTGTTTTATCAAATCTTCAAATTTTTCAATTTGTTGAGCATGTGGAAAATATAGTTTATAATGTTATCTTCTGCTGCTCTAGGTTTGATATGTTGTGCATTCAGCGATGCTCTTCTGCATACCTCATGCAGTAGAACATAAGGCCATTTCAGTTTTTATCAGCACAAACCATTTTCATCCAAAGAACTGATGTTCACTGCATAGTTTCTCTTTTTTAGACCCCTCCCTAGAGACAACTGCATGAGAAAATTCCAGTTTCAGACGTTTCTGAAATACTCAGATCATTTATTATAACATTAATGTTAAAATAACTGTGATAATACAACAAGAAAACTACCTCTAAGCCATAGCTGTTCAGTATTACATGCTATGATAGCATTAGCTAAAGCAAACTTAATATAGACCAAGATTTGGATTATTTGGATAGAATCCACACCACAAATTTACTGCTCACACCAAGATTGCCAAGAAAATAGGTTGTGATATATTTTCTTGTGATACCATGTTATTGCGCAATTCACACCTTCATAAATCTTGTGGCCTTACATCAACCTGCTCTTTTCCAGATACAGTTGCAAGCCTGATAAGCTAACGAAAACAACTTTACCCCCAACTTCAACATGCCAGTGTACCCAGGGCCTGCATTTATAATAAAACGTATCATTTATATATAAATTGTTCCTATTCACACAGCCTTCACTTGTATAATTTATGCAAACTGACCAGGACTCACTTAGCTTTTTTTAAACTTCTGTGCTGTTAGTTTAGTAGACATCCAGGGGGAGGGGGTCATACCTGAGGGAGTAACAATTTTACATTTCAAGTTCAGAGTTCAAGATGTCTACTATTATTAGAAACCCTATGAATATGGTGGCTCAACTTTTGATTATGAGCCAGAGGAGGTTGATGGGAGCTAATGTCTAGTGGCTATTAGTGTCGGGAACGAGTCCTTTCATCTGCAGGTCTTGTATATGCTGTGAAGGGAAGAGAGCAGTGCCGGGGCTGGCTGTGTTTACTGCCTGTTTATCTAATGGGCATGTGGGGGGCTGGAAGGCCATGAGAGGTCAAACCACACACAGCGAGAGGAGCCTGGGACCCCCAGAGGACCACTCAAAGTGATGAGATTATACAACTACTGCTTGGTCTATGACTACTGCTGCACACACACATTTGTAGTAACAGTCTGGCTGACACACGCACACTTGACTCAGAGTGATGATAGTTTATTACTACTGTGTTGAGACTAAGAGCCCCAGGGGCAGGAAGATGAGTTGAGGGTTCCTGTGGACCTAAAGGCCCCCAAGGCAAAGTGAGGAAAGCACTGCTCTGAGGGGGCCAAGTATGTATACAATATTTTTGCTTTATATCACACACACATTATAGTGCACTGAAACACATGCATAACTTACAGCGCATATTCACATACCAGCTGTGCAGGACCAGATGCATTATTTAATCATATGAAAACCACAAATTCAAACACACAGGGGAAAAAATAATGTGTTTACTGTGTAAAATTCAGAAAGCAGTAACCTTAATCACCAGCATCAGACTACAAGTTTAACGCTGCACTGTAAGTAAATATATGAGGGAAGTTTCTTCCATAGCAGCTTGTTATACTACTGCCACCTGCGTGATCTCAATCTTTAGTACCGGCACTTGTACAGAGGACTGCTTTGTCCTTACAAAGGGAAAAAGAGAGTTGGGGATAGTTAGAAAGTCGCTAGCAACCAGCAAATCAAAGGCAAGCAGTCTGGTTTGTTTTCTCACGGTACAGGGGCTGAGTGGAAAAAAAATTACAAAAAAACGGCTAGATAAAATAAACCTTTAATTTGACTGAAATTGGAGGCAACAAGCACTGCTGTAAGAAAAGGCTGTGAAGTGTGATTTCTTGCGGTTTGGGTTAATCCTGATTGAGGAGCCCCTGAGTTGAAATGTCAGCAATATGAGACTAAAACAAAAATAATTACATCCAAGGTTAATGAACACAACTGCCTGAGGCAGTAGAACGAAATGAGAGGGGGCAGTGAGAGAGAAAAAGAGAAGGTTTACGAGAAAAAAAAAAGATTGAGAGTACGCTAAAGAAGAAGTTTAAATTTGCTCTCATTTCACAAAGAGAAAGGGTCAAAAACATCTTGTAGAACAATAAATTGTAAATGATCGACCTGGTATTGTGATACAGGACCATCCATCCCAGACTGTACTCTGTCCAGGGTGCCGTTACCTGTCGAGGTTAACGAATTGTATGGCTAAAAGGCGAACCATAAAGTTTGGCAACGGCATACCTTCCTTTTAATCTACTGTCATGCTGTGCAAGGTCATACCATCTCTCTTTCATCCTGCTTTCATCTTTACTGTTATGTCTACACATTCTATCTAAGCTGTGTGGGGAGCTGCCCATTACAATAACAGTGGTCGATGGTGCTAGAAGGCACCTGCACCTTGTACTGCTAAACCTTGTCTGTGTGCATACTCTGTATGTGAACGTGAAATAGGACATTAGTGTTGGATGGTGGGCATGCAAGTGTACATTTTTGGTATCTCAACAGTATGTAACATTCATTCATTCATATTCATTTATTGTCATAAGCAAGTATTGTTTACACACACACACGGCCAGCAGAGTGTGTGTGCACCTTAGGACACTCACTCACTCGCCCTTTTTGTCTCACCCTGGACAGCTGGCTGCCCAGTGCACAGCTGCTGGAGGGGATGAGTCCAGGCAGAGAGCCTCAGAGGATAAAAACACAATCCACATCAAAGGAGTTCCACTGGTTGAACATGATTATCAACCGTTATCCCCTGAGTCTACAAGTCCTCCCTCAACTCCAAGCATCACTCACATAGGATGGGAAGTGAGGGGAGATTTGCTAACTACAAGCTGACCACAAACTGATATTACTCATGTCTTCCTTTACTCTTCTGACTACTTCTCTTTGTTCTGCACTTCTTTAAAGACTTTTACTATAAACAGGAAAACACAGACAGATAGCAGGAGCCTCACAACAATCTCATCCTATTTATACTATCTATGCATTAATGGCAAGTTCATGCTATACTTTTAATGACTTGAAGTATTGTTTTGGTGAGGCTTAGATGATGTACAACGGCCACAGACAAATTACAGCATCCAATCTTTTTGCCATGGGGAATACACAACATACATTGAGTTTCTAGCTGACCGCTGAGAGAAGTCAGCAGTTAATGTCAATTTCGAGCTTTCATATTTTGATAAAATTAAAATCAGCTTAGGTTGCAAATGATTCAAATTCAGTTTTTGGTGTAAAGAAAATTCTTCCAAAAACAAGTCAAGATGCAGATGAATTGATGAATATGATGATGACTCTGAGATAAATGTCAGATTTACTATTACAATATAATCTGTGGGTGTAGTACCTAAAGTTTTAAAAGGGTCTAGCAGTGGGAGCAAGTCATTAGTTTCATGTTTCCACTTCTTTGCTTCTTTTTGTTTTTTGCTGCACAAAGACTTTAGTATGGAAAATGTGTGAAAGAGGGTACTAGGATTTTACTCGTCAGCATCATGGAAATGTTGTGGATGCTGATGTCACACAAGAGAAGAGATGGTTCAAAAAACTGACACAGGTCAGCTACTTTTCAATTAAATTAAATTAGATTCACCTTCAATTATATAGTGCCAAATTACAACAACAATCAAGTCAAGGTGCTTTAGATTGTAAGGTAAAGAACATATAATAACACAAAAATTTGCTTATATTGCAATAGTGCTAAAACAATGCCAAATGCAGCCTTCACTTTTGCTAATTGTGATATAAAGCAGAAAAAAATAATTGCAGTGATGTTTGACTGCCAGTAATCATACATTCACCTGCAGGCAGGCTCTATAACCTCAGGTAGCTTAGGAGTTATTGTGAAATAATAATTATGAAAGACCATGCTGATTTCCAGGAAGTACTCTAACCCTCTTTCCACTTCATGTATTTGCAGGTGGTCTCAATGCCAGAATAACTTTTCTTTCTTTCTTTTTTTTGCAGTATGTCATTTTGGAATGACTTTGATTCATTTTGTTTTCTTTAAAACAAGTAACTGTGTTATAAATTAAGAGCATTATGTTACATTAAACAGTCTTTGCAATCCTGTTCTCATTCGCTGGCAACTTATCTACCTAACCCTCCCCAGAAGCGAGGGGAAACATTATCTGAGTGTTAAGACTGTCTTACTTTCACTGTAAGAAGACGGGCTAATATGAATCTGGTGATGATGTGCTTTTGGGAATCCCACCCCTGAGCTGGGTGCAGCTAGTCAACTCTTTGAGCTCCAGAGGAGCGGAGTAATAAAGACCAGACAACAGGCTCAAATGAACTGATCTCTCTTTCAAAGCCCAAGGGATGGTCAACAAGGGTCCTCAGTGCATTACCTAACTTTAAAAGATTCTGTTCAACTTTTGTTTTGGTTGCTGTGAGGTCAGGACGCTGAAACAATGTTAGATCAAACAGAAGATACTGTTGCAAAATAGGAGCTTTGCTGAAGCAAAGCATGCGAGACATGAACCTTACCCTCATGATGTCACATACCTGGCTCAAGCTCCGAGTCAGGAACAATGAGGAACACAAACTATAATCATAATTTACACAAGCATTGCAAAATGCATAACATTTTTTTCAGACAGGGCTTTAGAGTTAATATAAAAGCCATATTTACCTAGTACGTCCTAAAATAGTGGATTTGATTTATGGTTTCATTTTGTGGAGCTTCTTTCTCAGCTTTAAACTCATTTTTCGAAATATCATTCCAGATTACTCGAGTAACTACATGTAGTCAGTAGTATTACATGTAGTTTTAAATGCTGTATCCTTTATCAGGAACATGCTTGGCAGTTACTGAACACATCTACTTTATGTATCTTGTTGGAGGGGTAAAATATCACTTACACTACACCAGACATTAGGTATCACCACACATGGACACGCAACACTCCAGAATGTAGTGGAATAAAAAATATGCAGTCAATGCTGTGGATAATGGACCTGACGTCAGGCAGCCCTATAAACCCAGCTCAGGTGCAGGTTTATTTTTCTTGGACTTATCAGACAAGTCATGAAATAAGAATCTCACTGACAGACTCACAGCTAAACAATAAATCGCTACTCTCACTTTCAAAAACGTTAACTAGAATTGCTATTTAAATAAACCCTGGCATCTCCTCAGGCACGCAGGCTATCGTGCCATGTGACAGATCTCTCTGCCTCACACTACGGACCATACCAGTGTATGTGAGGGCCAGCGCATTGTTGGTCTTCTGCTGGGGTACAGAACATCTGGACAGGGCACGAGTGGTGCTCATTCACTGTGAATAAAAAACCTTTTCTTAAACACATTTAAATGTTTACTCATTCGCTGCTGAGTCATAACCAACGGGCATTATGAGGCTAAGAGTCGGCATTACAGAACTGATTACTTATGTGCCTTTGGGTATAATGAGCTAAACATTTTCAAAAATGCTTCATTACATTATATTACACAGCTGCATACACCCAGTTATAATGTGAGGTCTGGCAATGGCGTGTTCTTGGTAGACAGACTTATATACTGTGTATGCCTTAAAGTTCCATGGATGCCCACAGATTAAAACGCAAAAGCTTATATAAATGCTGATAAATAAAGATAAATGCTGGTACAGATGTACATTTTTAAATGTGAAAAGATCACACACGCAGCTAACTTTGATCACATCTCCAGATAAACTTTTCATGTTTAGGGTTTTCAGATGCAAAGCCTGCCCTCACCTCTGTCCAGCCCTCTTAGGTTTCTTCTCATTCCAACCCATCATAAAGTTAGGGAGTGTGGACATAATCTGTGAAACTGCTGGCTCACCCCAATATGACCTGCTTCAAATACTTTAGTTCATCTGATTACATCTATTGCTGTCAACCACAAAGGAGCTGTGACAGGGGCACGCACATAACACATTATGTATCTTGCAAGGTAATGTGCAACTGTGGTAAAAGGGTACCGAACAACAAACAATTCTCAAATTGCCAGTCAACCTTTACTTCATGCCATTCATTCAAAAGACAAGCAAAGTAAACAACACTTCTCTGCTGGGTGGCTCTCCTCCTCTACACCACAAAATACAAAGTCCACTGAGAACTTGCACTTACAGCCACCACACCTTTGTGCTGAGCTGAACCAGATGATGTAGCCTGGACACCAATAGGGCAGTCTCAGTCATTCTAGATTCATTTCTTGTCTTGCCTAACCTTCAAGTCTTGAGGATTCTTTGGGAAGTGTTGGGGTAAAACTGCTTTCACACCGGGTGCAGTGTGCGGCCCAGTCGCCACTTGGTTTAGCATATCGTACAGGGAAGCCACAAAGGAAACCACAAAGTCTAAAGCAAAAAGAGGACTTAAAAACCTTTAGTGAGATTTTAGAGAAACTCCAAAGCTTTAAAAAGATTCATAGAGACATAGAAACATATGACAATTTTAAGCAAAGTTATATTGCTCACCTACAACGAGTTGAACAACGTGAATGAAGCAGGTTAATTGCAAGAGCCTGATAAAAACTCAAACTTGCTCTATGATTCAGTGAATTTATACAGTTCATACACTCAATAACTTTTGAACTTGGATGTCATTATACAAGAAAACTCCTAAGCTGTGCTGCACGTTTCTTGCTACAACAACATATTGAAAATATTATGTGACAATGAGTGCGAGGACTCCTTAAGAAAAAAGTCCATTTACTCAGTTCAATCAAAAACCTTAGGACAAAAGCTGAATTTAACATCTTGTTTCTAATGATATAAAAGACTAATATAAATTACAGTTGGGCAAAAAAGAAAGTTGTTTTTTTTTTAAATTTACATTAAAAAGTTAACTAACATTTAAATGACGTTTCGCCTGAGAAGCAGTTTGGAGTTCAAAAAGTTCAATTTCTGTACCAGACTTTCAAGTCATGTCTGGTTCAGATTTCATAAAATACTACAGTAATATCACTTTGAACTCTAGCCAGTGATCTCAAGTAGTGATAATTTCACTGAGGAATATTTATGATTATTAAAAAAAAAACATGGCTTTGTAAATAAAACAAGACCAAACTTATGAAAGAGATGCTCGAAGCTATTAAATTAACTTAATGTGGACACTGTTTCAAAATTTATTGTGAAAGAACAAGTGAACAAGTAACCTTACAGCAAAAATAATTTTATGAAATAAAAGTTGTACAAACGCCTCAGTTGACAAGAAACAAAAACTGTTATATTTATTCAAAAGTCAAAGATCCTAGCGAGAACTGTTGACAACACCTGCAACATTGGCTAATGTACTTTTTGCTAAAATCATATTACAAACGGGTGACAGAGTAAGAAAAGGTATTAGGCCAACTAAAAGCGCCACAAACATTGTCATTATTATTTCAGACTCAATAATATTCACTCATAATTATTATTGTTCTCTCCACTTCATAAGCATATACCACTCTATCATTCTCTATTTTTTTGCCATCAGACATCTGGTCTCCCCCCCTCCCAACCCCACATCTCCACCACCACTACTGCTGAGGTTTATTTGACTAGAAAATTACCCTACTCGTGTTTAACAAATCTCCAATATTGTCATCACCAAATATTTATTTGTAGAGGAGAAGAATTCTGAATGGCTACATTCCTTCTGCTTTGTGCATTTACACATTTTTGCATGAGCATGCAGCCAGCCACACACACACAAATATACACAGCAAACACAAGATATGTTTGAGTGCGTTTCCACGTAGCACGTTTATAAGGTGCCGTATGGTTTCAGTGAAAGTCACACATAATGTCAGACATAATCATGCAAAGGTTATCTGCATGATTGTGTCTACTACCTCTTGTTTAAACTACTGCAAAGTTAGAGGTGTGAGCCAAAGTAATATCCACAATAATATGAGGACCAAAGGTTTGCTAGCTTGCACTGGATTGGAATGAGATGAGATTGGTTTTGTGCACTTAATGCATCAGTGATTTTCATGTTATGCCTGAATAACACAGCTTTTTGTATGTAAATTATTATCAATTTTTTTTTTTGACATTACCAGTAATTTGGTCTTCTTGCCTACTTATTTGTCAGCATTTTCTCTTTATATCAAAAACATTTCATTGCAATGACTATTTGATTACCCTTAAAATAATTTTACGGGTTTTAAAGAAATTATTTAATTACCCATAAGTAAGTCTTTATTAAACCCCTTAACGCTTCACAGACTTGCCTATGTTATCCACACTTGGCCCCATTAAATACCACTTCAGCTTTATTTTAATCAGGCTGAACAGTTGGCCTCAAGACATTCAACTCGCTGACTGTAGCGTACCATCAAACTGACAGTGGGGAGCTCTCAAGCGAGACAAAACACCACAAGGGGGCAGTGATGTAACAAGGACGTGGAAAAGGTCAGAAAGAGTTTCTCATGAACAACAGTGAGAGCAGGGAGAGCAGAACAGGGAACACGGGGGGGTGATAACTGAAGGGAAAGGAATAAAGTTTGGGTCGGAGAGATGAATGAGGGAAAAAAGAAACGGCAAGAGCAAAGTCAAGTTATCAAATAAGAAAAAAAAAAGAAAAGAAAGATGAAGGAGAAAAAAATATGAAGAATGGACAAAGTACAAAGGACCTCTATGGCATATATACAAATATTAAGACAGGAGGAAATAACACATAAGATTAAGGCCACGGAGTGACAAACAAAAGCAAGCTGCTCAAAAAAGAGAAAAACGGTCAAAGACGTCCCTGATATCAATCACACGTAAGCTAAAAATGCTTGGGATTCATTTACACACTCGTTTAAATACTACACACATGACTTTTCCACTTTTTAACAAACACTTCAGTTCAGGAAACTAAACTAGAAAAAAAAAAAACCTTTATCTGGACAGTTTACTAAATATATCTGTCTGCCACCACTCTTTGAATAGTGATGCAGATAAACACAGATGTGAAACACACTCAAATGAGAACTATTGGCCTCCCAGAGAGCTGCCCCACTAAAACCACAGATCCCAGAGGGAGGCGCTCCGGTATCTTTTAAGTGACCCATTCTTTAAACTTACTTGGAGATATTTTTACTAAAGAAGATATTTGTCAGGAAATCACTGCAGAACAAGACTTCTGGGCTATTGCTTTCCACACAATCGTTGGTTTGACCTGCTGACGACAACATTTCGTCTGTGGTTAACTCACAGTTGTGTAGATTTGTTTGGTTAGTTGCCCCCTTAGCACTTCATTTACCACTGTACATAAAAAGACAACAAATAACAAGACTGAGTCAGAGCATATACTTTGCTAACAGGACACATGAAATCTAATTACACATTTCATAGTAACAATATCATTTACTTTTACATCACACATTTTGGATCATATTCCCATTTTATGTGTGTACAATAATCTTCCAGCACATATGTACACACGCTGGCCCACCTGTCTGCCCATACTGAACTCCACAGTCTCTGCCTCATACTCATACTGGCTATGGGAGCTTGCAGAGGGCAAGTCACAAGGATGAAGAGCCTGATGACCAATGTAACACATGTGGCAATGCAAAAACACACACAAACATGAAAGTCTAGTATTTCTGAAGAACTCGCAACCAAAATGCAGCCAATTTGAACTAAACTCACACTCACCCCACCCAGTGCTGTGTCATTCTGACAAAGCATGGCCAATAAACAGTTCAGTATAGTACAGTCACGCAAACACACAAAAGTGTAAAAATCTTTGGACGAAAAAAAAAAGCGCGTTAGAGCTTGTCTATACCCTCACACAGTAATTGGTTTTTCTGTGACATTTTTGTGTGTTCACCTCAAAAGCTGCTAGTAATTACTCACATGGATTAAACTGGAGACCACAAACGGCCGTGATGCTGCGCTGTTTTCAAGTTCCAAGTGGTGTTTATTAAGCTGATGTTTCAGGACCAAATGTTCACTGTCCATAAAGTGTAGAATTTTAACTCTGTGACGGTCTGCTGCAGTGGTTTCACATTAGTCATCTTTCTGTGATCTCTGTTTATCATTTGTATACAGAGCTCAGAGTAACGTTTAGCATGATTCATAATAAATCACACAACAGGTTTGTCATAATTCACTCTGGATCTATTTAAAGGATTCAGGATCAGTTACGGTATTTGGTCCATATTCACCAAGTAAATCTGAAACTCACTGCTGGACTTTTGACACAGATGGACCTGCTACAGATGAGCCTAGAAGAAGGTTTAAATATGTAGTATGCAATGAAGCAGTGGTAATGGAGCGAGACTATCTAACCACTGTCTGTCCGACAACCGTCTCCAGCACCCCACTGCTCCTTCCCTCCCCTGGCAAGGATGACCCCGTGTTCACACCAAGATAAGTGCAGGGGGACTCATCCATGCCTCTGAAATTCCCCTCTACATCTCTGACACCCCAGTAGCTCTCTGTCAGACTACTTTGTGTCCACAGGTTCATCCTACCACCTATTGTGAAGGCACCAGCTCAGTGGATCTGTTGATTGTCAGGATAAGGCATCTTCTTTTTAACAAGGTCATTTCACCCCAAATCCCTAGATTACATTAGATTACATTAAATTACACTGGATTTAGGTAAGAAGACAGATTATGGAAGCCTTAAAATTCTGAAATGAGAGACCACCTAAGAACTAATGGGCACCATGTAATGTACGGAGACCAAATATGAATCTCATTTTGAAATAGTGTCTTTCTTGAACACTGGCTTAGTCTTTCTGGCTGTTTTGGTTTCCCTTTGGCTGCAGAGGAAGCTCCAGTGAAGGTTTGTGATAGCAGAAAAGCACTGGTGGCTGATAAGAGAGGTGTGAACAGCAGTGTAAGCAAGCCATCGCAGGGGGTTGGAATGATTGACCGTCAGAGGTTAGAGGGTTACAAGACAAGAGAAGTGGACATAACAGAACTGTGCCGTGCCAGAAATGAGCTGAATTGCATGTGCAGTGGATCAACTGTTACTGTTACGAAAAGAGCATTGCAAAAATTAGCATACTTAAAGACAATACGGTAGCCCACATCAATGATTTCTACACATATAAAGTTGCCAGTCACAGCTGGATATACTGAATATAGAATGAAGGAGTTTATTATTCAACAAAAGCACATCCACCAATCACAAACAGCACACTTGGTATACAGTTTTATAACTAGATAGAGCTTTTTTATGGCTGGGATAGGTGTAGTACATTCACTAAAGTACTAAAAGACTACGATCGAAAAACATGTCTAGGGCCTGATGCAACACTTCATGCAATTCTACTTAATCAAAAATCCACCATGTGACTTGATAAGGTCCCTTTGCTGAACCTCCCCCATCTGCTACTTATCACACTGCCCCCCCCCCCCCCAACACACACACACACAGACACACACAGACACACACACATGCACACACACAGACAAAATGTGGACTGGTATGACCTCTGACACTTTAATCAACGGGCATTAAAGAGACTCTTAAACAAAACTGACGCACTGCACAGATTGGACTGACAGGGCGACTGGCTGGCTGGCTTAGAGGCTAAGTGGGATCCAGAAGCAGCGGCTCTGAAAGATCGTTGCCAACACTTTGGAGATTGCAGAGGTGGTGGGAGAGTGTTGGCCATTACAGGGTTTACAGATTAGCCTGGTTTATTAGTTCACTATAAGGATCTTCCACCCTTTAAGGTTTGTCACACGTCACTTTCCTGCCTTGTCCGTTTAGGCCCTGTCTAATAAAGGCAGGGTCTCTGTCAGTCAGACGCAGATGGAGGAGAAAGGGTGAGAGTGATTTAATGATCCTGTAATGTTGGAGAACATAACAAAGCCGCCAAAGCTCTATAACAAAAAACATCACAAATCTGTACACCCACTTGCGTAAGAAAAAACACAGAGACACACTCACCAAAGCACAATGGTTGTGCAGATTTTCACCACAGCGCTCAGTATTTGCACATGTCCACGCAGATAAAAGACTTTTCCTTTTGAATTTTAATGATTTGTAACAAGCGGTAAAGTGACAGCATGTGAAAAATATGCAAAGTGCACCAGGAGGACAATGGTGCAGTCACAAAGCATGGCAATTAATCAGAGGGAAAATGAGAATTAGATCAATGTGTTGATATAGCTAGAATAAAGGAGAAAAAGTCTATAACTTATTCTGAAAGAGGGTAATATTTCTGATTCATGTTAGAGCGTAATAGTGACCAAGCCTCGGGTCAACTAACGGTTAGGCCACCTAAGGGATTTACAACAAATCCACAAGAAGTTACCTTTCTCTTAAAATCTTGAAACGGTGCTGCTTTTCTGAAAATAAAAATAGCAAATAAGTTTTGTCCCCAGATACAGGCCAGGGAAAAAACACCCCCATCCACCTTTTGTGTCAAATCTCTGCTATAAAACAATGCCATCCTCACAAATACATTGTTTCTTTGAGGGCTTTTGATTTCAAATTGCTGGATGAAGTGTTGAATTTGTACTGTAGTGTGTTAGGGTTCGGCTTTGAAGTAACAAATCTTAAAAATATTAGCTAAAATGAAATGCATGTTATGAGTTGTTTTTATGTCATGTACAGTCAGTTGCTAAATATGTGTTTTTTACCTCCACATTACAAGCTGTGACAACATTAATGCTCCGCTGATCACAGACCCTCTGTTAGTATGTATAGATGCATTTATAATGGTGCTCTCCCCCCTTAAAACAAAGACCAGCTAACACAGATTCAAACAATCTAGCTGGTCTCTGTCGAGAGATCGTGCTCAGGAACTAGTTTATTTATCAAGCAACATTTGAAATAAAGGCTCTCCTCTTATAAAAGCCTGCTTTGCATAAAGGAGGAGGTCACCCAATCTCTATTTGAAGAAATGCCCAGAACTTGAAACTGTATAAATCACCGAGAGCCCTTCTCATAATATCAGGGGACTTCAATCATGCCTCACTGGACTCCACACTGCCCACCTTCACCCAGTATGTGACCTGCCCAACCAGAGTCAATAAAACACTGGACTTACTGTATGCCAATGCAGAAGAGGCATACAGTTCATCACCTCTCCCTCCCCTGGGCAGATCTGATCACAACCTGGTGCACCTTGTCCCTGTGTATGAGCCCTTAGTGCGCAGGGAGCCACCAGCCACCCGCACAGTACAGAGATGGTCAGAGGAGAGCGAGGAGGCTCTTAAGGATTGTTTTGAGTCGACTGTGTGGGAGGTGATTTGTGATGACCACGGTGAGGACATCGACAGCCTTACTACATGCATTACTGACTATATAAACTTCTGTGTGGATAACACTGTACCTACCAGGACTGTACGGTGTTTCTCCAACAACAAACCTTGGATTACCCCAGAAATTAAAACCGTCCTCAAGCAGAAGAGGAGGGCCTTCAAATCCAGAGACAAAGAGGAGTTGAAAAGGGTGCAGAGAGAGCTGAGGGGACTGATAAGGAATGGGAAGGAGAGCTACAGGCAGAAGATGGAGAACCAGCTTCAACAAAACAACGTTGGTGAAGTCTGGAGAGGCCTCAGAACCATCTCGGGCCACAAACAGCAGAACTCTCTGCCTGGGAGGGATGTGAGATGGGCAAATGAACGGAATCATTTCTTCAACAGATTTGACTCAGCCATGAGGCAGTCTGCAACATCGGCTGCAGACTCACCCACCCCCACTGCTGCTGTTCCACCTCAGACACTTCACACCTCCTCTATTCACCCTGCTCACTCCTCCCCACCCCCAACAACAGCATCCAATACACACTCAACACAAGGCTCCAGCCTGTCTCTCTCAACCACCCAGGTTAGGAGGGAACTGAGGAGGATTAATGGCAAGAAGGCAGCGGGTCCAGATGGCATCAGCTCGAGGGTCGTCAGGTCCTGCGCGGACCAACTGTGTGGGGTGATGGAGCACCTCTTCAACCTGAGCCTGAGGTTGGGAAGAGTCCCACAGCTCTGGAAAACCTCCTGTGTTGTACCAGTGCCAAAGACTTCACGCCCCAAGGACCTCAACAGCTACAGGCCGGTGGCTCTGACATCCCACCTGATGAAGACCCTGGAGCGGTTGGTCCTGGCTCAGCTTCGGCGCCTAATAAGCTCATCACTGGACCCACTTCAGTTTGCCTACCAGCCTGGCATTGGAGCGGATGATGCCGTCATTCACCTCCTACATCGTTCCCTCGCTCACCTGGAGACCGCTGGAAGCACTGTGAGAATCATGTTCTTTGATTTCTCCAGTGCCTTCAACACCATTCTTCCCTCGGTTCTAAAGGACAAGCTGGTGAACTCTGGAGTGGACCATCACCTCACTACCTGGATCCTGGACTACCTCACCGACCGACCACAGTATGTGAGGGCTCAGGGCTGTGTGTCGGACAGGGTCGTCTGCAGTACGGGGGCCCCACAGGGAACGGTTCTGGCTCCGTTCCTCTTCACCATCTACACTGCAGACTTCTCCCACAATTCCACCCAGTGCTTCCTGCAGAAGTTCTCTGATGACTCTGCAATAGTCGGCCTCATCACTGATGGGGACGACAAGGAGTACAGAGGTCTGACCCAAGACTTTGTGGACTGGTGCCAGCTGAACTACCTCCAGATCAACGCCAGTAAAACCAAGGAACTGGTGGTAGACTTCCGCAGGCACAAGCATTCTCCACTGCAACCACTGAACATCCAAGGTATGGACATTGAGGCTGTGGACAGCTACAGGTACCTTGGTGTTCATCTGAACAATAGACTGAACTGGACTCATAACTCAGACGCCCTCTACAGGAAAGGGCAGAGCAGGCTGTACCTGCTGCGGAGACTCAGGTCGTTTGGGGTGGAGGGCCCACTCCTGAAGAAATTCTATGACTCTGTTGTGGCTTCTGCTATCTTTTATGGTGTGGTCTGCTGGGGCGGCAGCATCTCTGCTGGGGACAGGAAGAGACTGAACAGGGTGATCCGAAGGGCCAGCTCTGTTCTAGGATGCCCTCTGGACCCAGTGGAGGTGGTGAGTGACAGGAGAACGGCGGCTAAGCTGTCATCCCTGTTGGACAACATCTCCCACCCCATGCAGCAGACTGTGACAGCACTGAGCAGCTCCTTCAGTGGGAGACTGCGGCACCCACAGTGTGGGACAGAGAGATTTCGCAGGTCTTTCCTCCCCACTGCTGTCAGACTCCATAATAAAGACTTTAACTGATCAAGCACACACATCCATACATATGCAATAATACTAAGTGCAATAATCCTTTCTGTCATCGTTGTATTTTTACTCAGTTGTATATAGTATTTGTATTTGTATTCTATTTTTATCTTATTGTATATTTATTTTATTTTATTCTACTGTATATAGTATTTTATTTTATTCTATTCTGTACAGTTGTGTACTGTATTTATTCTTATTGTATTCTAATTTTTGCCTCATAACTTTTGCACTGTCCACTTCCTGCTGTGACAAAACAAATTTCCCACGTGTGGGACTAATAAAGGTTATCTTATCTTATCTTATCTTAAAAGTCGATGCGATACAGTGTGAACAACGGCAAGCTTGCAGAGATTCTATTACTTTCAACAAACCAATGATTTGTTTATCATAAATAATGATTTACAGTTTCCAAGATATCTCTTAGATATTACTTACTGAAAAAAACACCTGCTTTTATTTCCTGTCTTTAATAAGCACACAGTCATATCCAATTTTCAGTACGAGGTAACAGGCCTCCATGAATTCCGGCCTACTGCATGCAGCGCACCACACATGCAGCCAAGTCATCCATCTCTCCGTGTGTGGAGAAGCCGGCTGAATTTAGTGTCTGCACCTGGACAGGGATCTTCTGCTTGTCCAAAATCCAGGCCTCGCAGTGACACTTTAAAACAGAGCAGACTCATTCAGCAGTCAATCAGCAGTCTTCACTTCCTCTGCTCATGTTATCTGTCACAACCCCCTCTCCCCCTTCTCTGCTTAAATACACTCATCCGTTATCATTCTAGCTCTCTCTACTGTTTTGATATCACTAGCGTTGTGTCAACATTTCAGGAGGCTGTGGATTCATGAGATGAGATTTTCCATCAGCTTCAAAATCTCAGACAACACGTATGTTTATCTTAAAAAATATCTTAA
This sequence comes from Rhamphochromis longiceps, assembly GCF_057381845.1. Taxonomy (NCBI): domain Eukaryota; kingdom Metazoa; phylum Chordata; class Actinopteri; order Cichliformes; family Cichlidae; genus Rhamphochromis; species Rhamphochromis longiceps. The sequence goes on from NC_140567.1 coordinate 8,296,075, forward strand.
ATTTCATGAAAAACTCTACAGCAAAGCAGAAAATATCATGTAAAAATATCACGTGGTAATAAGCCTACACCTATAATGAGGGAGACCCAGTAAACTTACAAACATCTATACACTACATGCATACACAGGCAAAAACAGACCACAGGAGTGGGTTATATATAACTCACTGCATTCAAAATGTCCCCAGTTAGATAAATTTGCTGCCCTTTAGTAACTGGGAAGTTACACAGCTAATACACAGGACACTGACATGCTTATATTTAGGTGAACATATACATATATACATGAAACCAGTTTCACACTCAGATTGTATGACGCCAGTGTCAAAGGTCTGGTCTGTTTTCCCCCAGAAATACCAGAGAAGTAAGGGCTTAATAGTGCTGTCAACCATGGAACTGACAGAGGCCTAAAGCCCTGGAGCAAAGTCTCCACCTTGGCTGTATAGTTCAGCCACACAGAAGCAAAGATGTAGCCTGTAGGTTGGGTGTCAGGCCTCAATCTCAGCCCACACAGTTTATGCTGATACTACACACTGTGGGTACAGACTCACATTAGTCACAGCTTTCAAAACACGGCATCATATTTCATGGTAAATAGTTTTCATTATTAATTTTGGTAAAGAGTCTGTTACCAGGATGGTATGTCTGCATTTCTCTCTGTCTCTCACTCTTATTTTTCCTCTCACATAGGTCTAGAAAGCAAAACAGTGTCGATGGGTCATAATAAATGATAACCATTTGATTTTAGGTGGCTCTAATTAAGCCTTTATTATTTCACCCTGAAATAAGAGAGCTGTAATGGCCATTAAAAATGCTGATGGTGAGAATGAATGACAAAGACTGACACATGTGTTTGAAATATAGTTAAGAGGCTACAAAATGGAAAGCCATTTCATGGGAAAAAAAAATCAGCTGTCATCAGCATACAAGTGACTAAATTAAGGTCGTGACTGGACATGTTTGGGCCTGTCTCTAAACTATATTATGTAATAACAATGGTAAAAACGGGCACAGAAGATAAAATTAATAGGTGCTCAGAGTCAAAATGACAACTGGCAATAAAAGTTTAGTTGAGCTGGAGATGACCAGTCACAAGGCCTTGCCTGGCCTTCAGAAACAATAAGGCTCAAGTTACCAGGAGAGGCTGAGGGGCAAAGGGAGGAGGATGCTCTCTTCACCCACAACACCATAACTCTCACTGGGCCAGAGCCTCTGTCACTGGATGCTGCTCTGGTTGGAGCTCCCAGTAACCTTTTAAATCAGGTCCCACTGACAGCTTCCATTAACATTCCTGCCCAGCCTGGCAGGCAATTGAACAAAGGGTAAGTGGGACAGAGCAGAGCATAGACTTTGGGGGTGGTGGTAAACTCTGGGACCAGGAACAGAAGAGCACATGGGTGCAGGACAGAAAAAGAGGAAAAAGCCACAAAGTGAGGGAGGGTAAAGATCAGAGATAGTGACGGAGACGGGGAGGGTACAGAGTGGAAAAAAAAAACTACAACAGGGAAGGGATCTGGAACTGCTTTGTATTTGTGTGTAAAGTTCTGAATAGGTGCTTATTTAGGCTCTGTCAGAACTAGTTTCTACATAATGCCGTTCAACCAATTTCGAAATGTTTATACCTGATCCCAAAAGCCACACTCAAAGTTGAAGTGTTAAACTTAACAACATAAAGTGCAGGGAAGATATGTATGTTTGCACTGAAGCACCGCAGCAATTTCCTAATGTTGTAAACCCGCTCAACATTTGGCAATAAAACCCTTTCTGATTCTGATATGGTGTTGATTAACCATGGAAATAAAAGTTAAAACTGTTTTTTCCAGACTGACATTCATGAACAAATGAATAAAAGCAACTGAAAAGAGTTCAAACCTAAAGCATACATTCTCATAACAGTTTCCAGGGAATTGGCCTAAGCATTTAAGGTCATATGTCTTGTATGTATAAGTGAAATATGAAATGAAATAGAAGAAACCTGCACAAAAATGAGAAAAGAAAAGGCACAGATCAATCAGTGGCTGACCCTCCCGTCCCAGGTCAGAGGTAGACAGCATGGGTCAAGTTGATATAAACCATACTTTGTGCATGCTGCCTCTAGCCATTATAGCATAGTGTACTGTGAAACAGTTACAAGGCGTTTGCCCATCATTAAAGGGGCGTGTGCATTAAATCATGTTTTGCCAGCTGAAAAAACCAGACACCCTTCAAAAGAGCCACCTGAGAACATTTGAGAACTCTTTGGGAGTGCAGTGGTTTTTATTAGCTATTTATTATGACACTGTGGTTGCTATGACACAAAATATACACAAAAGAGATGTGCTGGACGTACAAGAGTCTAACTTACTTCTGCTTAACTAGTGGACCCACAGCGAGCAAAATGTTCCTCCAAGTATTAGTTTCATATCAATATTGTGCTAGTTTGACACACTTATAAATACTCACAGAGCTGAGGCATTAACTTCTGCTGCAGCAAGAATAGCTGCTGCATTCCTGCAGCTAACAGGGAACTTGATAAACTAAACTATCCATTAATGTTAGGATGTGGCTGGTGTAGTGTATATCCTACCCTTTCTCCAGCTGGCTAAATAAATGTAATAGTGACAAGAAAAAAAAAAGAAAGCATCAGTGCACAGCAGGCTGCTCAGCATCTCTTAATGCTGCTGGCATTTCTTTCTTGTAAAAATGTGACACTTGCATTACGAAAAGGACTAAAAATGTACACCTGCCTCGGTTTAAAAAAAAAGCAAAGAACCTTTTGGCACAGATACCCCATAAAAAAAAAAAAAGAAACTCTGTTTTTGTTACTTACTGATGGCCTCTACACTAGTTCTGCCCAGTGAGGTGTATTAAAAATCACCACTAGTCTCTAGGAAAAGCTACTGGCAAAGAAAACTCTGGTGACACACACACCCACAGACAGCTGGTCAGTGGAGGATCACTAGTACAAACACTAAAACATGCTCTTGTCATCTTTTATGCAGTTGAAAGGTGCAGAACATTACCGACTGCAGCTTTAAATCTTTAAATAATTTCAGCTGCCAATCATTCTGCTGGTCAAACCTGCATATACTTAGTCATCGCAGCATGACTGTTGGTTCTTTTATGGGAAATGACGCCAGTGATGTTCCTGTGTGGTCTGTGGGGGGACTTTGAAGACAAATGAGAGCTCTACATACAAAACAAGAAGAATTACAGAACTCTTAGGAGATAAATACGTGACGATACAATAAAGACTCTGAGAATCCATTTTTCAGTCTGTCTGTCACTGGAACAAATCACAATGGTTTTCAGTGACAGAAAGAAATATGCTTTGAACAACAGAAGACCAGGATATGTGGCAAACAAAACCTTGCAGAGTCCAATTTTCAACTTCCTTCTATTGCTCTCTAACAGATGATGCTGAAAAGTGCTCTTTGCCAGGAGCATTTATGAACAAAAGCCAGCCTAAAAAAACCCATCCTTGTAATTGGTACTATTGAGAGTGTTCTGTTTGTGTGAATAAGTGTGTGTGTGTGTGTGTGTGTGTGTGTGTGTGTGTGTGTGTGTGTGTGTGTGTGTGTGTGTGTGTGTGTGTGTAAGCCAGTTGTATGGGAGAATTCAACATTAGTGAAGCTGGTGTGTGTCACATTCCATTCCTGACTGAGCCTCACTCAACCCACCCCCCCTGGTCTGGTTCCTACCGACTGATTCTGTTAATTACTTTGCCTTTTTTATTCTGAGAGAGCTGTGAGAAATGCCTCTCACCGCCACCGCTGTCCCACCCAGAACCCTACAACAACTATTAGCTTAATTACTTACATCTAACGTACTTCTCCAGTAATAATGTCCACATCAGCATCAAAGAGATTTCAAAGAACATCAGCTCCTACCCCTTCTTAACCCTATACACCACTTTCCTTTCAACTCCTTTTTTATCATCACTGCTGCCTGATGTGAGAATGTACCTTCTGCACTAATTTTTAATTTCCCTTGTATTCTTTGGAAGAGCTGATACTGCTGTGGTTCTGTGTGGTTAAGCTTTGCGCAATGTGCGCACACAGACTCATTTGGGCAACAGCATAGCCTGGGAAAGTTTGTGCGGAGCACATAAAATAGGGGAGTGGAGGCGGAGGAGTGCCGTGTTGGGGGAATGAGAGAAGAGGTGAGGAGAGGGCTTGGTGCGAGGGAGGAGACGCACCGCGGCAGCTCAGCTGTGTAGAAGCTAATGGGCTCTCATCCCCTTCCCACGACCACCACATGTTTTCTGATGGGCACTCAAGCGGCGAGACACATATTGGTTTGGCTACTGACACAGAACTCCAGCCAGCTCGGTTCAGTACTGCTCTGCTCTGCCTATTCAGCATCTGTCTGAACTCTGGTTAGCCTGTATATGACTTTAGGACTGGCAGAGTATGAATCAGTAACCAGCCTCTAATAATGTGAGGAGGTAGTGGTTGATCTCACTTGCTGGAACAGCAATAATGAGAGATGAAAGACAGAAGTATGGCTCACAGACAGACAGTGACACTGATAAACTGAGTGGCGTGATGAACAGGGAGCCACCGCAAATTGATGTTTGTCTCTGTCAGCAAAGAGAAAGAAATTCTCCATTATGGGGCATCTACTAAACTACAGCCTCTCACATCAGCACATGTGTATATTTTATCATGAAGCATCACAAGGTTTAAGCTTTAACATAAATTAAAAGATATCTTTGGCAGCTTTGGCAAGGATTATGCAACAAATTTTATGCACAGAAATGTATAAAGTAAATTGTAAATTGCTTGAAAGTTGAGGAAACCCTCTTAGTACCAGTATGATTAAAGCTAACTAATCCAAATGTGCATAACTGAAGACAGTGTTCAGGCCCTCCACAGTCCGTCTGGACATTATCCCCTCTAATTTGTGAGAATAAAACTTCAAGCCCCTGATTAAGTGATCCAGGGTAGCCAATTGTTGTGACTGTACTGTGTGATGTTTGATCTGACTGTGTGGAATGTGGCGACCTTTGATCCAGTGACAACATTCAATTAGATAAGGTTAAGTAAATTGACCTCCTCCATCCCAGCTACTCAATCCAGAGCTGGATAAAGTGTAAACAGCTTGTATGCAACACAATGAACCAGAGTTTACAGTGAGTGTGCCCTGTTAACGCGTTGTAGTGTTGTTCTGCCTTTATAAACAGCAAAACAAAACTCCTTCGCCTTTCCTGCAGTGATCACTGGAGAGTCTCTCCCTATCTGCCTCTAAGGAGCTTAACTTGGAATTACTTGTTGTAATAACTCAATAATAAGAAAGCGTGTGTCACTGACAGACCTTAAAAATAAATGTACCTTAGTGGTAAAATGAGTCAGGGAGCCCCGGGAATTACATTACACCCAGTAGCTGACAAGCTAAATCACCATGTTGCAGCTGTGGAGCAGAAAGCATCATCAGAAAAATGTGGGAAATTTAATTTCTTCATGTACTGACTTAACTTAATAGAACATAAAGCTCAGCACTAAATGCTTCTAAAAGTAGGCATTATCAAAATCCATGCAGTGTCACTGGAATGCTGTTCATGTGCTTTACAGAGGAGATTTACTTCCTTTTTTTTTGCTATTTCAGTGTGGATCGCCAAAGTTCACCTAACAATCTGAATGAAGACGTACAAAACGTAAAACGCTCACATCTATATTGTAAAACCTTTAGACATTTAAGATTTGTGACTTCAAGGAGGATCCACATTTATTATGTAGCCCCAAACACACAGGTAGTCACAAGGAAACACACCAAACATAAAGTTGAGTTCAAACTAGTACAGAAACATTACTACACTTTAGACTTCTGCCTTGTGCCCATGTTATTTCTAAGTGCTATAGACTTTTCATCTGGAAGTGACATTCACACTAATGTGATACGAGATCCTTTCACAGCCATTACAAGCAGTCATTACGCCTTTCCAGAGATCACGCTAATGAGACTGATTAGGTAATATTCTCTCCACTTTCACATGGTGAGAAAGGCTAATTGCTTATCTCCTTCCCTTTGACTCTACCTTACCTAGACAACAACCTTCAGAGGTAAAATAGCAGTGACCCACAATGACCTCTTTTCACACTTAGAGACTAAATCTTCTACAGCTTCAACCCCTTAACTAGGCAGAGAATAACTAACCATTATTATGACTGATTAATGTTATTTGTGTAACGGTAGCAGTGCTACATCTCATCTTTCCAAAATGTTATATTTCTCCTTTTATTCTATAATCTTTTATTTCAATTCTGTTACTTCACTGTTATTATAACAGAAGTTTCCTGAGTGTGTCATTTGCACTCATTTACTACGTGGTGTAAACACAATCCCATCTTCTGTTCATATTGAATCCTGAAGGGAAGATATAAAATACTCGCATTGGAGCTGTGATATCATTAGAGTGAGGACTAGCATCACTATCTTTAGCCTGAGTCACACTCCAACCCCACCCCATCTCTAGCCTTAGCCCTCATCTCTTTTTGCCCAATCTGTATGTTCGTCCCTCTGCCTCAGGCTTTAAGAACTGTGAGACTGGCCTAAATAGCCGAAAACTTCACAGATGAACAGCTCCAGTAATGGGCTGTGATTGACCTCGACAGCCATCTCTGAGAGGATTCTCTGGGGTCTGATCTCCAGATTACCTGCCTTGCTACATACATACACAAAACATGATGAGAGTAGCTGCCTTGGTGATTAAACACACCATTGTGGAAGTCACTGGGTGCTTAAACAAACAAACACTTGGGATAACGTGTTTTGGTCGAGTTTCATGCCCTTGATTCTAAAATTGAATGGCAAGACTCATTTTAATTTGCATGAGGCAAAGCCCAATGAGTAAGTCCTGTTAAATTCTCATACTCCTTAGAATTGTATGAATGCACACTCCCAGACATTATCTGAAGTAGCTACTTGTCTCTTCATTTATTCACAGTCATCTCTTGTGAAATTTTGATCAGGTCCCAACAGCTGAAGAGCTGGTCACTTCATTTATGACATTTCCCTAGTAAATTGCTTTCTGAGGTTTCTCCCAAGCATGTACAATAAATGTATTTTTAGTACCATTTTGTCTACTGTAGATCTATCAGCCAGAAAAAGTTCAGGCAGCAGCTTAAAGCCATCAAGTTTCTGCCTGAAACCAAGCCAGACTGTTGATTTAACACTCTATGGAGTGAGTGAACACATGCAAAGGTGGGGAAAAGAGCATGATAGATGGACATATGAAAGTACGGCAGTCCTTTGAAAAATTGTAATGGAGGAGGCTACCAAGGGAGATCCCACTTCAGTTCACACCCCATCTACAGTGTCAGTGCAACCCATTCAAAGGCTATCATTTCAGTAAAGAGGCAAACATAGCATGTGTAGCAATTTCTCTGCATTTGCACGTGCATGCACTGACCAGTGAGTATAATGGAATGCATTCATGTGCTCAAGTCGAACGGTCAGATCAAAGTCAGGTGGTGCTTCAGTGCCACCTGCTCTCATTAGTCTTTGGGTCTGCAGACTCGAGGTACTGTAGAACCCCACCTGTTTCTGACTGCTGTGGACAGGCCTCTCAGGACACTTACATAAATGGGCACAAATACACACCAACACTTATATATAGGTTTGCATGAAATGTCACTATAATGCATGCAACATATACGTAGTATCTGCTCTCCTATAATAAATATGTTTAGACTTAATTCAGAATAAACTCTGAAGCAGTTTCTTCCCCCCATTTGTCTAATTTTAAAGCAGTAATTGAGAAGAAAACAGCTTTAATAACTATTAGGGAACTAAGTGTGTTCAGTATTACAGCACTTTGGGAATTTGCACAGGATTAATTCCATGTAGCTTTCATTATTCCCTTCAATATGTTAAAATTGAGATTAAAGATCACTTTGTTCCTCTATTCTCCCTGCTCCCATGGTATGGTAAAGAGATCAAAACTGAAGGGCTTTATAGGGAACATCTTTAACATTTGCTCTGCTCTCAGTGTGCTTGATTAAATGTAACATTTTGAGATCCCAGAGTTCTGAGAAAAGCATAAATCATTGTCTCGCAGCTGCTGCCGTGCCTAGGGAAAACATATGCTATCCCTCACAGACTCACACTCTCCCTCTCTCTTCTACAATCATAAAACTCACTCGAGCCATTGGTCCCTCCCTCCTCTGCTGAAATCACAATGGTAAAGTGAGTGTGTGTTTGGGGTGGGGGACACCTGCAGGCTGCTGCTTGCCCCACGGTTGAGCATAAACCCCAGCTCCTCACACGCCCTCTAGCCCTTTACTCTTGCACACTAGCCCCATCCAAGGCCCCTTAGTCCTTCCCATCCATCAGTGATGACAGACCCAAGACTGAGCCAAAAGCACATAGTCAGCCAGCCAGCCAGCCACTGTCCAGGGATCAAAATGATCAAACTGTCTCTTGAGTACCAGTGATAATTTACACTCAAAGTAGCACTAGAGGTCACTGTGAATGACATGGCCAAGGATTTCTGGTCCCAGTCACTAAAGGCACTGCTCTACTCTTATTAAATTCAAAAATAATTTATAGATCTAATATCAGAGGCATCCATTCCAATGCATGCTGGTGAATGATGACATGTCCCTGGCTCTCAACTAGGCCCATGTGGAAGAAAAACCTATGCCCTTCTGATCCTGTCCGCCAACCTGGATTGCTGTCTGCTGTGACTTAAAAGCAGCTACCTCACTTGCAGACTTGCCCTGCAGACTTGCATGTTTCCATTGTTGATTTATTACAATAGTTTATCTTTTATTTATTTAATTAAAAAGTGGCGCTGATATATTTTATTATTCATGTCTCATAATGCTTTTAAAGTTTTGTTATTTCAGAAGAAAAGAGCATGAAAAGGATATTGTGGCTATCTGGGTCGACTAATCAACTTGGAGAAAGCCTGTGGGACCGTCATGTTGTAATCTAAAGGGTTAATGGCGAGAAATAAAATTACTCGACCCTTTTGGATCCATAAAAGAGGACACTTCAGAGCAGAGCTGCTTAGTTCTTCTGCGTAAAAACCCACGCCTTTAATTGTGTTTAATTTATTAGAATGTTCCAACCTCAGCTCTGTTAAATAAAAACACATTATTCCCGATCTGCAGGAGTTCTACAAGTGTACAGGGACTCCCTCCAACCGCCGACCATAGCCACCCAACCCACCCTCTTCATTTTCTAAGTAAATTGGAATTTTGTTTTAGTTCACTGGTAAACAATTAGACAGAAAACAGATGTCACTGGCCATATTTAAAAGCTACTCATCTCCTTAGATTAACTTTGTATAAAAGAGTTATAAGGAGTGAGAGAAAGAATGAGACAATTAAACGTGTCAAAGCTTTCATTAAAATACTGGACTACAAATAATTCAAATAAAACAATATATCAAAACAACCAATTTATCTTTACTTTAACACTGAAAATGAACATTTCCCAACATCCCCCCTGGAGATATGAGCCTTTCCGAGCCTTGAGAAATTAGAAGGTGCATGGCATTGAGGAAATGGCTTCTGGGATGAATTAAAGGATCTATAAGGAAAGTGCTGTTGATTTTCAGAGCCTGTCAAAAGCTCTAAGAAATGAGACAATGCAGAGATCACTCATACATAAAGGGGCAGAGGCAAAATACGAAAAAGCAAGACTTCTCTTGACTTATAATCAACTGCAGTCAATCAAATAAAGGTATATGAATGTATATATATTTAAACACTTCACTGACTACACACTGGTAGCTTAATGGCAATTACCCCCATTCCCCCCCTCCCCCGTTATGCTTTGAGAACTGGGCAGAAATCGCTCATAACTCTGCTGTGTTTTCCACTGCATCCTACTGTCAGGAGTCAGCTTTTCTCCCTACCCCGGTCGTATACTCAGTGTATAATGATCACACTTTAGGAATTTGGTAAATGGACTCAGCAGAACCACATGGGAAGAATAAAGTGTGTTTGATGCCAAGACCAAGTGCTCCAACAACTGAGGAATGTCATGATCACAAAATGTTGAACCTCTGATCTAGCCCTGTAGGAGCAAAGTGTCCAGCCTATTTAGAGCAGTGCCACACCACCTTTCATCTCTTGCTGAATGAGGCGTTGCATCCATCATTCTATTAACATTGCTATAACAGGCTCCTAGTCACCCTCTGGATGACAGCAGGGACATGGGACATGTGGGCTAACCAAAGGCTTTGATGTAAGCCTGACCACCATACAAAACACAGAGCTTTAAGAGACACCCCAAAACCCTGTGTACACACACAAGTGTTATCCTCAGCAGCATGTTAGGAAAAATACAGAGAATGAGAAAAACGTTCCACGTGTGGTAAAGTTGTTACCTTACAGTCACACGCTGCTGACCCCCAGCTTTCACTACACATTTGATTATTAGATCAATTAGATGTCTAGGGCATTAATCGTTTCAATATTCCAAAAACAAAAGTGATTGATCTGAGACTGAAATGCACAAGGGGCGAAATACAGCTCTATCTTTGGTAGCACACACACACACACAATGTTTGTGATTCTCATTATCAAAGGGGTGAAAGCTATTTGCAAATATGGCACATATCACAGCTGATTTGTGGCTTTTCTCCGTCATTTAGACACATGTGAGTGACACATATTTATATAAGTAATATGAAGGTAAACATGCCCCAAGTCTGAATGGCAGCCAGTTAACTGACTGATGAATCCCACACTGTTAAATATCGTATGTCCGAAAAGAGACAATAGAGACGTTCAGACAGTGAGAGAGAAAAAAAAAAAAAGAGCGATCTGAACTCAAAAGACAGGGGGGGAAAAAGAAGAGAGGCAGTGATGAGAAGTAGCACAGACCTGCACTGCTCCACATCTGCTGGAGATATATTCAGTTCTTCTGGGAGTCAGCCCCCCCACCTCCTTTTACCTTCATCTCCTTTCGCTCTCCCACTCTCTTTGCTTCCTTTTGGTCTTCTGGTTTGTGTTCAGATCAGGTTTTAATATTCAAAAATATGTACTGCCTTTATGAGCCATGCTTTACTGAAATAATATGGTCTCTAAATCACAGTAATGGTTTGAGGCCGTGGACTAAACAGAGTTTACCAGAGCTCCTAAAAGTATCTATCTACTACATGTCTGAGTGATCATGTACGTAATCGATGGAAGAACATCTCGTCGGAAACACTGATTTTAAAAATCTGCCTTTCTGTCGCTGTAACATTCAGGAAATGTATTCAATGACTGTCCTCACATTTATCAAACCATTACCTCTCTAAGAAATGTCAGCCTGCCTTTTATTTGCAATTTACAGCAGTGTCCTGGCACTTGGTTTACTAGAAATGGGACAGTAAATGATAGAGTGAAATTTAAAGAGCAATACAGTGCCTGGTTAGGGATGACCTCCAAAATCTACTGTCTCTAAACAATAGTTTTCTTCTTACTTTCCTGCACCCTTAGGTACAACTGCATCTTCTTCTCACAGTTTAAACTACCTGAGGAGAGCTCTATACACACCTCAGAGCTGACATGTTTAAGGCCTGAGCCCTGATATGATTCAGGAGTTGGTGGTTTGCACAAATCAAGGCTACACAATGAATCTCTGTAGTCCGGTATTAAAAGGAATGTACAACTGTGACTCTGAAGACAACTCTGAAAACAAATGGAGCTGTATTGTTTTACCTTGTCACCCCAGGCTTCTCCTGTATCTGATCTTGGGATCTGATCTTGGGAGAGGGTTGCAGGAAAACAGCCCAGAATGTACTTTAAGGCCCCTACTGTGGGCTTTTAGAAACTTGGGAGTGGCTAAAGGCCATGACATAGTAGAGACTGTCCCATACTTCGAGAGGTATCAGTTTTTCTCGGGAAGAACGTTTTTTTTAAGTTGACGGTATGAAGAATATTAATAACACACTAATATCCGTGGTCATATCTATTTCTAGAAGCTCATACAGAAAAATGAGGGCATCCTTGGCGACATGTACAGATGTGATGATTAATATCCTACTTACTAAATCAAGCACTGCAGCACTTTAAATTTTGGAATTGGTTTGCATTTTTAGCTCTTTGGAAAGGCTACTGAATAATCCCACTCCCTCTCTCAAAAGGCACATGCATGCACCCACACACCCTCACAATGACACAGGAAACATAATCTGTGGTCTAGGGATGCAATCAAAACTGCAACCTGACATCAGAGCAGCCGTCAACAGCAATCCTCAAGTGGTTAGCTGTTGTTAGCCAGCTCAGCCCAGTGCTCACAGAGACTAACTGCTGTTTAGAGAAATCACACTGCCTGAAAAGAGATGCAGGGCTGCCAACCCTGCTTCAAGGACAGCAGAGTGGGAAACACTTATCGGCTTTACTAAACAAATAACTGAAAGGGGGCACTACATGACATTATGAGAGGAAGGAAAATATGACAACCTAAACAAATGGAGACTCCTGAATTAGATCACCAATAGTGCAGATATAATCAGTGCCTGTAACAAACCCAAACACCAAAACCACAACCAGAAAATGAACTAAAACCTGATTTATAAATGAAGGGTGGGGAGGGGTGGAGAGGAGCGGAGAGGAGAAAAGAGGGTAATCCATACATTTAAAACACTTATACCTGAGTTCCTGCAATCATCTCCTTGCTGAGGGACCTGAATAGAAAATGCCAGCAGGTCAGGGGCCAGCAAAGATTCAGGCTTGCGAATCTCATTAAGCCAGCGGCTCATATGTAGTTCTTTAGTGTCAGATGGACCCTGAATCAGAGGAACCAGCTTCTCCTTCACTCCCTCTCCTGAACCTGAAAGACAAGAGTAATAGTTTGTAATATTTTACAAACTCTCCACTTCTCCAAATCAAGCTATAATGACTCCCATAAATTGGAAAGCATTTCTGAAATAGGAATGACCAAATGTACACATAAAATAAAACATTTGTAAATGTTTCATGTATTAAAAACAGCCCTTTATTTGAACTTCCTTGTGATTCACCTTGAAGTAACTGCAACAGCACTATTTGGTTGCTATACAGAAGGCAAAAGGCCTAATAACGAATTATGAATTATTATTATTATGACCACTCCTATGCACCAGTAAAGCCATGTTTTGTTAATTTTTCACTTTAGTTGAAGAGCTCATAGTCCAAAAGAACAACTTTGCCCTCCATCGTCATTTTCACTCCTTATGTGCACATATTTTTGTGACTCTACAATAAATGGTCATTTTAAAATAAGGGCATTAACTGCACATGGTTTGCTTGTATTTCTATATTGACAGCTGCAATAGATCTACTAATCTGACCCACATCATGTGCAGCTTGACCTTGTGAACTCTGTGCTATGACACTAGCTCCAATAACATCCTTGCCATCAAAGACATGGCCACAGCCCAATGACAGCGCCCCAGGAGAAAACAGCAACTGAATCACATAGCTGGATAGAAATCAACATAAAGACTGAGCAGGAAAACGAGAGGGAGCTAGACAGAGTAGAGTGTGTAAAAGCATAAGTTAAAGAAAGTAAAAGAAGAGTCTAGTCTGTCTCACTCTTTCCCTCCTACACAGGCAGTAAAGTTTTAACAGGGCACAGCTGCACACACCTGGGGTCCTGGCGCACACTTTTACAGCTCCCACGGTTCCTGAGGCACATTTCACCGTCGCACGGCTGCAGAACTTCAGCTCCAGGTTTTGGACCGAGCCTTCGAGAGTCGGTGACGGGCCTGGATATTTCACACCTAATAAAAAAAGTGAAAAAAAGTGAAAATGAACTGCAGTCCGGCAGATTTAAGCACCGCTTCTGTGACTTAGTTAAACACCTGATTGGCCTTTAATTGTTCTTGACCAGCTAGTTGCTCTTAAACAAAGAAATCAAGAAAAGGTGTCCTCTGTTTTCAACAGTATTACTGATAGCGCATGTCTTTGACATATAATCTGAATTAAAATACATTTGCATATTAAGGTCAGCTATAAACCACGACAAACGACACTGGGCAATTTTTCTAAAATACATGATGCACCTTCTCAGTTTTAAAGTTTACGCCAGTCCATACTTAAAGTTATTATTTTCTTTAATGTTATATCTTCTTCTGAGTACAAGCGGACAGGGTCTGAAAATTTATAGAGGTTATCTTTGTTTATTATTGCAATTTTTGTTTCCTGTGAAAACTTTTAGATCATTTTGGATACAAGACAGTCTGAAATCACACCCACACTGCTACGCCTAAAAATCATGATAAAAAGAGATCTAATTAACTTGTTGTGAGTAATCGTTTATTTCCAAAACAATATTCCATGTAGTCACGCTTGTATTCAGCTTAGTGTCAAGTACAGCTCACTTCACACCAGCATTACATCACAGGAGCCTCAAGTGTTCCTCACTCTATGATTACTTCTCTTAATGGCAGCCTAGTGTGGAAGAACCTCCTGTCTTCCATCTTTCCAAAATGAAACTGTTTGCAATGTGACAAGGAATTACATATTCTCTATTATATGTCAGTGTTATTTCTATGGTGAGAGGCTATTTCAAACACATAACAGGAGAAGCAGGGAGACGTAGCTGGATGACTAAAAGATACTGTGGAGTTAAGGAAGTTATGTGCCAAACCGCCTGTTGAGAGAGGAGAGGAGGATCCATTCATCACATGCTACATTCTTCCAGTAAGCTGGAACTGTCCAAGGGAATCACATTTAATTCTTGCATCACCTGTTCCAATAAGGCTTTCCTTCTCAAATAATCCTCTCATACAGCGATTGTGCTTTATTTCCTACAAGTGTCCACAGCACTTTTTCAGTCGAGTTTACAACTTACTGGGGCTTTTTCTGTCGTGTGTTGGCCAAGGGACGGCAAAGTCACTGAGCAAACGGCAAAAAAGGTTCAATATCAACATAAATAAACTCAAGTTTAGCATACAAAACACTTTCTACTGCAAATCTCACACACACACACACACACACACACGTACATACAAGTGCTTCATTCTATGCAAAAGCACTTTTAACTTAATGTTCACTCACACCAATGGATGCTTGAAGGGCAACTCGAGGTTTGGTAACTTGCCTCCACTGAATCATCCCTTTGCAAATATGCAAACTTATGTCTAGATTTGGTCACTTACTCAGCCCAGGATGAATACAACCTTAGATAAGTGTAGGACGAGCTCTACTTCCTGAGCCACTCTACTAGTTTTATCCTCTCAAACTCTTTTGTATACACACAGATATTATATAACAAATTTCCTTCTTACACAGGTGATTGAAAAATCTAAACACTGTATAACCAGTGCTAAATTGGATGGGCTTTACACCAACATAGCACACAGTATTTTTCTGATCAACTAAAAATTCAAATGTAGTTTCACCGTAAATCAGCAGTGTGAAGTAGGGCATGTTTGAGTAGTCACACACATAGCACACTTAACCGGGGAATTATTGAAAATTGCTAAAAAACTCTAACCACTGACTTCCCTCCTCTCTCTCTCTCAGACAAATTGCCCATCAACCTCTTCACCTGCTGTCTAAGAGGCCCTCCGTGAGACCAGATGGAAGATGGTTATGTTAATAACCCTCCTTCTGTCTCTCTGTCTCCCACTTAATATATCTGCAGGTCAAACAGAGCAGTGCTGTACAACCACTCTGTGCATTTAGCTGCCTTATTCTGTTTAGGCTGAGGCTGTAATACTGGCAACCAGTAATATATATCTTTGTCTTGGAGCCACTTTCTATTTACACTGCAGTACAGTGTATATAGTTCTTTTAAGTAGATGGTAATGCCCAATGTAAACCTTGTAAAATAAAACAACACCACTCTCAAAATCTTCAGCATGCTCTATTGCAAACTAATGGCATCCAAATGATGAGCGTGATTTTGCTCTTTATACGGTTTCTTTCCCACTCCTAATTTTAACCTAAGAATCAGCAGAGCTGCAGAGTCGGCACCTTAATTATCAACCAAACACTAATCAGTGAGTCTGTGCTCCACACAACCAAGGGGGTGTCCCAAGTACACAATTTCAGTAATCTTATCTTCTATCTTTCTATATGTTTTTTTAAACCAGGGAAGCAACTTTGGTCTTCAAAGAATGTATGTGAAAATTCCCATAGATTTATGTTCATATGGATACGCGTGTATATACATGAAACACTGATTTCTAGATTAGTTCATGTGGCCAAGGACCAGAGGGAATGACTAAAAGTGATATATGTACTACATAAAGTTAGGTTCACTTCTCCCACTAGAAACAATATAGTATAGTATAATATGTATTTGTCATAAAAACATTGCCCAAGACATTTGGCTTTATCACTGAGTGTATCTGAGTAAACCTAAAAACACATGACCCATCTACCCTGAAAGAGTAGCCTATTCATGGAGAATGAATAACCAGACTCAGTGACCATTTGGCCTTTTTCAACACAGCACTAAAAGAAAAATGACATCAACAATGATGAGTTGCCCCGACTGTTCCCCAGAGCTTGGACAAGACGAAGATGTTAAAAGTGCAAGCCAATCTGTAATATGACAGGGGCCTTTTCTTCTACTCTGTGTTCTCTTTGATAAATGGCACTAGAGGTATCACTATAACATATCCCCTTGCCCACATAGATGTCCTAAGGGCACTGTGCACCTGCTGGGTTGGTGGTTGTTGCATGGGGGAGCTCTAAGCAATGTTTTGTCCAGCTGTTAGGACTATAAAATGTGGGGTACACAGAAAGAGTAAAAACACAAGGGTAGGTAGTTTGTTGGCTTAAACAGCAGTATCCCGTGTGATTCATGTGTGTATGTTGGGTTAGAGTGTGTATAGAGTGTGTCAGTGTGACTGACTGAGTGAGTGAATGTGTGTGGTACTGTTACTCGTCAAGCAAAGGCAGGTGCAAGAAGTACATAAACACACAGCTAGGGGCCAGAGAGTATGGCACTCCATCAAACACTAAGGGCGCAACTGTGGGCAGCTGGATTTGCCATAGAAAACACCAATGAGAAAGTGCGGAGAAGATGAAGGGAAGGGGGCCTGAAAGTCAATAAAGAGGGGTAGAAAGAGCTGATGCAAAAAAGCAGAATGCACACACTAACACATGCACCGTATGGGAGGTGGAGGGTACTTTCTTTACTTTCTGCATACCTCAATAGTTGGCGTGTCCATGGTTCAGTATATATGTGCAGCACATCTGCAGGCTTGAAAGCCATGCTTTACACATTCCAACATGTCCTGCTCTCACAGCTTTGGGGAAGGCTATGGGAAAGTTGTCTGCCTACAATGGTGGACCAGGCAATATTCTACCTCAGGATGCGAACCATTTCTTTTAGTCTATATTCACAAAACCCAGAAATAGTTTTACTTTCATTTATGATGCTATATAAAAAAAAGGTTTATTTTTCCTGTTCTTCAAATACTACACCATATAACAAGTCTGAAAAAAATCCCAAGACAGACAAAAAAAGAGATAACGATACAAAATACAGTAAAAACCAAGCTATAGGACTTGTGCTAGAACAACTATTAAAAGCTGTGTTTTGATTACCCTCCCTCTTTGCAGCTACATACTCCATGCATTAATGACCAGCTTTATGTGTGATGGAAACAAGTTAAAAAAAGGATGTAAATTATCTCAAAACCATAAAGGGCAGGTGAAAAGACAAAGACAGACAAAGAAGGGGAAAGAACCTAAAGTATTAAAACCTCCAAGGTTGGCAACGGGCCCACAGCAGCTAGGGGGCTGACAGAAAAAGAGGTAGACATAGACAAGTTGGGTAGCCTGAAAGCAGCCAGCTGAGCCATTAAGTGCTGATGCAGAAACAATAACTGTCTCTCCTAAGTCAGGAGGGAAGCAGTAGAAGCAGTAAGTAGGAGCAGGTCTGCTGGCATCTTGCCCAGAACTGACACACAGCAAAAATGCAGACACATGCTGAGAGAGTGGGACAGGAAAACAGACAAGGTGAACCAGTAGTGGTTTGTTATGCAGTTAAAACTAAAAGGAGAGCAGCTTTGTTACTCAAACAAAGGTCTGCATTAGAGAAAGAAAAACATCGAGTTACTACGATAACAAGAACTGATTTTTATGATAGTAAAAATGACATTGAGGTATTTTTGGGGGATGCATTAAAAGTTCATTATGGTTCCATCAGAGAATCTTTCTTATGAAATTGCGTTGATATGACACGTGTTGTGATTTAACACAACATAAATAAAAATAAACTGAGCTGAGCTAAATCATAATTGATATTTGAAGGGATTGCAGTTAGAAAAAAAAATATCACAACTACTATTTAGCACAGGTTAAAGCTGTAAGAATATCTGCACACAGGAAGAATATGCATGTTTGATTTCAAACAGATGTAAACAACAACAACAGCTGTTTGTAGATAGATGAAGGAGCTGGGCAGTTTATATAACCAGTAATTGCTGCCAGAGTTTGGGTTGTTTTTTGAGGGGGGCTTTGCATATTAGGAAGAATTGCTTTTTGTTTTGTTTTTTTTAAAGTTGGGTGGTGAGACAGAAAACAGAAAAGCAATCCAGCAAGTGTCTGTGAACAAAAATAATGGGTTTCCTTACACATATGACAAAATCCCAGTCAAGCTGCTCCTACCTCACTGAATGAAGGTTACAGCGGTACTGGTGTGTGCAAGCGGTACTCGCTCCCTATAACCGTCATGGTATAAAGACAATGATGGGGTATAAGTGCCGGTGGTAGCAGAAGCTGGGGGTCTAATTTTCTTGATTTCCATCCCCTCCAGGTGCTGCTGGCTTTTCTGTCGGCCCACTGAAGCAGTGACACATGTTCTCCACACATTCAAACTGTGGTTCTCTCTGCCACTGAATTACCACAATTAAGGAGTCTTCATGCGGAAGCAATTTGGCCAAAACTAATGTGCCTAGGCAGTGAGGTTTGGAAGACAGTGGTTGGATGGGGTTGGGGTGGTGGGGGGGTTGGGAGGAAGGGGATCAAGAGCAAAACTGAAGGGAGAGTTATAAAAGAAGTAAGATGAGGGAAAGAGAGAGAGTGTGAGAGAAAAGGGGGCGACAGATGTGCTAAATGTGATAGACAAACATGTGCCGTGACATAGAGGATTCCCCCATTGCCACTTGTAAGGAAATAATTAGTCGGTGGTAAGATAGGTCATTAAAACACAGTTCTGGTTGAGAAGGTCTGCCTCTCAATCTCCCATATCCCCAGCCTAATGCTGCTCTGACAAATTTGGTTAGCATAAGAAACAGGGGCATTCTAGCTTTGAAGCAGATGCCAGGATGGAATACCAGTGTGGTTTCACCATGAGAGATGCTCGAAACTACAGACCACAGCTAATGACGCTAAACCAGTCCCCTCTATTGCTGAAATCCAACTCTGGATTACTATCCGTTCTCTCTCACACTCTCTAGATCTCTGCATCTCTATAGCTTATTCTTGTCCTCTTTCACAAGCTTTTCCCTCCTCACTCCACTTCCCTTATGAGGGGAGAATTAAAGAGAAAACGAGCAGAGCATTCTTGTTTATCAATAATCCAACGAGATCAATATTTATGTCTGAGCTTTGCAGAGGCTGACTGTGTCTGTGTGTGGTGGTAGCCAAGACGTGACTGGGGTTTTGGTGCTGCTGAGACACTTCAATGGGAGTTACAGTGGAAATTTATGGCTCTGTGACGTGGAGCTATGTGCTCAGTCGGCACTAGTCACTACCCTCAGATGGGGCGGTTGGCTCACAGCAGGGAGCCAGCTCTGCAGACACTACCAGATGACATAAATACAAACAGATTTATTTGAGGCTGTCATTGATTGGTAACATTCAGAGAGTCTGCTGCAAGAGCTTTAAAGTCTATTAGTCTTTTAGTGTGTTTCATTTAAAGTCTCAGAGATGTTCTTCCCTTTAGTGTGTGCGCTTGTATTTAGTTTTTATTAAGAATTACCTATCTCTGTTATCGAAACATTATGCTGAAATATGTGCAATGTCTCTCTTTTGATTTTTATTCTTCATCAAAGGCTCTAATAGCTTTAATGTTTACAATCAGTACAGTATCCATATTATTATACACACACAACACAACAGTCTTTAAATAATCTATACTTTCAAAAAACTGTTCACACTTTGGGCTCTGTTTATTACATCATCTGTAGGTGACATATTTTAGAGGCCAAAAGGGAGTCTATGTGGGATTTTCATATCATATTTCAGTTTAACACTTCAGGGAGAGATGAGCTCATTATCCCAACTCTAATGGGCAAAAGCTTAAATCTGTAGAAAATGTTCTTATCCCATGTGTGGCATGCTTGGCAGTAATCAGGCTTCTAAAAAGTGTAGTAGTTCTTTAAATTAAGCACTAATTCAAGTACTATAGTGCGTGTCAATGCTCAGTTGGATTTAGTGTTCAAGTAAATTACACCATCCAACATTCATATCAGAGAAGGAAGAAATAAGTCAAAACTCAGAATTCCACATTCTGCACTGGGACCGTCCATGTTCTTCAACATGCCTGGAATCACATCTCATTTCCCATGATAGAAAAAGTGAGCTACAATTCAAACAAACAAGGGGAAGAAACTACTTGGCGGAATTTCAGCTAACTTCTGTGGACGGTATGAGGAAAAGAGGCATGATAAATGGACAACCATGGTGAGAAAAGACAAGCATGATGTCCCCCTATGAATGCTTAAGCTCACCAAACCAACTTTGATGTGGAAATGCGTATGTGTATAGATATTTTGCATCTGTGCATACATGTGAAAAGCAGTTTAGTGAAAGTTACGCTTGATATGTTATTGCAACCAGACCTCAGGCACTTCCTGGCGCTCTCATCCCATTAAACGTATAAATTTTCGCGTAATCCAATGTTTAATTGTGGGACTACACAGCAAACTTCTGCTTTGCATCGACTCCGCTGGCCTCTCTGATTAGCTCAGGACTAAAGTGAACAACAGAGAAAGAGCAGAATTCTTCATGAAGACACAAGAAAAGCAGGGAAGTCTGGACTGACTTAAAACATCATCACAATCTGCCAGGAGTGGAGCGAGCCCGTCTGTAGCTCATTGAAGTTTTCATTGACAAGAACCGTCTCAAGTTCCAGCCAAGATTTATTTATCAATTTTCTGATGCTGACACGACGTGTTTTTTATGTAAGGTTGCGTACGGATGAAAAAATCCTTCTTTCTTTCTTTTCCTCCTGCTTTCTTCCTGTCCTGATGTCAATCCGTGAAGAAGACAAGTCGACAGGCAGAAATTTCTCTCAAACCAATAAGTTACCTCTTCAAAGAAATATGGATACTTGAGTGAGAGGCCAGGCCACGCTGAAACAGACATCTCAGGGTTTTCATTAAGCTTCTCAACCCTTTACTGACATTTGTGACAACCGCAGACCATAAAAAGGGCTGTTGTCCTTCCTTTCTTCACAGGAGAACAATCAAAAGAACTATCAAAACAATCTCCATGAGCTAAGTGTATGGGCTCATTAGATGACGGGGCAAAGCTGCATGTTCCTCTGACTTGTCTTGATTAATAGATGAGAAACATTAAGGTTGTGAGTAATAAGCCTGTGTCAGCCAAAATCTACACAGGAAAACAATGAAAAACTGAGAGAGTGCAACCTCCTGTGTTCAGTCTTATAGCCAGAAGCATGCTACCAACAGCTGCATTATTAGTGGCACACAAGAGAAAAAAAACAGAGGAAGGAGGAGGTAGCAAAGACAGATGGGCAAATTCTGGGACCAGAAAACATAAAATCTAAAACATACGAGGCATCAGATTACACAGGTGACAGGACGATGTGAAAAGTTTTCCCCCCTCTTATAACAATGAGCTATTACCGATATTTATTGTGCTACAGCATCACAGGCAGTTAGATCACAGGGATATAAACTGCTGGCCATGACAAGAGCAGCCTTTTTCATGCAGTGCAAAAATGCGTAAAACTATTGTTGATGTGTCTCAAAGATCATGTTTGTTTCCAAGCAACGGGAGATATCAGTGTGAAGAAAAGCATAAGTAAGTCTCACTAATGTGACCCTGAATGGACTTGGCAGGTTTTTTTCCCCCAATCGTTTCCCCAGCTTTGTCCTGACCCCCCCCTCCTCACCTCACCATGGTAAGTGTAGGGAGAACTAAAAACAAAGGGCTTGTTTTAATAATGATACGGTTAAATGAGTGAGAGCATACGTCCCTTACTAACATTAACAACATGCCTGTAGTTGCTATGCAGTGAGAACATAGTCTTGATTATTTGCCTTAAATGGGATCATATGTTCAGAAGCTAGCTATATATATATATATATATATATATATATATATATATATATATATATATATATATATATATATATATATATATATATATATATATATATGATCCATTTAAGATGGAGGTAGGAATACATTGCATTTGCAAATATGCACGATTCTCTGCCTGTGTGCCTAAACTGACACGCAATTAGGTGCCAGACCTGGGATTAATAAAGCAAGCCAATGACCAGTTGTATTTCTGGGCACAGTTGGCCCCACACTCTCACCCTCTTTATTTCATTCTGTCACTTTTCCCTTCAACCTTTATGTTCCTTTTTCTTTCATTTTTCATCTTGCTCATTATATCATTCACTCTCTCGTCCTCTGTTCTTTTCCCCTCATGTCTGTCACGCTAAAGCTATGTCACAGCTCGTATATCACCCAGCAATCATCTAAAGCATGACTGGTGACCACCACCAACCAACTTTTACCAGACCTCCCTCTTTTTGTCGCAGTCCAGACCACCACAGAGCTCCAAGGCCGGAAAACCAGCTGTGGTAGCTACATTAAAGTTCAATCCATCAATGGTGGAAATGCCAATTTTATGCTAATTTAAATTGCTTTGATCTTTTATCTTTCAAATATAGCCTTGTAGAGTAAAATAAGGAAGTGAGAACCAAAGTTACAGTCAAGGGCAAAAGTCTGGACAGTAGAAAGTTTATACCGCTCACTTATAACTCAAATAAGACAAGTTAAAAAAATTACTTTTGAGCGTTTTAAACACCGCTCATTTTTAAAAGAGGTGCAGGCAAAAAAGAAAAAAAACAAAAACATCCATTGTATAAAATGTAAATGAGCTGCTCAAAGGGTGTGCACTTGCGGTATATGGAATTGTTGCTCTGTCACAGATGTGACAAAGACAGAAATACTTAACTACACACACAGACTTGAATGAAAGCAGGAAAGGGCACAAGGCTTATTCATAATTATCATCTTTTTCTAATCAGGCTTTGTACCAGTGCTGAGTGTAAACTGGTTATTCATTCAGACATTTAATGAGACTGCTTTCAATAATATATCCTTGAGATGTCAGTAGAAATACATGTGAGAGCCTAATGTGGTCAGCAATTAGCAATGACAAAAAGAATCTGGGTGGATTAAACTTTTTCACTACCAAAATTAGACACATAAACACAATTCTTACGCACGGTGTATTTTACACTCACACAGAACTGCATAGAGTTGAGTAAGATGTGGGAGGTCACTGTGGTCAGTGTGTTGCCGAATCTGAGGTTAGCAGTGGGTAAAAGTATTGGTAGACAGGAATTACTGGCTACTACTATTACTGCTGCTGCTACTAAAAACCACAATAACATGCATAATGTATAAACATTAGAACACGCATATAACATAGAATCGGGAATTCTGACAATTACAAAAAAAGAGGAGAATACAAAAGAGGACCTAGTAACAAATCCAAAAAGAATTGGGAACAAAATAAAAGTTGTCAACAGAGAAGACTTAAAAGCATAAGAAAAAGACATAAATAAACTGAGATGAAGCTTAAAAGGGAAAAATACTATGTTCTAAAACAAAATATAAGTTATGAATGAGGAGTGAAGTAAAGTAGAGCCAAACCAACACAGCTGATGCTAACCTTCTGAGCACAAAGGCACATAGTCCAAGCGTGCATGCACTGACGCAAGCACATATGGGCACACACCTGTCCATTTTCAGCTAGAGATACCAATAATGACATACTGTTTGCTGCATAGCTCACCAATAAAATACAACACTAGTGTGGACTTCACTGGAATGCAAAGGAGAATCAACAGTCCCACACAGCTGTGTGATAAACCATGCAGACATGCAATCGAGTGACAAGGAAAATATAATTTTACGGTATGTTTTCTTATTTTACTCATATCTGGTCTTGTGAAACACAGATTACACTGGATGTGCTGTGCGCTGTGTTATTCCTGTAGTTGCCACTGAGCACCACAGTAACTCAAAGTATTACAAATCCTAGCGGCTGTGTTCCAGTCAGCTGCAATGAATTTTAGTCTCTGAATGTTGCTCTTAATATTTTTGAATATTTTACAGTCTGTCAGTGCCTTGAGATTAAAACTGAAGCTGTTGAGTTTGCCCGTGAAATGCTGAAATGTGGAATTTCTTTTGGACAGTGAATTAATTCTCATACCTAAACGTTTCCCTCCCGCGAAGGACACTGACCATCTGTGTTATCAGCTAGACTTCAATATGAAACACCTTCCCCTATTGAAAAACTTTGCAACATCAAAAGAGAGAAGGGAGGACAAATTCCTAAAAGAATGAAAAAGCATATGTTCAAAGTGAACAGCGTTTGTTTGCCGTCTTCAGTTTTTAGCTTCAGCGTGTATCAGTTGTGTGCTGGCAATACCTTGATGAGTGCTACAGCAGTTGGGGACACGAGAACAATCTCATGGTTTAAACCCAAATCTTGTGTTGCATTAGATCTGCCACCTTTACCACAAATATCTGCAGCCAGTGAGCCAGTAAGTCACACTTACGGAAAAATAGCGGCTGGTGTCGCCGTGGCAAACTTTATTTTCTTACCAACCGCACAGCACACATCTCCCTTAAGGTATGAGTGTTCCCGAAATTGCAAAAGCAGATACAGTACTAGACATTTTTGGTTATATCATAGGAATTATTGCTGAGTATTTTCCCTACATATACTTACCCAGCACACCACCTATTCTCCTCAAGTCTCATGCCTTTTAAGCTCAAACTTACTTTTCTTCTAAGCCCCCACTGCTCCTTTTCTAGCCTGCCAGCACATGGACCAGATGTGCAAATGTTTCTCCATGTCGCTATTCAAACCCCGTTCCAAGAGAAAGGCAAAATGAGGGGAGAGGAATATTTGACTTCACTCCACGGGAGACCAGCTTCATAAATTTTGGCGGCTACACAACGGTGAAAAAGGTAGCTTGGCTGGCTTGGCTGGGGGAGAATGTTGACGGCATACCAAACAACATGATCCTAATGAGTTGGAAAATCCCAGGCCCTCCAGAGGACTGTCCAGATGCTACCGTCATGAGAAACGCTACTGTTTTATTGAATTCAGACTCCCCTACCTTTCTTTAACAAGGGACAAAATTTATTATTTGACCATTAAGACACCCTAGGTGACATGAAGCATTTCAGAGTTAATTTGGTCTCAGCTGCAGGTCCAGCAGCCCATATTGGGCCCCAATAAGACAAGTTGATCTTCAAGTGTCTCGCGTGAACTCGTGTATACTTGGAGAACTTCAGTTCTGGATACGTGCATGCCAATTTGCCCAGAGTTCAATGCTATCGAGTTGGCTTGTTTTCCCATCAGTGACAGTCTGACAAATGTACTGTGCCCTCAGAAATAACTGGAAAGGTTTTCATAAGAAAGTCAAATCACTTTTAATATTAGCCAGTTCAATATATCTTTCCTGACAATTTACTGGTACAAGTAAACAAAGGACGATAAATAAAGTTTGCGAGGATAAACGAGAGTTATCCTCAAAAAATGTTCAATAAATCAAGAACAACAATGAATGCCTTAACACCTAATACTCTGGTCTAAAAGAGACCAGATGAGTATGTTTGTTCTTTGTTCCATCACTACTGAGCCATTGAAAGGATATAATAAATCAAGCGACTTAGCTGCCATTGCAGAAATATTGCTACCTTACAGTAACATATTATAACAACTAAAAAACAGAGCGTTCCCCTGGTGAGCAATTATAAACATGTCTTTTCCACTCTGATAACTCTTCACAGAAAGAAGAAGTCACTGTACAACTAGTGTCAGTGTAAGATACACATGCACAAATAAGAAATAGAAGCAAATTCATCACACACACAAAAATCCAACTAGAGGTGATTTTCAGTGTCCTACTCTGTCTCCTCTCTGTAGACAGGCCTCAACCTACAATCACTACAGTGTAAGCAGATCAAAGAGCAGTAGAAAAAGACTACTATTCTTATGAGCTTGGTCAGGGGCAAGAAAAGAATGAATCTGGATTTCTGTGTTAAGTGGTTTTGCTATTAGCAAAGGCAAGGCAAGCTTTGTATTGTCTCGTGTTACTCACCTGGAGCCTTGTACACTTCAGTAAGCAGACTTTCATTAAGTGTCACTGGCGCTCCGTTGACCATGCTGTGGGTCCAGCTCTGACAGATTGTTTGGAGCAAAAGTGTCTGGGCCCTTGTGGCCTGTATAGTGAAGTGGGGAAGTTCAAAAATAAACTCTGTGGTGGGGACTGAAGACCTTTTGCTCCTGCAAGAAAAGGGACAAGACAGAGTCAGATACACATAAATGCCAATACGCTCTAAATGAAACAGACACTGGTGGAAACAAATGGTTCACAGCTTCCACAAATCCATCAATATCACATCACAATATAAAACAGCTCATTGATAGCACCAAGGGCCAAATAAGTAGAACTACATTCCAATAGTAAATTGAAGAAGTACCAAGTGTGAGCCAAGCTTTCCTTAGTTACTTGGCAGGTAGGTTTAGTTTGTCGACCCTTCCCTCCCCTCCGTCAAAACTGTGATGATGATTTATGTGAAAAGATGTACAGCCCAGAAACCCGACCCTGAAAAGAATCTCTACGCCTTTAATATTTCATCTGTCTCCAAGAGTGTGGGGGGAGCGAGTTTGTGTGAGTCTGCGCGTATGACGAGCTGATGAGTTGAGCGTTCAGGGGGATGAGGTAACACCACAGTCCGATGGAGTTCTCCAGGCCTCTGTCCATCAGAAATTCAGCGGAGCATGCTCTCATTTCTCATCTGACACACACACACACACACACTTGCTTTTTTCATTTTTTTTCATTTACAACCCAGTCTTCAAAAAAGTTAGCATGCTGTGTAAAATGTAAAAAAAAAAAAAAAAAAAAAAAAACCCAGCTAAACAAAATAATCAAAACAGATTTTGTTTCATGACTTGTTTTTAATCCAGAGTTAATTACAAGTGTTTATTTTTGCAGCAGAACTAAAAAAGAAAAACAATGATTTAAATGAGAAATGTGGGGTTTTTTTATGTTGCAAGCACTTGGTACAGAGGCATGTGTCACAATGATGTTGCATCAACTCTTCGTTTAACAAAAGCGTGAGGCAGTTAAGAACAGCTGCTTTGGACCTTAAAGCCAACCCTTTGACATCATGAGCAGGGGCAGCAAGTATGTTGTTTCTGTTTGTGTCTTTCAGCATGAATAAAACCATTGCAAGATAACCATAGCCATATCTACCACTATAGCATTATAGTTGCCGGCTTTAAACTCTGTGCTGATAAGAAGCTGGATAGCTCCCCCCCCCCCCAAAAACCACAGCATCCATGCTTTCCAAACAGATCAGAGAGCAGCTTCACTCCACCTCAAACAAACTGTGTCCCAAAGTAGTTGGTGATGTTTCTAGGTCTGGCTTTTGACTTTTTTTTTTTTTCTTTGCATGGTAGAGCTTTAATTTCCACTTGCAGATGAAGCAATAAATTTGGTCTAACCCCTTAGAAATCCATTGCCAATGAATTTCTCAGAACAAAATGTCTGCATTGATCAAAGATCATTGCCATTCAATAATGAGTTCGGCCTTGGTCCTTTGCGTACAGACATTTTTCCAGATTATCTTAATCTTTTAATGATATCGTGTAGCACAGATGTTCATTATTTGTGATTTTACATTTATAAATATGTCATTGGATAAGGTGAAGAAACCTTTACATCGGAAATTCCTTTAGGGATGCTTTATTTAACCCTTGTATGGTGTTCGGGTCTGTGAGACCCGTGTTCAGTTTTTTTCAAAAGAAAAATTAAACAATTAATTATTTTTTCACGTGTAAATGTGTTGTGTCTTTCCACTCACTCCACTTGATTATAACTGATTTATTTATAACATTTTATATAAAAGAAAAACGAGAAGCACATTAATTCATAAATGTGATCTAACAAAGGTAAAGGGAAAAAATTAACCATGTTTGCTGTTCATATGTCTTGTAATTGGGATGAAGTAAACATCTGTTGAGTAATTTAACATAAAATTGTTTGATAGTGTTAATTTGGAAAGCCAAAACTCTAGCGGGTCCACCAGACCCATGAACACTGGCTGAGTAACAAAAATACGAACACCACACAAGGGTTAAACACCAAATCACAGCCTAACCTAAACTTTGCAATAATTGGTTGTGATGTTCTGTCGGGTGTTTTGCACTTTTCTTATTAGAAATTATTTTAATATCAGAAACATCAGAAATGTTGTCGTTGTGCTTTTCTTTTTACTACTTATAGCAAAGCCTGAGGCTAGGCAGGCTGAACTAAGCACAGTCAAACAAGTCTCTTTAGTTCCACTCCTGTTTTCCTCTCATGTTCTCAAGGCAGGAAAATAGGAGTGGAACTAAAGTTTCTTGGTCTAGGATTTTGAGGACTGGCAGTGCCCCCAGCACAGATACCCATCTATGTATTGCATGTGTGTTCACTTGAGTACTTATTGTAATAGAATCTGCCCTACGAGTGGAGGTTTCATTGAAAATAGAACTGTGACTAATTCAAACGATGGCTGCAGCGTGTCAGGAGCGAGCATCACAGTTCATTTAATCACGCACCCATTTTGGTCTGGTCCCAGTTCTGAGTGTGGGACATGTCACAAGGCCTTTCTCTGCGCTCAGCAGCTCTGCAATCATTTAACTTCTCTGCTTCCCTCCCTGTCTTTCTTCAAGTCTCTTTATCTTTCCCTTTCTTCTGCTCCTGGGTGGTTCGGCAGGGTGACATGAGCAGTTAGCTGCACACAGGCAGACCCAGATTTCTGAAGCATCTGCTGTGTCTTCTACGAGACAGAAAGTGAGAGCGCGTTTGATAAAGAGGCTACAGGAAAAACACAGGAAGAAAGGAAGAAAGAAAATTCAAACCTGATTGGGTCAATGAGTTTACCTTGACGGCACACATATATGTTTAAAATTCTGTGCCTACATGTGGTGGATTTGGCAACATAGGAAACCATGCCATGTCATGCTTTTCTGCTAGTAAAAGTCACTACTGTTGTATGCTATACAACAAGACATCAATCAAAGAGTTTCTCGTGTGCTTTTGTGCGTTCAAATATGTGCACACTGTGTGTGCACATAGCAAGATACTGCAGCTGAACAAGAAAGTGAAGGGAAGCCGGCAACAACAATGTCCCCACATGCAGAGCAAATGTGCCTGCAAAGCCACTTCAATGAGAGGACTGGCAAGGGATGAAAGTTTGTTGCCTTATTTGAGTGTTTATAGCATTTAAGGGGAGCTGTCATGTGCATGTGGTCCCCTAAAACTTTAATTATGCACCTGTTTTTATTATATTATGCCCAATTCTTTGCGAACAGCAACTTGGATCTTGGATTCAAATGAGAAACAGAAACTCTCATTAGGGTGTTTTGGGAATGCTGTATGCGAAGACAGCCAGGCACTCATCGGATTTCATTAAGTAGCTGGCACGGTCAGTGTTTCTTGCTGCAACATGGTAAACAGCTTTCTGGCAGGCAGTGTTTCACTGTTGCCGCAAGCTTTGTGGGAAAAAAACCTCAAAAAGATTCAAAATAACACCTGCAGCATCACCTGCAGTAACAAACAACATTAAAATATTTGCCTTGAAACATACATTAGCTATGCACAATGGAACTAACAATAACTAACATGTATTTTACTGTTATAGTGCAGAAAGCCTATTAGTCTGTAGCTTGGGGAGCAAAACTCATTAGAGAATATCTATACTATAATGTGGAGACCTACCAGAAGGGTGCCCACAACCCACTTTAGGTCCTAACTCAGGCTCTTGGCGTTAACTTCAGTGCCTCATTGAATAGCCTGTCTCTGACCTCACAGTGGTTCTTTAAGTCAATAACTTTTTCATTAAAATGCAGAGGCCACCAGGAATGTGTTAAAAGAAAATTAAAATTAGTCAGGAAAAGGAGAAAATTTGGTATTTCAATTTCAGCTGTCCTTTGATGTATTTCAGAGAAAAAGCTCAAATGTATTTGAGAAACATTAGGCCATATTTCCCATCTGTTCCCTGTTGGAGTCAGAACTAGACCAGGACTAACACATCCTGACCTTTCTGGTGAACAACTAGTTGACTGGCTGGAGTCTCAGTCCAAATCAAGCAAACAGGGCATGAAGTTGGGCTGAAGCATGAGTCAGAGCTAAAAGTACCACACCAGCTGTGGTACTGTTTGCCTAGCTTGTTTCCTCTGTGCACAGGACCAAATCTGGACACGAAGCAGGAACAGATTAAAATGTATATTTTAGCCAATAAAAGAATTATTGAAACATCATAGAAGCTAGAAAGAAAATAACATGATAACCAAATACTTTGGTTAGTATCCTTAAATTATTTTGGGTTTTTTTTTGGAAACCCACAATAAATATTTCACATAATCATAGTTGGCATTCATTTAGGCCAGTGGTCTTAATGGTGCTAATCAGCATCCTGGTTCAATATGACTGTGGTCACAGCTATATTTAGACAAGTACAGCTGGGGTTATAGCTATCGAGCTTTAACTGCTGCTTTAGGCCACACATAACCACAAAAATGCATATACCTGTCCAGACACAAATAAATAATGTTGGCAAAAGTGCACATACATCTGCATGCAAACACATGGTGAAACACAAGCTCTGTAACACTATAAACCAGTACGAGCAGGTTAGTGGGCCAGAGCATAATGAGCAGGAGTAATGAGGCTACAGCTGACAAGGGCTGCTGCTCTAACAACCTGCAACTGGAGCAGTTATAAAATTAGGTGCCAACACTTAAGGCTGAAAAGATGCACTATGCTAAGCATCTATAATACTGAAAGGAAGCATGTTCTTCAACCAGAGCGAAACAAGGGGAAAAGAGAAAAAGAACAAGAAAAACACGATTAAGCCATGCAGAGAACACAAAAAAGAACAAGGGGAAAACAACAAGCATATGTAGCATAAGAATACAGACTTGCAAGTCTATGTTATTCTCCAGGTAAAATAATACATTAAATGGGAGTCTCATTAAAGGAAGTATGTGGAAAAGCTCCAGTACAAACTCAAGCAGGAATAGATTATGTAACTGATATGTTGTTGCTTTGTACTTTTACAGAAATAAATGAAGGTAGCATAATTAAAGAAAGCTGGTTTGTGTTGCATAAATGTTCAGTAATTGGTTCCAATCCTGATATGTTGGCATTGGTGAAGATGTTTCGAAAAAGACAATAAGTGAGAAATACAAAAAAGCAAGTCCTCATGTTACAAGAAAATTCATTTTTTAAAGATCAGCATCTTGTGAGATTGAAGGACTATTACCAGGTGCAGCTGGTCCTAATGGTTTACATAGTGTCCCAAAATACAAGCTTGGAACCTGCGCACAGTTTCCAGAACCTACATTTTCTTATTACTCATATCCTGTACAGTACCAAAAATCAGTTGCCTCACTCTTTCCAAAACACAACAACATAGACAGCTGTGGGTTCTGGGACATCAGCAGTAAATGTGGAGCAAGGTGTCTGGTCTCTCCATAGACCACAGAAAAAGAAAAAGCCACACTCGCACAGAGACCCATCCCTGGCACAAAGGCATTTTTTTTTCTCCAAGGGGGCTAAATGGGAAATTACTCATAAAAACCTTCACCAATATAAGCTGTTAAAAGTGCAACATGATGAATGTTAAATTAAAGGCAGTTTAAAAAAAATGCAAATAGGACCATCAATTAACTTTCCACAAGGCTGACAATGTGAGACTTTCTCTTGACTTTAACTTATCTGAACCTATTTTCAAAGTCCACAGTAACACCAATGCAATCCATTACGGGCTGACATATTTGTCTGATAGATACAACAGATAGCCACTGTCCTGAGACCAGTTATCTAAAGTTTCTTCAAATCATTCACTGCCACACCTCACCTTAATTAACCAATACAAACATTTCCCAACTCAACTAGTTGACAAAATCCTCTACTACTATTTCCAGAGCTTCTATGGAGGGATTTAGACTCCAGGTGGAGGGAAGGGAAGACTGACAGCTTGTACCTTTTGTCCTTTTTTCAGACTGATCTAAAGTACTGGAGAATTCCCAATCTCTCCGAGCCAAGGTCACTGACCCCCTCTTGAAAATAACCAGAGTGACTTATGGGCTGCTCTAAAGTCCCCTCTTTTATCATACTACAAAAGACACACTACAGTGTCTTGCAAAGCCTCCAAACGAAGATTATAAATCATGTAAGCACTTCACACTGAACAAAAACACCTAAGTGACCAACTGGGGAGGAGGGGGAAACTTTTTATCATTTTGCCACCCGGAGGTCAATTGGGTTAAATGGCTAGCATCTAAAGAGACTGAAAAAACACTACTACAGAAAAGTGATCCAGTCAAACGTGAATAAATAAACCTCTTGAAAAATGATAGACAAGAAACTCATTTAAAGGTACCGTTAACTCTCATAATTCTTTCCAGCAATTCATTTTATTGACCGTACATGGTCTATGTCATTGTTCTTATGAGAAATGTAGCTGCAGCTGCAGCTAAGCCTCATGTAGAAAGAAAACCTAAATTATATTTTTAGCAAAACGAGGTCCAACTTACAACTTGGTGATATAATTTGAAAAATTTTATGTCCCTTAAAATTTATGTATGATTATGACTTGAATTTTGATTTAAACTGGGCTCTGGATTCCTCAGTTGTGCAGATATATAGTTAGTGTAAGGAAATATTTTAAATTAAATAATCTCTCCATCATATAGTGAGGTTACACATTATGCGTGACGAGGAATTTCTTTTAAAGTTCTGGTGTTGCATTGCCTTCACCTTCCTTTGCACCATATTCAAGGTATTTTCAAGTCTGTCTTATGTTGATTTGTAACAATCAGCATTCTGTAACATAGCCAGCGTCTTTAACAGCTATGCAGAGGGTCAGCGAATGAGTTAGCGGTAGACGTGGACTGTACGTGTAGCCACGGCTCAAAGTTTTGCAGTTCCTTTGGGTCAAAGGTGTTCAGTGTGTGCATTTCTCAGTCACTGGTCCTGAACAGTCGAAACTCTTCACAGAACCCAACACTCTCTTTCGTCTCTCACACATAGACACAGACGCAGCCCTCCCGTTCCTCCCATCTGGAGCACCCCTGACCCAAATCACACACGTATGCACACAACCTCACATGGACACACATGAATACATGCACTGAGATCCATTCTCAGGAGAGGGCTTCATTACACAGGGATTACTAAAAGAAATGTTTTAATCAAGTTGTGCAGACAGCTGCAGACCGCAAGGCGAGAAAATGGCAATGACGTGGTTCATCAGGCGTTAAAGGAAAACATATCAAGAGGCCTGTGTATGTGTTTGCATAATGGGGTGTGTGTGTGTGTGTGTGTGTGTGTGTGTGTGTGTGTGTGTGTGTGTGTGTGTGTGTGTGTGTGTGTGTGTGTGTGTGTGTGTGTGTGTGTGTGTGTGTGTGTATAGCTTCCTGCCTCTGTCCAGCTGTGGTAGACATGCGGTTTTTGTCAAGGACACAGATAGATAGAGATAAGAGAATCTCAACCTACAGACTGCAAACCTAATAGCATATTTATGCTATACAGATTCTGCTTTGGACTGTCCTTTTATTGTAACATCTGCAGCAGTCAATAAAGCACTGCTTTTCCTCTCACAATCCTTTTGTAACCCAAGTGAATGGACCACCTCCTCTCCTCCATTGTCTTTGACCTTCATGCGCATGACAAGAAGGAATACCAGTTTTTATTATGCATTTTTTTTAACTCCACGCTTCTTAGCTAAATAAAGCTTAGACTTTATTATGGCGACACCATTCATTACTCCAAGCCTTATTACTACTTGTAGTTTTCTTCTCGTGCAGTAAAAAGTGAACGAGCTTCTTTCTAGGAAGCAGTGGATCAGTATTATGGGCTGGTGAGGAGGAAAGGACAGTGGAATGCACACCACAGTAGATGATAATCCACTCAGAGCTGATAATCCATGTATCCTTCCCCATTTCCCACTGTTTTCCCTCCCTCAAGCTTCAGTTCCTCAGATGACTAATTCAGGAATTAATAGAATCTCTCAGTCAACTGAAAACATCTACAGCTGCTCCTGAATCCACCATCTTAGACCTCATCTATATATACAAATAAAGTTTGTGGTTAAGTTTAAATTCAACAGACATTCTTGGACTGCAAATTATTGTTTCTTGAAAGCATAACATGTCCTTTAGCGCTGGTTCTAAACCCATGTTGATTTAAGCCACCAAATGACACTTGCAATCACAGGGGTAAGTATATAGTGAATATGATTATACTACGACGGACCAGTTTGACTGTCAAGACCGGCACAGAAGTCTCCATAAGAATAGGGATATCAATGACTACGAGCACAAGTCTTGCATTTGCCAATACCATACCCTTAATACAACGTTCTTCAATACATCCACTGATCTCCGTCAGCTAGAAAACCAAATAAAAGCATCTGAAAGCAGATGCAGAGGAGAAAAAATCCTTACCACAAAGTTGGCCAAAGAAGTTTATAGACTGTGCCACAAGAAATATGATGTTTGACCCTGCAGCTCACAATCCTTTACAGTTAGATGCTTCAGAGTTAAAAGTGGAACAATATTACATCATATGTCATTCCAGGCTTTTAATGCACACCTGTTAATACATAAAGACTACTTTGTTGCAGTTTATGCCCACGTCCATTCGACTTCAACATGTGAAAATGTTCGGAAAACATTTCCATGTTTCTGCAAGAACAGGGAGCATGTGTTGCCTTGTTGAGCCAAATGAATTCCCCACTGCTCCCGTGGCCTCCGAACTACAACTCAAAGCTGAGCATGACCACAGGAACCACATGCTGATTTGAGGTCATTCAATTATCCTACACCATACAGTGACAGCTCACTATAACATTAACCCTGCCCACACAAAAACCTTGATGAGCAAGGTCTTAACTGAGGCCCTTTTAGTGATTCCTTGATTAGGAAATCAACGCTTCTCAAAGGTTAGTGGAACAACACAATGGTTGATGCAGTAGCTGCATGTATGACATCATACAAAAATCATTATAATTTGTAATTAAAATGTATACTCAGAGCACGCAAATGTGTTTTTCCCCAACCAGCAGCAACTCCCAAATCAGTCTTCTTTAGCCAAAATGATTAACCAGTTCAACTTCTTAATGATATTGTCTGCCAAAATGGCTGTTGGACAAATATAACAGCCACAGTCAATGTTCTCAGCAGTAAATGCTGTTCATGTATATTTGCTAAATTTGAGTTGGATCTCTACTCAAGGACACAGAAAGCATTTGTCCTCCTGTTCTTGGCTGTGCTTGGAGACACAGACCAGGAGCAGCTTGCTATGACTAACTATGAACAGGAGTAATGAGGCATTACAATCACACCAGAAGCCTCATGCCTCAGATGCCTCAAGCAGCCTTCATAAATCACAACATGAGCTAATCTAGAGTCTAGACTACTGGTCCAGACATAGTAGTATGTACTTCTCAACTTCACATAAAAACCCTACTGGTAGTGTTAAAAGCTGAACTAACTATTGACAGTGTAATAGACTTGGACCAATAATTAGATATCAAGGGAAAACCAACATTCTTTTCTATTCTGAACCGTTTGCAAAGTAACTCAGCTTTCTGTGGCTATATAACATGCACCTGTAATGTCACATACTTTAGGAAATTATCCCCTAAGAAATAGCTGAACGAGTAACAGGGGCTGCTAAAAATGCCACATAAAAGCTGGCATGGGCTTGAATTATGGCCTGCAATGCGACGAACCACACTAAGCTGCTGCTGGTTTGTTGCTTGGTTGGTTGGTGGGCCCCGGCCTTGGCCTGTCTCCATATGTTGCTGCAGTCAGGTGGCTCTGCATAAGCAATATTATATGGTGTGAGCTCAAGTGTGTGTGTGTATGTGTGCTCATGTG
The DNA here is from genome assembly GCF_057381845.1 of Rhamphochromis longiceps. NCBI lineage: Eukaryota > Metazoa > Chordata > Actinopteri > Cichliformes > Cichlidae > Rhamphochromis > Rhamphochromis longiceps. The sequence continues at coordinate 8,332,167 of NC_140567.1, forward strand.
TCTGAGTTAGGTTAGGTTTTGGAAAGATCGATGCAGGTGGCACTTCTAACATTCCCTTCCTCCTCCCACTCTTTTTTTATCTTGAATAACAGCTTTAACAGCCAAACCAATTGAGACATGCTGCAGAGTCCTTGTGAAGTTGGGGGCCAATATATTGGCTTTCACTGAACAACCCGACGCCTCTCGGCTGCTCCTTAATTTACCAGGACTAAAAGTGCATTTTAGAGGGTTTTTGGCTTTTGGAAATCTAATGATTTTAATTTGATTAGTTCATGCTAGTGTATATTCATGAGCATGAACTTTAGATAGAAAGCACTTAGAAACAGTGTAGAAAAAAGTGCTTGTGCGAATGGGTGTGATTGAGTGAAAGTACAAGTTGTGTAAAGCACTTTGAGTGCTCAGATTGAGTAGAAAAGCGCTATATACCAGTCTATTTACCATTTACCATATTAAGAAGAGAGACGTGTTCCACAGTTCTTTGCATGAGTTTGATAGATTGCAAAGTTTAACAAAAAAGTTTAGAAAAAACAAATGTGACTTGACCTTTGGATGCTCTTCTTCTCAGCTATGTTCAGCTGTGCTGAAAACACAACACCTAACCCTTATTACAGTTTGCATTTTCTAATTAGCTCTTATTTCTTAATTTTGAGTTAGTTTACCTTTTATTGATATTAGTTGTAGTGTCTATAATTATAATTATTTGTCAAGGGCAAAGTATTACAAAGTATTAGTATTAACTATGACGATGCAGCAGAGATTTTAATTTCTTAAAGTGGACCGGAAGAAACAGCTGATTTAATCATATGAAGTGGACCAATGTATATGGTAGGAGATCAACCTTAATGAGTGACACATGCTATATATGCAAAAGCTTTCTATTTGTATTCTCTTCAGGTGGGTAAAGTTTGTGGTGCCATCTTTAAAGACATTATCTCAGTGTTTCAGCCAGCACCTACTGTAAGAATTTAGCTCTACACCTCAGCCTGAAATCAAGTGACAGTGATCAAGTAGACCTAAGCTTAATGTTTACCAATAAGACAGCATTCACAAGTAGTTATATATTACTCATTAATGGTGTCTAAACACACTTTGTCAATGTTAGGAAAACCAACAGACCAGTTTTTTTGTGCAGTTTTCAACCTATTCAGTTCAATCCAACATTTCTACACTAACACAACAAAAATTCCTCCATAGCATTAAGCCAAGTGTACAAGGCTAAAACAACACAAGTGAGTGCCCATCCTAAGTAATGCTGACAAGAAAGGTTGTACCAACCACCTGGATACTTCTTGGACGTTTCAACCAACAAAACAAGAAGACATTTGGCTGCCTTCATGTTAGGTGATTTCAGCATGGAAAACTACAAGGTCAGAGTCTGCTGCAGAGCAATTATACTTTCCTAAAATTTCATTGTATTTAAAAACTGCAGAGACAAAGTCCCAGAGGTCTTGCATACATATAACCCCATGCCCAACGAAATCCAAGGCAGACGGGGAGAACATGTCAAGGCAGTGTAATTTCCCCAGTAAAAGCCCCTTGTTACCAACTGTGAGAAGTGGGAGCCTTTGTGGTGAGACTGAAGGAAATCTGAGCTATGCACTCATCGGCCAGCTCATCAGCAGACGTGCGTGGTCTTCATAGACACTCAGTGTCCCTCAAATCTCCCATGATTACCTGGCAGTCATACATACTTAAGCAAGAGCTGGCTGCCTACTGGCACCTGAGGGTGTGTATGTGTGTGTGTCTCCTACTCACAGACAATGCTCCACACTTTCTGTTATTTTAAACTTCAGAAGCATGTATAGCTCTGCTCAGTGTCTGGTCAGAGACGAGAACATCTTGGAAAGGGATATTGTTAAAGTTGCATCAGCTACGACAAGCCCTCCCAAAACAAATACCAGCGAAGTTAATTTAAACACTACCACCTGGTGGAGTGCATCTTCTGGGTGCCATACTGACCCAGTGTATCACTCTTGGGCTCAGCTTTTTCTGTTGTAAAGGGAAACCTCAAGCTTTTCAGGTTTCCATGAATGCATACAATCTATAACACAACTTTGCCGTTACAAGTTGTATGAGTTTTAATTTGAGATGGGGCAAGAGTTTAAACACTCTGAGGCCAGAGGTCAAATGAAATTAAGACCAACTCTCAGTCAGTGACCATTTCTATCTTTTCATTCTGACCCATAAACGAGTATTTAACATTATGAAAGCGACAGAAAAGAAAGAAAGAAATGGAAACATTAATTCATTTTTTGACTATTCAAACATTCCAACTGTGAGCAGTTAAACAACCACTCGCATATATCTCTTCTAACTACTGTCTGCACTCTGTCAAACCTGTTCTTCATCATTCTTCTAGGAGCAAACTATCACATTGTGTTTATTAGTTTCTGACTTGCAATACACAGGTCAAGAGGCAGGCTTTCTTGCCTCTTGCTTAGACGAACAGGGTCAAATAGAAGTCACATTACCTCTGAAATGACAAAACTAACAACACTAAGCAGCAAATCCAGCCCATCTAAAATACAGTGAGTGACAGTAAAATAGACAACTGTTAAAAAAAAAAAGAAAAAAAAAGTGAAAGTTGTTTGGTAGCAGATATACTGAAGTGCCTGGAAACGAGGTTAGTAAAAGTCAAAACCATCTGCAGCTCCGACAGGTTTAGATCTCAACTAATTGGGGTAAATCGGCTTCTAAGCTTGTGTTCTTGCACAGATTTCCTACTATAAACAATTAATTTGCGTAGACAAGTGTTGCATGAACAGTATATCTTGGTGGGGACTTTAACCTGACTCTACTCTAACCCATGCGAGCTTGTGTGGGTTAAGGCTTGGTTTTAGAATTGTGGTTAGAATCAGGTCATGACTTTGTTTCTTTAGATCATAGCATGATGTACTGCCTTTCGCCTGCTTCACTTTGCCAGACAGGTTCTATTTAAGTGATTCCTTGATTCATCGAATCTAGCAGTAATTAGGCTTCAGTGTGGGAAGTGAAACTGAATCATAATCAGAATATTTTATTAATATCTAAGGAAAGGGCCAGGTGATATTGGATAGGACTCTTAATTTTAATTAAGAAAATCATCAGTTAAAAACTGCATTTTGTATTTACTAAAGTTATCTTAATCTAGAATTAAAATTTGATAATCTGAAACGCATGACCAATATGCAACAAAATTAGAAATGAAATACAAAGCACTATGTATCTTCAAATTCACGATGTCACTGGAAGCCCAAACCGGGAAATATTTATAGTGACTGACAATTGTGTGAGGCAAAAAAAACCCTGATTTTTAATGCACTGCCACAGCATATATGATGACATGTACCACAGTTCAGGTCAACTGCACCAAAGGTTTGCCCTCAGAACACTGTTAGTAATCCTGGGGGATCAATTCACGGTGTCCAACATGATTGATGAAAAAGTGACAGGGATGCTCCTGGCTGCATTTATGACCTGGAAAAGCCTAATGTTCTGGTGCTCATCTTCATCTTTATTTCAGCTATACAATTGTAAATTTTCAGTGTACAGAAAAAAAAAATCTGTTTGGTTTCTGGATTACAGCCAGAGATTCAACTCTCATCAGCTCAACTTGAAGCTTGGGTTAGTTTGACACAAGTTGATAATTGTCCTTTTTGCAAGTTTGAACTTCATGAAAATTAAATATGTATGAGGAAGTAGCAGGACTTCCAGGAAGTCATCTAACATCAGCAGGAGTGCTACAGGTCAAGTACTACTGCATAAGGATACCTTTCAGCCATTTAGGAGATAGTAACTACCTTTAAACAAGGCAATGATTTTGTTTTTTATCAGCAGAGCTGAGGAGCTTTATGACTGAACCTCATGACTAATAGCATTAATAGAGTTGTAGTTAAAAAACTGTTTATTTACCTTAAACACAGAAAAACTAAGAACTGTAAATTATTCCCCCAATTCTGTCTACAGTCTCCAAATAGAGTGTTTAATGCTGTACCAACAGTTCCTCTTCCTTTCCATCTTTACTACTCTCACCGCTCAAATCCAAATGTGTCCAACTGTTCCATCCTCAAACTCTAAACATTGTCTCCTTTTCCTTCATCCCTTTTCTTTAACTTCTGAAGTCTCTTCCTCCCGCTAAGAGACATCTCCAATGAGTCATCTGTCTGGTAAACAACCAAAAAAAAAGAAAAAGAAAAAAAAAGGGGAGCAACTTTTTCATGTCCCTAGACAACACTGTCTTTCTTCTTCTTGTGTTTCAAAGTAAGGAAACTGTTGCAGTTATTCCACACTGACGGTCGTTCTGTTTTCCCACATGACTGCTGAAAAACTGCCTCATCCATCACTTTAAATACCCTCATATCCACAGCCCACAAGAGATTGCACATCTTTATATGTGTGTGTGTGTAAACATTTCCTATATGTTTTGCCTCCATGATCACACAATACAGAAATGATGCTATCATTATTATGTTAATTTTTTTGTGCCTCACACAATTGTTACAGGCACTGGCCGGTGAAACAATAACATTTCTATTTTCATCATAACTTGAAATATGCCCTGCATGTACACTGGGCTTTTAGCAATTTGCAGACTTAATCAGTTATATAACTGCTAAAAACTCACCACAATGCAGGCAACTGAATCAGTTTTCCATAGAGTGCAGTACTAAACGAAGGGATGATGGGGATGAGAGGTAAAAAAGATCCTTTATCCTGGCATGTCAACCCTGCCTGGAACCCAAACACCTGCAAAGACATAAAGGCAAAGAAATGAAGGGAGAAGACAGAGGGGAACTAACACGCTGAAAAAACACTGAGGAATTCACAAATACATTGGGAGAAAAAAAGAAGATGATCATGTGATAGGATCACACCAGCACACACCAGACCCATAACATGCAGACCAAACCCACAGTCAACCTTGGCCTTCATTTTGACCTTAAATATTTGTGACATTATTTCATCGACAAGTCTCCATAGACAGACCTATAAAAATGTGTCAAGGTACTCAAAAGCACATGTGTGGTAGTCCTTGTTACAGTAGGCTTCTCCACAAAATTTGCACTGATTAAATCTATATTCAGTCAGCCAAATAGCCCACATTTTTCCAGCATGGAGAAAGTTTTGGTTTGTCTTTTGTCCCCTAATTATAAGATTTAAATAAGATGCTGCATGATTTCATAATTATTAAATTATGGAAAAAGTACTTCTAAAGTAGGTGGCAGAGGGTGTCTCTAGGAGGAGGTTATGACAGTTTTACCAGCACCAGATATACTATCTTGGCTGGAATTTCTTTTTTTTAAATGTCCAGTTTGGTGGACTTATGGCCCCCAATACAATCCAGACACTCTTTAATGAGAACACATTTAATATACAGTATTTAGCATATTTAACACCCCAACTTTCATTTCCTTTGACCCTTACTACACAATTTTGAGACAATCTTGGACATTGCAGCACTATCCCGCTGAACATAATCTGTCCATATGGAACTGTATACCAGCCACAGTACTCCTCTCACAACAACAGCTGGTTTTACAAAATAAAAATTATAAAAAGGTTTACTCTCTTGAATTTGCATTAAACCCAATTTAACTTTTTAGCCTGTACTTGACCTGTCACAGTTAATGGGGATAGGGTTAATAATGAGTCTTTATCACTTTTTATCTGGCTACAGTAACAAATATATGAATGTACAAAGTAATGTTTTATAAAAAAGATAAAAAATGATAAAGACAGCAACAGTACTTAGAAAAATAAACCACTGTCTAACTCTGCTGTTTGTCATAGCAGGCGTGGGTCTCACAATCTCATTCTCATTATCTAAGCTCCTGGAAGCCACATATAATATACTCCCAGCCCAGTGTTTACATACTGTTGATAGCACATGGTGGTAAAGTCCTGTTTAATATTGGAGGTAAGAGATGATGGCTGGGCCTAGCTGTCCAGCATCCAGCTGCTGTAATGGTGTACTAGATCATTTTTCTGTGTAGATCAACAAGCCAGCAGACAACATGCTGGAAAACAATAATTTATTTATAATAGGACAAATGGCCTATGGCTCTAATATATCAATTACTAGATAAAGATGTAGACATAAAAAAGTCACATTTAAATTCAATTGCCCACACAAAACACTCAGCTTTCTATTGGAAACTAGATTTCTGATCGCTATTCAGCAGTTTCAGTCCCGATTCAAATAAACCAAACTTTAACATGACCATTAACTTCTGTGGTCTCTTGTTAAGCAACCAGACTGACTTAAAGCTTTTGCCTGCAATCATGTAAAAGTAGGACAATGGCTAACACTACCCTCAACACAGATACCTAAGCTCTGACAGCCAGCGTCAATAAAACACAGATTTAGATAAGCCTTAGTTTATACCCTTTTCAAATCACTTCCTGAATTGGGTGAATTGTAGCTAGAATGACCTCCACCCTGTCATGATCCCAGTGCAAAAACCCAGATGGAGACTGAGAACCTTAATGGTTACAGACAACGATTGGCTGATTGGTCACAATGATCCTTGGCCACTGACCAGATGACTGTTAACCCTGCAGTGACCCTGTGATAAGGACTACCAGCATGACGTACAGTAAACATCCTGCCTTAAAAACACACTGAAGCAATACCAGGCCAGAATGAAAAGATGACAAATTACACCCAATCTATTATCCAAACTCCCTAAAAAGTTGATTGGATTCTTTAGCAAAATCCTTTCTTTATTTTCTTTTGGAAATGTGTACTCAATGACAGACTAAGGACTTCAGGTAAACTAAAAATCAGAGGTTACAACCTGAAAACAAACCTAAAACAAAGTGTTTAAATTTATTTTACTTTAGCCATAGATTACTGGACATGGATAACTCTAGTATACAGGTTAAGAAGTCACACTTAGGTAGAAAACTACTATTTTCTGGAATGTTATATGCAGTTGTTTATTGCTCATCTTATGATGCTAGGCAACATGATAAAAGCTTGGCTGACAAATAATCTTGTCCCGTGGTTTAAAACGATTAAGAAAATGAAGCTTTTGTCTTTTGGTCCCAACTTCAAATTATAGTACTACCAACTTTAAATTTCAGTGACAGTGAATGTTATATTTTCATCTTCAAACTAGCAGCTAAAATTGTAAAACCTTTATAGTAACAGGGGAATGTCACAGCTGCTTAATACAAGTCTCTTGCACCCTATTAGTTGGCAGATGAAGCAGACCAGAAATGTACTGGTGCTCATCAGGAAACTGAGTGCTGAGATTTTTATGACCAGGTGAAAAGGGTCATCAAGGTCATTAAAGAGGTTGGCCCGATCATTTCAAAGGGAAGATAAGATCACAACTGTGACTGACCAATTAGCATGCTATTGTGCACAAAAATCATACTCTAATAAATAGTAGATGCATCGTTTTGTTCAAACTGAAACATAATAAACAGAAAGACAAATGTATAATAAAATAAAATGAAAATACCAACAGAATCAAACCAAATGAGTCCTGGCACAGTACTGGTTTCCATATTTAAAATCATGAGACAAACAAGAGAACAAGTGTGCAATTTAAAACTGTTTTATTCAACTATAGTTTTTGGGGGGGGGTTTGATAGCAACTGACATTTGCTTAGTTTTCATATATTGTTAATGAGCCTGATTGCCTTTAACTTAGCATCAACTGTGTCCTTAATGGCAACAAGAATTATCTTAATCTGAATCAAATTCAATTTCCCTTATATAGCACCAAATCACAACAATCAGATGACCTCCTGTGTTGAAACACTTGGTGACAGTAGGAAAGAAAAACACCCTTTTAACAGGAAGAAAATTCCAGAACCAGGCTCAGGGAGGGGCACCCATGTGCCACTACTGGTTTGGGAGTGAGGAGAAAGAATACTATAGAGTGCAGAATATTCTCATACTTGCCTTGAGGTAGAGGTGTGCATAGCAGTGATGTAGCAGGTTGTCAGAAGGCTGGCTGAGACTGCTGACAGTGGTTACCAGCTCTGGGGCATACATTGGCACAGAGTGTTCAAAATTCACCTTTTCCACTTGGAACTGTACTGAAGGTAGTGGGCGCACTGGCTGAAATTCTGCCACAGAGACCAGACATGGTGCCACCTGGACAGTTGAAAATATAGAAAGGTTTAACAATTATTGTCAGTGACAACAAACATGACACATATTGAACATACTGTTGTCCAAGTCAAAACCAACCAAACAACACCAACACCCGAGCAAAAATACTTCTACTTTGCATTAATTTCAATACTACAGTTTTCTTTTCAGAACAGTAACATCAGCTTTACACTTAACAACTCCTGTTCATCTCCTTCCACCTTTTCTTAATTTCAAACTTGGATTCTCAGTAAGGAGACTTGTCATTAGCCTAGAATGATGCAGCGGCTGTCCCTGTGTGTTTTGTCTTAAAGTGGTGCAGCTGCAGGTGGACTGGCCCAGTCCTCTACCAGCTCAGAAGCGATCAGAGTTCACAGAGCTTTTCCTTAGTTTGGAGAAAACGACAGTCAAAAGCCACCTGCCCTTATTCTTAGATTTTGTCCCCAAGCTAGCCATGCCATGATCAAAGCAATGTCTACTTATGGCTCTGTACCCAGCTATAGTATGCTGAGCAGGCTAGGTTAGTCAATCCTACGTACCTATATTTACCACATTCTGCATGTGCATTTATGTGACCAGGTTTTTGATATCGAGCTAAACAGATGCTCTCACATTATCTTATGGAAGCTATCTCCCTGGTATACAGCACCATACCCTTTGCTTCCCTGTGTGAAAGCACATTCTACCAGGGGAATGGCAACATCACTGGCCCTTTTCATCATTTCAGGGTGTGCATCTATGTCCAACACTATATGTGTTCGACCAAGTGAACTGACTGAAAGGGAAGTGTTGTGTCTATAACTTCTGTTCTCTCAAGGAGAGGAACGAGGTATGACAGCAGGTTGCCCTGTCATGCAGCTGGACAAGGTGAACTGAGGGCTATCGAACTAAGGAATGACTGTGAGGATTGTACATGATCAGGTGGGGCTGTGCATATGCCATCGTAGGTCTTCTGACTTGATCTGGTGTGGTGTGAATTGAATTCACTGTTAGCACTACCTTGTGTCCCATGATGACAGGCATTAGTGTATGTAGGAGGTTGAACTCTGCCATTGAAACAGTGACTGAGACTTGGAACAGAGTGAGACAAGTGAGTCGAGTTGGGATGAATTCCTCCAAATGTGAGATCTCTTCTGGAGTAGCTGGACCACTGTTCTCTTCAGTCATTTCTGGAGAAATAATGCCACAATAACAAGAAACATGTTAGCTTAAAAAAAAACTTAATATAATGTAGAGATAACATTCTAAATATTAATACTAAAACAGCTGTTTTTCTAACCATAAGAATGCAACCTGTAGTGCATTACATGAAATAATAGTAAGGGAGTGGGATAAGCCAAAGATATTTGGATTCGAGACCAAAACCGTTTTACAGTGGAAAGGGTTAGCTGTAAAGCACACCAATTTCTTTGAGTGGGTGCCGTTCCTCTCCAGCCACTGTGCTCCTCTCATAGCATTAAAACAACGAAAAGGTCTTTTCCAACAAAAACCACCAACTCAAACACTAAATAAAAGAGACGTGGACTATAAAAGTGCTGGCATCTACATGTGCTATTCATTACAATGGCTGTTTCCCAGTAGCATTCTTTTTGAACTATTTCATAAAACCACTCATTCTGTCAATAACCAAAGAAATACCCAAAGAGCCAAGAAAAAAAGCGAAATAAGTCAACGTGAACCAGAGGCTACTAAGATCCATACTCACAGTAAGGACTGACCAGCACAGTGATCCACTACACCAGGGTCAAAGGCAGACCAAACCTGAACCCTATGGCCTTGGGTCTGGTCCCACGTATGGGTCAGTGTCAGCTCTGTGGAGGTTCTGTTGGGCTACATTTCCAACTACAAGGTGGGCTCGGAATTTGATCTCAAAGCTGCTTTGATCTTTGTCCTAAAGCTACAACATTCAGCTTGATCTAGTACTGCTATGTCCAATCAATTCATATGCCAGGGCTCAAGTCAATACCCACAGTGAAAATTTAATTTACAACACAGATGGAACTCCCATGATACACAGAAACATGACTATGGATGCTAAAAATAATGGGAAAAGAAAACATAACATAACATAAGTATATTGTTGTTTAGAAATATCCTGTTCTAGCTCTAGTTCTCAAAGTCCTGTTACTTTTATTGTTCATTTATTGTTTTTAGACCATGTAAAGAACTTTTATCCAAATGAGCAAACTAAATGTAGTTTATCTTCTCAACAGGGCAACATGAAGCCAATTCAGCATCCATAGCTAGTTTGGGAAGGAAAGCTTTTTTTTTAGTTCTTGGCAATGAATATAAAAAGGAGAACAGAGAAAAAGGACAGGATAAGATGCTATAGATGCAAACTTTCTCCAATCAATAATACATACTAGATCTAATGTTTCTGACAGAGAAACACAGAGAAAGAGCTTTTATTTAAGGTACCAAACTGTTTAAACTGTTAGGTTCTGCATAGCTAAATTATAATTTATCGTATCAAAATGATGAATGGTTGCTATAAATCCTTCTGTAATAGCAACCTTGACTTCCTCTTATCTACTCTCAATCCGCCCCCCCCCCCCCCCCCAGAGGCTCCAACTATACTGACCCTTGAGAGTACAAACACTTATAGAAACAGGAAGGAACACGCTGACCTACTCCGCTTCAGACAAAAACTGCTACAGTAATTACACCATCGTCTATTATCTATCACAGATGCTGAAACAACCGAAACCTACGGATGTTATCATTTCACAAAAATCTTTTGCAAAAGAGTTATTGCTACAGATATTACATACAGACACACATTCCATGTTCTTTCACAACATCCCAGGGATGAGCTCATCAATAGCTGTGCAGGGATGATCACTAACAAAAGGTGTTTGGCTTAACCTCCCTTATGTGGTTCAAAAGGTCACTACTTTCATGTACAGCTGTGTGTTGAAGAATGGGTTGTGCAAGGAAATAACAATGCGATGAGAATATTATAAAGTGAAAACTGTTACAGTTTCTGGTCACTGAAAAGTATGACAAGAGATGTGAGTAAAATACCAGACCAGAGAAGGTATATTTTTTAATTATATATTTGTATAATTTTGATCTCTGACCTCGCTGCGCTTTGCAGTAGGGTTCATACTCGTGGTCCATGGCACAGGTGACCATCTTGAGAATGCGATGGATGGCGCTGCTATGCAACCTGATGTCTAAAGGTCCTACCACCAGCCTCTTGATGGAGGTCTCTTGAACTGCAGGCACTATCTCTTCCATGCTCATCCCAGAGAAATCCTGAGAGCCTACAAGTGGAAATACACATATATACATAACCTGATTAAAATATATAATGTATGTACTTATAAACTTAAGGACTCTTGTCTCAGTCAACAAAATTAAAACATATTTTCAGCTTTCATACATATAAGGTCTGTTTGTTTTACATTAATATTTAGCCAGAAACATTTTCCCATATCTCATTTCTTAATGAAGTATAAATATAGACTATTGTCATCTGGCATAAACCCAAAAAAGATAGATGTAGTGTAATGCAGCAGCAGGAGGCAGCTCACATAGCTGTGACCCACAGAAATGATGAATATTCCAAATGTCCACTTCCCTCCAACAGCTGTCCCTTCATTCATCGCAGGCCCCTGTTCCAGAGGTCCACTTAAAAGACTCAACTCTCTCGCAATAAAAAGGCAGAAATTAAAAATAAAGGAAGGGGGTGGATGAATGGCAGTGAGGGAGGAAAAGGACAAAGGGTCACAACTGGCTTTATTCCATTTACATTCCACCACTGTGCTGAACATTAGTACAGCTCAGAGTCAACAATGCGAATGTAACTCTTTTTTTTTTATTATTTCAAAGCAATGAGGGTGTAACTTCCACTAAATTTTGGAAATTTAAAAAGAGCAACAGGCAATGCCACTTCCCCTTCCCTTCTGTGAGATTTGGTTGCAATGGATTAAGCCTAATATCGACCATATGGCTGCAGTTAGAACGCTCATTGGAATGACGAGGAGGCTGAAATTAGGAGGATTTAGACTATTTAAAAGTGTCTCAATTTCCAAAGATTATAAAAAAATGTTTTTAATCTGCAGCGTGACTCTAATGTGAAGTCAATGGTAAGAGTGACCTGGGTCGGTTACTATTTCAGTTGACTCAGAGTTTATGTTAGACCTGTGGCAATGCAGACTAATTTGTTTAGTTGACACTGGATCTGGTCCGTATCCGTGAAGAACAGAAACACTAACAGAAAAGAAGCATTCCAACTGGCAAGGGTAACCACAGCCATCCCAAAGAGACTGACACTTATCCTGCCGTCAGAAATGACTTTGACAGCTCAGAATGACAGTATCAATGTTTTTTTTAATTTAGATTATTATCTGTAGATGACAGCAGCTGAGGAAACAATAGCCAAGTCATGAAAAGCTAAAATGAAACACAAAAAAGAGGGAGGTACGTAGAACAACACAGGTGACATACTCCATATGAATAAATAAATACCTTTTGAGTTATTGAGTTTGTTTAACCAAAGCCAGTCATTTCTACTTTATAAAGCATGATAACCTAATAGCATTTGCATATCAATCACGGCCAATAAAACTGAGCTATTATATTTTTTCACATTTTAATTAAGAAGTTAGCATTTTGGACTGAAGGAAGCATTATTTATCTCTCAATGTGATTGTCAGAAATTCCTAACTTGGAAAAACAACACTTAAAGTTGCAACTAAAGAATGAGGAACGCTGTCTGTCTTAAGGCTTCTGCCAGGAAGAGTGACATCTAATTAGGCAAGAGAGGTCTATTCACTTTCTCAAGAGCTTACAGGTAAAGAGACAGAGGGAAAACAGTGTTTCAACAAGCACCAGGGAGAGAGAAACTCAAATATGTGTCAACACAGACTAAACACTTCTGACAGTTGCCCTCCAGGTAAGTTTAGGGTGAGAGTGAGGACAGAAAGGGTCAAGGACCAGGTGGCTGTGACTGAAACAAGACAAGCTCTTTCTTCAAGTCTCCATGGGGCTTGTTTGACAGGGAGGAGAGACGAAAAGAGATGGAAAGAGCGAAAGAGCGAAAGAAAGAAAGGGTGAACCAGGCAGAGAAAATGGGAACATGACAGATAAAAAGAAAAAGAGAGAAGAGGTGGCAAGGTGACCAAACAAGCTCTGCAAGAGAGAATGAACTAGAACAATACCTTTGCCACTGCTGTCCTCCATTGTGTAGAGATAATCCATGTAGAAAGCACCGAAACGGTGCATGCCCGCTATCTCTGTATAGGTCTCCTGTCAAACAAAAGTAGAGCTGGGTAAATATCGCAGTAAGGGAGCAAACAAGCAGATAGCCTTAAAGAGTGGCAATGACTGGGGTCAAGGGAGATATGGTGGTGGGGGTCAAATTAGAGATAAAGAGTTACTAAGCACTGATCCACTTAGCTGGATATTTAGAGGGTCTTTTGTTTATTTGTTTGTTTTAGGGAAGTCCGTAATATTACCTGTATTAAAAAGTGCTAACTTAGTCTGGTTTCTTTGACTGATTTTTTCGTGCAAAAAGCAGTACGTTCAGTCATAATAACGACGCTTAAATAAGGAATTGACCAGATACCAAGTCTATTATTTATTGAGTAAAAGGCTACTGATAAAAGAAATTGAAAGTTTCCTCATTCAGCTGGATATATGCCAAAGGAAATATATATCTTATCTACTTGATGATAAGACTTTTTCCTAACAAATCAAAGCTGTATGACTGTGATTACGGTTGATGTGGTCATTATGAAAATTGTGAAATGTTATTCATAATTTATTGTACAAGCTATTAATAGCACACAATGAACCCGTAAGCAAAAAGTCTGCAGAACATAATGAGTTATTCATAATAACAATGAGTTTGTAACTAAGTTACACAACAATTGATTTAATGTTTAAAAAAAAAACTATTAAAAAAATTAGAGGAAGACCTCATCAGTTTTGTTTTTTTGACCACACAGGGCCTACAGTCCATGCAAAGAAGAACATAGTGGACACATAAAGACATATACACCCCACTGAGAAAAATCCCAGCTGGTCACATCAAGGCATCACCTGAGTGACAAAGCTAACTACTAAAGCATTCTTACATAGCCATGCTATTTATTTTAGGTCATTATTTACAAATGAAAATGAGATATAGGATAAAAACATCCAATTTATCTCATTTTAACTACCTGGGAGTTAGTGTATCGGTCACGGCTCATCATCATTAGTCTGCAGGTCAAGAACAACTGACCTTGTCTTCCACAGTATTTTTATATTTCTACACCACACTAAACCACTGATAAACAGTCAGAATGAGTGAGCAAGCAGGAAATTGAGAGAAAGAATTACACAGGCCCCCTTTACACATTTAACACCCCACCCCAAACTTGCCCACAGTTTCTCTAAACAGAGATTTCAGACTAGCCTTATCAGACTGGCAGGTTAATGAGTAATATTTATTAGGAGGTCCCTAATAGCTCTTGCATTCTTATGGATCAAAGCCATGCTGGTTTCAAAACCACTAATGAATAAACATTGAAACCTCTGAGTTGTAGGCTTTATGCATGAAGAGATGGATGGCTGGATTTCCAAACAATTGCATCATCGAGGGTCATGAATATTTCAAAGTAGAGTCAACACTTGAGCTGCAAAGGCTGATGAAGTGAGCTGAGAGCTATCAGAATGATGGCTTCAGCAGCACTACTTAGACAACCAAAAGATTCCTCTACTACACTAAATTAGTATTACTATTTTTTAATAGATCAATTACTGCATTTTGTCCATCTATCCCAGAAAAAGGCAGTAATTTCCACTTTGGTTTTTTTTCTGTTGGGGGGGGGCGGGGGGCTAATATTTTTGGGTAAAATAGCACAGACTTCTGGTTATTGTGACCTTGTGATTAGCAGCATCCAAGATAAACTCAGCCCTGACTCCATTGTTCTCTGGGCTCCGATAGTCAAAAAGAGAGTTGGTGAGATACGTCATTCCTTTACTACTGAGACTGTCCCCACAGCTGAAGAACACTGCATCCTGTACACAAAATGACAAATTCAAAGACAAATGTGAATAGCAAAGAGGACACGTTTCAGGCTGAAGAAACAATACAATCCATACAACAAACAAAATTCAGAAAGATCTTTTAAAATAAAATGTTTATATACTCATCAAACACCTAAAAAGCAAAATCTGATAATTTATTTCATATTCATAAAAAAGGGAAAAAGCTCAGTTGACCCCATTATTGATTTAATATAGCAAAAATGCTAATTTTGTTAATATATATATATTATAACATATTATATTATATTCCGTTCTATATTTTTTTTAAAGGGGACCTTGAATTTGTTTTTTAGTAAAGTTCATCACAAGATTTTAACCTCTTCCTGACACTGGAGGCTGCTGGGACATTGCTTGAGTGTTTGGGGCTTTTTAAATTCTTTTAATATTTCTCAAAGTTCCTAGAATTTTAACTCTCAGTTAATATTAATGTGATCTTTTACAAATACTTTGTTCACCTCTTCACGGCGGTTCATGTTTTCCTCAAAATCTCGTACACCCATGATGCTTTTCAGGCAAAGTGCCCGACATCCCACAAAACCGATTTGGCAATCAAAGAAGGGCTCCCCCATCATGAGCACCTGAAATAAAACCCAAAGAAAGACTCAGCTCAGATTTAACACCAAGAACACAGTGGACACAGTGTGCATATTGTGTGTGTGTGTGTGTGTGTGTGTGTGTGTGTGTGTGTGTGTGTGTGTGTGTGTGTGTCTTTGTCTTTTAATAGAATAATTGATTATAATCAACAATAATAACTTTACTAAATGATGAGGGAATTTATTTGTTAATCTGCAGAAGTCTCTGCCAAGAGAACACCAGGCATCTATGGGCCTTAAAACAATCCACTGACACCAATGGGAATAAACAACAGAAGACTTCAATAATTCACAGATGTTCTTTGACCAACTTAACTACTAAATTATTATAGATTTTAAATGTATAATGTAGTGTTGACAAAATAGTGGATACCAAGACTTGTCATGCTATACTGGTTTGTGGTTATATTGAGGTTGCGGGCTCATTTTGTCATGATTTAAAAAAAAAAAAAAAAAAAGCAAGGCAGCTTCTCTTTTCGACTGAGAGTGATGCATATTTCAGTGCAGTAGCAGTCCAGCAGCTACTACAACCACAAAGGTGTGGTTTTCCCTCTTTTCTCTCTGTGTCTTTGCTTTACCCAGCAGATAGCTAAACAGAGAATCTAATAAAACATTTTATGTTTCCCCATACAATTATAATAAGGCCTAGTTTCCCCTTTTTTGCCAGACGCCCCCTTTCCTTTCAACACTCATATTTAAATGATCAGATGTGAGCTTGATTCAGACTCCGGTGTGTGTACAAGAAGCTAAAGATTAGTGAGTTGACAAGGCTTCGTTCATGTACTCATGGAGAGATTTAACAGGAACTTCAGCCAAACTGTGACTAATGAGTAAGTAACTAAATAGTATCTTTACTGATCTTCCCATGCCGTGATAGATAACAAAGTTCAGAGTGGATAACAGTAAATGCCACTGTTGTGGAACAATTCATGGTGGGGGCTGAAATCTACATCAGGATAAAAACGTCACATTTTCCTTAAGAATAAATGCATAGCATTTACTTTCTTTTCTCTCATTTCTACAATGACAACATCAATTAAAAATTACAATATGGAGATAACTGATTAGCTAAAAATTGTAACAGTTTAGTGTAACTGAGTATAGTAAAATTCATATCTATCTCCGTTCAGCCCCACAACAATGCACTACATCACAAATGATAGGGGAAACTATAAACTTACCTCAATCGTGATTCCCTCTTGCTCTAGACACAGGACTTCCTTGGATTTGACCTTTTGAGGACTATAGTAGCTACTCTCTGACTGGGTCTCTGTCAACTAAGAGAAAAATAAAAATAAAAAGACTAAATATAATTTATACATAAACATGAAAAGTACAAGAAAAGAATAATAATTAATTTTTTTCCATCTTCTTTTTTTTTTTTTAATTAAACAGTAATATACTTGGTGTCCCCAAAAAATGAAAGTATTGGATGATGAATACTGATGTCTTAAATAGTTCACCTGCCGTGATTTGGCAGGATCAAAAAAGAACTGCAGCAATAAACTTGAAATAATAAAATTAGATGAGAGAAAGGCCAGTTTATTCAAAATGTTAGCCGAGGACATTAACGGTTTCACCGACAGTTAAAACAAATGCATGATTTGAAAAATAAGCAAAGGTTTTGGAAGTGTCCGATGTGAAGAACTAGAGAAAAATAATGGTTAAAACCACCAACAACGGCATCCAAACAAGATTTTCTTAGATTAGAGACTAGATGCTAGCTGTAGTACTGTTTGGATTCCAAGAACATTCATCAACCCACAGGACATCCCCTCCTTGCTTTTGGAGGAGACTCTGGCCTTAGTGGGATGACTATAAAACTATGACTAAAGCGATTCACATACCAAGGGGAAAATGAAATGTGCAATTTATTGTATTTGTAAACTGACTATAAAAGGGGAATGGTTCAGCAGAATATTAATTTTGGTTGTTGAGTAATAGTGGAAGTAGAGAGGAAGAGAGAAACTGAGCACCTGGTCAAAACAGACCAGGCTTAAGGGCCACTGGGGAATTTCTCACTCACTTCTTTGGCTTAATAATTCAAACAGTGATGTAGCCTGGCCAGTATGTACAGTGGGGCAAAAAAGTATTTAGTCAGCCAGCGATTGTGCAAGTTCCCCACTTAAAATGATGACAGAGGTCAGTAATTTGCACCAGAGGTACACTTCAACTGTGAGAGACAGAATGTGAAAAAAAAAATCCATGAATCCACATGGTAGGATTTGTAAAGAATTTATTCGTAAATTAGGGTGGAAAATAAGTATTTGGTCACCTCAAACAAGGAAAATCTCTGGCTCTCACAGACCTGTAACGTCTTCTGTAAGAAGCTTTTCTGTCCCCCACTCGTTACCTGTATGAATGGCACCTGTTTGAACTCATCATCTGTATAAAAGACACCTGTCCACAGCCTCAAACAGTCAGACTCCAAACTCCGCCATGGCCAAGACCAAAGAGCTTTCGAAGGACACCAGGAAAAGTATTGTAGACCTGCACCAGACTGGGAAGAGTGAATCTACAATAGGCAAGCAGCTTGGTGTGAACAAATCAACTGTGGGAGCAATCATCAGAAAATGGAAGACATACAAGACCACTGATAATCTCCCTCGATCTGGGGCTCCACGCAAGATCTCATCCCGTGGGGTCAAAATGATCATGAGAACGGTGAGCAAAGATCCCAGAACCACACAGGGGGACCTGGTGAATGACCTGCAGAGAGCTGGGACCAAAGTAACAAAGGTCACCATCAGTAACACACTACAACGGCAGGGAATCAAATCCCGCAGTGCCAGACGTGTTCCGCTGCTGAAGCCAGTGCATGTCCAGGCCCGTCTGAAGTTTGCCAGAGAGCACATGGATGATACAGCAGAGGATTGGGAGAATGTCATGTGGTCAGATGAAACCAAAGTAGAACTTTTTGGTATAAACTCAACTCGTCGTGTTTGGAGGAAGAAGAATACTGAGTTGCATCCCAAGAACACCATACCTACTGTGAAGCATGGGGGTGGAAACATCATGCTATGGGGCTGTTTTTCTGCCAAGGGGACAGGACGACTGATCCGTGTTAAGGACAGAATGAATGGGGCCATGTATCGTGAGATTTTGAGCCAAAACCTCCTTCCATCAGTGAGAACTTTGAAGATGAAACGAGGCTGGGTCTTCCAACATGACAATGATCCAAAACACACCGCCCGGGCAACAAAGGAGTGGCTCCGTAAGAAGCATTTGAAAGTCCTGGAGTGGCCTAGCCAGTCTCCAGACCTCAACCCCATAGAAAATCTGTGGCGGGAGTTGAAAGTCCGTGTTGCTCGGCGACAGCCCCAAAACATCACTGCTCTCGAGAAGATCTGCATGGAGGAATGGGCCAAAATACCAGCTACTGTGTGTGCAAACCTGGTAAAGACCGATAGTAAACATTTGACCTCTGTTATTGCCAACAAAGGTTATGTTACAAAGTATTGAGTTGTATTTTTGTTATTGACCAAATACTTATTTTCCACCCTGATTTACGAATAAATTCTTTACAAATCCTACCATGTGGATTCATGGATTTTTTTTCACATTCTGTCTCTCACAGTTGAAGTGTACCTCTGGTGCAAATTACTGACCTCTGTCATCATTTTAGGTGGGGGAACTTGCACAATCGGTGGCTGACTAAATACTTTTTTGCCCCACTGTATGCTGTTTTGGAGTTGAGCACTATGATCACACAGGTGTGAAATATCCCCGCTCTGTGAATACAATCAATGTCTGCCAGCTAAGAATATATGTATTGCACCACACAAGCTCATGAACATATCTCCATATATCTTTAAGTAGAGCTGAGAAGAATTGCATGACAGCCAGCAGACAGAGAGAGCACCTGGTCAAGACTAGTCGGCCAGGGTGAGAAGGGTTCAACGCAATGCTTCTGAGGTTGGCTACTTTCAAAACAGTGGGTGTAGTGCAGAATGTGCAGACCCTAACCCATTCAACAGGAAGCAGGTGTAGAGGGAAAAGCAGCTGTGCCCTATTATCCATACTGATGGAGCAGACTCTCTCGCCCTCATTCCCTTCCCCTTTTTTCAATTTTGATGGTTTAATCACGTGCAGGGGCCACCTGACTCCAACCTGAGAGTCCCAGTGAGTAATGGCAAGATCTGTCTGCCCAGATCAGCGTACAGTGGCACTGACAGTAAATCACTGCAAATTAGCAGACAAACCTTATGAATGTACATCCAATAAGAATATAGAAGTTCTCAATCTAGTCTGTTGGGGCATTTCTGACTGTACCCAAGTCTGAAATGACACAGCTGACAGAAGACGGGTTAGTAGCACAAATACACAAAGCTGCGGCTGCCAATATCTTTCCTATAAAGTCCCATTTATTATAATTTAGAGTAGAATGCAATCAAATTATTCTCTATGAGGTATCTTTAAAATGTAAAAACAGTAAACACTGTCCTTGTAACATGGATCGATCACTGGTTTGGTTTTAAAACCAACTGTGGAAGCAACTGAATTCGACTATTGGCTCTATAATTAAGAGAAACAATCTAAAGAAACAATGTTTCTTCAAATGAAAAATGGCACGAGGTCTGGCATGTAATGAGAGTTTGGCAAGTATGCAAAAGTAAAAGAGGGGAACAAATGGTCAGTGCTAAACTATGCATTATGTGAGTAAAAGTCATTAAATTACACTGCCAATGTTTCTAATCAAAGAGATCTGAGGAGTAATGCGTCAGCAATCTAAAAATACCTCTCTGATTTCACATTCATGTCAAACTCAGGTTGAAGCAGTGGCTGTTCAAAGACATGAAAATTCCTTCATACTAAATACTTCCTTGTAGGAAAGAGACAAGAACGCTTTAAAAACCATCCTTTCAGCTGTGTGCAATTATTGCAGACGAGAGGCAATTAATTGATTAAAAGAACTCAAACAATACAGGAACAATTTAAACATTATTAGAAAAACACCAAAGTCTGTTTGGCCTGAGACAAACCTCCCCTTTACTGATCACACACCGTCAAGTAATATACGCTCTCGCACACAAACGCATGCACGCGCACGCGCACACACACACACACACACACACACACACACACACACACACACACACACACACACAAGACCAGTAATGTGATCTAAAGTGCCTGAATCTGACAGGAAACACAGATGAATTCCAACTATTCTGAGTGAGCAGGCAGGATTAAAGCTTGGGGTCCATTTCTCAATAGTCATCACACCATGTATAATGTTTAAAACATTAATGTGACCCGAGACGCTAGTTAGCGGTTATACTGCCCTCCCCTATACCGCACACAGAAACACAAAGAGGATTAGGGCTTCCTGAGGATCAAGCAGTTTTTGAGACTTGAGATGAAACTGACCATTAAATTAAAATATGCAACTGTGTGGTGGCCAGTGAGAGTGACAATAATGCACTGAAGACAAAAAATTCTAATATAAAGGCTTCCTAAATGTAGAAATCATAACAGATTCTTGACAGATTGGTTCTTTTACACTGGCAGAGTGGTAAAAAAATTACCTCATATCCAAAATGTACGAAAAGCAAGTCCCCCCCAGTGAAAGCTTTCAATGTTAAAATAAGTTAACAGAAGTAAAAGGATTATTCAAGGGTAAGGAGTATGGTTTTGAGCTCGGTGCATATTTTCTCTCTTTGTAACAACTATAAAGGGGGTGATGTAGGGGGGGAAAAAACAGAGATGCAGATACTGATAAGGCTGAAAGTAAGGATTGTGGTTGCTTTATTGACAGGTGTGCCACAGGCAGCTGTAGCCACAGGCAGCTGTCTGATAGGCTTCACCTTCAATATTTCGAGTGACTAAAATAAACCTCTCGACCCTGCTCGCGATGTTGGTGCAGTTTGGAGCATTTATCTGGAAAAATATATAGGTTCCTGTGTGGCACGGATCATAAAGGAGTTTGTGTTTCATTTCTGCCAAGTGAAATTCTAGTATTTTACTTGACTATACTCAGCGCTAACTAGCCAGTATCCGGGTCTGTGCATTGCACCCATACAATTTATGAATCCAACATCGAAATATGGTTACTTTGGCTCCAAAAGAGCCAAAACAGCTTAAACTGAGGCTTTAAAATTGAGACTACAGAAGCCAATGGGTTACGTATAGTCCATGACCCTTCATGGTCAGTACTTAGTAAAACCTCCTCTAGGAAAATATCCTAGCTTGTAAATACTTTTTGTAGTTGTGAGGAGTCTTTCATTTCTTGTTTATGGGATTTTCTCTTATTCTTGTTTCAAATGCTTCCAGTTCTGTATTATTTTGATTGATATTTTGTTGGGAGGACTGAAGGCCATTCCAAAACATTCAGCTTGACGGTTACTTCCAGAATTTGCTAGTATTTAGTTAAATCCTTTGTTCTAAATGATAAATGAACTCTTGCTATATTACAAACAGCAGCAGCGTCACAGGCTTAACACAAGTCCAATGAATGCTCAATCCACTGCTGTGGAAATGGACATTTATTTTATATCGAAACATAATTTTGTATTTAAGTTAAGATGGTGATGTGTTTATTTTATTTTATTTTATCAAACATCTTATTTACCTTGAAGGTAACAGAAGCTTTGGTGCAGTAGAAGCCTATGGAAACAATGGGGTCTTTGGGTGTGTGGAGTTGGGAGCTGTTGGGGATGCTTCCCGTCTCTCGCTGCTGGTAGAGACCATCCTCTCCTTCTTCCTCTGTGCTTACAATGGCTGGAACGAAGGACCAAGCCCAGGACACCCAACCTTGGTTTGCTTCATCAGGATTACCAGGCTGTATGTAGAGGTCTTGGCTAGGTCGCCTTTCCGTATCTACATCCATTCCTGAAGGAGATAAAAGTCTTAATTAGATATCATTTAAACATATACTTAGGATTTTACTGCTGCTGAATTAGCTGCAGTAAAAGAGAAAAATCTATATATCAGCAACCCCCCCCCCCCCCCCCCCCTACACACACACACACACACAAAAAACAAACAAACAAAACAAAACAGTGACATAATTCCTTTCTAGCACACTTTTACCCCAACAGGTAAATGCATTTAAAGTGGCAGTTTCTGAATACAACCTGGTTAAAGAGAGGGGAAACTTGCAGATAATGGAAGTGTCTGTATGCAGGGCGGCACACTAAATTAATTTACCCTTTCCTTCGGGGCATTTTAATTCTAGCAAGTTGTTTCAGCTGTCAACAGAACACACAAAAACAGCAGAGAACAAGGAAGTTTCACAGTAGTTTCTGCCAATGCTCCAGCAGGCAGGTGTGTAAGTATTTGTGGGTTACATGAACTCATTGCTGCATGAATTCCACAGAGCAAGAGGAAGTTCATTCCAGCAGAGGCCAGAGGGCAAAGGCTGTCAGCCAGCATCCTGACAGAGGAGGGCTTTGACTGGACCCAGTGGTCAAGGCAGTCTGTGCTGGACCCAACAGCACAGGCCAATTTCAGTTATGCGTGTGGTCAAATCACATGTTTGGTAAGAAGCCAACTACTAAAATGGAGGCCATGCAGGAGTCCAGGTAACTATGAGCC
The DNA here is from genome assembly GCF_057381845.1 of Rhamphochromis longiceps. Taxonomy (NCBI): domain Eukaryota; kingdom Metazoa; phylum Chordata; class Actinopteri; order Cichliformes; family Cichlidae; genus Rhamphochromis; species Rhamphochromis longiceps. Next base: position 8,355,423 of record NC_140567.1, read on the forward strand.
ACTAGCATAAACACTGCTTGGCTAGGAGCGTAGGTAAAACTTAGCAATAGTGTTAACTATAAGTTTGGGAAGATGGGGTGGAGCTGACTAAAGCACTGGCTACTTTGTAGAAAATCCACAGAGTGGCAAGTTGTCGGGGTAGGTTTACAAAAACAACCAAAAGTCTTCACTTTTTCTCCAATTACCATTTGAGCAGTCAAAAAACCACCATGCACCCATCCATTCCTGATCCTGACCCCTGAACTGGTCCCATCATGTATGTTTCCATACACATTGGGATAGAGGAAGCTGATGTCAATACATAAGAATGTGTAATTCCATTCCTTGTGGCCTCACGTCCTCTACGAGAAAACAATATTGTCCGTGAGGTCACAACTTAGGAATCCCAGAGGGTAAGGCGGTGAAAATTATGACATATTTTAATTAAATCTTTCACTTTGTGAATTGGCAGCTGGAAATTCCATGTTATGGCTTTTTTATCTGTCTTTCCATCCCAATCTCCCTGTCTGATTCCATCGCTCATTCCTTTTTTTTTTGTTTTTACTCAAGGAAGCCTTTGAGGTGTCAGTTTAACAAGTTATGCTCTTTCACTTCACATCACAGCCTGACGAAGTCTACATTTGAATTACAAGGCAATCAAAATAAAAGCACAATCACCAATCAAGTGATCAAAACAGAGCAGCTTAAGGACACTTTGAAGTATTAAGCCTTAGAAGTGAGTGAAAAATTCCCAAACGATGATGTAGTCTGGCCAGAATGTATGCTGCCTTGGCGTTGAGCACTATGACCACACAGGTGTGAAGTATCCCTGCTCTGGGAGTACAATCAGTGTCTGCCAACTAACAATGTATGTATTGCAGCACTCTATGAACATCTGTCCATATATCCTTAAGTAGAGCTCAGAAGAACTGCATGACAGTCAGCGTCATGTACGGTTTCTCTTAGTCCAGAGTCTTCAAGCAGCAGGGTAGGCCTAAGCTAGGAAAGGATTCGGTGTAAGAGACAGTGACACAGAAAGTGAGTGGGAAGTAGTAAAAAGAGGCAGTGCTCTCACAGGCCAGTAGATGTCCCTCCATGTTTATAGAGGGAGAGGTGGACTGTTACCTGACCGTTCAGTGAAGGCTACTCCTATCTACTGATAGTGCAGGTGTTTGTGTAGACATGCATACATGTTAAGACTCAATCTAAGCTTAACAGATAACCACTGATGCAAAAAACACATACCATAGTGCAATGCATTCATAACGACGTTTTTTTTTTTTCATGACTGAACTTACTTACAGCATTTTTGCTACCAGCATGACATTAACATCATACTACCGTAAAAGCAATTTTAACTCTAATAGCAGAAACCACTAAACCACTCAATTCAATGGTCATCCCATGTTCACAGTAACACTACAAAAAAAGAAACAATGTCCTGTCATACCAATGTATTATCACTAGGGAGCTACTTGAGGTTAGTAACACTGACACAGCCTGTGGTTTCTGGTTGATTCCTGTGTGAAGGTCCTTTCCATTCAGCACACTTCAAGGGACATGGAGGCTAAGCCCTCCTACAAAGCAAACACTAAACACCAAGTCCCATCCACATGCACATATGATATTGGAGAAAAGTAACAAGTATAAGGGCTCATGTATGTTACACAGAGATGCACACACCCTGCCACACTTCAGCAGCCACAGTCCTCAGTTCATAATTCTTCACATACTTCTTGAAACCATACAACTTTCACTGCTGTGACCAGCTGGTCCATCCAAGCATGTTAGTCATCTATGTTTCCAACCACTTAATTCTTTAGTGTTTTTCTCAGACTTCACTGAATTTCAGACAGTAAGAAAACTAGCCATGTAATCCTAACCGAAGGGTTGTTTTGGTTAGTGACACACAAATATCGCACAATCTTCACCTAACAAGCCTATTCATTAATGAGACATTGGCTCTTACCTAAAAGGAAACGATTCAAACAAACAACATGCGGCCACAGTGAATCATGGGCACATAAACACATTACAAGGCTTTTTCCACTTCAATAATTGGCAAAAAGAAAAACACCTTCACATGTGGGAAAAATTAATATTCCCTTTGAAATTTTTTTTAAAAACAGACCACTTAAGTCATGACTTATTAATACATCACACAGTAGATACAGAATTTATTCCTTACTCTCAACTCAATCTTTTGACCACATATATACACCCTCACACAAATAAACCTCATTTTATAAAAAAAAACAAACAAACAAAGAAACACTAGGAAAATTCAATCAGTGCAACAGTATCAGTTACAAAAGCCAACTCAAAGCAAGAGTAAATAAATGAAACGCACATACAGGCCAGTGGAACCAGAATATGCAGCAAGACTCAAGTAGCCTATGGGAAATCAATGAATGTTATGAAGTACTATGCACAATGTTGGTATCATATTCCAGCAATCATGTAACAATGACTGTTTCCTACAAACTATAACCCATGAACAATAAATATGCATGAAAGCCAATTCAGTCTCTACAAGTAGTGCTCCGACTCAATGTATGGCTGTCTGTCCTGGTTTGGAAAATTATATTTTGTCATTAAAAAGAATAAATCATTTTAGCTTTATTGTTCTTATTTTTTTTCCAGGAGGGAAAAAAATCAGCTTTATTTCATAAATCTGAAATGCACACATTTAAAATCATGTTTATGAATATGTTTGGAGCCCTCTCAACACACACACCTACTTATTACAGTGCCTATACACACAATTGCCCCCCTGCCCCCTCCAGCTTCTTCACTCTGACGATTACTTCCAGCATAACAAGATCTGGGGGTGCTCAGGTTCCAAGAGCTGGTCCCCTCTTGTATATTTTTGTGATGGGATACTAATTCATTCTCAGAGGCTCCGCATAGCAGTAGCATGACACCGACTCTTACATCTGGCATTGGACACTGAACTGGAAGCTGCGCCAACTGGCAACGAAAGTTCCACGCCAAGAGGCAGGGAGTTAGAGCGAGCGAGGAAAGGGCCGTGTGTGGGGCTGTCTACGCTCCCCTTTGCCCACTACTTCTATTCCACCATAATTTGCTCCTGGTGCTAGAGAGGCTGATTTAGCCCAGAAGGACATGACACTTCATACATGAGCATTTTAAGAGATGGGTGTTCAGGGGAAAAGGGATGTCTTTTTTTTTTTTTTAAATAACCACAGTTATTCAAAGTATACTGTATAAATATATGTCAATGAGTGCAGTTTTGTGAGTGTTCAATTTTGTACAACTCAGTGTCTGCCTTTAAACAACTGCACCTATGCGTTTTGCTTCACAGCTGGACATAAGCAGTGTGATTTACCATGTGCTCCAATTAGAAAGATAGAGGTGGACCTGTGTTTGATTCAACCTAGTTTCTTCTCCTTATCCTGCTTTCTCCTGCTTCCAACCACATGGAGGTGATCAGGCCTGATGACAATGGTCTGTATCGAGTTATACGCTCCAGATTTTGTTTGTGGAAAAAGCAGGAGGAGTGCACACCATGGTCAAAGCGATGTTAAATGTCCCATTTAGGAATAACAGCAACATATAAAAAAGACAGAGCCCCTGATTGGAATAAGGCAACATGCAGAGTCATGGGATGACCATGAAGTAAGACCATGCAAAATTTGATTTATTTTGCTTTGTATGTCACTTGATTCAAACATGCTATGGTGATAAGAAGCATACTTAGCCACTGAAATGTTCATAGAGCAAAACATACGTATGCTTTAGCTGTTGTTAGTGATTAAGTCTAAAATTGAAATTCAATTATGATACGGAATTATAATTAATTACTATTATGATACTGAATTTTTGTGGACTTTTGTGGACTGTCTTAAAACTTGTTTTAAACATAAAACATTAACAAACCAATCAAAGTGTTAGAGAATTACTGTTGCTTTCCATAAGAAATCTCACTCACCAGGTGAACTTGCTCCAGAATCCCTTGCATGCCCAGTGCCTTCTTCACCCTCATCTTCTTTGTGTCCTCCGATTTCCCCATAGTAAAGAGCAATGATTAGCTCCAAGATTCGTATAAACATGGGTAGCTGCTGATCGGTAATGGACAACTTCAGGCTCTCCACCATGGTATGGATCTGAAAAATAGTTAGCTATAAATTAGATTTTGATATTTGATCCAATTAATGCACAGATTTATATGAAAAATACAGAACGCATCTATCATCTTCTCTTAGAATTCCAGTACTTTTAAAATATTTGTTCTAAACAAATCTTAGTGTAGAAGAGCTTTTGTCCAACTAAGTGTTCGCAGTTATACAAAATGGATTAGTACCCCCAAAAAGTATGTACTAACAGCACTTGACTTAAAATTCTAACACCGATTTTACTTCAGTCGTGTCTCAGATCATTTCTAGTGGTACCTTAGATTTTCATGAAGGAAGTAAAATCTTCCCAAAACAAGCAGCTGTCTTCCACATATATTTAAAGTCACTGGTTGACAACAATTCACTGATATTAGTCATTATCCTGCTATTGATGTGAGAACAGCTGCCCAAACAAAAGTCAGCCACATTAATCTTTGATATCTGTAAACTGTTAATAGAAATGTAAGTTTTTCCATCATATGGAATCTTCAGACAACAGCATATTGAAATTATATTAACCCCTAACATTTCCTTGAGCTTTGCTAAGATGATGGCAGTTATAGAGTTATTCCTAAAATCACAGGCTGGCTCACCTTTATGACAGATGGGATCTTAGAGTTGATGTTGTCATATGTAAAATGGAGGCGTGTTCTGAAGGAGCATTTGTACAAGAGCGGGTCCTGGTAAAACTCAATTTTGCCGCTAGCATTCCGTTTGTCCAAACACACGGTGCAGTCAGCAAAGTTAATCAGTTTCCTTAGGACCAACTCTGGAGCTGCACAAAGAAAAAAGCAAGAGAAGAAAAAAGGATTAAAACAAAATTAGGTATCATTAAAAACAAACAAGTTAAATTATGCACACACTAACAGAGAGCAGCTCCTGACAACAAATTCTCATTATCAGTGATTTAGTTAAAATAGAGAGCTAGCTCAGAAAGTTTGTTTGTGTGTGTGTGTCTTGGTTGGCCACACATCATCAGGTTCTCACTTGACACTGATTCACTTACCCTTGGCAGAATGATAACAGGATCTATTCCCAGAATTATTTCACTGTCTAAACAGTGCCAGTAACCATTACAGTACTCACTAGTTGCTTTCAAGAAGTATGTGAAGAACACTTCCTCTTCCTCTTCCCAGCAGCTTCCAGAAACTTCATTGACACTTGAGTTGATGTTGGACGATTCACATTAGCAGCCATTATTTTTCTAGACACAATTCTAGCACTCTTTACATAGGGCTTATTCCTGTTAACATCACCTGTGCTAAACCCAAACAACAAATGATGTACTTTAAGGGAAAAGCTCTCCCTCTGCTGCTGTGCCAGAAATTTGAACATTGTTGTCGGTCTTTTAAGGCAGTGCTATTTGCAATAATAATAATAATATAATAGACAACATATAGAGTAAATGCATATGAGCACAAGGCCTGAAGGAAACAAGCTACATTTAAATATATTGTACATACATGTGCATACTATATCTCAATCTGCATACTATATCCTTCTCTCAAGTATTGGCTTTAAAAATGAGACATCTTTACATTTGTTTGTCCTTTTTTAAAACTAATTATTAAAATGTTTACTATAGGGGCTACTATCTCAGTATGTTTACTAGTTAATCTAATTACCAAGGAATTTAAGAGGCTATTGCTCACCAGTAATGTCCATGAAGGCTCTTTCCCATAAATCATCCACTGTGTAGCACTCTGCTGAGGTGATGTTGACTGACAGCACAATATCATCTTCCACATACTTAAGGATCAGGTTATTCACCACAATGTTCACGTTGTTCACCACACGTCTGATCAGACTTTGGACATAGCCTACAAACACACAGGTTAAAACATAAGAATCATATTAACCCATAAAATATGGACACAAAGACACAAAGACAATAAACCTAATTACCAGGACCCAAAAACGCATGGACAAGGACATATTAGATATATGAAAGATTACATTTGTGTTGAGACACAATACAGAGTAAAAACTAGAGCTACATTCCATAGTGTGTAGTGTAGACTCAGTACCACTGACCCCTGCCATCCTTGGACGGGCATGTAAAATCTCTGGTTCGGTCTTGTTTTTATCATTTAAGAAATGTGGCTAAGCTAAGCCCGATTTTATCTCGCTCTGAACTTGAGATTGCTATACATGCTTTTATTTCGTCACGCTTGGATTATTGTAATTCGCTGTCTATGTGTCTAAGCAAAGGTTCTCTGGATCGTCTGCAGGTTGTGCAAAACGCTGCAGCTAGGCTTTTGACAAAATCCTCCAAGTACTCACATGTGACACCATTATTATCTCAGTGACACTGGCTTCCTGTTAAATTTAGAGTTGATTTTAAGATCCTGGTCTTGACCTACAGAGCTGTGCACGGACTGGTACCTGCCTACAACTTTGATCTGCTACAGCCCTATGTCCCTAGCAGGTCTTTGAGGTCATCTGATCAGGGCTTACTTGCTATAAAAAACACTAAGAGGAGGACTAAGGGTGATAGAGCTTTTGCCACTGTGGCCCCTAGACTGTGGAACTCTCTCCCCCAAGCATTAAGAACTGTGGACTCAGTAGCTGTTTTTAAAAAACAACTCAAAACTTACCTTTTTAAAACTGCTTTTGGTTAATTTTATGCCTGTTTTATTTTCTCTTTTTAAATCTTTTTATGACTTGTGATCTTATGTGCAGCACTTTGTGATTCTGTCTTGAAAGGTGCTATATAAATAAAAATTTATTTATTTGTTTATTTATGGACTTGTAAATAAGAGATCATTCTGGCATGTTATTCTTCTATCCAAAAAAGGAAAGAAGAAGAAAAAAATCAACCTCAACAAAATTTGCAGCTCTTTAAATCGCAGTGTATTAAGAAGGGCTCTACTTTCTCTCAGATGTAAAATCCTGTTTAACTCCAAATTATGCACATATTGCAATAACTATATCCCTTCCAAGCTCATTAAACTACTGAGGCACCTTTGTGTCCACTTAAACACAAGCAACTTTCACTGAATAAGTACTCACACACACTCATACATAAAAATATGGGTCTTTGTACATACACAGAATAGTGCAATTAAAAGCACAATAAATCCCTGTCATAGGAATCCCATAATATGAAGGGGAAAAAAACTATTTATTTAGGAACTTATGAACTCCTCAAAGGTCAGGATAATCAGGGCTGGGCATTTTTCCAACTTTTCCCCTTTTCACAAGTAAAAGGACACTAATGGAAATGGGTTGCTTGGTGAGGGGTGGCACCTGGGCAGGACTTGCATATTCCCACTTTCTTGATGTGAATTCTCCAAACAATTACCTGCAGTTTTCTCACATGGGTTCAATCAGACATTACAGAGACTCTGTAGCAGAGAGCTGGTAGCATAATGACTGTTTAATGTCCAGTCCAACTAATTCTGACATTTGCAGAATTCTCAAAAAAAAAAAAGGCTCTGTAGGTATTACCAAGAAAAGATCAGGGCTGCAGTGTATTTATTAATATGTCTCATGACAAAATCTGCCAGTAATAAAAAGAGCAAAAAAAAGAACCAATGAGCGACCTGCATAATAACTATTTAGTACACTGTGAATTTACACTGGAAAAACTTGGGTCATAACTTTTAGAAATGTAATGCATTAATTAATTTAAAACATTTGAGAGTGTGACTTTCACATTTTGAGGATATGAAGAGAAAGGATTCTCAATTATACATAAAACTAGAAATTACAGAATTCAACTTTTTTAAAGGCTGAGGGAGGTGAGGGTGACAGTCCTTCTGTTGAGGAAGTGGGTGGATGTAGTAGCCTAGAGCAAGCACAAGAGAAAAAGCAGCATGACAGATTGGGTTTCAACAGAGCTGAGGGAGCCATCCTGCAGTGTTACCAGTACCTCCTAATGGCCACAGTAACGCCCAGAAACAGAAGCTTTGCAGGAAAAACATACATGGTAAGGTCATTACTCAACAAAGTAAGAAATAACTTAAAATATTACAGACAGGGGAGTTTCGACCATAAAATATGAAAATATACAGCAATAAATCCTCCTAACCACAGGACCAATGGCATTATTCATTCCTCCCAAGTACTGTTAAACACAGTCACTACAAGTTAAAATATATAAAGCTTTAATGCTTTTCCCTTATTTTCCAAACCAAATGTTTTTCTTCCTGTATCTACATGCCTGGCCCAGGGCATAACAGAACCAATAATTAAGTAGAACAAAATGGTGCTGTTGATGAAAATATTTATATGAATTGGTTAACTGTTCTGCCACTTGTGCACAGGCCCGACTATGTATTAGCATAATCCAATTGACAAAATTCTCATGAGTTTGCTGCCTGACCAAACACAGCAGCAGGAAGAGAGGATGACATAATATGAACTCAACTCATACTTAATGTGTGTTCATGACACTTGTGCGTGGCCTTGCATGCATGCATGTGCTTGTCTTGAGTGGAGCTGAGTGTGTGCCTGGCAACTTCCTTACATGCATGAATGTGGCTCTGTGTGTGTGTGTGTGTGTGTGTGTGTGTGTGTGTGTGTGTGTGTGTGTGTGTGTGTGTGTGTGTGTGTGTGTGTGTGTTTGTTTCTGGGGTCAGTCAGAAAGCCGATGTTGCACCTGCAGCCTGGGCAGTAAAACCAGCACTTTACCCCCTGCTATTTACCTCTCTGGATCTAATTTACACATGTCAGGGTGTCCTTTCTTTCTCTCTCGCATGCTTGTACACTTGTTATACCTCTTCTTGCCTATAACAAGTCCAAGGCCCCAATCCATCTCCCTGTGAGCCATTGCACTGCTCTGAACTTCTGTAAACAATTGACACAGGCAGCACCTGTGCTGCAGCCCACAGGGAAGAAGCCCACTTAAAACTGTTCAACCATAAAATGGCTGGAAAAACCAGCTCCTTTATGTGATCTAAGAACAGGCCAAGTGGTCTCTTCTGTGCAATACAGGAAAGAAACACTATACTGTACATGCTCACCATTTTCCTGTATATGGAAAGTATTAGCAACTATCAGCTTTGCCACAGTTATTAGCCATAAAGAAAAAGACAAGTCCATAAGATACTAAATATACTGTGAAGTTGTATTGCTGTGTTATTTAAAATGGTATTAGCACTATTGCCAATGTAACCAGAAGCATAAATACAATTCCTGTTGTGGAACGCAGCATCTTTAATAAAATACAGTAAGCCACTATTGATTTTCAGTTTGTAACGTAAAAAAATGCAAAGACAGCAGTGAAAGGATCTCACTTCCGCTGAGGTAACTTTCCAGCAGTATTATGGAAACACATTAATATATGATTAGATTCTTACTAAAGCAGCAATATAAGCCGTCTAATTATGCTAACTATTCAGTTCTAGGGCCCCTTATAGTAAAGTGGGAGATTCAAGGAACTCAACCATGCATGGTACAGCAAGGCACCAACGCAGAACAACGGCTCAGCTGGAGAAATTACCAGCCTTCGTGTGTATGGGATATTTTGTTTCCTTAGTTAGCAGTTTCCACTAATACTACAAAAGCTTCTGTATTTACATTATGGGTAAATGTCCCAATACTCTCAACAGCTAGCAGTGCTAGTTCTTGTTGTGTTGCTGCTTCGATGTGCAAGATAGAACGTCAGATGAATTATGTCTGAAACTGCAGGTTCTGGTTAGACTGGCTGTCCAGCTCACAGCGGCTCTCAGGAGCAGAACAAGGACTATTATCACCAGTTGCTGTCAATGACAGTGGAGACAGCTGGGCTAGTTGGTTAGCTGCAACTACACTTTCAAAATAAGAGTGAGGGGATGGTCTTAGTAAATTAGTGAACTGTATCGCAGCAATCCAGTATGGGATTTTTTTTTCTTTCTTGCTGATATTTATGATGAGAGGATGCTGCAATTTGTAATCTTTGCATTAAATGCAGGTTAGTTTCTATATCACTGTTAATGAAATCAAATCACAGAATGCTATTTTTAGCTACAGTTAGTGCATTTCCTTTTTTTCTGCTTCTGGTTTTGCTCATGACATGAGTGCTGTTTACTGGTTTGAAAACTGTAGACTGAAAACTCTTATCAGGTCTCTTATTGTTGTTTCCAACAAGAAAATGAAAAAAGATCTCACTAAGATCGCTATATAATGTGATTCAGCTAGATATATAATTTCACTCAGTGAAAACTGAAGAAATTGTTTCCTTTCAGTCAATTCACTTGGTACAACACATAAGTACAGGATATCACGTCCCCACGTGTCCTGGCTAAAACCTCTATTCAAGCCTTTAAGGCGGATGACCTGTGATGACATGCACAGGCCTACTTGCGCACATTACCCCTGTTATCACAGTCATCCCTTAGAAAGGTAAAGAGCATAAAAACTAAGAACACCTTTGCTAAACTGGACTAACTTGCTGCTGCTAGTTAGCTCGATTGTCTGCTAGCTTGAAGTTAGCTTAACTGCCCCTGTTGGAGTTAGCCTCCACCATGCAGTTGTTGTGTAGACTGCCCACGCTGCTAAATTTGAGTCTTCCTGTGTAGTGTTTTACTTTGCATTTTGGAACGGACACAAAACTGAAACAAGAAAAGCAGAAATCTTCTGTTCACAACTGTCCTCGCATGGCATGACCCTCTCCTCTCCAAGTGCAAAGACGAGGAGTATCCTGTTGATGTCCCCGCAATTATCTGGGCTGACCCCATAGAATATATTGATGGGTTAACCGAAGACAAGCCAGAACTATGCAGGAGCACTGACCGGCTTCAGCCCAGCACTCCGCAGGAAGACAATGATGTGCTGGACATCGGCCTGGACATTCATGGTTTGTTGGAGGATGAGCAGGAGAGCCCAGTGTGTGGGACCCTGGGAAGCCAAGGCACCAACAAGAAAGCAGAACACACTGTTGCGGTGGGTGAGCCTCCAGCGAGAGCGCAGCCTCCCGTTCAAGTTCTAAGTCAGTTGGCTTGGAGCAAAGGTCCACCTTTGGGCCCCCAGCAGGACCCGATGCCCAGGAAGCTGCTCACCTCCCTCAGTGACACACTTAAGCGCCCTATCCGTGGGTGGTGCGAACCGTTGCTATCATCCACTGTGTACACCAGAGGTGGGCAATCTCAGTCCACGTGGGCCGGTGTCCCTGCAGGTTTTAGATGTGTCCTCGAACCAACACAGCTGATTTAAATGGCTAAATTAGCTCCTCAACATGTCCTGAAGTTCTCCAGAGGCCTGGTAACGAACTAATCATGTGATTCAGGTGTGTTGACCCAAGGTGATCTAGATCTAAAAGATCTAAAACCTGCAGGGATACTGGCCCTCGTGGACTGAGATTGCCCACCCCTGGTGTACACTCTACTGAGGTGATGTTGACTAACAGCACAATATCATCTTCCACATACTTCAGGTTGTTCACCACACAGTTACCAGTTGCAGTTCCGGATCAACCGCCTCAGAATTATAAACCCACTGTTTGCAAGGAGCCAGCAGTGATACTCAGAGAGGAAATAAGTACACTATTCATCCCATTCTTGACCTCCGAGTCATGAACAAATATTTATGAATGAACAAGTTCAAGACGCTAACATTCAGACAACTTTTGAATGCAGCTGGCCCAGATTATTTATTATTATTAACCTTTATTTTACCAGGAAAAGTCCCATTGAGATTAAAAACCTCTTTTTCAAGGGAGTCCTGGCCAAGAGGCGACAACATGTTAAAATTACAAAGTTACATACATGTTATAAGTAACAATTACATTTTAAAAAACATTTTTCTCTGGCTCTCTCAATTTGGACTTAAAAGCATTTAATGAAATAAGATCTGCTATCTTCCAGTCTTTTTGCATCATGTTCCATGTAAAAGGGGCAGCATAAGTAAAAGCCCTCTTTCCCAGTTCAGTTCTGGCAAATGGAACATTGAGCAGAAGAAGATCGCTTGAACGCAGGCTATAAGAAACAGTACTCCTCCGTGTGAGCAGATCGCAAATGTAGGTGGGCATTTGTCCAAGCAGGGCCTTGTAAATAAAGATGCACCAGTGATCAAACCTCCTGGAGGACAACGAAGGCCATCCCACTCGAGCATACAGATGATTGGTTTGCAACAATCATGTGGCTATACACCCGAACCACAGGTATGCATTCGAGGGCATAGTCTACGAATACCTGGTGCTGCTGTTCAGGTTGTCACTGGTGCGCCTTTGCAAAGGCGCATCAGAGACACCTTTGCCGAAGCTGCCAAACCTTCTCCAGTGATTGAGTGATGGAGTTCTGCGCCTCCACAGCCACCTGACCTAAGCCCAATCAATAGTATAATCAATAGATAGTTTGTGATGACTTGGACCGCAGAGTGAAGGCAAAAGGGCCAACAAGTGCTCAGCATCTCTGGGAACTCCTTCAAGACTGTTGGAAAACCATTTCAGGTGACTACCTCATGAAACTACATACTACCAATAACTACACATAATTCTGTATGTGTTCATTCATAGTTTTGATTCCTTCAGTAAAAATCTACAATGTAAATAGTCATTAAAATAAAGAAAAACGCGAGGGCGTGATTTCCCATACTTATGTGTTGAGCCTCGTTCCTCTCCTTAAGGGAACAGAAGATATATAGATATAACTATTCATTCTCAATAATCCCCTCTGCACACAATTCAATTATGTACTCATGAAAGCACGTCAAGAATATTTGTTGTGTACTAGCTTCCTTCAACTAGACACACAATCAAAAAATGTAAAAAAAAACAAAAAAAAAAAACCAAATCCTGAAGATCCTACTGCACTCACAAAAACATGCTGTGACTTATAAGCGGACTACACGCTTTGAAACAGAAAATTTGGAGGGCAGCTTCTGATACACCAAATTCATAGGTTTCAGTATGGCTAGCACAGATTCAAAGGGAGAACTGCCACTATTAAATCGCTTTGAAGTCATATAAAACAAACCACATTTTCAACGGCGTGAATAGAACCAAAGCAGGAATCTCCTGGAACAGGCAAATGTGGTTCTCACAAACGGTGGCCACTCGTCCCCCCACAAGCAGCAGTAAACATAATCACTCACAGAATCGCCCAAGGTGGAAGCACTTGGTCTTTGGTCTTTGTGTGGCTACCAATCCCATGGCATATGAATTAACATCACTATTTTCCACCACAGAGTGAACGAGGACGATAAATCCATTCAGCATGTGAGAGCTCAGAGCTAAATAACTGGATAATTGTGAAGGGCCTGCCTTTTGGTATCACCATGTTTAGTTTTGGTTGTTTTGAAGGAGATGGGAGTTAAAGGGATAAGACGCAACAAAGTGGTTTTTAAACGCAGATACTGACAAAGATCTAAACAGGTCTTTGCGCTGTGAGGGTCTCACATCTAACACAGATCTTCCTTAAGGCTAACAAGTACACAACCATTGCCACATTTTTGTATCGTCCATTTACTTAAAATTATACCTGTCTATCACTGCCTCTGACACAAAATTATTTGCACAACCAACTTTACACTGACAAAGGACATAGCTTAAAATATTTAGCAAGAAAGTACAAAAAGGATGTTAATCACCAGTCTTTTAAAATTCTAAAAAATAGTGATGTATGACATAATAGCTGTAGTAGGATTAGAATACAAGTATCAGTGTGGAAGCTGTAAACTGGCTTATGGCATGATGGCGACTGAAAGTATGTAATAATGTATCATAATAGGTAAAGGTAAGTAAGTACAGTTTATTTATAAAGTGCTTTACACAGACATATAGTCACAAATTGCTGCAAAATCCAAATTTTAAAAAAAAAAAACATTGAGTAATTAAAATAAAAAATAACAGAAAATTAAAATGCAGTGAAAAATGGTGCACAATTCTGAACAGAATGTATTTACATTACATATGTTATGCATTTACACTAAAAGACCATCAAATGCAAGATTAAGATGCACTGTTGTGTGGAAAGAAAGCACAGTGCAGCTTTTCAAACAGCCCTAATGCAGTACAGAGTTGTCAAACTAATTTTATATTGCGGGCCACATACAGCCCACTTAAGTGGGCTGGACCAGTGAAACTCCCCTGTCTGTCAGTGTAAAGAAGTTACATATGTAACCGTTTTTCTACATGTTAGAGAAAAAGCTGCTATCCTTTTTTTGTTGTTGTGGATGTTTTTGTTTTGTAGTTATATAAAAAAAACAAAAAACAGATAAAATGATGTGGCCACATTTGGCCCACGGGCCTTGAGTTTGACACGTGAGGTAGTATATTGGCCAGTACTAGCACTGAAGAGCATATCCATATGGAGATGTATCAACTGTGCATCCATTTTACTTGTTGATATATTACATCTTCTTACAATACGGTACATACAACAGTTCACATTCTACAAAGATAATGTATTATTTATGACTTATGTTAGGTTTTTACATGGAGACAGAGTCATCTCTGTCACAAGATTTGAAAGTCTGAATGGTCTTTGCATCAAAGCTGCACTTCCCAGCTATGTTTTAGCATCATTAATGCCGACTACCCTTACAATAACTTAAAGAAACATAAAATGACATTAAAAAAGCACATGTATACCATGGCTTTTGAAGGAATTTCTGTAACTCAAAGGAACTGTAATATAGTAGGGACATGATCTTTTTCTGAAAGACATTTCAGCACTTTAACAGATTGTGGAGGCACTAATGTTAAGCATCCCATCTCTGAAAAAAAAAAACACCATACTTCAACTACATTAAAGCCTCCTGTCAGGTTTGGTTTGTATCTTATTCTTGGGAAAACATCCTCTGTCTGAGTCATAGCAGGTTAGTTTTACCTCATCTACCTTTTAACCTCAAGCTTTTAATTAGGTAGGTTGGGATTACGGCATTCATTTGCTTCCTTGCCATTACCGAGGTGCAGCAACCTCTGACCCCAAAGTTGTCTCTGCAGTCTGTAATGGGCTGAAATAAGGTCCGCTAGTAGAAAAGTTAAGGGTGTGCACACAGAAGAACACACTAAAATCATGGCGCGCGCGCACACACACACACACACACACACTCTACTGGGAGATCTGTTGGAAGCAGCCCTAAAGGGAGATGCCTGGGTGTGAGGAACCGTGCTTTAACAGCTGGGGAGAGATATTATCTCATAATGTAAAGCCTGGAAATGGATCCTCCCAGGATACAACAAGCCAGGAGTGTAAGTTCATACATTCAACCACACCAGGGTTTGGAAGTGAAGCTTTTTTTCAAGCTGACCTAACTCAGCTCATGACCCCTGCCTCTTGGATTATGTTTTTACCTTCATTCGTGCTCTCTAAACAGATTATTTTTCATAGATCTTAAAGGTTGAAAGGTTGTCGCACACCTACTTGAAAATTTTCTTACATAAGTATATATGTTCAGAGGTATTTGAAATAACTGCATCCATACATTTTAAAAATAAAACTGCCAACATAAAAGATTAGGGTAAAAAATGCATTCAGTCACACTAGGGCCCTGGTGTTCACAAGTTCTGGTGTGAAAGGTCTGTATAAATTATTTTTTTTAAATTCTATTATTCAGCCACTCTCAAACAAAACCGCTCTTTGTGAGGTGCACTAGAGTGCTGCAGTAAGGTAGGCATGGAATCCGTGGCCCTGTGGGAGGCATGTGGTCAAGGAACTTTGTTGATAAGAGCCATCACCGTATGATTTATAACAGGCACATTCCCCGTGCTCACTCTGGGTGATTTACACTTGTGAAAAACAGCGCTACGTGGCTCATCCCAAAATAAAAACTCTTATATGGTAAACGGGAGATGATACATACATACATACTAAAGTATGTAAAGTTATAAAATATGAAAAAAATATTAGTTAACTACTTTTGAAAAAAAAACCTCTGGTCCTTGGATAAAATAAAACTAACTGAAGCAATTTTGTGAACTTGAAAAACTAATTAAAAAAACAACAACTAAATATATAGATATATCCTCAGTCTTAGTGTTGGTTATTTTGGTAAAAAACAACAACAAAATAACAACAACATCTTCCTTGATGGGGCAGTAGTGGACACATTTTTGAAGCTTTGGAAGTCTACAACACATTCAAAAAGTTATCTGCTTTTATTGCAATACCTGAATTAATTTTCCTAGTTCTTGCCTCAGCATGTGCCCTCCAATAACAATATTTATTAAGATAATAATTAATAAATGTAAGACTGAAAATAATAATAATAATGATAATAATAATAAACTCACAGGAGAATCCCACTCTGGAAATGAACTGAAACTAAACAGAATCAAAAACAAAAACGAAAAACGAAATAAAAATAAAAACTCAAATCCAAAACAATAATAACTATAATATTGCACATACATAGTGTGTCACCAAAAATTTATTTTAAGCACACTTTGTAGTTGGTCCTATTTAGGTAACAGGTTAATCCGGTAGTCTGAAACTGCAACTGCAGTTGAATGGAGGTTTGCAAAATTGGACCAATGCAGAGTTCTGGTCTTTGTATACTGAAGTTGTGTGTTTGTTTGCATGTTGAGCAGGGAAGTCATAGCTAACCAGAGGTGGTCACTTTGACAGTCCCATATCAGATCATATGAACTGATGTAGTTAAGACAGTCCACTTTTAAGGAACATGTTGATGTCAAGTAGGTAGGTGAGGGAATCAGAACAGCCTCACTGAGCCAGTTTACATCACTTACCTGGAGGCAGGTCTGGGTCACTCGGGGCAGCTTGCTGTAGGCGACGGGGCTTGGCCACAGCCTTGGAGCTGTCTGAGACACTGCGACTGGTAGAACTAGAGCCACTTTCGTGGTCATCCTGATAAAACAAAAACAAACAACAATGCCTGTGATGACAGAAGCTGGACAAAAGGGCCTCTACAAGAGCTCTGTAGTTATAAGTTATCAGTTATAACCACATTAAAGTAAAGTAATAATATAACATATAGTAGTTGTGATCCTAGATTGTGCAAACTAGTTCTTGTTTAAATTAGATATGGAATATGTGAATTTTCATGCATAAAACATGTTTCTTAGATTGAAATTAGAGTAACAATATTGAATATATTTGTTTATATATAATGGCTTAAGTTACAATTATAATGCCTTTGTCCACGACTACACCAGGGTCCACTTAGGTCCAAGCAACATAAATTTTGTTATCAGACAGTGGAAAAGAGGATCTTTGCGGCCTTTGACTGTGCTAACTTCCAAGGACAATTTATATTACAGTGTATCTGGTTACTGAGAGTAATGAAATGAATATAAACTGAGAATCTGCTCTCCTGCATCACTGGCGGTGGCAGTGATAAGAAGAAAGTTTACCATGCACCACTATTTCTTACACTAAACCTTCTGAATAGCCTTCTGAATAACCTTCCTCCCACCATTTAACAACCATCCCTGTGGCCTCTACAAATAAACTCTGGTCCTTGAATGAGAAAGATGAAGGTCTCTAGTCCATGACAGCACATGTCATCCACACTGGAGACACCGGTGGCCTGTCAAGCCCAGGAACATAAGTGCAAAATGTGTGTATGTATGTATTAATGTGTATATAGGAAAATGAAATGATCACCCCCCCATTTAGAGATGAGCTTGGTGATAAACAGAATGACCCAAGATTCAAGCTAAGGAGCTTATTTATTGTTGTAGCTCGTAGAGAGCCTCGGGCTTGTGGGTGTTCTGTACAAATAAAACAGCAGAGACATGAGGACCAACAGTGGAGGGGTCAGAAATAGTGGTTTTAGACTACTGACAGCCAAGGACTTATGCTGCATTCCATCTGCCTCAGAAGTCAGATGTCAGAGCTGGGAGTGACGTCACTGTTGTTTGTGTTCCAACAGCAAAGTCAAAAAGCAAGGAAAACAGGATTTGTTTTGGTCCATAGCAAGCTAGTTGCTAGTGGTGCATAAATAATGCACCACTAGCAATACTAATATTGCTTGGCTTATTTTTATTTCTTTTTTTGCTTAAAAACAGCACATTTTATTAAAGCTACTGAAGGGGCAACAATAAGGTTGAGTTTGTAAATTTAATAAATGTGACTTTTTAAGGGATTGAGGGATTTGCTAAGTCACAGTTTAAGATTGGAAATAATAATAAGATTCTATGGGTGGAAATCTGTCAGATCTGTCACTGTATCCACATGATAAACGTGTGTGCATCTTGGAATATATCGAGCCCTGTTGTAAAGACGAATTTAACCATAAATGATCAATTTGGAGAATAGGGGGGAAAAACTTATCAGAGCACAAAAATGCTATGACTACAGCAGCTAATGTTGAACTCCTAACAGCTACTATGTATAATAGCAAATACCTCATATTCAAACTCATGGTAGACATAAGCCTGCAGCAGTGGATGGGATGAAGAAATGGGGAAAAAAAATTAGATACAGTGTCAAAGAAACAATATATTAGAGGCAAAACTGAGAAGTTAGTGAAAAGGTGGAGAGATTACTGAGTTAAAACTCAGTGTGGCGTTGATTAGAGGTTACTGCAGCACTGTAACCTTTGCACAATCAGCCTGGGTGGTAGGTTAGTCAGATAATTTGGACAAGAAAAGGGAGATCACATGTGTTTAGCATTAAAGCGTCTCAGGAGTCACCCCTTATCCTGACACATGTAAGCACTGAAGGTGTCAAAACCAAATATATTTGGCTACTCCACACACACACTTTATTTATAAATACTGAACCGATCCAGTTTAAACTGACAGACAGCCTTTGCAGGCAGGTCGCGTGTTGCAAATTTTAATACATTCATGCAGCTTACATATGTAACAGACAATCCCTGGTTCTAACACTATTTAATGACAGTGAACCCTTTCGTTGTAGTTGAGTAATGATGATTTGGTTTTAAACATACTTTGCATTATCTGAGTTGCAGACACACTGACAGAAGTATCCCCCAGTGCAGTAAACACTCAATGCTCAAAAGAGATGAGAGAGGCTCTGGTAGAAATATTTACATGTTACTTCACTAAGGCCCTATCCAATAGAGCTCCACTGTGCAATCAGTTTTTTCCTCATCAGAGAGTGGTGGGAATTGGTAAACAGAGAGGGAGAAATAATAAATACTTCATCAAGGTTACAACGAATAAAGATCTGTGAATAATAAGGTGTAAATTTGCTGGTCATTACTCATTTCTTTTGTAGATTTGTCATCACTTTGAAAAGTTGCACCTATAATATTTAAACATGCTACAATAGAAAAGGGATTGTTATTTTATTAAGAAGGTTTAAGATACACACTCCAATTCTTAGTTTACATCACAATACCCTGCTTGAGCACATTAGAGTAAGAAACAGTCTCCTTCCCCCTTTAGTCTCATATCTATACCTAAAGGAATGCATAGCCCAGCAAGCCAAGAGTACATCGAGTTCAACAATTTGAACTGCCACTATGAAGAACAAGACTGCCAAATTTGGAAGTAGCGCAATTAAGCGCTCAATGTCACCATGGGCAGTGAGCAATTCTCCAGAGGTGAAAAATGCCTTTTCAGAAGGAAGCCCTGGGACAAATGAAGCCTGCCCTCAGCTGCTGCCAAGTAAATCGATCTCTCCAATTCCACAGCAGGGCACAGCACAGGCAGGGAGCCTAAGAAGGATGGAGAAAAGGAGAAGGAAAGATAGACACGAGGACCGGAAAAAGTAGGGCTGCTTCCCCTGCAGGCATGTCACCTCAGCTGTTAACCAAATATGATGGTAGTTAAAAAGGAAAAGAGAGACATGAAACCAATTGATAAGCGAGAGAAAAAACAGTGGAAAAAAAAGAGAGACAGCAAAACCAAGAAAAGCTGAGGGACGTCTAGAGTGAAAGAGACTTGATGATAATGAGACCAGAACAAAGGGACAGAAACATGAAGCTGGTGGTGTGACTGACAGGTGAGGGGGACCCCCTACTCAGAGGGTAAGTGGGCACCCATAGAGGGTTAGGGCACAGGAAGGCCAGACGTGACCCCTGTCCTCCTGTAATCGTCTGACTCAGTCAGGGAGCAGGAGGCGGTGTGCTGAGTCTGTCTGGAGGGTCAACCCATATGAGCTGCTCAGCGCATTAGCTGAATACCACCACCACCTCCAGCTATTAGGAACAGCACCTCTGTAGATAAGAAACTCACAAGTTCCTTGTACAAATAATCTGGCTATAACTCACAGACACTAGAAACCAGTAACATCATATCTGCTAGTGACAATGACATATATGTAAACTAGTAAAGCTTCAAAAAATACAAATATGTCTTAAAATACTCATTATACTCCCGCAAATACCTACTTATAAAGTATTTGCGGGAGCAGAATAACACCCTTGCTACAGTTTCTTGTGATTTGAGGCTTCCTCTGACCTGGACTGGCTGAAAAGTAGGCAAATTACCAGAGTTTTTGTTGCCCATTCTTAATAAATATTAGACAAAAAAAACAAGCACTATATTTTTTCTTTTCAGAAATTGCTAAGTATTTTCCAATTTCAGTTTAACACAAGGAAAAAAAAAATTGGCAAGGACCAGCAGCCGACTACCTCGCTTCTCTGCAACCGCCTGATCTTTGAAACCAAAACATTTTTAAAACTGGTCAATTTCACACAGTTTCAGCACATTAATGGGAGCATGCAGACCATTGCTAGATAAACACACTCTGTTTTTGTTGTTTTTCCTCTGCAGGTTGCTGGTGAACTCATGCTGACATCAAAGCAGCAGGCCTGGATACTGGAGGCACGGCAGGGGAGGGCGAACGCCTACAGAGTGAGAAAATAAATGAAGGAAACCCAATAGGCTCCTTATCTCACACAGAACCCCTTCTCCTGTAAATCACTCACGTACTCATATAAACACAGACACACACAGAACCTCTGCCCGACATGTTAAGGCCTAGCATTCACACCTCCAAGTAACCAGTGAATCATATGATACTCAAAGGATATAATGAGAATGTGGGACATTCCAGGCTGTTTTTCCAGAACAATAGTGAAAAAAAAACACTACTAAAGAGATACACATACTCTTTTGTCCTAAAAATGTGCTTCTGTTTTTTTTAGTGCTCCTAGGTCTCATCTCCCCCCTCTCTCACCATCATAAGGCCTTCTTTGCTATCACAGTATTCATTTCACTTTTGTTCATGTTTCATCTTCTTTACCTATATCTGACATTGTCTCCATCCTTCCACTTCTTCTAGAGCTTCTCATCCCATCTATAATTAGCTAGTCTGAAGCTTGTTTTAACAGTGTTGACCCTGGTTCTCATAAGAATGGTTTCCAGCTGGCACAGAGAGAAATAAAAACATGAAAAGGGGCTCACTGTTTTAAACATAATGTCACAGTTTGGGATGGTTCCAGTAATGTCAAATGGTATGCAGCCACTTCTTTTACACTTAAGCTGTTTGAACCATTGATGACAACCCCACCGGAATTTTTGCTGAAAAGAACAGAGAACATCACAGTTGACTCAGATTACCTTTTCTTTAACGTCTCTTGGCTTCGAACGCATCCATCAGCTCGGCTAAAAATTAGCTGCTAATGGCTTTTTAATGAAACGGTAACAAATGAAGAAAGCTATTTTACCATGATTAAAGACAGAGGGTTCATTTTCTCCTCAAACAGAAGAGAACTACAGAAGCTGGAGTAGTGAGGACAGAATTTCACACAGTCTCCATCACAAATAACTGTTGGGTATTAATATTATAATTATGCTACGTATTTTATACACAGACATCATAGGCATATTTAAAGAGAAATATGTGCATAAAAAACACAAATGTACACGCACACACAATATAAAATACTATACAGACCAATACTTAAGGACTAGAGCCATGCAGCTGGAATCCATAGAAGATTGGGGGGATTAGAGCCTGAAAGTAACCCAGATGAATATCACATTGTGTGACATTCTGAATAATTATCTCAATGAAAGTAGCATATCACAAAAATGTGGTCTATTCCCCCCCTCTCTGTTTCAGTAACTGAATCCACTACACAAAAACAAACCTCCATTTACTGTGGATTAACTGCACAAATTAAATATTACAGTCTCTACACAATGTTCTGTAGCCAATAAGATGAAATTTCCTGCACCAATAAAGCACAAGGCAGAATAAGATCTGACAATTAAACTTTTTCAGCAGTCTGAAAATGCACAACTTACCAAGTTTGCTGTTACTATAACCACTACAGAGAAAAACATACTCGTGGGAATTTCTGGATTATTAAAGTGTGAGGGGAGCTGTGATAGGTCTGTAATACCTGAAGTGTTACTAGGCACATTCCATCCCAGCAAAACTGCTACAAAGCAAACACCTTCTTTCCTTCAGAAGCTCCAAAATATAAAGTATTCATTAAGGAGGGGGAGCAAAGACATAGAAAAGATTCCCAAGCATGTGCCAAAAGAAGAATGCATAATTACAAAAGAATTTGACTCTGAAGGGGGAGGAATCACAACGACACCGGTGATGTCATGTTGGAGGTCTCTGCCAAGAGTGCCTCTGCTCTACCCAAGTCAAACTGTCTATGTTTATTATCTGCCTCCAACATACTTACAATAACAAAGACAAACGGGGATCCCAGTTACAGAGCAGACCCATAGGGAGCTACAAGAGGTCTTCTGACTTCTGAGTATTTAATTTGTTCAGGCATTGTCCTTGTGCTGTTCTCACCAGACAGATCACCTCTGGCTGCAGTTTCAGTATAGCTCTTTAACCAAGTTCCAGTAAACATACAACAAGATAAACTTAAAGTGTAAATGGTAAAAATTAAAATGTAAAAGGCAAAGGCCAAAAGTTAAGTGCCCTCCTCAAACATTTGACATTTAGGTGATTTTGGCTCTACTCTTGTTCTGTTGCACTTTCAGGTAATAGTTCAAAGCCCAGTGCATTTTATTTGTCTTAAGTAAAACCAGCAGAAACCAATCTTGTGTTTACGGTACAGTAGCCGATGTTGTTCCAGTTTAACTGTCCATAATTCTACATTAATCTAATAAATCTCAAAGCCCTGTGTATTCATGCAGAAAACTGGATTCTTTGTTACAAAATCGCTTTTTGCAGTCATTTCTCCACAATAGTAAGCAGGTCTGCAAAAGTA
Organism: Rhamphochromis longiceps; assembly: GCF_057381845.1. Classification (NCBI taxonomy): domain Eukaryota; kingdom Metazoa; phylum Chordata; class Actinopteri; order Cichliformes; family Cichlidae; genus Rhamphochromis; species Rhamphochromis longiceps. The sequence continues at coordinate 8,378,519 of NC_140567.1, forward strand.
ATAGGGGTGCTGAGGTCAGTCCTCTTTTATCCTCACAAACAATGTTTAGCACATTTTTTTATTTAAACAAAAGACTCTGAGTCTGAGTAACTCCAATTCTGAGACTTGATTAACATCCAGGAACAAGGAATTCAAACAGGCTTGAACTAATATAGGTGCCATGATGGAATTTGGAGCCTGGATAAATAATTACAACAAACCACTGCACTTTCCATTGAAGCCCATTCAAATTCTTTATGCTCCTACTAGTGACCTCAACTTCAGTGTTCACAAGTAACAAGTGTTAGGGAAAAGAAGAAAACATGAAAGGAAATAGAAGAATACAGAAAGTCAACCGAAGCAAAGAGTGAGAGAATCAAAGATTAAAGAGCCAGAAGCCATGTCAAAAAAAGAAGAAAAACAGGACTGTGACAACAGTAAAGTGGAGGCAGGAATATCAAAAGAGAAAGACACATCGAGGGAGAATCGGAAAGAGGGAGAAATTGTTCCTGATTTAGATCTGAGAGGCTCTGGTCCTTCAGATGTCTCCATCAGCTAACCACAAGCCCAGGCTGAGCATGTGAGGCATTCTGCTTACGCTGGCACAGCTACCCCCTAATGCTAATAACTGCAATGTGTTAGCTACAATAAAACACTCCACACAGATCCCTGACATACGCACTCACACACAGGCATGTGCAAAAAAACCCAAAAAAAACCCAACACATCTTAGACAAGTCAATTACGACACACACGGGGAATTCCCAAACACAGGAATAGCTCTAACTCAGAATAATCAGCAGTGCCCAGTTATTTTCCAATTATTTATTATGTAATTACTGCCAATCACATCTTTTTTACTTCACAATTATTAGTCTATAAGATCCTGATATACATTTCTTTATATATCTTATTTATCTTTATATCAGCATTTTGGAAAATTGCTGCTAACTAGTGGTCAAGACCTGATTTTAACACCAACTGTCAAATCATAACCATGCAATCTCTGAGCCTTCCGATTTTTTCATACACAAATAAAAGTTCATTATACAAAACATAAGCACACCTTAAACAATGTAAGCACCAGTCTCCAAGAACAACGCAAGCAGCGGCTCAGGCTACTCTGACAACTTAATTGCACATGTGAGGTGCAGCTGGAAGGCACAAACTATAGAGGCCTAAGTGTTCTTGGAGAGCATCAATGTTCTGAAACCAGAAAGATAGAATAAATCAAACAGAGCAAAATGGGAGAGGACTTTCCGTCAATGTTGAGAAATACCAAAGCCTTACTGCAGGAGGTTTAGGCACGCAAGCGGAATGCAGCCGGCATTATGTTTGCATAGCTTTTATACACTGGGGTCCAAAAGCAACTGAGGTGGTGTCAGCATTCATCACATTGGTTGAGAGATGGAAAACTGTCAGCCTTACATAAAAAACAAATCATTTCAATTGCATCAGTGAAACATGTTGGAATCCTAAGCTAGTCCTTATCCATAGATCTCAGGTCTCCTACTGTTTTCCGTAGCAAAGTAAAGTACAGGTCCTGGCCCTGGCCAAAAAACGTTCACCTGTTTTGTGAGATATATTTAAAAAAAAAAAGCTAAATTGAAAAATTCTATAATAAGAATAATAGAGGATCTACATTTTTAATAGATTATTCTGAGATTGGTTTTAAACTGTACAGTTCTGAAAGAGTTTTATTTTCTGTAAGGGTTAGGTTAAATAAAGCTGAAACCTCAAAGCACTCTGTACATTAAGAAAAAGTAAGCAACTATCACAGCTCATCAATTTATTGTAGATTTTTATTTTCAAACCTTGCTTTAAACTTTAAACTACTTTACTTCATACTGCGTACTGTCTCTGTAAGGTTACATGTTAACCACCTCACATCACAATATTGGTGCAAGATATGTTTTGTCAGGAAATTATAACCAAGTATCACAGTTTTATCTATATCTGCAACATACACCATGGAAAGTGTAATGCTGGGTCATTATTCATGCTGCATTTCTCTTCTCTTGCCCACACATGATAGGGGGCTGAACTTGCCAAGGTAGAGGCTAGCTATACAGAAAGAATTCACTTAGTAAAAAACTGAACACATGATTAGAAAAGGTTTTCTACTAAATAGGTTGCATATGTGATTTTAGTGGTTAAAATGCCATGTCATTAATGGGATCATCATTTGAATATTGAGTAAGGGTCTACTAAACTGAGCATGCACTCATCCTGAAACAGAGCACAGTTTGTGCAATATAGAAGTACACACAAACACGAGGGTTACTGCTTTTAGTAACTTTTTCTCCCTGAAAGTGAAAAAATACCCATCTTAGTAGATTGCATAAAGACAAAAAGACACACAACAAAAAAATAATGATCTAAAGATCTAAATGAAAGGGTACATTTCTTCTCTAAATTGCAATCACGTCTTACAGTCCTTTCTACATTTTAAGGCTTATAAAGCAAACACCGTTCCAAAGTGCAATACAATATCATCCTAGAGTTTTTCTAAGAGGACAGGACTAATGGAGTGAACATTAGTCTTAATTGCATGGTAATCATTTCCCAAACTACAATATCAGTGGGAGCACGCAGCAAATAACAAGCTGCATTGAGGGATTGCTCTAGCCCGGATGGCCTGAGAGCAGGGATTAAACTGTAGAGTAGCAGCATCCTGGCCAGTGTGTATTGATCACCACTTGATTCACTGGAATCACAAAGCCACTGGCTTTAATGTTTCCCCCCAACTGCTTTCCTGTGTCTGAGGTTTGTCTGTGGAGCAGAAGTAACCTCATCCCACCAGGAACACAGACCTCAAAGACAAAGCTATGGGTAATTCAGCTTTGGCTGACTCACAAGCAATGGTGGCAGAGGGTAAGGTCTCTTTTTCTGGAATGACACACTTCTGCACTGCCATCTACAGATGCTTTGAATCACTTTGGAATGCTGAACAGAGATCAGTGCAATGGGTCACTCTCCATTAGAGACTAGAGAAAGGGGACAGACTAGTAGTGAGACAGTGTATGATTACTAACACATATTTAGCTCACCATTAAATACAGACCTACTGACAACAAAATTTCAGCAAATGTAAACATTAAAGCTGCACGTGAAACAAACCGTTCACCAGCTGTTGGCCTGCCAACATGCAGAATACAAAAAAAACCCACTCAACTCTGAACAAGTAGTTCTACTTATTGTCAACAGACCCAGTGTCTCCTGCAGTATTTCAAATTTTTAGTACAAATCATCAATACTTCATTGTTAAATCTATCTTCAACTACAAGAGAAAAATCAATAAACACAAGTTTGCAGAAAGCGGATTTATTGTATGTAAGTTTTCAGGCAGAGCTCACATAACAGCCTAACGATTTGTCTTGATTGCCATTACTGTACTGTCATATATACTGTCATTTTGAATGACAAAACAAACAGAGATTCTTTTTAACTAATCCCAAGCACATGCACTTGGCTATTCTTCTGTCCTTCAGTAGTTCTCCTTTTCTCTCATCAGAATGCATGCTGCAGCTTCCAACCTGCCTAAGGAGTCAACAGTGTGCCAACATTACTCCATCTTTTTATTATTTACAGTCATGGATGGGTTTTGTTACTGCTATAGGGGGTTAGATTCAAGGAAAATAGATTCTCCAAAGCTCTGTGTTTTTGTCCTCTGTCTCCTCAGTCCTGAAGACAAGGCCCCACTGAGCTGATGATCAGATGGATTTACGGTGCAATCTCTGAAAGCCATTTGCTCCTGCTAGCAGAGAATCAAAGGCAAGATTTCCGGATGGCATTGGAACAGAGATTACTCAGTTTGTGCTATCTGATTGCAAACTTCCACAAGCTGTTTCCTTTTACTTCTTTCAACTTTTCCTTTGCATCTTCTGACTTGTGAAATTTAAGTTCAATGACCACATACTCACTAGGTTTCATTCTGTCAGAGACCATGCAGTATGTACACTTAAGGAAAAACTACATTGGATCAAATGTTTTAAGTTTTATTTATGAATTCAATATAATCAGTAGATCCTTTAAGTGGTGTAAGTTGTGATGTGAAGGGGGTATGGATCAAACTTGATCCAGCACATCCCCCAATTCCCTGTCAGTAGGTTGCAGTTTGGAAATTCTTTGTTCACAGCTGATGGCAAGCAATTCACAAGCCTTGTCATTTCAGATATGATCTGACACAGTCATCACTGAGTCAGTCACAAGTTTGGTCGTGCTCAAAGTTGATCAATTTTTATTTTATTTTTTATTTTTTATCTGTTTTTACCCCTTCCCATTTCTCCAGCACCGTACACAATGGCTACATAAAGCTCCTCTGTACTAATCAACCAACCATTATCACACCTTGTTACAAGATAGCAGTATTTTCTTCTTCTGTGAGTGGTCATAATGTTTTTATTAATCACTTTATAGGAAGTTCACAGTCTATCCACCCAAAAAGTAAAGTACGGGGTGGACCATTTATATGGATACACCGTAATAAAATGGGAATGGTTGGCGATATTAAAGTCCTGTTTGTGGCACATTAGTATATGTGAGGGGGCAAACTCCTCAAGATGGGTGGTGACCATGGTGGCCATTTAGAAGTTGGCCATCTTGGATACAACTTTTGTCTTTTCAATAGGAAGAGGGCCATGTGACACATCAAACGTATTGGTAATTTCACAAGGAAAACAATGGTGTGCTTGGTTTCAACGTAACTTTATTCTTTCATGAGTTATTTACAAGTTTCTCTTTGTTCACAGCCATCGACATGTCGAAGAGGTTAACATGTGAGGAGCGGATCGAAATTGTGTTGATATCTGGTGAACGCAGTAACCGGGTCATTGCAGCAGATTTCAATGCAAGACACCCTACGAGACCACCCATCTCCCATGCCACAGTTAGCAAACTGCTTGCTAAGTTTCGTGAAACTGGTTCAGTGTTGGATTTGCCAAAATGTGGACGCAAGAAAACTGTCACCAATGAAGAAACATCAGTGGCTGTCCTAGCTTCATTCAGCAAGAGCCCACAGCGTAGCACTCGCCGCATGTCACTGGAGAGTGGCATTAGTCAAACATCCCTTGGGCGGATATTAGCTACTCACAAATGGCACCCTTACAAACTCCAGCTACTGCAGCATCTCAACGAGGATAACCCAGATTGGCGCACAGAATTTGCAGAATGGACAAAACAAAAACTGGAACAGGATCCTCGGTTCACGCAGAAGATTTTGTTCAGTGATGAGGCAAACGTTTATGTGAATGGTGAAGTTAACAAACAAAACCACCGCTATTGGTCTGACACTAACCCACATTGGATGGATCCCTCCAAGACTGTTGGAACAACAAAAGTGATGGTTTGGTGTGGTATATGGGGTACAACGATAGTTGGAAACCTCAATGCCACTGGATATTTGAAATTGCTACATGATGATGTGTTTCCCTCTTTATGCACTGAAGTTGGCATGTTCCCTGAGTTTTTCCAGCAAGATGGTGCACCACCACATTATGGGTGCCAGGTCCGAGCATTCCTAGATGAACAGTTTCCTGGAAAGTGGATTGGTCGTCGTGGGCCAGTTGAATGGCCCCCAAGGTCTCCCGATCTGACCCCCTTAGACTTTTTTGGGAGAAGAGGGTTGCATTGACAATCCAACACAATGGGCAGCACATTGAACACATTTTATAAGTGGTCAGAAACTTGTAAATAAGAATAAAGTTACGTTGAAACCAAGCACACCATTGTTTTTCTTGTGAAATTACCAATAAGTTTGATGTGTCACATGGCCCTCTTCCTATTGAAAAAACAAAAGATGTATCCATGATGGCCGACTTCTAAATGGCCACCATGGTCACCACCCATCTAGTTAAGTAAATAGTTTTTAAAGGTAAAATGTGGAGGGAAAATCAAAAGTAGTTAAAAATGGTCAATTATACCCTGGACCCCAGAGGGTTAAACTTTTTTTTTTAAAGTAACGCAATAGTTACTTTTCAAGTAATTAATTACTTTTAGAATATTGTAACTCAGTTATTAACTCAGTTACTTTTTGAATTAGTACCTGTAACTATAATTAATTACTTTTTCAAAGTAACTTGCCCAACACTGTCCATGACAAACTTGTACTTTGCATTTACATGAAAACCGAGAAGGAAACAGTTCATTAAATACTCCATTTGCATTTTGATAAATGCTACCTAGCCTAATATTAAATAAAATACAGTGTAAGGTCTGTTATTTTCAACATCCAGATGAATATTAAAATCACCCATTAGATTTATTTTAATGCTGAACTGAGTATTAAATCAGATAAAAATCCTAAAGGTGTTGATTCATTGACACTATTGTATTCACTCTACTCTAACCATTTAACCATCTAACTATTTAATTGTTTTGCTCCTTTGATACAGTTATATTTTTCTGTCTTTATGATTTTCATAATTAAAATGTTTCTTGCTGGTTGGCTGCAATGTCATGGAACAATGGATGTGGATGAAGTGCAAGGTGGTGCTGGAAGCCGTGGAGAAGCCAAGGCAAATCAAGATAAAGATGCAGGTTTTCTTCAAGCACCTGATCCAGTGCTCTCTGATGGAGACTTAAAAATAAATAAATGGTAAATGGCCTGTATTTATATAGCGCTTTACTAGTCTCTAAGGACCCCAAAGCGCTTTACATATCCAGTCATCCACCCATTCACACACTGGTGATGGCAGCTACATTGTAGCCACAGCCACCCTGGGACGCACTGACAGAGGCGAGGCTGCCGGACACTGGCGCCACCGGGCCCTCAGACCACCACCAGTAGGCAATAGGTGAAGTGTCTTGCCCAAGGACACAACGACCAAGACTGTCCAAGCCGGGGCTCGAACCGGCAACCTTCCGATTACAAGGCGAACTCCCAACTCTTGAGCCACGATCGCCCCACTTGATGCTTCTCCTTAATAGAGGAAAGTCCTGTTCATATCAGATGCTAAATTTGTTGGCTGGCTGGATGTCCTGAGACCGTAGAATGGAATTATGATATTTTCTTCTTAGTTTGTTTGCTTTCAAATCGTGGTCCAGGGCTCCATTCACTAGGGAGTGGAGCTCATCTGAGCCTATGGTTTGGCACTCAGTATGCTCCATGGATCTCAACCCCAGGATTGGGCTGGTCCTGGCTGTGCCACAGCAGAATTAAGGCTACAAAAAGAAGTTTTGTAGACTATACATCCCAAATTTTCTACTTAAGAGTTTTCTGCATTCAACCCCTGGGTGGCAAGACCACACACACGGAAAGCAAAACTCCTCTACAGGTCACACCACTTTAAAACATATTTTCACACTCAAAGATCAGGTATCACATCTATGCCTGTCTCTTAAATATTCAAAACTCAAAGTAGCATGCCTTAGATATCAGATTTAGATTATGAAATACCAACTTGGGGATTTAAGAAGTCTTTAAAGAGGGGTTTCCTTATTCACATGTATTACCCATTATTTAGGAGAAAAGAGGTTTGGTTGTGAAAACCCTAAAAATAGTTTGGAAGGAATTTAACAGAAAAAAGGGCCTAGTATGCCAAACCAACAAGTCTCAGAGGCACCTCCCCAAATCATCTTGAGGCAATGCATCAATCAGAACCTCCACATCAGTGGCAAATGCACTCAGCGGCCATAAAACTCCCAGATCAAGCAGTGAGCTCAGCCAAAACCAGAAAGGCTCTCCTCAGTAAACCCAAGCCCTTATCTTTGTCTCATAAAAAATAAAGAGTGTCTGAGAATATTATGATCCACTGTAACTGCTGTCCAGCCAGTTCCTCTCTGTCTTTGCTGATCACACCTCATCTTTAACATCTGGAGCAGTTTACCAAATTGTCAAGAAGAAAATTCTATTTATAATTTTCCAACATTAAGTCAATGTTAAAAATATTACTTAAAAATATACAAACAAAAACAAAAAGTGCACATTAAATGATACCTCCTACTGAACTTGTGGTTTATCAAAAGTAAAATGAACTAAATGCTCTCCATCAGACAAAACCCATTCCAATCCACCATATAAGAGCTGAAGTCCTTAGATTGACAACACTACCTAATGACAAGCACAGAGAAAATGCCCTGGAACAGTAATCCACTATTAGTTCCTTCTACTCTATTTCTTTTAAACAAACATGACATAAGACACTAATCTGTCCCTATCCACACTGTATATAGAGGGATAGATACTATGATCACTGTATTCCACTTTGCACCTCTTGACATTTTTACATTAGTTTTAATCTGGAATGGGCTACCATCAATCAGTTCACTCATATAAACTAACTCATTAGGCCACACTAAGTGGATCTTTGTTCAAGAACAAAGAAAGTAAAACTGACTTTCAAAAATACCCCTTTATACCCAAAACAATATCTTGTCACATCTTTTGAGCTTTTTGGTATAAACCACGGTTTAGTGTAATTTCACTTGAAAAAGTCCGCTCTAATAATTCAACTCATACCAAGTACAACCATTTCAACTTTTGCACTTAAACTGAAATTTAAAAAAAAAAACTGAGATAAGTAGAACTCGCTAAAATTAATGTAAACTAAACAAAGATGGTAATAATCTAAAAATAAAGACACGTACTAAAGAAAGGAAGTGGATTTCTATGCAAACTTCAAGATGTGATTGCAGTGAACAATAACATTTATATATAGAACTAAATGCATTGTGTTTGTAAACGACCTCTAGTTTGTAAAATGAATGTCAAAAACAAGTTGACAACATTTTTTCTATTACCATACTTTCTGCTCTACAAGTCCTCATTACAGCTTATTTTAAGCAATTACACTGTCAGCAGGAGCTGTAATCTCCAACTGCTGCTAAACGCCAAAATTTCCACATTTTCTGGAAACTATAATTGTGAGCTGCTCTTAGTGCTTTGCAGATGGGTCCTATTGAGCAATCTGAACATCCCTAATATTACCCAGTTCCTCTCAAGGGGAAACACGAACATTAAAAAGGTCCAAATAATTCCGGTCAAATTACACCGGCCTTAATGAACTTCAAAAGATGTGCGGATGTTTTTACAGGCCGGGACTCAGGCTTTAACAGTAATTATGAAAACAAACCATATTAATGATATCATTTATCATTTCCACACTTTGGCCGCATGAGGCCCACCATAATGTTTCTGTCTCTACTGGACTACAGTTAAAATATTATAATTTCCATACACAGATCTACTTTATTCATTTCTTTTCAAAAATCCTGTGGACCATCACCCAAATTACATAAGAGTTTCAGTGAGAATGGTTATGGCCTATGTCAAAGTCCCTGCAAGCCTGCTACAACCTAGCCAAGGTCTAAGATGTGAATTAACATGAGATCTAGAGTATTTGCTAAAGGATTAAACACGTATTTCTGTGAGACCAGTGTTGCTGTCAGTCTACTGATGTTTAAGTTGTAATAAAGATAAAACAAAGGAAAGTACAATAATAACAACAACAACAACAACAACAACAACTACTACTATTATTATTTTTAAGCAATATAAATGTAAAACATGAAAAGGAAGCTGGCTTCATTTTCTTGGCTTAAGAACACAGTAGTCAGCCTCCTGCCTCCCGCCAGTATAGGAGAAAACTGCAGTGGCTCATTTAAATTCCACATACTAGAAGGATTTCTGCTGTAAGTCTGGCTTTACTCCAAATTATGTCTCTTGGGTGTACATACCACTGAATAATTTGTCCAAATGTCATTTGCAATTCCCCAAAAATCTTTTCTTCACTGGAAGCTTTTAGAAAACATCTGTAACAAATACTTGTTTTGAGACCATAAGCATTACACCAGTACCGGTACTGGTACATGACCTTAAGCTGTGTACGAAGCATAAAGACAAAGTTTAAATTTCCACTGAACTAGAAACCTGATCGCATGAGCAGTAGCCACCTGCATACTATGATATTTACCATTAGTTCTAGGCAGCTCAAGCTCATGTGTTACAAATCTTTTTGCCGCAGTCTATATAATTAGCTGTAATTGACTTCCCTTGAAATGTGTTTCTTCTGGGACATCTGGCCTTGAAACTTCAACCTTCCCATAAAGGGCCGCACTGAGCTACACTTTCGATTTTTAAAGCTGCATGGGTGGCAAATTTAGAGCCAGACTTTGCTGTAAAAATAAATTTCAAAAATACCTCTCATAAAACATTCTTTAAAAAATTTAAATATTTGTAACTAAACCAAACAAAGCAATAGAAAAATATTCCCCTTAAGATAATTCTCCTTAGATTTATATCCACAATGATGTAGGACAGAGCTTCAAGTCACACTTCCTTTCTTACAGATTTTATATTATATTGACTACAAGGACAAAACCAAGCAGTTACAAAGGCTATTATTGTGCAATCAATCTGACAGAGATGCAAAAGATTATCAGCTTTTTCTGAATGTGATTCCAAGTCTTCTAAGTGTCACGAGAAATTGTTTGAAAACAAAAACAGGACATGCTAAAAATGGAGGCAGCCAAGTAGTAAATAGCACTGGTCAAGTTAAAGAAAGTTGCCTCTTAATTTTGAGTTCCTTGAATTCTTCAGGTCAGTGGTCAATGAACCATCTCTCTCTTTTTTAAGAAAAATCATACTGAGTGAGATAGCTGTGCTTGTGTCAGGGAAAAATCATGAAACAAAATTCCTCGAAGCAATTACTAGTCGATACTTTATGATGGAATTAGGGATGCACTGATCTGGACTGTACTGGCCAATATTTGCCTTGCTTACTGCCATTGAAATACCAGCAGATAGGCTGATATTCAGCAATGGCAGTTACTGATTCCTATGTGTTGTATCCCATCAAAACTTTATTAAATTGTATGACTGAATGTGTAATAGTGTGATAAACAGCAGAAATGTATTCGCTTATTTAAAACGATAACTTCTTTGCTTTCCTGGCATCGACTATCCCAAAGCCTCACACATCGGTGCATCCCTAATTGTGGTAGTTTGGATGAAAATACACCTGCAGGCCCAAGATTGTGAAGTGTGTTGTTTCAACTAAAACCAATAAAAGTTTTATATATGTATAAAAATTTATTGACGTACAAAAAAAACTTACATTACTTATTGACTCACTTTATGAAGCAATATAAACAGCGATGACTAAATCACTTTTGTGTTACATGTTTATGTGTTTCCACAAAGATGCTAACAATCCAGCAGAAATCCAGCTCACCTCTACTTTATTTAACCAGTGAACAAAATTAAGATCTGGCTGCTTAGTCTGGTTGCACATACATTGAGCTTGAGACCCACTCTGGGCTTTGGGATCTTTAGTAATACTTATCATACTTTCAGTAAAGGAATATGCTGAGTTGTCCTGCTATGAATAAGCTGTTTCCTAACAATCTCAAGCACGACCAAACAATGGGTTATTTCTCCAAATTCATGGATTATTTCATCATTTTCTTGGTTTATATTGCAATGGCACACAATGGCACCACTCCCAAGCTGGCAACACAGTAAAGAGTGTTGCCAATTTATTCCCCAAAAGCATTTTACATCATTGTTTTGAATAGCAAACATATTTTGCGTCAGTGAGGCATCAGTTTGTTTGCTTCTGGTTTCTTGGTTTGCTTTTTTTTTTCAATGCATTTTTCATTAGAGTAAATAAACATGAGTAAGAAAAGGAAAAACGCAACTGCTGCTTAGCTGTGTCAAATTAACATTCGATTTTACACAAAGTCAGAATTAAAGAAGATGGCTTTAATTGTACAGCAGAGTAAAGCCTGCTGCACTAAAAATGTCAGCATGTTTTTAAACAAAGGCCATTACGAAATTTCTTGGAAACACATGGAGAAAGGGAATGGGAAAGCTTAACTTTGGCATGAGGAGGACTCTTACATAAATAACAGGAAGATCTGGCTAGCCCTGTTTTGGCTGTGTATAGAATCAAGAATAACATCTTTCTCATACCAAAAAAAGAAAATGAAAAGAAAAAAACTAACCTGGGCACCATCCCTTAGCTTCAGGATGCACTCCATGGTGTTGATGGTGATAACTACAGGCTCTGAGCCCAGCTTGGTCCAAGGTACATGGATACGTAGCTCATGGATATGACCACTCATGAATGTAAAAGGCAGTTTCAACTCCTGTGGATATAAAAGGAGTTACAAGAAAGAAAGGAAAAAAACAACAGCCAGCTAGAAATAAACAACACTAGAATAATATGGATAAAGGTGCCAATACGAGGTAGAGGCTTCGAGAACATTTTGAATCTTCATCCATCCATTTTTCAAACAGCACTTTGAAGCTAATATTTGTAGACGAGTAGATAGTAAAAACAATAGCTACAGATTACATACTGGTCACGCTTCTAACAATATAAGTCAGATATTTTCAGAGGCAGGCAAATCACTGTTCTGCATCTTGAACTACTCTGTGTGAGAATGAGTCCCATGAAACCAGACTGCCTACACACAGGCTTCACATGCTTTCTGTGCAAGTCTGAGCCAAAAAATTAATAGCCAAACATTTTTCTGAGGGAAAAGCTGTCATGGATTTACAGTATGTCTGCTTTATAACCCCCACAATGTTTCACCAAATATTATATTAAGATGATCTCAGATTGCACATTTGAGAGGAGGTACTGTCCAAATGAAATGGAATAAAATAAATGCAAAGGTAGGACAATTTCCAAAGTTTTGACACAGCATTACAGACAAATCTCAATCCTAACACAATTCCCACTGTCGGATAGCTTGAAGCTGCTTCCAATAAGAACTTTCATCACAATCTCTTTGGGTTACGCAGTGTTTTGGTCTGCTCTTCAGCAGCAGTCAGAACCCACTCAAAAGAAAAGAAAATCCTTTTAACTGGTGGCAGATTGATCTAATCCAGACATGACATGAGTAAAAGAGAACACTGTCAAAATAACACTGCAGAGCAAAATATCAAAGTAAATCTGGTAAAATTCTTCTGAAATGACAGCAAGAAGATGCTGTTAGTGCCTGACTAAACAGCACTGTAGCGTTTTCTTTCACTCTAGTCAAGGCAATACAATGGAGAATAGCTGCAGACATAATATGGCAACTTTTTTGTAGGGTGTATGTGCCTGCATAACCAAGGTTTATAAACGAAACTCTACAATTTGTTTATAGTAAGTAAAATACAAAACTACATTCTGAATATATATGTAGGAAGTGGGCATTTATATTTTAAATATTCCCATCATTTTAACCTCACGTCAGTTTTATAAAGAAAGGTTCAAAGCAAAAGCTAGATTTAACTTTTAGTACCTGCTCCAGTACATCCAACTTCAAGTCCAGCTTGCTCAGCACCACATCACCGCCCCACAGAGAGAGCTGCAGGTCAGATGGCTTCAGATTCTTGATGTACTTGTTTACATAGCTCATCAGGAGCGGTGTGACATAAGACTCCAACATCTTGTCCTTGTTCTGTGTACACAATGAACAAAACAAAAAAACATGGTAATATCATTTGACTGTGTTAACATCCTTTTGCCATTATATATCTCGGTCACTAAACTAATGGTGCTCGTTCTAAACTAATTACAAAGAATATGTATTTCTTAAGAGTGTTATTTTGATGTCATAGCCTAAAAGCACAGCTCTAATTAATAATTGTCATTGCTAAAGCAGAAGTAGTGTGCATGTTAGCTAAGTGGAATATGTCATAAAAATATATATAATAATATCATATTTATTATATGTATAAAGCCATAATTTAAGATATTGGCTATGCTTGAACATTTCTTTTTATGACAGGTCCAAACACAACATTATAACCTCTTATCCAACTTGCAAACTGTGGAAGTACTGGCCGTTTCACACAAACCTCAAGCTGTTTTTTGTTACAGTTCAACAAACTGATGTCAGAATGAACTGGCACTCCTAATGGCATAAATACCATATTGGCATCCAATAACTAATCCAACTGTGTGTAATTTATAGAAAGGTTGTACAGGTTTTGGTTAATAAACTTAATTAGATGTAAAGACAGTTCTAATTACGCTGACTTCTCATCAACGCAAATTTTAACCTTAAATGAAATTCACCGGAATGTCTAGCTTCCTTGCTAAAGTGCCTTCATTCCACATAACGGGGAAGCCCAGGAGCAATTATGTACTGCATTTGCAAATTAATTCCAATGTAACTAAAAATAACTTCAACAGCGACGCTATGTCGTATCTTATAGTAATACATTTAACTTACTGTGGAGCACTTAGCCAGGGAGGCTAGCTCTTTCCTCCTGTCATTTAAGTGATACACAACAGCAGCGAAGCAAAGAAGCTAGGCTAAGTGATTAGAAGAAGTCGCTATAACTTCGTTTCAGCTGGCTAAACTGGCTAGCCACAAGTCAAATAGAGAAAAGACTCTATTTACCTGACTCCCACTTGTATCCTGTTGGTTTTTGTTTAATTCTACGTTTAATAAAAGATGTTCATCCCGTTATCTAACGTTAGCCATAACGCCGAACTGCAAGAGTCGAAACGTCATCGGTAAACACCAACGCGGCTTCCGTATGCTTGGTGTTGCGTTTTTCAGTGGGAAATTTGCGTTTCAAAGGTAGATTTACATACACAACGTATAAACATAAGTAACTCAAGAGAAATTTCATTTGTGATTTGATCAGTTAACAGGCATTATCTTCTTCGGTTACAGCAACTCCGGATGTTTCCATACCGTCAGGTTTTGATATAACAAATACCTTTGTTCCTATTAAAACGAACGAGTGTCTACAAATCCGGACTCTCTAACAAGTACAGGAAGGGATCTCTTCGCATAATAATCGTCATCGCTTAAGCACGCCCCTACCCTTTTTATGGCAGCGGAAGCTCACCTTTGCCGAAAGAGCGATCGCGTGAACCTCACAGTGCTCAGCATAGTGAATGTGTATTCTTGATTATAATTTTCTATAATTTTTATTTTTTTTGTTATAATGTAACAAAATGTTCTTATTTACCATCTTAGTCCATAAGAGTTTCAATTTCAACCTTCTGGGACCTGTCATTGCAGAAGTCAATGAAAGTGAATAGTGGAGACGATAAGAAAATTAGGTTTGTATTTCACACAGGGAAACTGTGCGGATTTTAAGCATCTCATCATTTATCTCAACTCTAAATATATCTCAACTGCCAGAGTAACACAGGCCTATATCTGGAGGTTAGGTGAAATTTACCAACGCAGACACACTGTGACATGATAAATATCTTACATACTGGAATTTAAAATGAAGAAGAATATACTGAGGGCAACGAAAATATTCTAAAATGTAAACCATTTCTGTCTTTCACGGATCTCGGTTTTTTTTAGGGTCACTGGTTATTTTTCAGACATGAAACGTAATAATGTCAACGGACAACTGTATGAATTGCATAAAAGAACGGGTTAGACTCAACCTTTATCGCACTGTCACTTGAACACCTTTGCTGAGAAATGATCTTGCTAATTTGTGCGTCCAAGGAGTTCGTTGACAGATAAAATATTTCTTTTATAATTTTTTTTAGTCGTAATGTTGAGTTATGTTGCTCCAGTGGTTAAGTAAGCAATCTTGTCATATTTAAAGTGAACAGCAGTCATAACATACAAGAAAAAAAATGCAAATTATAGCAGTTTTATAGCTTAATAAACAACAAAAATCCAACTTCACCCTGCCGTCAGTATGTTTCACGTCTTCATGTTTGCATGTTTGTTTGTTTGATTTATTTATTTAATCACCTATCTTTGAGATCAGACCATCATCTGTCTTTTTTTTCGTGATGAAACCTTTAAAAAAGTGTCTTCCGCAGGCCGCACATAGGGTCAGAAGCACTGCAGATATGAGGTCTGGCCTGTAGTGGCCTGTAGTCCGGACCGGCTCTCGTCTGCTGTAAAGCTTCATGAGGATACAGTCCACATAAGTCGGTCAAGGATGACGATCGCCCTGTGACCGGCCACGCTTTGCCAACTATGCGTAAGTGTGTCAGAGTCAAGTGGTCACCCACAGTTAATGTTACTATTCTGAAGTCCTTTCTGGCCAGGATGCTTTAAATTAATACAGAAAAATATCTGATATCAAGTTATCTCACTTCTTAGACCAGCAGGTTGAATCTGGAATCCAAAGGAAACCAGCGTACTGTGCCACAATCCAAGTCTTTAAAGCCAGAGATAAATTAGGAATCTTCTGTTGTTATTCTCCACGAATGATATGTTCCACGTAAACTGCCTAAATTAGTGGTTTTCCACTACAGCATTTCAGTTGAGGCTATCAAAGATTTATTTCGGGTTAAAAATAAAGGGTTTTTTGCTAAATACTTACAGCAATACATGGATTAACTAAACAATTAATTAAACAGTATTAAATAAATACTTCTTTAGAAAGGCTAAACGGCTTTGTTCAAGCACATATAAAAATGTATATTTCCACTGAGGAGGACAAGAATGGCAGAAATTTACTTTCAAATTAAACTGCATATTGTAACAGATATTTTGCATTTATTCTTATTAGTCGGTTCCTGCATTATGTTACATCTGTTGTCGAGGCGTCAAAATGTTTCTTTTTTCATTTGTTTTTTTCTTGTTTATTAAAATGGATAACAATTTGTTTCATAAACGTTCAAATATATTCTAAACATATATATATGTGTATATGTATGTATGTATGTATATATATATATATATATATATATATATATATATCAAACATTATTATTATTATTATTACATGACCTTTTTGTGTGTGTTTTTTTCATATTATATAGTTTTCAGATTGAATTTTTTTATGTTTTACTAATGAATTATGTTTTTATGTGATTGTCAAACAGCTCAAATACTTTCCTCCTTCTTTTTTAATTTTTTTTATGAGCTCGCTGGAGACGTCGCACTTTGTTGTCTTTCCTTTTAGAAAATAATTAGGAAAATCCTAGCCCGCAGTGCGCAATAAAACGGTCCTTAGTTAATGGCCTTTCAGCAGCAATGAACGCACTTTTAAATCTCCTGATGTAATTGTAACCACTTGTTCCAGACCCTATTTTCGAGCCCATTAGAAATAAATGCTACTTTTTCGTGCAATTAATTGCACCGTAAGGTGAAAATCAAGTTTCAGGCGAGCAGTCAGTAGCCACCGCTGGCTCTTGAAACGGGGACACAAAGGGCCCGAAGGCCAGATAACACCGAGAGACACAGAGATGAGGAGAGAGTCAGAGGAGAGAATCTCGCTTTGACTTCACCAAATGATAAAAAAAAAAAAAAACAAACACCCAACACATTATAGACGAGCTCGTCCGGTCACAGGCAGCAGGCTTGGTGGTTAATCAGTGGTCGGTCAAAGTTTAGTTGGATGAAATCCAGATCTTGGTGGGTTTTTCTGTGTATCTACGCAAAATTTAAACCACAGTGTAAATGAGTTCTTACAAAACGCTCTCCATTTTTGCTTGAGGCTATTTGTGGCTATTTGCCTCTGTATCTATGAAGCGCCTTGAGCCGACTTTTGTTGTGATTTGGCGCTATATAAATAAAATTGAATTGAATCATAAGGACCTGAGAAATAATCTTTGTATATATATTTTTTAATTCATAAAATTAGTCTATGGCGCATATAGGTCCAAAAATTAAACTAGGAGACTCACGTCAGGCCCATTAGACGTCAGCAGCTGAGTGGTACAGGTGTTTTACATTTCGAATATGGCTCGGTAACACAGCAGGTTCTTAAAAACATTTCTGAACCACCATCTGAGGACAGACGCAGACACACGGCTGCGTGAAAATGCCTTCTTAGCGCTGATGGTTCCTTCTGCCGTTTTGCAGGTCACTTATGATGTCAGAGGTGATCTAGATAAAGACATGTGATATGGCCGCTAATGCGGCTAATATAATACTGATCAGCCTCTGTAGAGGACATGTAGCCTAAGATAATAATAGAGGCTAATAATTCTGAGACGTACAGACACTGAGAGGTGGTTGGCAGACAGTGCGTAATGACTGACCGTTACATGGTCGTAACTTTTATTCGAAGAAAAATCATTGTAAACTTTATGATCAATTATCACCCGCGATGGCACACAGGATTGTGCTTATGAAGTTATGCTCTTTTCCAGGAGCTAAAGACGTCCTCGGGGCTTTCTGTCATGTGGTGTTTCCTGCTAACTCCCTGCTAAAAAGCCCAACACGTCCGCCACATAAGCTCTCACTGCCCGCCGGCTGTAAACATACAGACTATTAACTTGATGACCATGGTAAAAGATTTCACCTAAATATTGCTTTTTGGGCTGTAACACTGTGTCCTCTGTTTCGTGGCAGTGAAAATGAGAAATAAAAACGGGGGGAAATCCAAATGTATCATGGAAATATTTATTTCTAAAATACAATTTAACATACTTTAAATTTATGACTGTTTTTTGACAACTTTACCATTTCAAGGTCAGAAAAAGAACATTAAAAACACAACAACAACAACATGAGCAACAACATTATGTACATTTGATATTTACAGGTGGTGTGAAAGTTGGACATGGCACTGGCTCCGCTGTTGTTCCGCTTGAGGTGCAACCAAATCCCACTCTAAAACGTGCTGAAGTAAACATGTCCTCACTTGGAGATTGTCCTTGATCCAAAAGAAAAATGTCGCTGATTTGTCTTTCTGCGTTTTGTCCATTGTTATTTTTGTTTCTCCAGGCTAGTAGTCCTGATGTGGGCTGTGCGTCAAACTGTGCCGTCGCAAGTCACAGTTGCGCCGAAACACCTTTCCGCAGCGGCCACAGCTGTAGGGCTTGATGTCTGTATGGGTGAGAAGGTGAGTTTTCAGGTTACTTCTTTGATTAAAGGTTCTTCCGCATGTGGGGCATTTGTGTGGAGATTCCTGTTTAGATTTAAAGCAAGCAAAGGATTATTGCCTTTAATTGGATAGAAGGTCTATCAGTTCAATCTTTCAATAATCTGATAAATCCACTGTCGTGTCAGATCTAATTTACTTGTTTGCATATTATTTTTTATTTTTATTGTATTATTTTCTGTGGATCTCTGACTCACATTTTTTTTTTAATTTAGTGATAGGTTTTGTGAGGCTTTCTTTTTCCACCCCCATGCATGCAGTAGACAGGTGAATTATGATCAGAGAGTATCACACGTTAAAGGTCGCGTTAAGATTCTGAGCTTACCTGCATGTGTAAGGTTTTATGGACGGCTAGAGTTCGAGACTGACAGAATCCCTTCCCACATTCTTGACATTTGAACGGTTTTTCCTTGGAGTGGATGTATCTGTAAAACAGAAATGACACTTAATCAATGTCCGCTCATGCACGAAGTTACTTGTAAATGTTACAGAGCCCACAGTCACAGAGCCGAAAATCTCCACTGTGCAAGTTATGAATGTCCAACTTAATGCTGAAAAGTGCTTTAGCGCCCTCGTGGAGAAGTTTTAGGGAACAGGCCTGCTTGCATTTTATAGCACAAATTAAGGAATATAATTTTAATGGCCGGTTCTGGAGAGGCTATTAACTTAAATCGAGATATCTGAGACTTAAAATCACAAATCATCATTGCTGCTGGAAATTGCTGACCCCCTCGTCCTAACCCAGTGCGCATAATATCCCATAAATCCGTCTTACCTGTGGTCTCTGAGATGGTCTTGTCTTCTGAAAGCCTTGTGGCAAATGTCACAAGTATAGGGCCTCTCATCTGTGTGGGTCCTCTCGTGGATTAAGAGGTTGTAGGACTTGGTAAAATGCCTGCCGCAGAACTTACAAATAAATTCCTTTTTAGTCTTGGATGGTAGCCTGCCCCTGGTGGGTTTTCTGTCCGGGGACAGCTTGCTCAGCTCGGAGATGGTTCCCCCTAGTCCCGATGCCAGCTTTGCCAGGTCCGCAGCTTTCGGTGGGTCCTCCTGCGTGGCAGCGAGGGCCAGGTTCGCGAAGTCAAATCTCGGCCTGTCCTTTTGCAGCGAGGGGATGCCGTGCGCGACGGTGGCTTGCTTTGGATGGAATAACTGCGCCGCGGCGGTGAAGGGCAAAGCTGGGAAGGGAATCCGTGGGTCGACCAGACCCTGGGCGGCTGCCGTGATCGTCGACCTCAGTCCCTGCATGTGTGGGTAGCCAAGAGTCCAGTGGTTCATGTGCATGGTTTGCACGGCGCTGAGGCCGTACAGTCCCTGCAGCTGGTCAGCGGGGAAAGTGTTGACGGCCTGCAGGAAGGAGTAGTTTGTGAGCTGCAGGGCTGGGTGCAGGGGGATCGGAGCGTGCAGGGCTTTGCTCCCCATCTCGGCTCAGACCTCTGCAGAAGACGCGGTGATAACCCTGAGAATGCAGAACACACCGAACAATAAGCGTTGTGTGTTAATCCCAAGAACTGGTTATTGTGTGGAAAGAAGAACAGAGAAAATGTGACGTCTCAGTTACCGGTTATGGTAGACTACTTAAATCCACCTGTTTAAAAAGATTTTATTTTTTGAAATTGTAACTTTTCATTATTGTATTAAACTGATATAAATATGTTTTTCGCAAAGGTGAATATACCCAGCCACCCCCTCTCCCCTTTAAACCTAATTTAGGCATATATATATAATGAATTAGCTTAGTTTATTTTTTGCACCTGGTTCAACGCGAGGAAGCTGATGAATAAAACGCTCAGGTTAACGCGCAGAAGGATTGCCCTATATTAGCCTGTCCCGGCCTGCTTATAATATCTAAACCTCTGTTTTGCATAAGCGAAACCACTGAGGAAATGTAAAAACACAGTCGCCCCCCCCCTCCTCCCCCACCCGACACGGAGATGCGCTTCAAATCAAAATTTAGGAAACAAATCAGTCACCGAAAGTATAATTAAATCAAGTGGGTGTAAAACAACTCATGTGGCATCGATTAACACTGCAAATTGCAATTTCAGATCACTCTGAATGAAGCACTAAATCTCACACGAGGTAATTAGAAAGCACAGCTTGGTGTGTGTTTTAAAGTTGCAGTTAGTACTTCGCAATAAAAAAACCAAACAAAACAAACGTAAGCAGCCCGGATTTGTACAAGTCTGAAATTTAGACAGAAGAGATGAAATATACTATTAATTGAAGGAGCAAAACATACACGCTGTCTGTCTCTGATGGAAATGCATGTGCTTTTCATTTTTATTTTGGAAGAGTTAATTTTATAGGCACTTTTTTCCTTTTAAGGTTTTTAATGTAATATTTATCTATTTATTTATTTTTTCCATATGAAGTTTCCCCCCCCCTTCCCCTGGGCAAGGCAACATGGCAGCAAATGACCCCTGTGCATTTAACCTACATTTCAAAAGAATAATGTTTCCCTTAAACAAAAGCAGAAGCGAGCTCCCTCCGCTGTTTAGGACAAATGAGGTGAGCTGACAGTATAAAAATTGGCTTGTGTCTGAGTTTGTGGGGATGACAAGTTATGTTTTCCCACACAGAAAAAAGAAGATCCACCGTAGAAGTTCAAGGCTCCAGATGGTGAACGCGGGACTGGCAATAGGCCAGTTGTGCTGACCTTTAGATATGATCAAGAAAAAGAAGAAAAGCGAGCTGTGTTTAGATAGTAAAATACATCATTTAGGTATCTACACTTTTTCTTTTGTGACAGATCAAGCCAAATCATATTTTAACACAATATGTCAGAAGTCAGCCTGTCCTGAAACTGCCTCGGAGATTAAGCCATTATCCACACTTGCAGACTGTGAGTCTTGCGCACACGGTAGTCAGGGTAGCTACCGGTCGCTTGTTTCGGTCAGGTCGTTGCCTTCAGCTCTTTCTGCCTCGCTTTCCCTCTCACCGATGGTGAGGGGTTAAATATAATTTCGCACAGGTGCAGCGTGAAACACCGCGAAGGCACTTGCTGTTCTTTGCCCAGGGAGTTTGTTCAGCTTGTTCTTGTTCTCACCTTTGGACTGCGCTTACACTTCGGGAGCAGCCAAGTGTCCGATCTTGTTCTTCGAGTCCTTGTAAGGTTCATTTTTTAAAGCTTTTCATGTGTTTATTTTTGGCAGAAGGCTTTACATTTCTATCAGTCGTGACAAGTCTTTACAAACGCGAAGATCACTGTTTGTTTTAGTAATGCTGCGCGCCGTGGACGGAGGCCAGCAATGTCAAAGCGTGAGTGAACTGTGACCTCAAGTTAGTTAGTAATATGACGAAACAACACTCCTCTCTAGAACACTTTAAAAAAAAAAAGAAATGTTTGGTCATTAAAAGCTGATCACTTTCTAAGAGTCTTTGAGTCTTTGCTTTAAAGCCTAGACACTAAACTTTTTCTTTTCTTTTCTTTTTTTAAGATAACAACTTCTAATATGTTGGTTTGGTTCTCCTTCCTCAGACATAAATCCTACCCTGCCAAACAGAATCTTACCCCAATAAATAGCTGCCAAAGGTCCTGCGGTATGTCAGTAATCCACAGTAACTATAGAGGCGACGAGCTCCAATAAAGCGTCGCTAAAAGTTTTCCAAGATCCAAGTCCATGAAACTTTCATGTAGCCATGCAGCCAAGTCTGATGTCTCGGACTTTTGCAGAGATGTGACAAGTTGTGAAAAAATGTGGAAAGAGGCAAAGTTTGGAGGAGAGACAGCAGCAGCGTGTGAGTCCCGTCCGGAGCTGGGGCTGGAAGTGTGCGGTTCTTCACTTTTTAGTGCTCCAGGACTCGAGCGCTCAGCCCGCCCCCCGACACGCCTCCACCCCCCTCCTCTATCATTAACTCCAATGTTCCCCTCTGTTTATTTGTGTTTGGATAGCAACTAAGGCTCCAGACCATAGTAGAGGAGCGTGCTCAGTTCGACCTGCCTCCTCTGACACCTCTCATATACCATCCAGCCAAGGCTGATAGCTTCTTTTGGAGGCATGTTTGGAAGCACGGGAGGAAACCCTGAACGTTTCCCCCCACCTCACAGTTCCACGATTTTGAAAACGTGCTTTTGGATACTTGAGGAGCTTACAAGATTTTTTTTCCTCCTTCTTTTTGAAACCATAGATCCCATTTGCGAAATGGAGGGCATATGCAAGAACCACAACATTAAATGGTTTAATTCACTGTGGTAATAATAATAATAATAATAATAATAATAATAATAATAATAATAATAATAATAATAATGTTAAAAAATGAGAAAGGTTTTTGATAGAAAAAGAGGAGATAAAATAAAGAGAAAGAATTCGCATTCTCAAGACAGCTGATTTGTTTTTCTTATTTTTTGGTAACTTGCGTTAAAACACCTGTACAAGGGTGCTTATTACGGTTATTACACTGTTGCAAAAACACCACAGGAATTGTTGCCTGCCTTTTTAAAAACCTTTATATGCCCATTTCAACGCTGATCAGCCCAGGTGTCCCCCCATCCAGCACAACAAATAAACATCTAGCTATACTTAACAAATGGCATACGATAAAATGAAGGGAAAACTGTGCATGTGTGTGTTCAGATAAGCATTAAGCAGAGCTGGTTGTTTTAATTTAGTCTCATTCTTGCATCATTATTATTATTCAGACGGGTTTTTTTTTAATTGAATTTATGTGCAGTGACAGACTATATGAGATTAATCACACTGGCCTTTAATTACATTGAGGTTGGTTTCTGGCCGCAGATTATGATGCAAAGTAATGAAGACTTTTTTTGACAGCCTCAACCAGAAGCTAAAGAGTGTACGCCTTTTGTGCTGCATAGAAAGAGACGTGACTTCAGGCACATGAGCAGATTGTACTTGAAGAAGTTCATATATAAAATAAAAAAAGTTTAAAATTTATTTTTTAAATCGAGAGGCGTCTTAATAAAACTGTGATTGAGTTTGTTTTTAAATAAAATCATAAAGTCATCCTGGCATACTTTTTTTTCTAATGAGATGCCCAAATCCATCAAAGGTACTCAATCTATCTATCTCTATATATACATATATTTCTGCGATCTCTCGAAGTGTTATTTTTCTCCTATATGCCTGATATATATGAGGTGTTGGTGTGCAGCAGGACTGACAGAGGTTTGGAGTTGGTTGCGGTCCTCCTTTGCTGTAGACACTTTGCAGAATGCAGGTCTGCAGCGCCGCCTATTGTAGCATAGCTACAACAGCAAACTCCCCTCTTTTCTCAAGCATTCGCGGCTCTGACAGAACACTGTCTCACAGAACAACTTTACATTTTCTGTTCACATCGCAGAGAAGCGCTTCACTGTGAATGGACCCGGTGTGCACAGGATGAGCTCGTAATTTAAAACGAACTGATATTCTTGAAGTGCACAGATCGGAATAAATTCTCTTTTTCTGTATATATATGTTTATATCAAAAGAAAGGCAGACTTTAAACCCACAAGAGGGAAAATAATTTCATTTGTGCAGTGCATTCTTTTAGATCTATTAATGTGCGCCTTTAATGACCACATAAGACAGAAAAACAGAACGAGAGATTTTATTCTGTTATAGTAGAGATAACAAGTAAAGTGCTTGTCTAAGACGTTAAGTCTATCCACGAGCTCATGTAGCCTAATTTTCGTTTTCTTAGAGCTGCAGAACATCGTCTGCACACAACATGCTTGTGGTTTTTCGTTCGGTTTCATATCACCCCAGCCTCCTATCTTCACTGTCAAAAACCCCAACAGCTACAGACAGAATAGAATACACACAGAACCATGCATTTTAACATTACAATTAATGGCATTTTCTCAACGTATCCAGTTCACCCTGGAAAATTGGAAAAATGAAAATTATGCTTTTTTTTTTGGTTCTTGAAAAAAAAATCCGATTAAAATAAATAGTACTTTTTTTTCAAGTATATCTTGTGCTTGTGTAAGAGATATACATTCACTATTAATAAAATTGGAATTTGCCAGTATAATTTAAACAGTCTGAATTCATTAAAATCTCGTGAAATATACACACAAAAATTCTGCTAGGAGAATACCGACTTCCTGTGGGAGTTTTTTTGTGAGGTTAAAAGTTAAACTCTTCAGTGAGACAGTCGTCTTATTATCGGCAAAATTTACTGCTTCATGTATGAGACGGATTTGTTTTTTTGTGGTATTAAAAAAATGCTACACATAACTACTTCAAATCAATAATATCCAAAACTAACACGAATATTAATTCAGTTCCGGAGGTGAACATAATGTAGCTCAATGTTTTCAATTCTTTTTGATTATCCTATGATTTCACCGCTATACTAATATGTCCTAAGTATAAATATTAAGTTTACTGCGTCGGAATTTTATCTCGCATGACAGGACATTTTGGCCTCTATTTTACAGTTTGGATTTTACAGTTGCACTAATCTATGCTATAGGATTACTGTAGTCTTTATAGTTCGGGTAATGTCAGAGCCAGAAAGTTAGTGTCTTGCCCTTTGGCCCTGCCCTAAGTCCCCTGCAGCCGCCATCATTCTCTGTGATAGACTCCCACAGAGTATCAGTGTTGCAGCTCAGTGCAGCTGCCAAGCCTGTAATGGCCGACACTCCTCTTCCAGTAACACTGAGTGACAGCAGAGAGGACTAACAGGAACCATGAAGCTCTCCCAAATTTAAAGGAACAGGTTTGGATACAGAAAGGAGTTTTGGACTTGTCAAACACAAGTGTGCACAGGAATGTATCTAGAAATGTAGAAGATAAATACATACAAATGCTATTGACGCCATGTGTGACATTTTTGGGTTTTGCAATATATTTCCAACCAAACTATTTGCTTACAATAATTGTGGCGTGCCAGTCATGTACATCACTTTTAAGATAAATGTAGTTTTTTCCCCTTTATTTTATAGAAATGGTGTTAAACCTTTTTATGCCTATCCTCTATAACAGAGTGACTAAAATGCTGTCATGGCCCACTCCTGCCATACAGCTCTTATTTTAGAGATTCACTGTCCCAGCTCTGGAGATGTGAGCGAGCTCTTGAGATAACACAAAATAGTTTCAACATGTCTGTATTTGACCTTTAATATCCTGTCAAATAGCGTCGCCTCACATTCACATGCTGCGTCTTACCTCTGCCGTACCCACATGTGGAGCCCTTGACTGAAAACGTGGAGCTGTTGGCCTGTTCTGGAGGCTGACTGGGCCTGTTTGTCTCTCCGTGTTGATGTGTCTCTGTGTATATTGGCAGACAGGATGTCAGGTCCATAGTATAAGAGCAGGGGGAGGTAAACCTGTCACTGTTACCTGCCTGCTGTGGTTTCAAACCCCCCACATCCCCACCTACACTCGCACTCATCCTGTCCCAGCAGCAGCTCTGAGTATGGGGTGTTTTTGATTCAAAGACCCCCCAAAGTCACATTTTCCTCCACATCACACCCTTTTACCTGAAATTGTACATTTCTAGAAAAACGAGGGGTTATGCTTCTCTTACCTCATGGGTTCTTGATTGTTGTTATTTGAGAACGAAATGGAATTTTACTAAGACTTTCTGTTTTATGTCAGCGTGTAATGAAGTTGGTACAGTGTATTGTAAATATATTTTCTTCTAGAAATAAAACTAAAAGATACACAAACTATTAAGTATATAATTCATAGGTACAAAGACATATCTGTTTTACAATAACATTGGTATGCTGTTATTAGTGTTTGGTGTTGTCTTTTACAGCATGGGCTTGGCCTTTTCTCTTTCTTTTCTTTTGTTTTAACACTTCCCTCTGTAGTGGCTGCCATGCTTTATAAACCTTCTTCTGAATTTCTGAAATTTAAAACAGGTCTTTTTCATGACATTTAAGAAAATTATCCACTCAACAAAGGTAAATACAGTTAGTGTGGACTTGTTAGAACAAGCTATCCATCTGAGCTATTGTGACTTTTTAGACACAAGATACTAATTTTAACTGTCTTTTGAAGTTTCCAGTTAACTAATATCACTGGAAGCTATTATGTGAGACCAAGTTCAGAAAGTTAGTTTAAGTCTGACAGGATATACAGAGAATGGTGATTAAAAACCCATGTTTATCAAATGAAAATAAAAAATAAGTAGCAGCTAAAAAAAAAAGAAAATACTGTCCCAGACTGGTTGGAGAATCCGAGGAGAAAAACATCCTGCACACTGCAACGCATATTGTAGTGCAGCTGTGACAGCAGAAAGCTTTTGCTCCTGCTTTATTGTACAAGATTGCCCCCTGTTGGATTAACCTCAAAATACTGAAACATTTTATGATCTATCATCATAGGCCGTATGATTCAGTGACGAGTGCATGACTGTCACTTTTAGAACTGGGGGCTTAAATGTCATTTATGAAATCACCACTGGGCATGAAAAAATAATTATCTAAGTATCTAAGTATTTTTTTTTCTTTCCTTTTTTTTCATTTAGGGCACAGTCTGAAACCTCACTGAAAACATTATACTTGTTAAAAACTAGAGGAGGATCATATGCTGGCAGAGTCTCAGATATATATGTGTTGCATTCTTCTGGTCTCCGCGTGATGTTTTCTCCATCTGCTGTCCAGTGCCACTCTCTTCACTGGTCTCCTGCCATCTGTTTAACAGCACCTTTGCGTGACCAAATGCCTTTACTCCCTGCAATGTTATCCACGCTACCAGAGAGGCATAGAGAAGAAAACCGCCATGATATTGTGCTCCATCAACCAATAAAACCCACCAGTTAAAGCTGCTCAAGCCCAACACCAAATCCCATTTGTCAGCAAATAGCTTCCTCGGCTTGTCTGCTCCTCCGCTTGGCCGGGTGCTTCTGTGGAGCTCTCTGCCATGAAGATGACATTTTCAGTTATTTGTTGTCTGCTGTGATGGCAAGCAGGGAAGTGAGGAGGAGAGGGATCTGTATATGATCATAAATGTGCCTCAAAAATGTCTGATAGATCATCTGATCTTTGTCAACTCAACAGGTTTGACTGATAGCCCGGAAGCTTAAAAAACAGCACTATGTCAGTCTTTATATTTGTCAGTATTCATTAAAGGTCCATTTAACACTTAACTGAGACTTTTAACTGACTGTGAGCAAATTATAATGCCTGTATCTCTTTGGTACCTGTCTAGAAGCAGAAAAATTGAAGCACTAACTGACAGCCTAAGGATTAAATGATAGAAGGGCAGGAGGAGTGTTACAAAATGCTGGAATGGAAAGATTTCCACAGAAACATGGAAAAACTGGAGACTGAAATTAAGGAAACTAAGACAAAAATGATGATTTGTGCAAGCCACACCACTCCCCACCTCATCACAGCTGTGTTGGTATATGTGTGTAAAAAGCCAGCAGGAGAGCTGGTTTAGGTGAACATTACCCTGCAGGCTCTGGGCTCCGCTTCCTCCACCACTACAATATAGGCAGAGAGGGTCATATCAAACTGTCTCGAGCATATTCTCCCCGCTGCAAGGTCACTGCATTTTTGCATTGTTGTACACTCTCGTCATGAAAATGGTATTTTCTCATAGAACGTTCTGAAGCTCTTCATGGCTGAGCTGTGAAAGCCATGACCTTTTTGTTGCCGGGTGGGGATTTCTGGATTCAGCTGCTCTGCTGGTGTAAGGGCTGTGGTGCTTTAAAAAAAAAGAAAAAAAGAAAAGCTTGTTATGCCTTGTTGCCCTTCAACCATTGCATCATTGCTGCTTTACCACTTCTCTGACTGAACAGGGACTGATTGGCACCTCATCTTTCAGGCCTTTCTTGGTCAAAATCTGCCACAAATCAAAAATGTATTTAATGGAACAAAAGTTCATATTGGCGACGACGGTTAAAGCTTAATGAAACACAAAGGAAATGTGCGCTTCTCTTTGAAAAGAGCAAAATCTCAGCAAACAGCCCACAAACACAGCCATTCACACAACTTTATGCAACTTCTAACTTTGCTTTCAGTCTCCTTTCTGTCACGGTTTCTCTCACACGCTGATTTCCACTAAAACAAGCAACGCACATTCTACTGCTTTTTATTGAAGTTGTGTCTTTGTGGGCTCAAAGCACTGGCTCCTCTGATGTAACTATGCCTGCACTCCTTTTCTGCTGATCAGCTCCTGCTGGTGAGGTGATGGACAGTAAAACTCTCCCAGCACCTGTTTCCTGACCGTGCTCAAGTGTTGTTAATAGGCTGATGAGAGACGTTAACAAAGTTACTGCAGCACGCTGGAAGGATAAATCAACACAGCGGTGCAGTGTCTCATCCAGTCTGTCAGAAGTGACATTTTTAAAAGGTCCCAGCGACCGCTCAGTCAGTCCTTTACCTGCGGTGAGATGGAAAGATGGAAATGGAGCAAAGATTGAGTGATTAAAGCACGGGGAGATTTAACAGAGCTTGGGTGGACAAAGAAAAGAGAGGTTTGATGGATAGGAAGATGAAGGAATGGAGGAATTGCAGAATGGAAGGGGCTGCAGATGTTTGAAGAAGCAGATGGAGAAATGGGCCAGTGAAAAGGGCCAAACTGAGGAATGGAGAAACGGAGGAATGGATTTAAAAAAACTGTTGATCAAGACTACTAGTCGTGATTTTGGTGAAATCAAGCCTCCTCGAAAAAATCTCTGTGAAGTTGTTGGAAGAGGAATGAATAATGCAATAGACCAAGTCATTTTCCCACATCAACAGCAACAACAATAACATTCATCCTGTGTGATTTCATATAATTTCTTTATTCCCTTGCCTTTCTCTCCCTTTGTGATGTGCCAGACTTATGTGCATTACAAAGAGAGTCAGGAAATGGCTTTCCACTTAAAAAAAAAAAAGAAAAAGAAAAGAATGAGAGCAGATCTTGACACTGTTACAAAAAGGACCTTTGGCTGTGAAGTACCTTTGGGACAGAGGCACTTCTCTCAGATTTTCATATGAGCATAAGACTATCTAATTAAATGTACCCACAAGGAGCAATATTTCTTCAGCGTGTTATCATTTTTCTGCCAGGGACTCACCAAGACATTACTATCATAAAAGATAGAAAAGGGGAATTGTTTTTCTTTGACTAAAAATATCCTTTCTGGCTGGAGTCCAGCCTTGTTGCTTCTCCCCCTGTGATTTCCCGCCTACTCTTTGAACTAAAATAA
Source organism: Rhamphochromis longiceps (assembly GCF_057381845.1). NCBI lineage: Eukaryota > Metazoa > Chordata > Actinopteri > Cichliformes > Cichlidae > Rhamphochromis > Rhamphochromis longiceps. Next base: position 8,408,367 of record NC_140567.1, read on the forward strand.
CATCTTTTTTTTTTTTTTGAATGGACTCTTGTGTTATTGATGGATTTCTGCTCCTCTGTGGTTTGCATTAATAGCTCGGATGCCTGTATGGTTGCATTTAGCGTGAGGACCCACACACGCATACGCACAAGCACACAAAAACGCTCTCAGGCATTATTACGTCGGCGCACACTCGTACGAACTCGCACACGTACACACACGCTAAGTAAATGTTAATATACACAGGTGCAGTCTTTAGGGAGGTTGCTTTTGCTCTCTCATCAGTCACTCGTAATCACTTCCCTTCCAGCCCAGTAAATCACCGTCTTTTACTGATGCATTTATAGGATGCATGTTCACAACTTGTAGCCAGGGAAAAGTTTGACCACCACTAGGAATACATTATAAGCTTCTGCATCCATACAGTCACACAGTCACCACAGTCATGCAGTCAACTCACAGACAGGAAATATTGTTTTATAAATGTCCACTTAGTTTCTGAAATGTATTTGTGCTTTTAATAGGGTTTTAAGCTGTTTACGACATATGGGTGAGAGTGGAGTTATTGGTCAGGTGGGGGTGTGGGGGGTTGGGAGGGGGGCTCCTGGGCGGCTGTGGATATTGGCAGGTTGCACGACTCCACCAAACTAGTCCTGGGGAGGTCCCAATGACCTGTTTTATACCAACACTGGTGCTTTGTCGTAAAACCAGGGGGAAGTCGAGTCACAACTTGAGTATTTGTTTGAAGTTGATGGAAAAAGTCCTCCTGTGGCAAGATCGAGTGAGTGTTGTGTGCTGCTGTGTCTGATGGGAGTGGAAATGCGCAGAAAAACCAGCAACTGTGTCCTTACATAGACTTTTGAGCGGTGCCCAGGTTCTGGTAAAATACTCCCAATACCACAGAGGAAAGAGAACTACATTCCCCTCTTACTCTTTTGGATGGAAACAGGTTCTTGTCGCCGGCGTTTGAATGTTGTAATTGGACGTTGAGGGGCTTGCAGAGAGAGGTGTGAGCTCACGTTAAAACTGCTCAAAAATCACAGATTTCTCACATAAGTGGAGGTTCGCATTCAGACTTTAGCAAATGCTCAGCCGTGCCATGCTTGTTGCTGCACCGTCCTGAATGAGACAGGTGAAGAAAACTGTCTGTATGTTTTCACAGATTTAATATTTGCTAAAAGCCTTGAATTTCACCTGTCACTGTAAAACAAAAAAATGTGTCTTTGCATACGCACGGGGTGTCAGTATGATGGATGGTGTAAGTGTGTTCCAGGATTATGTTTTATGAAAGTTAAAGGGCCCTGGGGTTGGTCTGTGAAGCACATAATCTCAGTCAAATTGCTCAGCTGGATGAACCGAGGCTTTATTATTAAACACCTACGAGAGGGCCTAGAGCTGGTGGAGGACCCTGAATATCCAGCTTAACGCTCTGGACGCTCTCATCACACGCCCTTGCCGTTTAGGCATGAAATTGAAACGCTTCTCAAGAATTCATTTACTACTAAGAATGAAACAGGAACGGCATTAATAGGCATTGATACATTCGAAAGTGCACTCTTTGACACCCTTTAAATATTCTGTCATTTTGTTCCTTGGAGCTATGGTTTCTTATCTTTTTCTTTTTTTCCCTCTTGCTTTTCATAAAGTGAGTTTTATCTTTGAAGAGAGAGTATTAAAAATAGTAATACTTTTGGCAATAAGTTTCAGATTTGATGGCACAAGTGAGAAATGGCTATAAATGATGTGGTATTGATTTCACATGTGGTGTAGCACTACCAGCAGAAAAAGGAAAAGGGAATGCAGTCCCCGGGATGTTCACGGAGGGCTTGCTGTTAGAGGCTCTAGGGGATCCAGAGCCTGGTTCCACAGCACTGGGAGCTGTTAAAAATACCATAAAAGGTCCATATCCACAATTACTCTGACTTTTTAGATTTATAAATCTTTGTTAACGCTTATGGTGGATGCATTACTGGTTTAAACATGGGAATTGATTGCTGCCCCTCTGGTAATATTGCACTTGGTAATTCTAAATTATTCCATAAAGGCAACAGATTTTTTATAGAATTTGGCACAGTAGATTTGGTAGTACAAGGTAACCTGTGCAGGTCAGTTTGAAGCAAACTGAAAGGGAGGTTGCACAAAATTTTACTCTATTGTAACAATACATGCAGCTGAGATATGAAAACACTTTTGAGCCGTCCAAGTTTATAATGTATTTGCACCTTAAGTTCAATTCAATTTTTATGTATATAGCACTGACCTGTGCGGTTCACCTTGGGTCTATGGCATCTGCAGCTTTTTTCCCTCTTTTTGCTGTATACTACCTGCTTATCAACAGACACTGCAGCAGACAAAGAAGCTCTCTGAATCTTATACAGAAGAACAAAACCAAAGAGCGAAACAAGACTTAATATTGGACTTTCTCTCCCCCATGTCCCTAGAGGCAAATCTCCAAATCCAGATGTTGAGCTTTACTGGATGTAGCCATTGCTGGTTAAAAACATGGTATGGTAAGCATGGTACCACTCTTTTCTGTAATCTATGGAGGCTACTCAGGTTAAAGGTCTTCCCTTGGAGGAGCTTGCGAGGTAGGCTTTGTGCTGTATAGCAGCGCATGTAACATTGTGGAGCTGCAGCTGGTCTGGACTGTGAAGCTGGAAATGTTTACCATGGTCCACATGGCTAATTTGTGTGTTTTTATTTAGCTGTTGTGTATCTGGGACTTTTGGTTGGGGTTGGTGGAAAAGGGGGGCGCAGCAACAGTCAACAGATGCTGTCAAAGTGACCGCAGCGAGGAAGCAGAGACAAATGCCCCTCATTACAGCGCTGACTGCAGCGCAGTGGCCCAGTAACTAGCAGAAACCAGCTCCATGTCTCTGACTGTACAGCTGAAGATCAGCTGATCCTCCCTGGTTTTACTTAAAGTCAAGACCCATTCTCTTTTTCTTCGCTCCAGCTAAACAGGGATACGTTGTGGCAGCCATTGCAGTACAAATACAACAGGGATGCTCAATTTAAATGTAAAATGCACAACGCAGCACTCAATCTTACTGATGTAGTGACTGAGCTGCAGCTCACCTAAATTAATCCCATCCTGTCATTCACTTTCATCCCAGATCCAACCATTCCAACAACCAACACTCCAGCTTTGGATTTTGCTTACAGTGCACTGAGTTAGAGACCACATCTGAGGTGGGCGGATTTCCTTGTCAGTGGAATTCTTGTCTGGAAACTGTCCAGTCACATTGTTCATCTGAGAAAACATAAGGCGATGGAGGAAAATATCAACAGATTTGATTAAACACAACCATATGAGCAGCATAATTGGTATTTTCAGGCCAAGTGTGGGTAACCAGAAATTCGCTGTTATAGCGGTGTTACGCTCAGATGTCTGAGCTCATATTGAAGTGACAAGCTTAACTGCTGGCTTACACTCAATTGACTTAGATGGTACAGTTGACATTTCAATGGATAGCTTGAGCTTTGAGGCTTTTATTGCACATTCAGTAATAACATAAAATACTATCCATTCATATATTCTCCGTGGCCCTCATAAGGATTTTGTTTGTTTCCTTTCCCTTTATGACTCCAGCTGGTCCCTGTTTTCTTTGTGATAAATTGGATGATATTATTTTTCATTATCTCAATTATCTTTTCACTCACCCTGTAAGTGCTAAAGGTTCATATGCTCATATGCTTTGTGTTATGGTGCAAAATGAAGAAAAGTTTTTCCCAGCTCCTCCTCACTGACTGAATCAACAGCACTGTACAACAGTGTCCACCAGAGTGATTTAATTGGGCTGTGAAACCAATGTGAGCAATGTTCCTGACCCCAATCAGGAGTCAGACAGCAGTACAGGGATCACCAGGGGTTACACTGGGCCCCGCTAGATGGACAGGAGGGGAACTGTAAACCTGGAAAACCAGGAGCCCAAGCTCTGTGTGTTTACCCCACTACTTTTACAAGTGATGTCACCACATTGTAAAAAGATACAGTTCTCTGCGGCCAGTCCTTTTGTTACTATTTGAGAGAATAAACACTAGATAAGTGCATGCAGGGAGATGGAAGCAGAGGACTCTTGCTGGCGGGAGAGAAGAGGTAACGCAGGCTCCCGTGGTGTAAGGTGCGTCCAAGAAGTTGAAGTGGACTGTGGGGATCTGTAACTGTCCAGGTGCTGCAAGCCTGGGCCCGGCCTCGCTGGTGGACAGGGGGATCCTGCCTATAAATATTCAGCCATCCTCTCTTTTTCTTGTACACAGCAACAAAAACATCAACTGTTATTGATCTCTCTGGGCCTTTCAGTGTGTGTCTGCATGAATCTGTGAATCATAGCGTGTGCTTTCTTTCTTGAAATAGAAGATGCGGTGAATCACATGCTCAAATTCGGCATCTGTCTTCGGAAATCACCTTTTGAAAGCCTTTCTCATTCCAGCTCCTTTTGAATTCCATAAATATTCAACTTCCACCTCATATCCCTGCTCCCTTTTCTTCCTCTTTATGATTCTCACTCTCGCTACAGGTCTTTGCGGTATTGCAACAGAAAGTTTCTTAACATAAGTCAGAGCACCAATGTGTGGTGTAAGTGTAGCCGTATGCGTAAAGGCAATGAAACAGCTTGTGTTTTATGTGAGCTCTCCCAGTTCAGACAGCTGGGTGGCTGCTGGGGCTGTGTTAGCCTATAGCTCACGGGTCCTGGTCTGCACTGTAGTGATGTAAGTCAAGCAAGGCGATTCCAGTGCAGCTGTAAAGATAGGAAGCAAGCAAAAGCTGGATTTTAGATAGTGTAGAGAATGAAGGGACTCATCAGCTTCTCCAAAATTTTCCATGGAGTCTGTGATTCCTTTCTTTCTTTCTTTCTTTTTTTTCTTTTTGCTAAAGCAAGCAAATTTAAGACTGCTGTTTGTGATATGCTCCTCTGAAGTCCTGAAGGCCCATCTTTCTGTTGACTCTCATGGATGATGTCACATACACCAACAAACCTGACCACTGATTTTCTGATGAAGCCTTTGCTGCCTTGCTCCATCTGTGGGTTCAAGTGTACTTGTATGGTTCCTTGGCTTGGACTTTTATTAGCTTTTCCCGAGCCTCAAAGAACTTGGCCTAGCTTGGTTCTCTCCGGCACTTTCCCACTAATGAAGTGCACATTCTGCCGGCGCGCCTGGCTGAGCCTGGTTCCTTGGCTATCCCTTAATGGGAATTTCCCCTTCTTCCATGCATCTCTGCCTGTCTCGCTTTCTGCCCCTGCCACTCTGGTGTGTGTGACTCATGTCCTGTGCGGCCAGGGGATGTTTGATTCATAAACCTTCTCACACTTGTTTGCCACTGTTGGACTGGTTGGCTTACTGTCTGTGCAACTGGCTGCCTGAGTTGTTAAAGGGCTGACTTATTGCACGACTGGGTGGCTCAAAATGGGATAAAGGTTTAGAGGCTGTGACAGTGAGTGACACTGAGGAGTGGACTGTGAGAAGAAAAAAAAAACCCCAGAACAAAGGTGCATTTTCAGTTCACTTAAACATCAGTACACATTAAGGAGTATATTTCTTGTGAATCTTTGAAGTGTGACAGTAAATCAGAGTCTGCTGGATGAACGATTTCAAACATGATTGCATCCTTCCACATGTTTTATAATGTCTAAAATGAAGACAGACGTCAGAGCAACAGCAGCAGCACCTGTTGCCGTGTAACTGCAAAGCAACTTAATTTGCACCAACTGGAGGAGCCGCACACCATCTGAAATTTCGGAGCCTCCTAATCACTGGAAAAATAATCCTTGTGTGTTTTTGTTGCACAGCTCAGCGAGGATGAGATAGTCTACATCCTCAAATCAACCTTAAAGGGCCTGTGCTATCTGCATTTTATGAGGAAAATCCACCGGGAGATGAAAGCTGGGAATATACTCTGTGACAGGGAAGGTCATGCGAAACTGGCTGATCCTGGCCTGGCTGGACATTTGACGGTGAGCTTTGATTCCACTGGGCCTTCCACTCTCTGAAAGTCAACATAATAAAATCAGGTCTCCCTTGGAGAATATGGCATATGATAATAATTTCTGTCCACAGTGGTTTCACTGCTATTGAATTAACCTTTCTGATGGAAAACAAAAAGCTGGGAGCAATAGAATTTGGAAGTGTTTATTTCCACACAGCTTTTGCTTACATTTCACATCCAAAGAATGCAGCTTTCACAAACCTTTTACATCCCCTCATGAGCTTTAATCTTGTCAGAATCTAGGTTTACCTTAAGAAAGCACTGTAGAGCTGCCAGAGGGACACTATGCTCAGGATAGAAGACGAGAAGCTAGACTCTTCAGGCTGTGCAGTTAATTCCCATTATGAGCCATCGTCATGTTTCCAACAGAAGTTTGTGGTTTGGGCGCTTGCTGCTTACAGAGGACATTTTCCTTTTCCCACACTGGCGTATCTTCAATGCACATCTTTTTCTTTTTGTCTCTCCATAGCGATTGGCCAGTGTTCCTCTGAGGGGGGTCAGAGAGCAACTCTTAGCTCCCCGTGGGGGGGTTAGTAGAGAACTCTTTGTGGACGATGAATTGTGGCTGCTGTGGCCAGGAGATATACAGTACTGTGGTTTAACAACTTTAATGAGAAAGGAGAGCAAAATATGCAAATGATACAAAAGTCCAAACAAAGCAAAGCACTGAAATAGTCCAAGTACTGCTGAGGTCAGAGAAGTCAGCAGCAGAATCCTTCAAGCTCCACCCTGGCATGCTTCCACCTTACTGAAGTGTCCTTGAGCAAGATGTGGAGTCGTTACCAGTTCCAGGAGTGCTGCTCTGACTGATCCTGAACTTTGACCTCCTTGTGGAGAAGGCCAGTAGATAAGGGAATTTCCCCTAAGGGACCTGTAAAAATGTCAAATTATTATTTTTAGATGCAAAAATAATGGGAGAGGAAGATGACACAGAGAGAAAGCACAACTCACTTAATCTTCATCAGCTTTCTTTTTGCTGAATTAAAGGCAGTTCATCTTCTGAAGACTCTGGGGATGTTTCTAACCAGAGCTGATGACCAGTGCTCGGGGATCCTTCCCCTGGTTTAGAAACCTACAGCTGCAAATAGGCTGGGTCGGCTGCCGCTTGCTGGGTGGTCTCTAGTCTATAGAGCATAAGCGCCCCATTACTTACCTGGCTGCATTGTTTTACTTTTTGGACACTTAGCAATTTTTGCTAAGCACTTGATGATTTAAAGAGATCCATAAAAACTGCAGGACTGTGACCCTTAAGAATCTGTACTGGCTAGAGCTGAGCTGGACCAAGACACTGGGAACAAAGTATAGCTATAGGGAAGGTGTTCAGGTTTCAATTTAGCATGGCTGGAATATATATATATATATGTATATAAGTACAATAAACCATTTAAAACCGCAGGTTTAACATATACAACACAGAAATAATTTAAAAATAAAAGTGCATTGGGAGATTTTTTTTTTCACTTATAGGCAACGAATCTGCAAAATTCATCATGCACGTCAAGGCTGTGAGGGAGGACAGAAGGACTGGATAATAAGTGTGTAATGATGATGCCTTTTACAGGGTCATTGTTGTCCTTGTCCAGGCTCCACTGGTCTATTTGGAGGCCTTTTTCTCATACAGAAAAATAGACACAGCATCTTATGAAGTACAAGGGAAAAAAATATCCGTCTGAGCTGTTCTTTGTAAGATGTCATATTGGCTCCTTAAGAGAAATGGCATCCAAAAGCCCGAGCAGTGGTACATATATGTTTCTGGAGGCAGCCGTAGAGAAACTGAGGAATTCCTAACATCTCAAGTAGGTGTGTTTTCTGTTTTTACACAGAAATCTTCATTGTTGGAAGGAAAACTGTGCTAAAGCAGCCAGTTTAAAAAAGAATCTAAAGCAGTTCTGATGATATTTAAGGAGGGTTAAATGGTGGCGGGGAATGCTTGCCTGAAACGTTGTCTTTTCTCTTCCTGAACTCACAGGGCTCTATAAAACTGGTGGTTAGCCTTCAAAAGAATATGTAATTTGTGGAATCAATAGTGGTATAGTATGTGTAAATTTAGCAATGTTTAATGACCAGCGAGGAGATGACATATGGCTTTTATAAGCCTCGTTATCCTTAAAGAATGCAACAATGAGCTTGAGCAATCGCATTCTCATCAGGCAAGCCAGTCTGGGAAAAAATGTCTCACAGAGATACCATGAATAAGCGAAGTGGCAAATAAATGAAGGTGATGAACTTTAAATGTAGCCCCTCTTCATGTGGTCTCGGTGGGCGTACTTGGGACTTACTGTTCTTACATCCATGTGCAATCACTGAAACACTCTCAGCATGAGCATTTTTTTTATTAGATCACATAAAGTAAACAGTCCCAGTGAGTGGTTTTGATAAATGCAATTTGCTGCTATGCTCCTTTCCAGGCTGCATCTTGTGTTCAGCCTGTTGTAAGTTAATTTGCCAGATCAACTGAAAAAACAGAGAAATCTAATGGAAAACACTGCCCTGGCATCCACACTGCATACCAGTGGTTGCCTAAAGAATGGGAGCCCTTTAATGTGGTGATTGCATGGTTTCAGTTTGAAAGTTAGTTTCCGTAAAAAGAACATGCTTTTCCGTTGTGCTTTTGCCTTATTTCATCCCCATTTCCTTTCCTTTGACGGTTACATTATCAGTTTTGTGGGGGGTTTTTCAAGGTACTTATACAAAATCATCACTGACATGTTGTGAACTCTTCCTTAACTTACCTTTTTATTTGTTATTGCAAGAATGGCAACTGTAGCGGCTGCAGCTGGTTTCAGACATCTACTTTTTTGTGCATCGGTCCACATGTGCATGTACTGTGTGTGTGGGTCTGGGCCTTCATTAGGAAAGTGCTGCTAAGGTACCAGACCTTCCATAAATCCAGCAAACTTCCATGAATAGAGGGAGGAGAGCTTTGGGATTCTGGGCAAAAGTAAGCAGTTCTGGAAAAATCAAAGGCATATGGCACCTGAGGGAGGTGTATTCCCAGCCATAGTTTTCATTTATGGTTAGCTCTAGCTGGTGAGGAACTGAGTTTGACACCACCGCAGCACTGCTGTTCTTTCTCTGCGTCTTTCATGTCCTCTGGGCTGTGGGCACTTCACGCACGCTTGCTTGGTCCTACGGTGAGATGTTAGTTTCTCTTATGCACTGAACTGTTTCTCACCTTTTTAGGAAATTTTCAGTTGTTTCATCCTGGAACACACCAGAGGGCCTTGATGGCTGCAGTTTTGGCTGGTGGTTTCCTGAAGGCCTTAATTTCTGGCAGAGCTTTTTCCTCTAATACAGCCTGCATCTGTTGCGAAGGGGAAAGGGGGGGGGGGGGATACAAGCAGCAGTCAGCCAAACAAAAATCTAGCTTAAAAAAAGAAGAAGAAGAAAACTACATTTACAAGGCCCCAGGCAGAGCTACTCTGATATAAGAGCACTATAAAGAACATGGAAGTTGTAATGACACTAAACCCAGTATCCCGCTGATTTACAAAAAACATAACCTGTTATGTCTAATTCAAGCTGAGTTTAACCGTTGCTGTCTTTCTTAATATAACCATCAAGTGCTCCTAATCATCATAATACAAAAATCACAAGTTGTCACTCTGAGGCATTGTGATGGATCTGCTGAATGTAACGCTTGTGCTGTGCAATGTGAAACGATCATGTTATTATATTTTCTCTACCTGGCATTAGGATACACACGCTGACATTCACACACACACACACACACACACACACACACACACACACACACACACACACACACACACACACACACACACACACACACACACACACACACACACACACACACACATATCCAAGCAAATGTTACATTTCATCATATTCACCGGCCCTGCTCGAATTGACATGGACACAGAAAGTAGGCTTCCTTATTTTCTCTGGAGCACATCGAGGACTTGTGGTGTAGGTCTAAATGTGGGTTATTGTTACTTGAGAGTACGTGCTGGAATATTGGGTGTATCGATTGCTTTTTTTTGTGCCGCAAGCCCTCTTGGCCAGGCCACAAAAGCCTCTTGCTGCATGCTGCCAGTAGGCCCATTTCTGCTACACTTATTTTTAATACAAGTATTACATGACTTTGCTCTCTGAAGGTTTCAGAGGGCAGGAAATAGCAGATTGAATGTAAACAAGATTAGCCTCCCTCTCGCGCAGGACAGCCAGCTGCTGCTTCAACACTCGACTGTAGCGGGCCGGTGCAATGTGGAGCTTTGTGCAGGAAAAAGAGGTGTCAACCCTGATTTTGTCACTACCTGGCAGCTCTCGAGGATGTGCTGCACGCCCTTCAATAGCAACATAAATGACAGATCGGCAATTTTCAGAGAAGCTTTAAGCTTTGCAAGAATGTGGCGTGTATCTCTTGTGTCCCTTGTGTCATGCCGCACTGCCCTTCCTTTGGTCCTGTCGTTTACCGTCGCATGTCTTGGCTCCTATCGCTCCCTCAGCCATCAAAAACTAAATATAGCAGATTTGTTGCTCTTTCAGAATATATTCCACCTGCCAAAATACACAGGCCCTGCTTTCTTAACCTTGTGCAGTGATCTGTGTATTTGGAGTGGAAATGCAGTGAAAGGCGAAACAGGGGTGTTCGACATAGCTGGCTTAAAGGAGAGGTAATGACACTGCCTGCTTGTGTTTTTGGAAGCTGTGAAACCACAGCAGGGAGCTCCCCATAACTGCGTAATTATAACTCCTTACTATTACTCACATAGGAGTCTTTTAGATATTGATTGCTGCTGGAATGCCCTCCATGCGGTGTTTCTGCTCACACCGTAGCGTCTAGGCTGCGTTGGAAGATTCTGGCTTCGCTCGACTGAAGAAGAATTACAGCAAAAATATTTTGCTTTAAGAAGTTAACATCAATAACACTGAAGTGGTATAGCTCATTGAGCTCGTACCCATTTACCCTCATTTTTCTTGACACCTTCCTGTTTAGAATTCATTTTTAAAACATGAGCTATGAAGTCATACCTAAAAAGCGGTAAATGTTGTTTTTTTTGCTTAGATTTTATATTCAGAGGGAGTAATCCCTGCAAAACATCACTGCGGTTAAACAAATGAGCACTGGTAAGTTCTGCCTTCTGTGCCCTTCCAAATGCACAGAATTTACTGAACATTTTAAGCGGTAATCAGCCACATGTTTGTGTTGTAAGAATCGCTTTTGCTCCCTTACATGATACTCTAGCAGCATTGAGTAATGTACTTCATGATATCAAACAGCTTCTCTTGCTTGGAGTGCAATCAAATGAAAATGCCTAACAGAATCTGGCTGATATTTTTAAGAAATGGCTGGGTTCCTCCTTTCCAGATGCAAAAACTTGTTCTGAGAAATGTAATCAGGCATCAGAGTGTTTGCGCTCTGTGTGTTTGCAGCATGCAAGCAAACTCTGGTGGGGTTCATCAATGATGGAATGTGAGTTCACAGGGCTTTTAGAAATGCACATTTCAGCTTTCACTTCAACACTTCAGGCTTGTAAATACAAATAATGTCATCATGGCATTTGAATATGATTCCATGTCCAGCTGCCCCGTGTTGCCTTTTCATATATGGATTTTCTCAATGATTAAATGCATAATATGAATATATATCTTATTATATGAGTGGTTAACACTGGTGCCTAACAGGAAGAAGGCTTTGGCCTCCAGTTCACCCTCCAGCCTTTCTGCGTGGAGTTTGCATGTCTTCCCTGTGTCTGCATGGAATCTCCCTCATTCAGTTAGTGGGGTTAGGTTAACTGGTAACCCCTACCCATCAAACCTCATATGGATCAACATTGGATGGATAAAAGGAATTGAAATAATGCTGAATGATCAAACAGCAAATTTACATTTGACAGCCTGGTGCAGTGGAAACCATCTGACGAGTTTCCTTTATGGCATGAACTCGTTGTCAAGGGGATGAAGGTTAATGATTTTTCCTCTGGCAGCATAATAGTTTCTCACCACGTATTCACTTGAGATCAGCTTCAGTTGCATTATGTGTTTGATCGTAATTTGTAAATATGTAAATGAAGTGTATGTTATCATGCTGCAGTTTGAATTTACCCCTAAAGAAAACCAAATTAGATCTCACAAATTTTCTTGGATGGATGGCTTTGATGACTGCAGACATTTTTTTTAATTTTCCTTGTATGTGCATCTGTTAACTAGCAAGCATAAACAAAAGATCTTCAAGGGCCCACAGTCATGTGGATTGGCCATTCTTCTGTCATCTGCCTAACAGGATGAATCCACAGAACTGATTAGACGACACAGACAGCATCAAATTTACGTTCTACGTTTCCCCCGGCTTTTAAGATGCTTTTAAAAACATCTACACATGTTTTACTGTAATAATATTGATTTTTTTCATCATATTGGATGGATAGCAGAAATGGGAAGGATTCTCATATTGACTTTGAACATTAACTTTAATGGCTGCATTATCACAAAGTTGTTTCTGATAAAAGAAATCACAGTTTGCCAACTATAAAACACTATATCCATGAAGTATTGTTTTAATAACACTGATATGTAGATGTTAGCTGTTGTGAAGCATCTGTCGTTTTTAATTCTTCAGGCATTACCATTTTTTAAGCCCCAAGTGGGAGAAATCAGAGCTTTCAGGAGTAAAGGAAATAGCATTATAAACTCATAATCACTACAAATTCAGTATGACATGACCTGTAGTTCATGTGATAAGTTTCTAGTTACAAGAATATGGTTAACATGTCAGAAACCTGTTTCACACTCTGTAACAATGTTGTGCAATCATGTGCCACTGCAGCCTGCGAGGGTGCTGTTTTTCATTGTGAACAGATGATTTCAATGATTACTTTGTCTTCTTTCCTCTTCTCTAATCAGTGAAATCAGCTGATATTGCCTTTGCTTGGAAGAAAACTCCGCATGAAAACCTTTATGGCACATGATTGCCTTATGTTCTCTTTTGTCATGTAAACAAATACTGTTTCAGTTATTTTAGTGGTTATTTTGTACATTGATTTTCCAGATTATGCAGCTGACTCATACATGCAAGGACTGAGCTGACATGGGTATGATTTGATCTCAGTGAGTGCCAGCCCCCCACCCATCCCACTGTGATCCGGAATATTGGGTAAGTGGAAGAGAATGGAAGGATGCACGGGTAGATGGAGCGTCTACAGTCAGGGGTTAAGGTAGGCCTGAACAATCTGGAATGGCACCTTCAGGTAATGAGTGATTAAATCCATTCTCTTCCACTTACCCAATAAGGGGGGGGGGGCTGGCACTCACTGAGATCAAATCATACCCATGTCAGCTCAGTCCTTGCATGTATGAGTCCGCTGCATAATCTGGAATTTTATTGTAAAGCACTTTGGTGTACCGCTGGTCTTTTAAACGTGCTATACAAATAAAGTTGTATTGTATTGTATTGTAAATCTGATAGATAGGTTAATCAGTAGATAGGTTAATCAGAATGAGTTTATTTGTCATGTCCAGCAGTCTGGCATTAATTGCAGCTATAAATAAAGACACAGCAATAACTTGCAGTCACAACAACCCTTTTTTCCCCTCATCCCTGTAATGCGTTCACGGTGCAGATGTAAAGTTGAGGTTGTGGTACTTCTGGGTCTAGCTAGCTAAAGAAAAGGATTGAGCATAAAGGAAGTAACTTTTTTAAGTGCCTGGAAAATCAAATTTGACTTTCCAAGCAACTGAACAAATATCAGCAAACACACAACCTGCTTCTGTACAGTTTGTCATGAAATGTTTCATTAAACAAATGGAAGTATACTAATTTTGTGTTTTTCATAGATTACATGGAAATACCAGGTGGTATAAGGCAGGCTAAATGGGTCAGTCTGATAAAGTTTATAGTGATGCACTATGTTGGACTGATTACATTCGATTCACTTGCTCAATTCTACTTTTATACTAGCTTTATAAATGTCTTAGGAAATCAGCCATATAGCTCACATACCATCATTCCTTTTCCTATGCTGCACTGCTATTCTTGATCTTGGGGTTCCCCCAGCAGCCAAATCCCTTCATATAGTGGATTGTAATTTGTAAGAAAATGTTGTACAATCAAAGTACCTGTGTAGATCTGTCTAGATGTGCGCTACAAAAACTATTACACTCAAAGGGAACACATGTAAAGTCATACTGGAACTAGAGAAGCAAGGCAGCAGCAGGACCCAGCACCCTCCTTGCCTTGAATCACTCTCGCTGGTGTCACTCCCTCCAGCCACCCTCTCTCATTCCCAGGCTCTGAATGTGGGTGTCCCATCGGGAATTCAAGTAGCACATCGGGTCAGCCACTCAATACCCCTCGTTTAAAAGGATTCATTGCAGACTAATTGGGATAACATGGCTGGAAATGTTGACCTTGGTATTTCTAAACAAGGTTTCAATTAACTTGTAATAAGGCCAAGCAGCCCAGCCCTGGACAGATCCTCCATGAGCAGGAGGAAATGCGAAACATGCCCCAGTTGATGGTTGGCTTTTCGTAACTTTGATTAATCACTCAGAAAGCAAGCAAGTGGGACTGGTAAAATAATTAGAAGGAAAAACACTGCATGCTCGCTGCAGTAGCATTTAGAACCAAGGCTGATTTACTGAAGGACGTGTAAGATGCCTTTTATTCCTCCGTATTCAAATAAATCACATTTTTGTGAAAAGAAATACAATACCTCTGTAGCTCCTGGACAGAGAGAGCTGTAGGGCAGCTCAGTCTACAAACTTTCATTCTTTTTCAAAAGAAATCATCATCATTTGTTGTAGGAGACAAAAAAATGTCATTGTCTTTTTATTTGCTATGTTTCTTTTTTCCCTACTGAGGAAAACCTTTTCAAACCACTAATTTGTTTCTTTGTATAGCACATTTTGGTGTTTCCCCATCTTTGTGTAACACAGTCAGAAGGAATGCAGCTGGTGCCCTCTGTTGTCCAAGGTACGACTGTAATCGAGTACAGTTCAAACACATAGAACTGCAGATATGTTTGATCTGCTTTTAATAATGACGTGTCCCCAACAATCTGCCATTAATTTCTTAAACAAAAGCCTCCTTAAACCCCATGCAAAACTGGCTCTGACTTACAGAACTGATACTTTGAGGAAGTTTATTATTTCACATTATATTGTGTACAGGCTCTTAGATCTTGGTGCCAGTAGCCCCAATCCAGCAGGCCTATAAATGGGCTGCCAGAGTTTTAGATCTGGTACAGGAACTGAGTTGAGCCACCTGATGAGAGACAGAATGGAGTTCTGGCTAAAGATGGGCTCTTTCTTGCTGCTGAGTCAGCGGATCATCTCTGCGTACCAGGTCATTTGCAGCCACAGGACACCAGCTGACCTGCGTTGAATTATCGTTAATTCAAAAAGCAACAGTTGAGCGTGTATCTGTGGGCCGATGGAATGAGAAGATGGCCTCTGCAGATTAAAGCCAAACTCAATGAAATTCTCCCTCCCTTTCATGTTGCTGTGGAATCGTCAGGTTGACAGTTTTGTGTGTTTGGCTTCTTCTTCTTCTTTTTCTTTTCTGCCTTACTCCTACTCAACTTCCTCCCTAATTCTTTTTTCCCGCTATTTCGAATGATCACGAGTCCAAAGAATGTCTTTCTGCAAGTGTTTAACACACTAGTCTTTGAAGCACAGTCCAAGTGTCTGCTTTTGTCTGTGCTTTGTTGTTCTAAATGCTAGCTGTATTAAATCACCTCCCAGTCCCCCGGCCTGTGTGCTTCATCTCCTGCAAAACTCCATCTACAATCTCCAGGAGGAAGTCCTGTTCTGCACTTCTGAGGCTGTCGAGGGACTTGGCATATTTACACAGGTTTTTAATGCAATTCTAATAGAACCGTGACACTTTAAATACTGATTTTTGTTGCTTTTGGAGCATTTTCCCTCTGCATACATCATTACGGTGGAGACAGGAGCTGACTGAAAAAGAGCGGTTTGCTTCTTTGTCACTTCCAATAACTGGTAACATACTTCCTCTTTCTTTTCTCGTGTTTAATTTAAGCCTGCGCACATGTTGCCAAGTAGAAAATGATAGAAAAGAGATGCAGATGATTTACTGAAAGATACTCTATGTAAATGTGGACACTATATTCCATTTATGATTCTAGTGTAGAATTTGGGGAGTGTTAAGAGTTAAAAACAAGTACTGATCCAGATCCGACACACATAAGAAACCCATGTTTTGAGCAAATTCATGTCACATACGATAACGTCTCTAGCATGAAATGCTCAGTTTAACCCTCTTCAGGCAGGCGTTGCAGATTTGCAACAGTTAAAAACTAACAACCTGATTACCCCACATACATATTTTATGAGTTTTTTTTACTCAGAAGTACCACTGCAGGACTTGGTTGTGCATTAGCAACAAAACGTTTAATTTGAGCCTGAGAGGGTTAAGAGCATAATTAACTTTGCATTCATGGAAAGAACAGTGGCTCATGTTTGCGTTTATTTCCAAACATTTGCATTTGATTCGTTTTACGGACAGTCTTATAAAAGCCTGTGAAATGATGGAAGCAAAGCAAAGGACACGCAGTAAACCTGGCAGAGGAAACACACCTTTCTTTTACAGCCTGGACATAAACAGTAGTTTATGGTTGTGGATTTACTTGCATGTTGCAAAAGCATAACCTCTTTTTAGAAAAGAGGTTATGCTTGGGCTGCG